>NC_140536.1:8461031-9118531 GCF_057382185.1 Mchenga conophoros | reverse complement strand
AAGTACAGTGTGCTTACGACGTAAGATAGGGAAACGTTGTTTGTTTTTGGGTATACTGCAGTAAAATTTGTGTCTCATTTCCCTGTAAAATACGAGTTACTTACAATTTCATTGTTTCTTCTTTTCTGTAAAATACAATGCAGTAGTTAAAATTACTTACATATTACTTTAATTATTTACAGATGCCTAAATTAATTAATAATATGGTTATTTCTTTATTTCCTGTAAAAGCCTGACTTGGTACCATTTCATTAGTGAATTGTAATGACTTTATTAGTTGATGTTTCTTCTTAGTGATACTTGCTTTGCTGCGCCTTGCAGTGTTGTGTAGCCACGAGGCAGCGTCCACGATGTGGTCGCCTTTTTGTTTTTCTTTGGCTGAGTTGCTCAGAAAGGCATGAGCTCTTGTGACCGTTTCCATTAGTGAGAGACGGCCTTTGTTTTTCCCGACACACGGCAGCTCCTTTCAGTGTCTGAGCCGGTCTCACAGCCTCTCTCACACAGCTGACCCAGTGTTATTATAATTCAGCCAATTAATGAGCCAAGTAAAATGTTCCTTATGGGGAAACGACAGCAGTAAAGAAAGCTGACATTGTGGTAACGGTTGTTTTACTTGGTTGAACCACAAATTGGATAAAAGGTGACCTCGGTTTACATCTCCTTGAATGTTTTGTCAAACCGTGTCCGTGTTTGATCTATAATTGCGCCAATCATTTCTTCACACCGTTCCATTATGGCCTCATGCACCCAGTGCTCCTGCTTGTGCACATTATCCCACTATCCCAGTACATGTTGGGAAGTGCTTTACAGTTTTTGGTATTGACAGCAGAAACTTTATTTATTTATTTATTTATTTTTATTGAAGAGCAACATTCCAACACATCTCGAGATTCTGTTGGATCACACGGCATAAACTATGCTGTGATTTGTAGACTTGAGGAGATTCCTTGTATTGAAGCAGCGCGTATACTGAAACAGCAGATGCTGCCGGTTTCCTGCGGAGTGGAATGAAACCAGAGCCTTTCTTATTGAAGATGCCCTGGCGCTGTGCTCTGCTGCGTGTCTGGAGAGTGAATAAAATGCCCATTTCTTGTGCCATGATCCAGGGTGAAGTTTAATTTTAGAGCAATCACCGACTCCCCATGTGCGAACACCCCTGCAGCTGCTAATGTAGAGCTGCTTTTTTCTTTCACTGCGTGTCTGTTTTGGTCCTCATTGCTAGTTCATGTTCTCCCACTCCTGGCATTTTCCAAAATTTGGAAGTCTGAGGCATCGTCACTGCTTTCTTATGTTGTTAGCCCACTCAGCTTGGACCAGCTAACAAAGCACATCAACACCTCTGCTGTCTACTTACTGAGTCGCATATTGGGTTTCAGTCTGCCATGCTGCCATGACCAGCAATTAAACAGCGACACAGTGGATTATTCATTCATAACAGGGAGAGGATGAACTCACAGTTATGACAGGTCGCCTCTAAAAAGCACCACAAACTCCATCATCCACAATCAGCAGCTCCAGATTGTGTTTTCCTACTGAAAGCAATCATCCGTCAAAGGTTTTCATTTAGATGGAGGATAATTGATTTGGCGCACGTTCGCAGTTTGGCAGGTCAGTATGTTTTTGATCAAAACAACTTGCTTTCCAAGAATTTCAAAGTGCTACACAGGTTGTCATGTGTTGTAATTTTGCAGGACAGAGTTGATTAAATCAAACCTCATAGTGTTTCAGAGAGAGTGGCTTTTATATTGAATGAATTGGTTTCATTGCAGATATCTTGGATGGACCTGTCTGAAAATTCCACTAGTAATGTAAGTGTGATGTGTGAGCCAGCAGAGACATAGTCTGCCACAGTGATTCCCAGCTTGAAGTCCTTTTAACTGATGAACTTATAATGAGGGGTGACATGATGGTCACTAGGGTAGGAATTGATAAAATGCTAAATTGTTCTATGCTTTTTGGGTGGTTTCCTTAGGAAAGACTATATAGGCTTCAGGCCTTTAAATTCATTTATTGAATTTCATAAGAGCTGCTCGTGGTCTTTAGTGGTTCCATAACAGACCATTGGACCCAAACACAACATGAATGAATTGATTTGGGAGACCTTGTCACAAGAAACATAAGTTACAGCAGCACGATGATCCATTCATTAGCAAGCTAATAATGAAAATACTGTTGAGCCGCCAGTGCTACCCTTCGCCCTCCTAGTATGGTATTAATAACCCTGGAGAACCAATGGGGTCAGATCCTACCCCATTGGTTTACTAGGGAAACCATGGGGTCAAATTTGACCCCATGGGTTCTCCAGGGTTAATTTGAAGGTTCTAGGTGACCTAATTTGACCTCTGACCTTGACTTTGAGATCAAGGTCACTGACAACTAATCCAAGATTTTTAGTGTCATATTATGAATTATGAATCCTAGATGGCTTCTTTTTTGAGTTATCACATTCACAACCATGTCCACACTGTCCGCCCACACAGCAGGGTGATAAGAGTACCCCATCAGTCTTTCACGGCTGAGGGGTAATAATAATAGTGGTGTATAAGAAAAAATGTAAATTTACAGCAGGTAATTCCACAGATATTGGTCTAAAAATCAATTTCTAGAAGAAAATGAAAACCAGTATTTTATTTTCCTGCTTCGACAATAAAATACTCATGATGGTGCCGCAAAATTAATGTAACATCACCAGCAATCAGTGCACTTAGTGATAATAAAAAAAGTTTGCAGAGCTTGTTTTAGAAGAGTACTATTCTCTTCTTTATTATGCAAAGAATTCAGTGATAGTTCTCTGTACGCCTTGTATAGATTGCAGACAGGAACTGCTTATAGCTTATAGTTTCAATAGTAGACCTGCTATGATGTGCGGTTTGGAGACGGTTGTATGGAAAGACGGAGGGTGGGATGGACAGGATTAGAAGTGAGTATATATGGGGGATGACTTGGGTTAGGCAACATTAGCTGCCTGTCTGACATCTCTGATTATGACTGTATTGTATATTTTTTCAGAAACGTAAGCCACATCATCGTTGCTGTACACCTGAAGCAGCTCTGTTTCCCCCCCTCCCCTCTCACTCACTGCCAGGCACTCCTAAGCCCCAGAAATAGCAACACTGGTGTATGACTCATGTTTTGAGCTATCTCAGATGCCTGATGATAAGGGAACGAATAACGCCGCTGATTAGCCATGTGCAGCATCTACAAAACAAAGACTTACGAGAGAGGTGTCTGAGGGTATCGGGTCAACATATGTGCATCATAAATATTTTATATAAATCCAATAGCCTCCTCCAATCATCTCTTCTTTGGTCCCACACCCTACCCCTGAATAAATAAATGCTTGTATAGTATTCTTGAAGCTCAGTGGCCGACTTGCTCAAGTCAAAGAGCAACGTTGGCCTCTTTTCAACATCATCTTCATTCCCAAGAGCATCCTTCTTTCATCTCCATCCCATCTTTTGTCTTTCATCTACTGATTTTCAGTATTCCATCCACCCTTCTTGCCTTTATCCTTCTGTCTTATCCCATCCCCACCCCGACCCTTCTCCAACTGTATAACTCCACCTTCTCCTGTCCCCATTAACCCTTTGTCCCTTTATCTTCTGCACCACCCTAGCCTACCCATCTTTTCCCATATCATGCATTTTTCATGTTCTCTGACTAAAACCTCAGTAGCCGCAATTGCCCTCCTGTTATCCTCTGCCATCCACCTTAAATTTGCTCTGCCTTCTACTTCCTTTACATACCTGCCAGGTCCTTCCAGGAAGAGTAGAGACGTTGTAAATGTCATTTTTAACCCCCACCCCCCAAACACTACACTTCTTCCTCTTTAGCTGTCACTGTTCTATGGAACATCCTTCCATTACCCAACCAACATGTAGCATCGAGCCCTTCCTTCCCCTCCATCAACACTCCAGTTCAGCCCCCCTTTTCCTTTTTTTCCCCTTCTGTCTCCAGCTTAGCACGCCCCGCTTCCCATCTGAATCCACCTCCTTCTCCTCTTCTTGGGCTCGCAATCAGATCGTCGGTGCCCTGATGGAGGTCAGTCTGGTCTCCTTCTGCTGTGAGAGGCAACGGGGGGAGTTGGCCAAGATTTTCAGCCCCTGTCATTGCGCTGCACGGCGGGCCAGGAGGAGAAGGGAGCGAGAGAGGGAGGGGAGGCAGATGAAGGAGAGGACAGTGCGATAGAGAGAGAGAGAGGAAAAGCAGGAGGGTAGCAGCAGAGCGAGAACAGGAGAGATAGAGAGAGCGAAAGTGGTCCGGGCGCTCACAGCTCACATTGCTGGCTGGCTGGCTCGCTCACTGTTGACGAATGAGCTGTCTACCCACGGGGCTGGGAAACGGCAGCTTGTGACAAGCTGGGGAGAGAGGAACATGAATGTAATGCGCACCTTGCCTCGTTTGCTTTCAGATACTGGCCAGAAGAAGACTCCAGAAAAGAAGGATGGCAGGCGCATGTCGTTCCAGAGACCCAAAGGGACCATCGAATATTCTGTGAGTAACACACAAGCAACTCTCCGCTCCTCCTGTATTAATGCTGTTGTGTGTTTTTGATGCCTTTCTGCTTCAGTGTGTGTCTCCTGCTGGTGGATTATGTAGCTCTGACTATCTCCAACAATATTCAAGCTGTAGTGGTTGTGCTTGTGTATGGTGAAGGCACATGCTTCGTAGCTCATTAGTGAGGGCGATAAGCATTTTGTGTATTTTGCCAGCCTAGCACGTGTATCTCATCCTCAAACTGTTTACATAAAGAGGGCAGTGTGTGTGTGTGTGTGTGTGTAGTATACATAGTATGTGTAAACAGACGAGTGGGGTTACTGATAGAAATCTTATGGAAACAATATATTCTCTGTTAAAGATACAGCCTCAGCTCCATTTTGCACGTAGATGTATAGAAAGCAGAGCTCTGTTCTTTCCTCCAGCTGAACTAGAGCAGGACAGGCAGGCAGGAGCGCTGGCAGGATGTGCATTTGTTTTTCCACTTGTTCTGTCCGCCGCGAATCGGCGAGCATTCCACCACAGCGCTCGCTGTGCTCACGAATGACCTTCCGACTGCCTTGTCATTTCTATTGATTTAGCTGTTGTGTAGGAGAAAGGAGGGGGGTTGGTGAAGTAATACGGGGAGAGGGAGAGAGGACTCTGGTTCCCTGGCATGAACTGAAAATGGAACTGTGTGTGCTTTGCCTTGTTGTGTTCTTCAAATGACCCTCAAATCCAGCTGCAGTCAGACTGCCTTTCCTCGCCTTTCTCTCTGTGGAAGTGGGATTGCTGTGGATCTGTCTGTCTCTCTGCTGAGGACTGAGGAGGAGATGAAGAGAGGAAGGAAAGGGAAGAGGGAGCTAGGGAGCTTACTGTCATTCCTCTACCCTAAACCCACTGTTATTGTTCCCATCAGTGCTGTTGGCTCCAGTGTGATTTCCCAGCACCAACACCGCCTCCACCTCTACCGGCTGGCCTAACCTGTCAGTCATCTGAGACCTGCTGATTGACAAGGGCCTTGTTTACCTCACCGGGGCTCGAACAGGCTTAACGGTTACGACAGGATATTTGTCAGAGCTAGGGCACTGTGTCGTGGCCCCTTCATATAAACAGAGGGGCAACAAAGAGTCAGCAAGATGGACAGAAATGCTGACATTCAAGAAAAATAGGGAGATATTTGAAGGATTTGTATCTTAATCAAATGCTGCCCACCCACTAAATTATTGCTAAAGTGATGGATGCAGTGAGCAGTCTTCCTCTATCACTGGGTCCTGTAGTTTCATAGCGAGCGTTAACCTACAGCGTTCTCGGGGATATAACCAAATCTTGCCGACACTGTGAGAGACACATGACCGCCAGTCCCAGTGATTGAGAAGCGGCTTTATCTTAAACCTATCTCCCACTCTGAGGATGGCAGGAACGGCGATGTTTCCGTATTTCGCTGTCCATCAGATAAGTTTATAATCTATTGCACAGCACCGACAGGAAAAAGGAGTTTCCGTTTGTGCCACTTTATCAATACAGTCGCCCTCCCTCTTCCTCCGTCCTTCTTCTCCTTCTTCCTTCCTTTACGTCTCACACAGGCTTCTTTCTGCCCCCCTCTTTTTTTCTTTTTTTTTAGTTTTGAGAAATCACCTGTGCAGCTCCCATCTGCCTAGACACTGATAACACCAGTTCATTCAGCCAAGTCCAGCTATTGGCTGACCTGCATCCAATTTAAAAAGTGTTTGAAGTCTCTGGAAACAACAGAGATGGATGAGGAGACAGAAAGATACAGACAGAGCGAGACAAAGACTAGCACACAAGTGAGTCGCTATCGACAGGGTGGGGACTGTCTTTCCACAGACTGCCCGTGAGGACGGTCACTCAAAGTCAAATGAAACGAAGAACAGAAAAAGTGCTGGCCACAAGTGTTTTTCTCCAGACACACTAACTTTATCACACCATGGAGATGGATGCTCCAGTTGGATTGCTATTTTGGATCTTGCCTGAGTTCCTCATAGACCCATTAGGTGTCCTGACTAGCTCCTGGTCCCTTTTATTGCATACTCGGGTTTTACATTTGCTCCCTTAACCATCATTTCTGTTTGATATGATAGCTTTGTAAAGTAAACTCTCGTTTATTCTGGGACCTAGAGGCGTATGTAAAAAACAAAAAGCATTCAGACAGGGCCAAGTCCTAGTGCATATTTAGGTGCATGATGAGGTAAAAGTGCACTGAGTATGTTAAGTAACAATCACTCAGTACTCTGGGACACTTTGCACAATGCTTAGCCTCAGTTTATGCCTCTCGTGTTTTACTTTATATTGAATCATACTGTTCTCGCAGTATGTTTGAAACTGAATATAATAATGTTTATATTAATATATTGAAAGTAAAATGAAACTAAAATTAAAAACAGGTTGTGGTTTATGACCACAGTAATTTTCATGCACCACATCAGATTGTTTGATGTCTACATGGTTACAAGTTAGGGTCCATGGTTACAAGTTGTTAGAAGTGGTCCACCCCTTTGGACCACTTCTAACAACTACCGACCTCACCATTATATACTTCCTTTGGTAAAGTTGATTTGTTTATGTGCTGTTTAATTATTGTACAATAATGGGGGGGTTTTCTAAGAAATTGTTGGATTTTTGAGATCCTGTCACCAATCTGTACAGCAAACATTAACCAACTGATAGCAGTCTTCCTTTACCACCACAACCAGCTGGAATATGGGTCCTGATACACACCTGTATGCTTTTTCCACATCTGACACCTAATGGTGTTACAGTTTGGATATGGATGCTGTCAGGGGAGGATATCGCTATAGAAAAAATTACCTTTTCTTCAACAGAATCAAAAGGGGATATACATTGTTTATTTATTTCTGACTCGTGATCAGTTTACTATATGCAAAAACGTAAACAGTAGTTGGACTTTGTGTTTAGAAGCAGCATTTTAAGCTGCTTAGCTCCATTTATACCTGATTTTGATTTTGGACATAAGCATCAAGAGGAAGTGAACAGATTCTGACAGCTTTAATAATCAGCTAACTAGGCAGTGGTGCAAAAAAAAAATCTGCATACAAATTCATATCTGTTAAAACTGGTTGCTTAACTTGAACGTTGGTAAGGACGTAAGAAGCATAAGCTGGGCTCCACCTACAGTAACTATTGTCATCTCCAGTAGATGGAACCAGGAAGCAGGAAACTGGTCTGCAAACTAAGGCAATATACTGTATAAAACTCCCCTCCAGTCGTCTTCCTTAGACCTCTTCCAATATATCAGGATATAACGGATTAATTTAGTCAAATCGTAACCAGTGTCCCAAACAGGAAGGCTTGCATGTACAACAGGAATTGGAATCATTTTTTCATGTTGAGTCATGTTTAGGTCATTTTTTTGGCCTGAACATCCCTCTCCCTCTTTCAGTCTATTGAAGTGCTCTCAGCTGAACTGGCATAGCAGAGCTTTCATTATATTTTGTACAGTGACACTAGAGAGTGGTGAGGGGAAGGACTGTCTGGATACCAGATTTGTGGGGAAAAAAGAAAGTTGTCAGAATTGGTTATCTAGTTATTCTGGCAACAACACGAGCAGTCAGATAGATTTGAAACTGTTTTGGATCTAGATGATTAAAGAAAACAAACAATAAAACAAACTGAGATCTATTCAGGTATTAACCGCAGATTTACTTTTACAACATGATTTGCTGAGTAGTGCATTGAATCTTTAGGGCCTTGTGAATGGCATAGTCAGTTGGTGATTTGATGAGTCTGTTATTCAATTAATTTGGTCCCAATAGATGGATTGCAATTAGTTTATTTACAGTATGTCAGAATGGGCAGAGAGTGAAGCCAAATTTTTGTGCATGGTGCCTGGAAGAGCAATATCAGTAATTTTAGTGTTGTCAAAATGATTGCTGAGCACGCTGACAACAATTGTGGTTTCCTGTGAAATGTCTCAACTGTTGGATGGTCATTACACACCTAATCTTCCCTCAGGATGAGTTATAATATCACTGGCATTCTGTCATGTAGACCAGACTCGTGGTCTTAACTCTGGGAATGTTTTTAATTTGGCAGAAGAGAGCAAGCTCTTGGATGTAAAGTGTCGTTTAAACACAGGAAGCCATAAATGACTTTCCCTAGTAAAATGCTGTCTAAAAATACCTACAGAAAATCTTGTGTTTTACATACTTTGTAAGTCCTATATTCTGCTTAGAATAATCATAGTGTGATGCAGGCATAGCATGACTCAGATGTGAGGAAGGTGTAGGCTTGTAATGATGGAGACCATGGTCACTCCGTATCAGCAGTCTGCAGGTTTAATGGTCTCTGCTGGGCTCAGAGGAAGCACTGTGGGCATTGGAGAACTTCAGGGACATTAGATGAGTCATACACAGAGTCTCAGGTGTGTGTTTGTGCCATGCATGCCCACACAGAGACTTTTGCACACACACACATTAGTGGTAATCTTAACTTCCCAACCTCCTGACAATTAGTCACTTTGATTTCATTATTCACTGGTGGGTGAGAGAGGGGGAGCCCACTGTTTGAGCTCTTTCAACAACTTCCTGTCTGAGAGCAGCAGTCAATAGATGATGGAGAAATGATGAAACTGAAAGGGCGTGTGGATGGAGGAGGGGATAGTGGGGAATAGATGTGGAGTAGATGGGGACCCATGGATAAGTAGTTGGATGGATAAAAGGGGGAGATTGATTAATGGCCTAGATCAAAGCATTGTTATTGAATGTGCTCACCCTACATGTTGGACTCTGATTTTTGATTCAAGTGAAATTGGACTCATTTCCAGCTCTGTATTTTCTTATTGCAACTCTTGACTTAGAGTGAGGGTGGCCCTGTGTCACTGTTCTGTTTTCTGCTGTACTGAAAGCTGAAATGTAACCATAAGTTAAAAAAAAATGTGGCACACACAAAACCAACTTCTGTCTGTTACATGTTTAAGTCTATGTGACCTTCATAAGTATTCATATTTGTTTCTGGCCCACAGACATTCAAAACCTGTAATTTCACATTGATGAGTTAAACATTTTTTTTATATATTTTTGGATTTTTTTGTGTAATTAAAACACAGATATAAGATACCTCTAGGTTAGTCAAAGTTTTTAGGTTGTTTTGTCCATAAAGAGCTCTCACAGCTTTACTGTCCCTACCACAGAGGAATTACTGATGGGCCCATTTGACCTCCTTTTAGACAATCCTGACTCAAGCACTCCCTCCACTTTGGTTGTTCTGTGTCATGGTGAGCGTCTCTCTGCTTGGCTGCCTCATGTGTGTCATATGTGTTGGTGAGTCAGTGAAAAGACCATCAAAGCCTGAAGCAGCGGGAAGAATCAACGAGACGGCAAACCTACTGTGGGTCACCCCAAAACGAACAGAATAATGTCACTTTCTCACATGTGACTTACTGCGGCTCTTTATTAAGGCCTGCAAACAATCAGCACACAGTACACATACCATTAGGGTAGTAAGGACAAAGTCACCATGGCAACTGTCATGCAAAGCTGAGCTTCATTCTTCATTATAAAATGAGGAGCAGTAGCTCCTCCGATGTTGCATTGTAGGTGATTCAACCGTACGCTGGAGTTTTATTTTCAGTTTGATGGCGTCGCGGTCGATTCTTTTTTACCCTTGTTCTGCCGCTTTAATTTCTTCTGTTCATTCAAAATTTAAAGAGCACAAACACACGTCCTGCATACTTGTGTGCATCAACCAGCACCTGTGAATGTCTATAATTAAACAGCTTATGCTTATAGTGCTGTGATTACATCTTATTTCCCTTGTTGACCTTTAGCAGTAGCACTTGTAGATTTGTTCTCATGTGCCGTACTTAACATTACATGCCAGCAGACTCCTTAACGGAGCCATTTGTCTTAGTCCAGCCGAGTAACTGCGCTTGTTGAATCTGTTCGTTCTGTCCCGTTCGACGAGGTGACCATTCACTGATGTCACTTTCAAGATGGCTTTTGTGGCCTTCCTCTACCCTTCTCCTCAAGGAGAGACTGCCAGTAGGAAAGCTTAATTATTCATCTGCAGTTTGAGATGAATAATGGGTAGTATTGATCCAGAGGATAAGAAGATGGGATCCACCTGTCTTAAGTGGCCATGAACCTGATGGCAATTGCTCTCTCTTTCTCTTTTCCTCCCTCTCTCATCCTGCTGTCAATGTGTCAGTAACAGGTCTTTATCAGTGGGTCACATTTGACTGTCCTCTGTCGTATTCCACTTAATTGAGTTACAGATGGCTTCTCTTACAGTACGATCGATGGCTGAAGTCTCTGAGGCGTGGAGCTGTATGCATTTCATTTTACTGATGTATGTTTATTTGTTTATTTATTTGTTTATTTATAAGGAACCCCATTAGCTTCCACAACAGTGGTTGCTAGTCTTCCTGGGGCCCAAACCATCAAATACCACCAAATAAAATGTTACACAATGAGTTGGATGCAAAAATGTCCACATAATATGGCTCTTACATCCACAATAAGGTTTTACAATTCTGAAAATGTAAACATGTAAATATTAAAAATGATAAGAAAAACACTCAAACAAAATACACAATTTCCATTACAAGTGACATTACCCTCTACAATTTTTACAAATAAAGCATAAGGCAACTTATTCCACTGAAAAGATGCTCTAAATATAACAGAGTTTTTCAAAAAGTTACTTTTAACTCAAGGAGTTACTAAATTGTGGTTAGTTGAGAATCGTGTAGCATGATTATGTATTTCATCTGGATACTGCAACTGAGCATAAAAAAAGTGTGGTGTGTTTACCAGTATTGCTTTCTTTAAAAATACAAGTAAGCCATAGTATAATTTAGCTTGTACAGAAAGCCAAGAAAGTTTATCGTGCATTTTATCAATACTTGTATAATATGAACACCTTAACACTAATCTGGCCGCCCTATTTTGGACTAACTGAAGTCTGTTCAGATCTGTCTTATTAGCTGCTGACCAAATGATTGAGCAGTACTCTAGATGAGATAATACTAGTGCATTAATGACATCTTTCATAATTGAAGAAGTGATATAAAAAGAGCATTTCCTAGCTATAGCTATGCCCTGTCCCATTTTCTTAATAACAGAGTTTATGTGCTGAGACCATGAAAGGTGGTGGTTTATGGTAACACCAAGTAATTTAATCTGGATGACTTGTTCTAATACCGATCCAGCTATGGAAAGATTTAGTTGTGGGCTGTTGACGAAGCGTACTCTACTTCCTATTAACATGGATTTGGATTTAGACACGTTTAAAATCATGTTGTTTTTACTTATCCAATCAAACACGTTCAGCAAATCTAGTTGTAATACGCTTGTCAATTCAGAGTGGCTACTGGCTGAATAAAACATGGTGGAGTCATCAGCATACATTACAAGATGAGATTTATCCAGGACATACGGCAAATAATTTGTAAAGACTGAATAGAGAAGTCGACTGAGGCAGCTGCCTTGGGGTAGACCACAGTTCATTTCACAGCCCTCTGAGAAATAACCATTATAATAAACCTTTTGCCTTCTTCCAGACAAATAACTTTCCATCCAGCACAAAGCAGCTGGTGAAAATCCATAACATTTTAGCTTATCTATCAAAAGATCATGATTTATCAAATCAAATGCAGCACTAAAATCCAAAAATACCACCCCGGCCAGATTCCCATTATCTAGATATTTATACCAGTTATCTGTCATGTGAATAAGAGCTGAACTGGTGGAATAACCAGGTTTGTAGGCATGTTGAAACTGAGTGAGTAACTGATTTTCTGTTAGGTAATGTTGAATTTGTTCATAGACAATCCTCTCCATAATTCTACTTAGAACGGGGAGTAGACTAATAGGTCTGCTATTGACACCATTAAAAACGTCATTCTTGTTTTTAGGAATGGGAATTATTTTCGATTCTTTCCACTGCAATGGAAATAAGCTGCATGCCAAAGATCTATTAAATATGTGACATATAGGAAGGGACACAAACTTGGCTGCAACTTTGAGCAGTTTACTGTCTATATTATCAGAGCCTGAGGATGTATCGTCAGGAAGTGATATCAATAAGCGCTCTACCATCTCCACATTCACTGCCTCAAACTTAAATTGGCATTGCTTATTATTCATGATAACATCCTGTATAAGACACTGTGATAAGGTGGGATCGCCTCTGATCATATTAGATTTTAAATTTGTTATTTTGTTGCTGTAATAATTCACAAAATAATTGGCTATGTCCTTGGCTTTACTTATAAACGTACCACCCGTGTAGATATGAGACACCACCGGAGCAAGATCTCTACCCATCATATTATTTAAAACTTTCCACACCTTTTTGCTGTCCTTGTTGGCCTCCTTGAGCTTAAGTTGATAATATTCTTTCTTCTTGCGCCTATTCAATTTAGTTACTTGATTTCTTAACTCGCGATATCTTGCCCACTCTTGTGGACTGACAGACTTATGTGCTTTTGCTATATCCCTTTCTGACATTGCAGCCTTAAGTTCATTATCTAACCAAGATGCGTAGTTCTTTTTAACAGTAAATCTTTTTAAGGGAGCATGTTTGTCAGCCAGGTAGCAAAAGTTTTCAATAAACATAGATAATGCCATATCAGGGTCACTCTCGAGGCAGATGTCAGTCCAGTGAATTTCTTTTACGTCATTAATATACTTATTTGCATTGAAATTTTTGTATGATCTATGAAAAATCATCTTTTGTGCGGTTTTCTGTGGTTTCATTTTCTTGGTCAAACCTACAAGATTATGGTCACTGTATGATGCTAACTGTGCTGCTAATATTACTGGCTTCCAGGAATAAAGTGATTAATTAGGTGTAAAAAGCAAACTTGAATCATACTATTATAACATCACACTCAGTGCCAAGACCGTCCCACCATCTGGCTTTGTCGATGTTTACGTCAACATCAGATATTTATAATCGTATTGATTGGCAGCAATGTGATACAAGAGCCAATAGCTGTCATAGGTTTGGACAGGCTTTAAAATATCTATTTGTGGAGAAACAAACAGAGGTTTCTTCACTCTAAGCCAAAGATTTGACCTTATGCTGCAGAATTGTAAAGAAAAGCTTTGAAAAAAGGGAGCTTTATGAAGCTGTAGATGTCCTATAGGTTGGCTTTGTGCTGGGCAACAGGAACTATAAAGCTAAAAATAAACAATTCATGGAAGAGACGGCAAATAGCAACAAGGGAGAATCAATGCTCTCCGCTTTGACTCTGCAGGAGCCCTGCTGATTATTAACTGTTCACCTTCCAAACTAAAACACAGAGAAGCTCTACTGATGTTGGCCAAATACCGAGGACACATCACACATGATGGAAGCACTAAATGGAGGGTTGTAAATATTTCTAGGATGCTTGATGATCAGTTATGACATATCAGTAGTCATTTCTAATATCTGGGGCATACTGAAGTGACCGGATTATCCTTCTTTTTATGGCCACGTTATAAATACACAACCAGTGCATGTCTGTGGATGTCACTGTCTTGTCACAGAGACTTTTCCGCCTTCTTGATCCAGATCTCCTGTCCTCCTTGAGACAGCATATTCATCAAGCTAATGTGCTGCTGTTGTTTGAATGAACAGTAAGACTCTCTGTACAGAGGCAATGAGATGACAAATCATGTGGATCCTCACTACTGTCATAAGGAGTCCAAGAGCAGTTGTTAATCACAGAGCTGTGTGGGAGGACTTTTAAGATGGGAGACCTACCTGTCACCACAGCCTCTCTTTGTCTTCCTTGTGGTTCCCCTTCAGTGAGTTACCTTCTGTACTGAGAAGAGAAAAGCAAGGAGTTGCTTCATAGTGCTCCCGTTAAGGTTGCTTTACTAAAACTACCAACAAATGTTGGCTATGACAACACCTGCCTCTGGTGGTGTAACAGCAGATGCAGTTTAACTAAGGTTCACACAATTCTGAGGGCAGCGAAATAACTTTTTTGTCATTTTAACAAGCAGCAGTGCTGCAGCAGTAGTAAGATATGTGTGGTTCACATTAATTAGAGATAACTGATCTGAAGTTTAGGGATGAGCTCAAACCCCTAACAGTCTTCTCCAGTCCAGATTTGTAAATGCCTATTTGCTCCACAGATCCACTTCTTCTAGTTTCGTCACCACACCCTCCTTCCCCTTATTTTCTACCTAACTCTGTCTGGCCAAGCTTGTTGATTCATCGATTTGCATTTGTGGTTGTTGCTAGTGAACAGTGACCTTAAGAATAACCTCCATAAACAAACGTTGCATGAATATGTAAATGGACAAGGGTATAGTATATAAGTATAAATAACACTTATATACTATAATAACTATAAATAAATTTGAAGTGTCTGTATTTTTGGTATTGAAAGGTTTCTGTTTCTGGTAAAATTGAGCAATAGGATATGAACAACAATCGTGTTTGAACTGTCTTTGTTTGTATGTAGGTAAGCAGTCCAAAAGATGGTTGGGTGCTAACTACTGCATCACTGTGCCACGCAGTGCACTGGACAACTTAATACGCTTTCTTACCCCATTTCACCGGTGGGTAGAAATGGGATTGTTAACCTGGATATCGACTGGCTCTGCAGGTAGCTAGCTGCTAGAAAATCATCTGTTACCCCAGAATGTTACCACATCCATCCTGTTCATAATACTGCAAATATGCAAGTATTTCAGTGGTTTCATTCAATCAGTGATAGTGTGATAGTGACATAACATACATTTCTTAAAATGAAGGGGCCAGTTTGTCGTGTTTTTTGATCAGCAGTACAAACCCAACGATAACCACTAATCGTAATCACTGTGCTGTCCAGTCTTGCTAAAACTGAGCATCGAAGTCTTACATCAAATTTAGCATTTTTGCTTAAAAATGATTGTAAAGTTATCAAGCTGTTACTCAGCGAATCATCAACCATGATCACATTGTTTTTAACCAGAATTTTGTTTTTAAGGCAGTTCTTGAAAGACCTAGGAAGGTTGTTTACATGCAGTTTGAGACAGTTTCTATAAGTGGTACAGAAAATAGATTAAAACTGTGATCACATAAATGGTCATGTTTCAGTAATTACCAGCTAAAAGAAACTATACTTCTTTTCTATGTTTGTAAGCTTGAAAATATTCATATTTATTTAATGTTTATCTTCACGTTGTGCCTGCTTATCAGCTAATCAGTTTGTCTTTGGTTGGTACCTTGTAGAAGTCCTGCTGTCTGTGAGTTCGATGCTGTTTGCTCCTGTATTTACTGCCTGTTTGCTGTACAGCTTTCGTTTATCTTAATCTCAATTTTGATTGAATTAAATCTGGCGTGATGAGCAGGGACTGAAAATCTAAAGGTATCCAATAGCATTTTGAAATGTGAAGGATACTTTTCTAATTTGATTTGTTTTTGAGAAAATGAACAAATCAACATTTAATAAAGCTGGATGATTGACTCAGCTCGGCAGACTACTGTATTATTATGTATCTCCCTTTTTGACCCTTCAAGGAAGATGTTTTTGTGGAACAGGGCAGATCTGGATACACAGTTTCATACAAAAATACACTTTTGGATACATATTTCACATGTATAACATACAATTGTCTGCATACTTCCTCACTGAAGCTGGTGAAAGATATTATTGTTTTGAATTTAGAATATTATGTTCATAGTAGTGTATAAACACATAGAGAGTGAAAAGAGGTGAGCGAGGAAGAAAGACACAATGAAATTATGGGAAGCCAGCAGCCTAGGCCTATTGCAGCAAAGCCTTGGGAGGGTTCAGGGTCACCTGAGCGAGTGCTAACAATAAGCGTTATAGAAGGCTAAAGGAGAGCTTTGCAGGTTTGCATCATCTGTGGTATATTTCCGCTTACAGTGAAACCTGTGACTGTCACCGAGCCAATCCATACTGCACAATGCATTGTGCAGTACTGTTTTGTTGGGTTCCACACATTGGTGATTCAGGAGGACTGCCTTCCAGCAGCGTGACTGACCTGGTTGAGCTGATTAGTTTGTTCCCTTCCAGGTAGGACAATAAAATCCCAAAGTCTGGGTTAGCACTCAGCATACACTCTCTCAACCCAGATTAGTGTAACCCTGGCTAATTCGGGCTCCACTCCAGCTCTCGTAAGGACAGGACAGACAATAACAGCGATTCAGTAGTTAATTTGTCAGTTTCTGAGATTTCTGACAATTTCTGCGCAGATTTCATTTCGACGCCTCTCCGGCTGTATATTGTTGAGCTTCCAGATATGCTCTCTCACACTCTTTTAATCGCTCAGTAGCGGAGGATGTTCTCACGAGTAAGTGACCAGTATCACAAGGTACATCAGCTCCAAAAGCTAATGAGCTGTGCTATGGACCCCAAACAAGTGACCCAGCAGTGTTACTGTCACTATACGTCTATGATAATTAGCCTTTTGCTAGTCAGCTCTGCAGGATTTCTGCCATCGTTATCTACTTTTCTCAGATGACTTTATTGTCACTTACTCTAATAGGGTCTTTCCGGAGATAGGAGCCCGATATATCAATAGCTTCTTCTTAAGTGGGTGATTCATTGCATCATCAATGAAGTGTCTTTACTGAAACATTTCAATATTTTTAACCAATTGAAATAATCAGAGTAGTTGCAGTCAAGCATGGTGCTGACACTGATGAAAGTTGATTAGTGTTCGATCGACATGCAGCACAAAGAAAACATGTTCAGGATTTTTCTGGGCTCGAAACAGGACAGGGTGACTGAGAGTGAACATGATTTATGTACATGTCATTAGGTAAAGAATGTGTGTAACCTTAATCAGCAAAAGTCAAAGCATTTTCTGTGTTCTTTGAGCATTTGATAAGCAAAAGTAAAGGTGGGAAAATAAATCCTGATAATAAAAAAAACTTGCTAGGTGTATCCAACTAAAATTCGATGGATACAAACATGTTCTATATGATGTAAAACCCATGATGTCCCAGAGCCTTTTACCCAAGGTTGCAAGTCTGTTTATTATATTTCATGTTGTCCTGCACACTTAGACAAATTTATTTCCGTCAGCTGAGGAGCTGCACATGAGTGTATCATACTGATGTCCTATTGCAGTGCAGCAGAATATCCACTTTGCAGTATATTGTATCGCTTCATCTTGTGATATTATTATGTAATACAGTGGCACCAATTTGTGAATGTGCTAAAGAGGGCAGTGTTAGTGTTTCATGAAACGCAGTTTTTTTTAGTGGTTTCTAAGTTTGTGTATTTCCTGCTTGTGACGAGCTTCTTCAGATATAACGTGCAACTGCCTCACTCGCAGTGGTTCCATGTTACTAATGTTCCAGCTTGTGACTGTCCTCTGTGTGTGTCTCTGCTTGCACATCTGTCTGTCTGTGGAGGAACATCTTCCTGAAAATAGTCTGTCATGTCAGGAATTTGAGGAAGCCTGTCATTCCTCTGTGCTTTTCTAGGAGTGTTTCCATAGATAAGAAGAAGAACAACCGAGTCGGTCCCATGACTGCTGCACTAAAACACACAGTGTCATTATCCTGTCCTAATTATGCACAGTTCAGAGTCAGCCTTGCCTATCTGGTTTTTAAGGGTTCTCTCCCCCGAGCTCACTCTTTTCTTCCACATGCTCTTTCTGCCATGGCTGTCATCCTTATTTGGGAGCTAGAAACTCCCACTGGACATGTTAGACGCTTAACTAGTTCTGACTCTTGGTGCACATCTTTCTTGTGTGGATTTTAACTGGTAGAGACATGCATACGCACCTGTGTCACACTGCAGGATGCTGCAGCTGAGCACAGAGTGCCGCCACAGCAGCACAACAACCTGCATGATGTTGAACATCAAATAACATGAAGCACTGCAGCTTCTTCTGCTTGTTTTTTTCCTGCTTGATATGGTTTCGGATGATTTGTTTAGAAAATAAATAAAAGTTGTTCATATAAAGCAGCTCTTTGAGTCCAGCTCCTCAATTATGAGCACTGGCTGGTAATATTTGATTTACATTCAGTGTGAATATTGTTGAATTTTGAGTTATTGATAACACAAAATATTGTTTTTGGATAACGGCAGAACCATACTTTCTTATATAGCAATTGCACTTTTACACATTTAGCTACCTTGCATCTGTAACAGCCCCAGTCTGCACAGTGCGCACCTGTGCGTCCGTCTGTGACAGTGTTGATGGGATATTAGTTTTGATATGTAACCAATCAGAGACAATAAAACAGTGAATACAGGCTAAAGTAAATCTTTTTTTATTTTGGATCTCCTAAAAAAAAAAAAAAAAAAAAAAACAAATCTGAGAAAAAAATGCAGCCAAATAACATCTTGACTGCTGTTAACTGCCCCGCAACATAATGTCAGTAATGCTTGTTCTTTCTTGGTGATATTGAGTCGCTGTTGTATGTTGAAAACTAACTCAGGTGCATAATAGCTGATGGCCCGATAGCCTGGAGCCACTAAAAAAAACTGTTGGGCAAGTTCATTGGCCAGCCACCATCTCATTCAGCTCAGTGAGGGTGTAATGAATCGCAGTAAACTGTCATTAATGTTTGTTTGTTTTTTCCTAGTTCCATCCATCCATTCGCTTCCGCTTATCCTTGTCAGGGTCATTGGGGGGTGCTGGAGCCTATCCCAGCTGTGTTAGGGCGAGAGGCAGGGTACACCCTAGACAGGTCGCCAGTCTGTCACAGGGCTAACACACAGACAGGAGACAACCAATCGCACTCACATTCACTCCCGCATTCACACCTATGAGCAATTTACTGTTTCCAATTAGCCTAACCACTGACTGCATGTCTTTGGACTGTGGGAGGAAGCCGGAGTATCACCTTAAAAAAAAGATTTTTTAAAGGCTTGTCATTTTGTTTTGTACACCTGAGTTAAGAGGAAGCTAAAATGAAAGTTGTATGCAGAGGAGCTGCTTGTTAAGTTTGCCATCACCTTTAAATTTGGCAGATTTCTTGTAAAGTTTGCGTCAGGCTGACATTAACCACCCCGTCTCTCTCTCGAGTAGCAATTCCTGTGGCATGTAGCAGCACAGCAGTTTCACTACTATACTTATTTTAAAGCTTTAGGTATTAATTGTTTCTCTGATACAGATTTATGAATATATAAATCTATTAATAAATTATGCTATGTATCTTTGAAATTAAGCTAGCAGTTTTGAAGTCTTGTCGACTACTGACACAGTAATGCTGCAGTCACACTAAGGAAGACAGTGGTTAGAGACCGTGGCACTACCAACATTAATGCAACCATGTGCAATAAACTTCAAAAAGGTTGCTTTAAAGATGGGGGCCAGGTCTGCACCCACTCGCAGTCAGGGGTATCTTCAGAGTGATTTTGGTAACCAAACGCCAGTAAGACTGCTGTATTTGTGTGATAATGCAGCGATTAACTTTCTTACTTTGAGCTTAGTTGAGTAGTCTACATATTTTTTCCAGTATAGTGGACTAGGACAAACACAGTCTTGAGCCTGTTTATCATGTTAATAATGCTTTAGCTGTTTTATTTTTAATTCTTGGGAAAAAAAGGCAGCATTTTTTAAACAGTAGGTTACCACTATTAACCTTGTGGGGACATTTGAATGAGCAGATCTTAGATGATAAGCTGTGATTATAGTGTTTTCAGGAAGGGGTTTAGTGAACATTAGATTAGAAAACCTACCGTTGGCATCGAGTTTTCGAGTATCTATTAAGTTAAGTGATGGAGAAAATGGAAAAAAAAGATACAATAATTGTTTTTATTCATTGTTGTAGTCTTTGTCTGTGCTAACAAATAAAACTGCTTCTTGTTTTTAAATGAAGAAAACTTGCTACACGAGTGGTTCACAGGGTAACACAAGACTGCTGCTGACATTCGTGTCAGTTCACATTTCTGCTCGCAACACTACATCCCATGGGAATCTATTTCTGGTCAACAGCTGACAGCTTTAATCTGCATAGCATCCCAAAATCTAACATGCAAAACAGAAGCCACATTAAGCCCTTTAAAGAAATCATTTCACAGCTCTTCTCTTCAGATATTCTTTATCCGTCTGTCATCATGTATTGTGCTCCGTGTGTCAGTGTGTACGTATGGGAACGGGTGAATGAGATATGTATAAAAAGCAAGGAGTGCTGTATGAGAGCCCATTTATGCCTTCATGTCTGACGTGTGCAGCTGTAAAGAAATGCCCTGAGCCGGAGCAGCAGTGTGATTTTTCTGTCCTCTCTCTTGTTTTGTGGTCCAGGTGGAATCGCGGGACACGTTGAACAGCATTGCGCTCAAGTTTGACACCACACCCAACGAGCTGGTTCAGCTGAACAAGCTGTTCTCCAGAGCAGTGGTGCCTGGCCAGGTGTGACCCGCCGTGCACGCCTTCACTGATATATTCAGCTGCATCACTTCATCACTGTCCTACAGCAGCCTCACATCCATCCACAGCCACCCACTGACTGTCTGATCTCATAATGACTGTTTTTGACATTTCATAATGCATTCGCAGAGCTGTAAACATTTTCTGAATGTAGCTGGAAAAACTGGAGATTTTAGGGAGCATTACATGCTGCATGTGTTTAGCCCTCTACTTTCTCCCTCCCTGACTCACTAACCCCACATCCCTATTCTCTGTATCCCTCCTTAATTGCCTGCTAATTACAGCATCACTTGTCCCATTAGGATGTAGTTCATTGCAAAAGACCTATTTTGTTTCTATAAAGGAATAATGATACGTCTCCCAGTGACGCTGTAGTTCCGACAACATGACACAAACTACCCATCTTTAGCCTGCTAAACACGCTGCCAGTTTCCACGTCTTTGATGTTTCCTTCCACAGCAATAGAGCCAAATTTGAAATCTGTTTTTTTTTTTTTAAACGGGGAAAGTGACAAACATCCAAAATGATATTTTGTCTCTGTATTTCCTGGCTTGAAAATCAAATCCGGTCAAATGGAGATGAGCCACATACGCCAATCCCGCTGGCATCCCACCCTTTCTCTGTCTCTGTCTCTCTGCTCTCGGCAAACAATGCAGAGTTGATCTGCGTCCAAACAGTAGGGTGCTGACAGCACTTACTGAACCTTCGTCTCTACGTCTACTGCTGAGACAGACGCTATACCACAGCAAAAGCAGCTCCATGGTTTTTACCCTGAAGCTTTGTCTAGATTTCAGCTCAAAATCCCTCCCTTGTTGAGACCAAACATTGGAAGAACCTTATATAGACTTACGACTAAATAAAAACCTTAGTGCAAAATGTTTAACACAAAAAACTAACCGTTTTTATTGCAGTGCATAGTGCAGATGTCACTGCAGAGGTAGCACTTCAGCACTTCATTAGAAGAAAGTCTGCCTGCCGGGATTGATTTTTCCTAAAAAAAATAGTTTGCATGATGATAGAAATCTGCACCTAAATATGGAGCTAAAGCTAAGACACAATTAGCTTGCCTTAACATGATTGGCTGGCCTTAATCCAAAAGTTGCAAAATTTCCCTGTGAACACCTGCAAACGATACTATGTGTCCAACCTCACCAAGTAACCCCAGGTAGCATCTCATCACTAGTAGCTGCTTATTATTATTATCAGTCTCCTTTCTGTATTCTCTAATACGACATACACAAATTTAAAATAACTGGGCGGAATAGAATAAATACAATCTATCAGCATGGACTTCATTTACAATATGTATCTTTTAAACATGAAACCAAACACACATTACATCTGTCTCTGATTGCGAAACACTGACTTACCTTCATGACTGTCACTTTCCCTCCATGTGTTAATTGTGTTATTATCATGAAACTGTTCACTTGATTTCATGTTATTTGCCATGTCACATTTGTTGAGCTGTGTGAGAGATTCTCTACCTGTTGTCTGTGTGTGTGTGCGTGCATGTGTTTGTCTTTGGTGTGAGGTGCACAAATGTAGTGCTTGTGTAAATACAGACGTGGATTGTGTTTGCAGGTTCTGTACGTTCCTGACCCCGAGTACGTCTCCAGTGTCGGAAGCTCCCCTTCCCTCAGTCCCATCAGCCCCTTGTCTCCCACCTCCTCAGAAGCTGATTTAGAGAAGGTGACGGTATGTAGACCACACCTATGACGCACAATATCACATGCTAGGAACATTTTCCTGTACGGGTAACTAGTCTTGTCACGTGTCACTCTGATCGCCTCCCAAAGTGAAGCGTTCACTCTTTCTGTGCTGGCAAACACAGTGAAACAGTGTTAGCCTCTGTGCCTCTGCTGCGTATGTGTGGTATTTTATCATTCTAAGCACTGAAGTTGACATGTGTTACATATATTCGCATTAGCCTGTAATGCGAACTGGAAGGAAAGCCTAAAATTCTCTTATATTTGGCTCTTAAACGGTCCTCATTATCTCAAAAAGTATTTGTAGAGGGCTAGTAAGGGAATTATGTTGATGGGGTTTTTACAAAACTATTAACTGCAGGAGTTTTTTTCCCCCATTGTTCTGAAGTTTTTCAAAGGACGCGCTGACATCAAAGTTTGAGCGATGGAGCTTTTGAATTGAAGCCAAATTTTAAATCTAGCACCTGCACTTCCTGTGGTTACCACATATTGGGCTATATTGTAAAGGTCTTTTTTATTCTTACATCACACCAAATTTTATGTCAGAATTTTAATTAAAAGATGACCAGTTTGCTTTTGCAGCTTTTTCATTGTATCTGAGAGTAAGTACACTGGAAGCGCTAGTTTTAGACCATAAGGTTCCACGTGTGCCCAGTGAGGAATATCATCTGTTTATAAATAAAACATAATGGACCTCAGCTGTGCTGCATAATGATACAACAGTAAGCTTGGACATTTCTGCCCCCTTACAATCACAAGGCAAGTATAACAGAGGCAAACAAATTTCTGTGTTTTTTAATTAATATATGAATCTCACAGCTAGTTGGGGTTTTTTGGAGGTGACAGGAGAATGTTTTAGCTAAAGATAACATTAGGAGCACATTCATCTTTAAAATATTAATTCTACCAGCTACTGAAAAGGCTGAATCATTCATCCATCAACTGAGTCATTGATTTCTTCTATCACAGGTGCATAATTAGCCCTCACAACATGTTCCTGAAAGTATGTCAGCTGTAGTTTTATTACTAATGGGGAGTATGAGATGATTTGAGGGTTTTTTTAGCTGGTATGCGATCCTGCTGGAAGCAATTGTCAGGAGATGGGTACACTGTGGTCATAAAGAGATGGAGAAAGTCTGAGACAATACAGCAACTGCTAAATGATGCTTAGTCGGACCTAAGGGGCCCAGGGTGTGTCAAGAAAATATCCCAACCTCCCTTACCAGCTGGAGGGGTTGTTACAAGGTAGGAAGGCGTGTCTATGCTTTTGTTTTGTTTAAGCAAAGTTCTGGCCCTACCATTCAAATGACTCATCAGACCAGGAAACATTTTTCCAACTGTGTTTTAATCCATCATTTTGTTAGTTCTCTCAGCTCTTTTGTACAGCTTGGTTGTAACAAGTGGGTATTCCTGTTGCCTTCTTATCACCTCGAAGTAGTCTGGCCATTATCTACTTGATCAACAAGACATTTTCACCAAGTGCGCTAGTCTAGATCAGCAGTCTCTGAAATACTCTGAAATACCAACACCCACATCACGTTCAGAGTCATTTGAATCACATTTCTTACTCATTCTGATGCTCAGTTTGAACCTCAGCAGGTCGTCTTGACCATGTCTGCATGCCTAAATGCATTGAGTTGGTGCCATGTGATTGGCTGATTAGTATCAAAGTGTGTGTGTATATTCAGATTTCTTTCAAGAACATCAGAATGGTGCGTGTGTGCTGTACGAATATGGTTCTATTTCTATTCATGTTTGACCTCGTGCAGCTTGTGGTCTTTTTTTTAAGCATGAGGCAGAAATGTGAAATGGGCCAAGCATTTACGCAGGAAAGTGTATGTATGAAAGAGGCTATTAGAAAAATGGTCTCTGAGCTGGTAATTAGTATCCAAGCTGACAGCACTTTTGGTTTGCTTCTCTACTGTAATTGCATCGCACGGGGATCAAGATACATGACATTAATGTGGCTAACTAAGCTAGTTACTAGAGCAAAAGATATCTCTGCAATACCCCTTTAATTCCAGCAGTAGGGATTATTTCTAACATAAAACCATATCTGCATGCTATCGTCTCTCTTGCTTCTTCCTTCTTGCTTCTCGTCTTCACTAGCTGAGCATAAAGCATGTAGAAAAGCTGGAGGTGGGTTTGCGTCTGATGTGACTTCAGGTCTGGTCCAGTCAGCCGTACACATGCCGGCCTCGCAGCTCTCAAGGCCAGCAGTGTGAGCCATCTCCCTCGGGTACTGTGTCTGCAGCATCTGAATGAGCCAATCGTTAAGCACCACTGAACGCTCAGCGGTCCCTTAAGAAATATTACTGTTTGCCGGTCTCCATGGAAACGTCGGTCTTGTTTTGCCGTTTTTGTAAGAGCGTGGATACTGCAGGTCTCTGTCACCAACGCGTTCACTGGCACTCCACTTGAGTTTTGATGCCCTCCCACCACAAACGCTCTCCCTTTGGTCTGCTCTTTCCTCCTGTTGTCCGTTAATTTCTCCATAGTTGCCAAAAGAACACCACCACCCTCCAACCAACCATTTACCACTTATCTTTGTAGGTCATTGCCAGTGAGAACGGGAGCATATTCTGCGGCTCTCGATGGGGGAAGGATCAGAGACATGGGCTGTGACTGCAGAGAAATTAAGCCTTTAAAAGTGATGGCGTGATATTTAGAGTAACTAATGAACGGAGCAGCTCGCTCTCTCCCAGACAAGTGCTAGGCAGCAATTACTCCAGGCAGAGGAAGTGTGCTTGGAAGGCAGAAGGGAGGAAACGTTACCTCACTCAAAGTGTCAACTCAGTGCGTGTGTTTGTCTGTCTGTGAGCAAAAGTACGTGTTTGTATCTGTCAGCTCTGTATCTGCCTGTCTGGATCCTCCAATGCCTTCCACTTCCTGCGTGTGTGTGTGTACTACTGTGTGTCTGTGGGTGGGTTAGTTGGTAGTTATATAGAAGGATGTGGCATCCAGGTGCCGTTTGGAAGGAAGGACCTTAATAACCCCCCACCCCTCCCTCCGCTTCTAAATCCCCAGCATCTTTTAATTACGAGCCTATTTTGGTGCTCGGCACGCTTGTCTCAATGAGGATATTATCTAAATGAATGGTTGTGGGAGGTTTATAGTAATGGCAGTGCGAGCAGCAAATAGCTGGTATAACCCTGATGAAGATGAGTGCCCTGCAGAGAAACTACTTTCCGATTTTTCTCTTTGAGATCATGATATGAAAAGGAGTCAGATATGGCACGAGATGTTTAAAAAGCCAATTAGATGTTCAAAATAGCCTCAAAATATTAAGGCCCTGTTAAAGTTCTTTGCCTGCAGAGTGTTATGCATTCATATTGAAGTTATGTATATTTTGGGAATGCTGAGTTTACATAAGCCCTCAAAATCACACGCAGCGATAAGCCAGAACATGTAGATGTTGGGAAAAGATCTACATGTATGTAGATCTTTTCCCAACATCTACATGTTCTGGCTTAATAAGCTGTTGGTGCTTAACGTGATATCAAACTAGCTTCTGCGTGCTAAGTCTCAAACTCTATGAAGCTTTTGAGCTTCACCGGTGCTGTCTGACATCGTGGCTGTGACGTTATCATCTTTAAGGTTGTTAAAATTGCTAGGTGGAACCCCAACACGTTATTAGTTTAAGTTAGCTGGTGGTGTGCTGTTTAATGATGGTGCTCGTCTATGCTTTAAATTCCCCCACAGAGGGTGAGATAAAAGTACAGTACTCGGATATCTAGACTGCTTAGTGTTCCTAGTTTTGTCCTGTCTGATACTGAAGCGAATACTCTTCATTTTCCATTATAGGAAAGCAGAGGAGAAAAGAGTGGCTATTTATAGCAGGTGTCACATCAAAAGTCTATAGAGTATCTACAGCGAAATGTGAATCAGTCATACGCTTTAATGGACTTGTTTAACAACAGCGCCCATGCTTCAGTGAGCGAGCTAAAAGTTTTTACCATGCAGTTAGATTGTTTAGTGTTTCTCTGACGGAGCTAAAGGCCAGATCAGTCAGCACTGAAGAGTCTTCATGCTCTTGGTTTGCCTGCTGGCCTGCTGGTACTGGCAACAGAAAGTAACACATCTTGCAGGCATGGATCGTTGGCTGGCTGTCTGACTGGGTGTGTTCGTGTGCATGCATGTGTATGCAAGCTTGCATGTGTGCACGGTTAGCTGGCTGACTATGTGACTGGCAGGCTTACTGTCGATGGATTATTTGGCAGCCAACGGTTCATTGGCATAGTTGCTCTCTGGTCATCTGTGTGGGCAGGCGTGCTTTCTTTATCCTTTCCAGACCTTCCTCGTGCTCATACTGACACACGCACACACTTATTCACCCTGGTGGTGGAGCTACTACTGTGACCTTCTCTGTGTCTTCCTCTTTTGGCAACAGTTTTACCTCCCGCCTTCCTTCCTTCCTCTCTTGTACTTTGACGTGATCTAAAATTAGTCTTTCAATCTCTGAAAACCCAGCACCGTCTACACCTGCTGTATTTTAGCACCAATCTTAAGATTAACTTTAAAAAAAGGATCTTATGCTGGTAGATTCATTATATCAGCTCAGCAAGGACTGTAGTACTAGATAGTACAAACAACAGTACACATTGTACTTGAGGATTTCTGGTTTCAGGCAACTATTGTGTGCTCTCTCTTGCAGAACCCACCCATGCCCACACGGTGGAGCTGTGGAATGATTTTCTTTTGCTTGCACCATGTGTCACTGTCAAGGTCATAGCCGTGTGGCACCTGCAGGCTTCCTTCCTCTGCATGTGGATGAGTGTTCATCAATACAGCCTCTGTCTTTGTTGTCTCACAGTGGCCTGTGTTGAGACCATTTCTATGACAGCCACAGCCTCTTGTTGTTGTTTTTTCTATTTGTGGGCGAAAAGAGAAATACTGGTTTGAGACTAAAAGGATATTGATTTGTGAACCCACCACACCTGTCATCTAACACAGCTACATTCATCTCCTGTCCCCAGCATCGCTGTCACCTTCCTGCAGAGGAGATTTACCACCCTCCGTCCACCTCCCTGAAACCCTCAGATGAGCTCTTGGTAGCAACATCAGGCCTTCTTTAGCAACACTTTCTCCTTTTCTTTCCTGTATATTCAGTTCAACACTCCTCCCTGTTTTGCCTTTCCGCTGCCCTCAGATGTTACTCACAGTCTAAGAATCTGGTCACTTCAGGACACCAGCACACCAAATACAGTCAAATAAAGTCTGTTTGTCTTCTTAATAGGCTTCCTCGCTGAGGTTGTCTGAGTTCTCCCTTTTTCTCCCTTGCTGTCTGTTGCCTTGCCGTACTGTTCTGGTAAAAAGCCGACGGTTAATATGGGCTGCAATAAGGAGGCAGGTGAGGTTAGTATCCCCTCACCTGCTAAAAAATATTGGATGCCTTAGAGGCCAGTGAAAAATATATCCTGGTCATATATTAGAGAATAGAAAGCAGAAAAGCAATATTGACTACAGTTATGTGAGGTAAAAGTGTACTGATCTGTCAGCTGCACTTCTTAGCAAGTTCAATCAGCTTCTACCTCAGTGTTTATTTGAAATGAGTAACCTGAAAATGCAACTTGAACTTGCCTAAAAGAAAAAAGTGATGGATCGTTTTAAAATATATATCCACATATTAAACTGTAACATCTGAACATTTACTAGGAACAGAATAGTAATCTGTTTAAATGAAATGATACCCATATTTAGCCTGAAGTAGTGCTTGAAAGTGCTTGAAACAGCCATATATCTGGAAACAGTTGAAATAGTTAGCTATAAATATGAGGCAAATTGTTTAAAAGCTAAATTTAATTGATAAACTGATGAAATTGTTTGCTAATTTTCTCAGCACAACATTTCATTTATGTTGAGATCTGAATTTTGACTGGACGATTTCAACACCTTAGTACTTTCAGTGTCTCTGTTTCCTGGTGTGCTTGGTATCCTGCTGCATGATCTAATTTTTGCCAATCGTTATTTGTCAGACAGATGGCCCCATATTTGACTCTAAAATTTGGTATACAGAGAAGTTAATGGTCATTTCACTGACTGCAAGGTTCCCAGGTCCTGTGGATGCAAAACGCCCAAGTCTTCACCCCTCCTGGTGTGAGGTGTTTGTACTGATATGCTGTGTTTGGTTTATGCCAAATGTTGTGCTGTGCATTTGGACCAAGCACCAACAAAGCATCAACTTTGTCCTAAAATCTTGTGGATTGTTCAGATCTAACTTTGTAAGTTGTGCTGCCATGTTCTTTTTTTAAAGAAAAGAAACGTTCTCGCAACCCTTCGTTACTTATTCAGTCATTTTCTAATTGTACTGTCATGAGTTTTAACATTTAACGCTAAGTGAGGCTTGTAGAGTCTCACGTGTAGCTCTCATGTAGCTCCCTGCACGGTCTGACAATGAGGTGAATTTCACTGGGAACACTCCTGCAAAGATTGGCAGCTGTCTTGAATTTTTTTCCACTTGTGAAAATCTTTTTTTCTGTAGAATGATGAACTTTAAATTTCCTTGGAAATGGGCATTGCTCTCTTGCTCTCTTTCCTCCTTGGTATTGTGTTAACACATACCTAAATGCTCCTGACCAGCAAACTGCTAAAACATCTGCTTTTATAGAGGTGCATGCACTTCCTGATGATCAGTTAAGTAGATTTAATAAGCAGCCCCCAGGTGGTATCCTCTTATTTCCTGTGTGTGTATTTATTTTTTAATACACTGTTTTTCCCCAATAACTGCAAATAATATTATATGACTAGTTATCGGGTTGAATTTCACTGTAAATACAGTATCTGTGGTGGTTACAATTATGTCATGAACGAGTGCATTTTACAAATTAAGAGGTGCTATCACAAGTTTTGTTTATAAGGAAGCAGACAGCTGGAGGTGGGGTGTTGGAGCGAGAAGGCGGAACATGCAGCCAGTAGCAGCATGCTGCAGGAAGGAATGAGCAGTGCAGGTAGTCGTGGAGGAACCACAGGGAAGAAAGGAGAAGTTGGCAGTTTGGTTAGATGTGATCAAACATGATTGGATGCTTGGATCACATGATCGTTTCCCAATGTTTAATCACTGTACAGACTTGTAGGAAAGGAGAGAAAAAAAGTCCTGCTTACTTTTAAGGACACATCCTCACACCAGCAACAGCAAGCAACTATTTACTGTTTTATTGCATTTATGATATTTATATGTATTTGCTTGCTTGTTGTTCACCTCAAATGAGTAAACATTTCTCAAATTAGCACAAAAGCTTAATTATCTGTCCTCATATTGCCTGGTGAGCAACTGGTCTCAGCTGTTGGACAGCGAGCATGCCTTCTCATTCCTCAGTCTCATGTGGACTGTGTGGGATGTGCGATGGGTGTTAATTTTGTTACCGACACATAACACCCCTTTTTGAGACATGCCAGAGTTAATGACGGGCTATGCGAGACTGTTTGTTTTACGCATTTCTGTGCAGGAGGACATGTTTTGACATCTGCATCTGCTCATTTTAGCCCAGGTGTGCACCACATGTACGCTCAGGTGTGTTCTAGTTGGTCTATTTTAGTGGAAATGCCTCCTACTCTTTTCATATTTAACCTTGAAACAGGAAGGCCAGATTGAATGAGTCACTAGGAAGTGACTTGCCTGGAAAGTGGAGCGATGAAGTGCAGTTGTGTAGGTGTAGGTGTGTTGAGTTGAAGTGGATGACAAGCTGGTTAAATTCCCACACGTTTCCTTCATTTCAACAGCTGCGCTTCAGATCTTAAATTCCACAACAGAAGCTCCCGCAGATCGGAGAATCCGATTTATTTGCTGTTTTGATGTCGTTTTTTCATTTTCAGCTCCGACCTCTACTGTTTATGTCTCTTTTAAAATTTTTCAGTCCCTCTCATCCTCTCCTCTTTCAGAGATGCTTGTTTTGGCTGTAACAGATTGGCCGGCCCCCTCAGCCGTCCCCTGGCTGCCAGTGTCTGGGCTGCTTGTGTTGGTGTGGGTCAGTAGCTGCAGGCTGTTTGTCGACTGCACTGGGAGACGGAGAGGTGTGGGGGTGGATGTCAGGAGGACAGCAGACAGTTGTTCCAGGCCCGGGTTCTCTCTTCTTCTAAGCTCTTCACTTCGCTGCTACTGTAGCTCTTCATCGCTCTTCACTTCGCCACCGGCTCTAAACGCCCTCCCCTCGTGGTCAAAATCCGCCCTTGATGATAACGCCCACACACTCCTCTTACGTCCAGCTCTTCTTTTTTTGTTCGTCCTCACTCCAATCGCGCCCCTCATTGCCTTCAGCATTCTTTACCTCCTCGCCTTTTTATTTCTCCACAGCAGCTACTGTGTCCACTGCTTCTGCTGCTGTTTTCTGCCCAGCTCAGACAGTCCTTCCTGCAGACAATGATATGGGGTTAATCAGACTAACAGTTGTCCCTGTGGACTCACGCCGGTTACTCTCTCCCCATGGCTCGGTCATTGCATGGCAACAGGCAGCTGGTAGACTCACCAATCCCACCTCACCTCGTGTTTCCGGCCGAACACACACGCCATCTGTGGTGGTTTGCATTAACCATGGTGTAAATAAAGAACACTAATAAAATTGCCTTAGAATGTATATGTCGTTGTACTACATAAAGGACCAATGTAGCTGAGACATAACTGAAATTCCTTCTTGGTTGCGTGCCATCTGGCAGGCTCCAGAATAATGTGCGGTTATGAGGAAAATATATTTATTTAATTACGTCTGCAAATGCTTCATTAATGTATTGCTCCGCATGTCTGCTGGTTAGCATTAAAGCCCTGTCTTTACCTTTATACATTTTATCCCTTTTTATTACAGTTGGGGCTGGATGCAGGAGGCGGGTATATGTTGAAATACATGCTTGGTGTCTTGTTTTTCTGAGACTTGGTAACTTCAGTTTACTTTCCACTCCACAGACAACCACTTTCTACTTCTCGTAGACTCTTTTACACATGAACTGCCTCGGCTTAATTGCACGAGTAAAGAAGCTGCTGTGGAGAAGGTGATGGGTATTGGAGTCATTTATGGATTACTAAACAAGACTACTGTGCACAGCCTGCACACAGCCCTGGACTAAACTTCTGTATTGGCTGACATTTAGCTTTTTACATTTTACTTTAATGAAATGAATGAATGAATCAAAGGATGCTGAGATACATAGAATCACTCTGAATGGATACAAAACTACTTATGAGAGATAAAGATGTGCAAAAGTACTACACACAGGAATGAGAAAGATGACAGAGCGCTCAAAGATCACTGCAAACAGGCACAAAGAGACAGCCTAGAAATGCTAAATTGTCAAGAAGCTCAAAACACAGCTGCTCCTTTCTAGTAAAGGTGAAAGGCCTACTGTCTGATAATCACTTCATGACTGTACAATATTAAGAGCTGAATGCTGATTTGATTTCATGTGAAGGGTATTTTTAAGTTTTTGCCATCTATTTATAAATAAAATAAGAGCCTCTCTTTGCTCTCTTTAAAACTGCGCCCCACTGTACAAAAGTAACCATCACTCTTAACTCAAGGGCATGTTAGTCTTTAATAAAAATTACACTAACTAAACATCAGGTTGTGTGTAATTAAAGCTCTAGTCTCGTATTGATGTTTTTTAAATAATTACCCCGTGTGATGTGAAGGCACACAGGAGGTGCTTTCATTTGACTCATCGCTGGGTTTCTTTTAACCTGATTGTCCCGCTGTGCAGAAAATATCCGTTTATATATAGATAATACATTTAGGGACTCAAACACATTAGTTTGATGAAACGAAGCACAGATTAGTTACACCATGTATTTCCAAGTGAAGCGAGCTATGCTTGTTCTTCATTTATGGTCTCCTTGGTTGAAACCTATTTAGAGATTTGGACAACATGATTACAGTCCTGATGAAAGAGACCGTATTCATGTATACCAGTCCAAGCTTTATATAAAAGATTGGCGAAGCCACCATGATGTCAACTACAAATATCTGGATTTTTAAGCCTCAGCGTTGTCATTTTGGCCATCACCAGGTTTTGGTTTTGGTTTTTTTTTAGGCTGGAATCAAAGGTGACCGTATATGGACAAGAGAGTGGAGTGTTAATTTATCGACTAACTTGTGCCACACAGGGGCATGCATGTCTGCTATGTAGTGCTTAGTAACTCATAAAAACCACCAATTTCATAGTCTGTACCACACAGCAGATCATTTCACTAATAGTCTTCAAAAGGCAGCAAAGAGTCAAGAGGTCCAGTTAAGCAGATTAGCTGAGGTGAAGGCTAGCAGACAGCAGTCAGCTACAGCACCTTGTATTGGCACATCTACCAACTGAAGAGGCCACACCCCTATTTTTAAGTCTTAGCACATTTTAAACAGATACAACTCTGCTTATAAAGTGGAAAACAATCAATAGAGGACAACACCTTTTTTTGCTAATCTGGTCCCAGGTCTTTGCGCTAAGCCCGAAGAGTTCTGCTTTAAGGTCACATTATAATCAGAGAAGCAGTCTAACGCATGATATTTCCCCTCTGTGCCACCACCCATCTTTCCTTTAGGACTCTGATGGCCCTCCCAAACCAGAAGCCATTCACCCTCCAGTGTTTTCAGCCCTGCGCCAGTCCAGAGTGGTGTCATCCACGTCCGAGGAGGAAGAAGCCCTCACAGAGAAGTTCCTCAAGATCAGCTGCAAGTACATCACTGATGGCAAGGTGAGCTATGAATATAAAGAGCAGTGCATCCATTTAAAAGTGTTCACAACTTCACAATTGCTGACAGCAAAAGTATAAGTAGGAAGCGAGAGGTCTGAAGTGGGTGTGCTGGCGAGAAGTTAAATTTGCAAGCTGCCAGATGCAGGAGGTCAGTACTTCAGAAAGAAAATAGCAGAAGATGTCAAAAGTATCAGACGAGTTTAAAGAAAATGATGTTCAGTGAAGTTGTTGTTAATCACCACCATTGTATAGTTACTCAGTGCAAGGGTCAAGTGCTTTTTTTAAGAGTTCAAGCCAACAATTGAGAATTATACAAGAACTAAGCAAAGAAAATATCAAATCCTTCCCTTGAACATACCAGAATCAAATAAATGTGCAATTCTGTCTGTGAGTCATTGTGTCCATTTTAATATTCTTTTGCTCTTCTAGTTGCTTTTGCTGTGCCCTTCTTAACAACCTCAGCAACATCAGAGTCATTACACCAAAATGTGTTTGCATTTACTTACATTTTCCCTGGTTGTTTCCATTATGATTATTATTATTATTGTTATTATTTCCAACATAAAAAAACAGATGAATTGTAATAAAAGCACATAAAAAAGTATAGAAAATACTGATGATGTGGGCACATGTGTGGGCAGATATGAATAACCCTGTGGAGCAGCACATTAGGCCAAGTGTCTCTCCTGCTCACTGTAGTTTAATTCAGCTGATAATGGCTAATGTTGCTCAGAAGGTCTATAAGCAGGGAGTTTGCGGCTCCTTGAAGGGCTGTAAACTGTGTTCTCTAAATTCAAGCTCTTAAAAGGTCTCCAGTACGGTTAAATAGTGTGTTTATGTCTTCTTTGTCTTCTGGGGCCGGGATTACGAAGCAAGTTCCACATACCCAGAATATCTTTTCATTATCTGTGCTCACTTACCCCTAACATCAGCAATCAGGCTAAGCAGCCACATGCAAGGTTGTTATCAAGAGAGAAAACTGCAACATTAGAAAAATATAAAGAGGTTAAACACACAACACGGGCTAAATGCTTAAGAGACATTTGAGTGGAAAAGTGCAAGCCACTATTTAAGGCTATTTAAAGCTAGGAAGAAAAGCTGACAACACTGAAGATCTGACTATGATTACAACTGACTATTCTGTCAATTATTGTGTTTTATACTGTGTAAGACAGCCTTTCGGTATTCACCTGCATCTCTGGTGGTTTTAAAATGTGTAAAAGAAAAAGTGCATTCAACATGATCAAGGTTTAGCTGTTCTCTTTTAGGTTTATATCACTGTATGAAGGCTTATAGGGCAAAAACGCTTTAACATTGCATCAGGGAAAAGCATAAAACTTGTTGACAGTCTCTAGAAACTATAGAGGGGTCTTCCAGGTCAGGTGATGATTGGTCAGCAGGTGGTACCTTTGTAAAATGTGATTGGGTATGCAGGTATGCAGCACCGTGGCTCATCTAGAAGTAACGTTACTAAAGCCCAAATCCTGCCTCACATTCCAGGCCCCTGCTCTAAATGTGATGGAGGCAAATTTAATTAGTGTTTGCAGTTCTTCTGACTAAATTGAGCTGTGATATTAGTGTGAATAAAAACAACTGAACAGCAGGGAAGAAAAATTTCACCTTTAAGAACACCCACACCCCCTGGTCAGTAGTATGAAATACACACAGCCTGTCACACACACACAGATCCATTGTATCGAACTGCAGCTGATTCACTCCCAGGTACCAAATGAAAGCACTGAAGTGGTCAGCGCTGGCAGTCAATAATTCTACTTGATTTAGGACATTTGTGGTCTAAAATGGATTCGGCCTCTGGTTGTTTGTATTGCAGAGTGCTTTTTGATTATCTTTCATGCTGGATAACATGCTAAGTGCTTCCTTTGATGTATAAAAAAAGGGTGTGATGGATCTCCTCACCCACCCCTCTTTTTTCCCTTTATTTTCTGTGTTGCTTTCAGGGCGCAGTTAGTGGGGTGTTGCTGGTGACGCCCAACAACATTATGTTCGACCCTCACCGCATGGACCCCCTGGTACAGGCCCACGGGTGCGAGGAGTACGGCATCATGTGTCCCCTGGAGGAGGTGCAGTCTGCTGCCATCTGCAAGGAGATCACTGACCCCAAGATCAGAGAGACCGTCCCTGAGTAAGAGAAAACACAGACGTACAGTATGCGCAGGCTGTGCTGTACTAGAAGCTGACTTGTGGACTACAGATGTCATTATTTAAAGCATATGCAGCCATAAATGCCTCTAACTCTGATTTCCTCCTACATAAATCCCTGTTCATTTACTCTGAGTTAATATCTTCCACGCGTCCGTCTCTTACTTTCACCCTGACAGAAATGCAGCAGCCTCGCTGTAATCAATGTTTTTTCCTCTGCTGCACCCATAGTCAGATTGCATCAGCAGCCAACCGACAATTCCTTTCCCCTACACGCCAAAATAAAAAGGAAACGGCAATTACAGCGGGGTTAATGAAGTGTGCCTTTGCCCTCCTACATTGTGATTGCTCACCTCTCAGTGCAGGGAGGAAGCAGCCACTTCAAACGATTCACTTGTGTTTCCTCCCACAGATTAATCTGTTTTGGGTTTTTTCTTTACTTTGGTTGTTTAGTGTTGCTGAAGTTAAGTGATAAATATTTTGCAGCGTTATGAGCCCTGATGAGCTATTCTCCCACCCTGAACACCACGCTTCCTCTGGTGGTAGCAGGGTCTGGGCAAAGCTGTATTTAGTTGGTTGATTGTTGCCCGTGGAGCAGTTATAATGCTGGCAAATGGCTGGTTTTTCTGCCAGACCCAGCTGTTTCTCAGCTGTGGCCTGTCGCCTCTGTCTCCTCTCCCTCTGCCCCTCTCTACTACACAGCTGAGCAACAAGTGCCTGCAGGATGGGTTTCTGCACACTGTGCTGGTTACGCTGCACACAAGTGTTTCTTGTTTGCGCTTGACCTCTCCAAAAAGGAGACACAGAACTTTTTTTTTATTTGTACCAATTTATTTATTCAGGATATGGCTAATGATTAACCAAGGGTCTCTTTGGGAATTTTCATGACACAAATATGGTGAACAAAATCAGTTTAATGATGGGAGATCGCATCATAATTTACTATCCAGTTGAGTTCAATCTCATTCATTAGTACATTACAACCTATAGCAACAAGAGCAGTTATAGGAAACCTGTTGCTGAATTTACTAATATGGTGTGTGAATATTAGATTTCAGTGAGATTTTATTTGGGAAACACATCAAATTGTAGATTCACTTTAAGTAATCGTTGATCAAGAAGTGGCTAAAGGACACAAACTTTAGAAACACTGACCAAAAAGACGCAGCAGAAGTTGACATTCCTTAGCCTGGGTCTCCAAAACACTTGAAATGCCACCCGTATTTCAAACGTAATGGCCCCAGTCTGTCAAACAGGATTTGTGTAAAGATTTGATCCCTCTGTGGATTGCATGCTGAACTTTGTGATGTTCTGCTTAATGTTTCTAGTGACCTGGAGCCCCTGCCTGCAGAGAGACATCCGTCACAGCAGAAGGAACCAGACCCACGCAGCACAGAGGGCTCGTTCTCCGAAGACGTCTTCACCGAGACAGAGCTGTCCCCCATTCGGGAGGAGGAGCAGGCATCCAGTGAGGATCTGCGCTTAGACAAATCGTCTGGCGCTTCCACAGAGTCTGTGCAAACCATCACCCAGGTGGAGGCTGCCAGCTCCCAGACCGCAGGCAGTGCCCGTGGCTCGGCCAGCCAGCCGGAAGAACCTACTGTGTCGAAAGCAGAGAACAATCCATCAGAAACTGCCACAGAGAACGATAACCAGTCCCCAATGGGATCCAAGCAACACAGCGTAGAGAAGCCACCAAGCACACCCACTACCACCAATAACACCACCACCAGCAGCACCACTAGCCAGGCCCAGGGTCCCAGCAGCAGCAACTCTCGCCCAGGGTCCCAAAGCTCAGCCACCACTGGTGCCACAGAAACCACCTCTGTCTCAGCCAGTCCACAGGTGGATGCCAACCAGGGTGCAGATGCCTCCCAAACAGACACTATGCAACAAGGCAAGGAGGAGAAGGAGGATGCAGAGCAGACGCAAAGGGACGGTGTGCAGAACTCTGCAGAGGGTAAACACACATGCTGACAAACGAATCATTTCTACCTGAGGCTGCAGCTGCAAGACATTTCAGACCATGAATCTGGCCTCATGTTGTCTTTTAGCTGCACCTCTGCATCCACGTTTTTTTAACACTATCAAAGTGAGTTTGTCTGCTCAATACCTGCCTCTGAATCGCTTCTCTCGTGTTAGTTCCTGATAACCTTTCCGTTTCTGCTCTGCCTCACTGCTAGTAATTGGAATATAAAGACGAAGGGAAATGGCATCGTCTCTGCTGGTATCAGCTTGGTGGAGCTTTCCAGGCTTTATGGGGCTTTATTCAGCTCTTTGATCTCTGGCTTTGGTGGTCCGGGCCACTCCTCCTTGGCGATAAGCTAAAGCCTATCAAACGGCACAATGCCACAAACACACCTGCCCCCTCAAAGGGGAAACACAGTGACGATTAAACCCCAACATCAAAACACCTTCTGAGATGGCATTCACAGAGGCGTTATTCATTTTCACCTCCTTCTCTAGTTTTTCTTTCACATTCATTTAGACAAACTCCACAAGGAGGAATCAATATGATTGTGTTCAGTGGCATGATAAAAGCATAATACAATAGGTTACTAATGTTCTGACAATGTCAAACATCAAAAATACCTTTTGGTAACTTATAAAAAGCATCTGTCAAAAAGAAAAGAAAAAAAAAGCTTTAATGATACTTGCAATTTTATACATTTTCTTAAGTTTAGGTTTTCATATTTTGTAAGTAGCTAGTGCCATAACTGAGCTAAAATTCCAGGGCCATTGTTCCCTACATTCAAGTCTCCCCACACCAAACAAAATATCTCTTTCTGTGGCCACAAATGCCAGAGAAATAATAAAGTGCAACACAAAACAGCCTTGAAGAAGTGAAATACGTAACATTCCTACCCACTTAGTTTTTCCAATGCTGCATGACCTTCCAGGCAGCCGCTGCTTTCCATTTGTTTCATTATGGTATCCTCGCCTTCAAAAGCAAACAAAATGTTGCTTTTATTTAACGTTATTGTCTAGAGTGCGGGCAGCTCAACAGGAGCCACTGTATTTTTTTGAGACAGCTTGCAAATGTAGTGCTCGACTTTCTGTAACTTTTTATAAAGGAAGCTGAGGGTTCACTGTGATGGATTACCTTGCTGCAGCAATATGTCAGTCGGGAAATACATTAAGCGCTCAAGAGATCCTCGGAAAAAATCATCTGTGATTTGGAAAATGGATTGTAAAATGTAGACAATTATCAGTTGAAAAACTGCAGCAGCAGTCTCGTTATCCGACAGTGGCCTCGAGTCTGTCTCTATCACTGACTCACATGTGTCCACATAACCCACTCTGGCTGAACACGTACTTGTGATTCCGAGCAGATTTCTCTCCCCGAGAGGAAGGCGGACGAGACAGTGGGAGAAAGATTTACCATTTTCTCCCTGGCAATTATTGTCGCACACAGAGCTGAGCTGCAGAAGCAGTTCTAATTCCCGGGCATCTCAGCAGGGCTGCCCTTTTATTCTGTGTGCATTAGCACAGCCCACACAAGTGACAGCAGCGGCTACCAAAACAAGCAGATTCAAATCAAATTAATGCATTTGAAAAATGTATCTTTATTTTCTGTCATCATTTCCCAGTTACATACTGTCCGATCGGGAGCACGTACCATATGACTGCCGTGGTGATATTACACTGGCCCTTTTCATTGGGCTAGCAGGGCTGTGGCCTCATAATAGGCCAATGATAATGCACCATGAGCAGAAGCCCAGTGTCACTATCAATTATAGTGTGCCACTCTATTTATTTCTGTCATCTGCTATGTTTCTGCCACAAAATCACTAATGCCAGCTGAAGTAACCAGTAAATAAAAGACAGAAAACTAGGTCACATAAATAAGGCCATTAATAAAAAGAGTGTGCGACTTTGTTAGGCAGCTGTATTTTGTTGTAAGATGTCATTGGATACAGAATATTTAACTAAGCCTAACTGACCTGACTCTAACTCTTGCTAACACATTTCTTTTCAGCTTGATCCATTTAAAACTCAAGTAAAGAATGAGAGCTAGGGTAGAATAAACAGTCATTTAGCCACGCTAAGATATGTATGCTATGACCATGTGATCAATCCCTTGTCCAGGTACAGGGTCGGCTGAGAGGCGGAAGCATCGTTCTCACAAGTTCTTGTGTCTGCGAGTGGGGAAGCCTATGAAGAAGACATTTGTTTCCAACGCCAGCGCCTCCATGCAGCAGTACGCCCAGCTGGGAAAGAAGCATGAGTACTGGTTTGCTGTGCCGCAGGAAAGGTCAGTATCTCTGCTACACCTCCTGCTACTGCTTAGCACAGTGTGTTTCAGTGCAAGTTTATGAGGTTTATAGTAATCAAAATAACAGGTTTTAAAACCGTACAGCTAATACTGAAGTATCTGAGATAGAAACAATGTAAAGTGAGCCTTTATGATCCTTTTATATCCCTAACAAACAACAATAGCTCAGCCACCTAACCTCCACTGCCTTTAATATTTGAAACCAATCAAACATGCTTTCAGTGTCAGATCCAACTCCCACTGTGGCTTGTGCCCGTTTCCCTTTGCCGCCTGTGCTAGACAGCAAGGTGATTTATTATTTATTCACTCTGCAGGGAAACGCAGGGGCACACACGCGACTGATTGTCTTATTTCTTTCTAAAAGCCCATGATTTGTGTTCTCAGAATACCCATGAATGTGTTCATGAACTTTTCCTGACCCGAAATCTGTAATGTTTCACGTCAGCTGAAAATAGCCTCGGCTTGTTGATGAGTTTTTCCAAGATCAGTGTGGATGTACAGTTCCTGCCAAGTCAGCAGTAGTCATAATTACATTAGAGCGGTTCACACTGAAAGGCGACATATCACAAGAAACTGTGTGCTTCCAGTCCAATTCCTTGTAATTGGTTTATTTGGCGTGTTAATCCCAATTGAACTAATAGTTTCATTTAATAAGTCAATTTTCTTTAAAATGTAAAAAAAAGGGTCATTTTTTTGACAGACTGGACTGCAGAGTCGCTGGTTTGTGGATACTTTAGGACTCCTTTTAAAAGTAAGGAGACAAAAATGCTGCACAGAGCTACTTCTGCTCTTAGTATTTTTCTATAGTTTTACTGCAGCATCGTGGCACTCATCCAGGCTGCTAATCACATTTGAGTCAGATAAACAGGCCTGTCTCTTTTATTTAGTCATGGTACCATAATCATGGCCTCATCATGCAATGTGTTGAGTGTCTTGAGTGCAGAAACTTCCCTGCCATCATTGTTCGTTCTGAACTTGTAAAATCTTGCCCGTTAAAGCCCTGTTTTGTTTTGTTTTTTTAATGCTTAGCTACACTATTCCCCACCTGATAGCAACAAGTTTGCTGTGATGCTCGTTACTTTCATGATTAATCGCCCAGGGATATGGCAGATTCAAAGCTGGTATTAAAATACATGCCACTTACTAATTTTTGAAACCAGGCTAAGGTGTTGCTGTGTTCTTCAATAACAACAATAGCTGCCAACTGTGCTTTTCATTATACACTGCTAGTCTCTTTGTAGTTTGACCCAGATGTGCTGCGACCTGGATGATGTGTCTTTAAGTGTTTTTGCATAGCTGTTGGTAGAAAAGGAGGGTACTGAATGAACCATACACAACTATAGCACTGAATAGAGCCCAACAGCGTGTCTCTGTTACAGCTCTTTCTCTATACCAACCCGAGCAGTGCACAACAAAGGCTGTGTCCTGTTTTTGTTTGCAACTTCTTCATGTGTTATTTGATATTTTCAGTTGTTTGCATGGTTGACATCGAGCTCTTCTGTCTCCAACATGAGAGGGGAGGGGGCACAATGGTTGCCACATTGTTGAGAGACTGACCACTGATGTCTCTACTTAAAGCTGCTCTGTCTATGTAGAGTGGACGAGTGTCACTGCATGTAAAGTGAAAGATGAAAAACTTTGCAACTTCTGCAGGTTCTCTTATCTTTTTGATTTGTTTTGCTTTCCTTTATTTTGGCACGTGTAACTTTAGTCTTTTGGTTCAATCATATGGCTTACATTGATCTCTTAAAAAAGCACCCCACCCACTCCGATAAATCTGCTCCATACTACCTGCCCTACATGGTAGAATGGCAAAGACACCAACTAACCGGATTCTTAGCAGCTAAGAATCCAGTCGTCTTCTCCAAGAGATGGTGGCCACTTAAAAAAAAAAAAAAAAAAAAAGGACGTCAGATAAGTTCTAGTGTAGCACGGTTCCCATAATATGAAAGTAAGTAGCTGTTAGCAAACACATTTGCCATATAGGATAATAATATGTGAATGTTGTGTTGACTGTCTCTTGCAGGTCAGACCACCTGTATGTATTCTTCATGCAGTGGAGCCCAGACATGTACGGTGAGGGGGTCGGAGGGATGGGACAGGAGCCTGGCTTTAGGGTTGTCAAGAAGAATGAGGTGAAGGAAACAAATGAGCATGAGCCCATCACCGATCTCAACGTCAAGGAGTGGGAGGTAAGGTCAACACAGCTAAAACAGTTTCTTCACTTTACTAAAAGTGCACATGTTGTGTTGTCATGAGCCAAGCGGACATGGATTAAGTGAGTTCTCCACTGTGCTTTAATCCATATCCTGTGAAGCAAACGATCGTATGTGTTAAAATTGCTCTTTATTGTTATATATGTTAAATTAAATGTTAAATAACATTAATTTGCTTTCATTATGCAATGCATAGTGTAAACGTAATGTGTGCTACCATTTGAGATGTGTACTTGTTGAGCCTCAGTTTTGTATTCTGCTTCTATATTTTGCACCTCTGGGTACCACTGCACATTTCTTGGTTTAACTGTAAATTTTTTTGTGTCTGTTTTCTATCACGTGTAAATTCTTCAAGACGTGTGAACACTTGCTTTGCTTGGAATTGCGCTTCTCTGAACTTCCAACCAAAGTGTTTTGCATGTTTGTGTAATTGTTGATTCTTCTCCGTCGCTGTATTGTAGCTTCACCACATGTTGTGTGACTGTCACTCCTGTTTGTCAGCCTTTCACAATGTCTTTTGCTGAATGGCAAAAACACCATTATGAGTTGCTCGTGCTGTTTGAGTTGTTAAAAGTCCCCCCCAATCAAAAAAAAAAGTGGCACAGATGTTAGTCCTTCCTTCTTTGCAAAACTTGCTATTCATAGTGTCTTTAGTCTAGATTTACAGAAGTGATAGTAGAAAGTGCAGAGGAGAGGGCTGTTAGCCTCTGCAGAGTGAATGAGATTTGGTCAAATGAGACTTCAGACAGCCCTGTGGATAATGAAAGGATGAATTCATTGTGTGAAGAATTTGATACATGGGGGTACATTTAACTTTGAATGTAAATAAATGATGTAGGAAACAAAGTGGACTGATTTGTTTCTCCCTGGGCTTCTGGCAAACAGAGGCTACACGATCCATTACAGAATCAGTAAATAGGAACCTGAGCAATGTCTTTTTCACAGCGCGATGTTATGGATATTCAACTAGTAGTTTTGTGTTTGTTTTTAATCCAAGACTGACAAAACAGACTTTTAAAGCAGCTTTACATTTAATTGTATTTGTTTTAGTTAAATATATATTTTTTAACTTTATAATATATGTAATACACTTTAATGTTTTCTTTTTGTTATCACTCAGAAATCTTTAAAATATACAAGTGTATACCTCCTGAAATATTGCTGTACTGTATCTTTAAATTTTGTCAGTTAGGGGATGGCATCATCGTTTTTTATCCAATAGGAAACCGGGTCTCCTCCCAACCCGTGTTGTTATTGGATGTTAGCAGTGTCACACAACTCACACGGAGTAGAGACCCCTTTGGGGGGGAAAAGTGTTTCTATTTTAGTCAAGCGGGCTGTCAGGCTCAATACCAACTCGGGGCTACACTGGGAAAACTTAAGGGATCACTAATATGACTTTCCAGCTTTAACCTCGCCCAGTTCGACAGGAAATGTTTTCTAGGAGGGTGAAGGAGCAAGAGAAACAGCTGACCCCTAAGTACACCTGTGTATGTCGCTTACTTCATGTTTTCTGTCTACACCATTGTATATCCCTGCTTTCTGTTATTGTTGTTATTATTATTAGCATGCCGCTAAGTCGCTAGCAAGGCTAACTAGCCTGCTAGCCCTTTAGCTTGACCCGGTGCAGTTTAGTGACTGGTGTTTAACAAAGTGGCTACTATGTGACCACTGTTTGGCAGTCAGGACAGAGCTCATATCCGTTGTCTGTCTCTTTTGGCCAGCGAGGATGTGCGCTGCTCTGTACGGGGTGCGAAAGTTTCCAGACCCAGGTGACATATGGAGGATCCAGCTCTGTAGTCATACCCCTGTTTATTTAAAGTTACGCTATTTGACTTTTTCCCTCAGTTTCATAAACCGTACTTCTGCCTTTCATTTAGCCACTTGTTTTATCACACTGGTAAAATTCAATCACTGACCTGTCTTTTTTTTTTTTTTAATTATTGTTACCTCTGACATTGATCGCTCCAGGTCATCATTTCAGTCACGTCTGAGTCTGCCGCAGCCCCTCCAAGCTAACGTGCTACTAGCTTGCCCGTTTTCAGGTTCAGTCTTACCAAAGTGCCCTTAGCTGCAGGTGAAGGTTAGCAGAGATGCATTTTTTATGAGGGCTGTCTTTTACCACTCCTGCTGCATTATTGAGACTTGTATAAAGGTAGCCTCTTACTAAAAAGTTATTTACACTTGTAGCAACGAGGTGACTAGAAGATTATCTAAGCTGTGTGAAAAATTAATGAAAAGAGGCTCTCACGGTGTTCATGATTGTAAGAGAGATCTCTGAGAGTGTTTAGATGACTGTTTGTTTGTGATCTCACACACGAGTCTCTTCCCTCTGCTGAGACATAGTGGATTATTGGAGGCTGCAGCTGTCTGTTGGGTGGAACTTTGTTGGAATGAAGCCATGCTTAGTAGGTCACTGTGTTGTGTTGGTCTGTCTGAGTTGTAGTTTGGTGGATTGTGATTTCCAGCAAACCGTGTTGCAGCAGTCAGACCACAGCTGTTTCTGTTGTTATCACTGTATGTTCACACATCCAAAATCTAGTGTAACTTCTAAGGAGCCCTCTCACTCCTGCTCTGTCTCAGTCTCTCTCTTGCTTGTGCTTTCCTTTCCAGTGTAGCGATGTTTGGTTCAAGTTAATACTTAATATAACCAAATCAATCTAGTAGGAAAGTTTTATTGATTACGTTACACAAACATGCAAAACGACTGAGTGCTCTGAAAGACTCCAACCCCTTCTCTTTTACCCAAAGTAAACATTTTGTTAAGTTTGTTTATTCAAAGCTCAAACACAAACCTTCTTGGAACAGAGGAGTGTACATTGAGCGCACACTGACTTCCAAAACTCAACTTTTTTTCTCCCCATGGTCAGCATTAGAAGTGGCAGAGTTTTATGTTCCACCTGTTCCTGTTTTTGTACTACCAGGTAGTGTCTTTGACGGAGTACCACCGTCGGATCGATGCGCTAAACAGCGAAGATCTGCGCTCGCTCTGCAAACGACTCCAGGTGCCCTGACCAAACCCCGTCTGCCCCCTCTTTCTTCACTCTGCCCAAATCTGCTGCACCAACACGGTCTATTTTAGACTCCCCACTGAAGCTTTACTTGCTGCTGCTGCTGCTATTCCTGTTCCTGATGCCCCTGTTGCTTTAAATAAACATAAATGTAGTACTTTCAGCTCACATATTCTCTTCAAAGCTTGTTAGACGCCAAACATTGGCAATAACTTGTTGAGCAGTCGACTGAAAATAGTTTTTATCATTCCATTACAGACAGGTTGTTCGTAGCGATGAGGTTTTCACGTCACAGCAGCCTTATCTTCATGCGTCAGGCTTCTTTTTAGACTCGGTGAACATTTTTAGTCTTCATTCCACTAGATCAGTCTGGTAGATCAGTGTCGCTAGCTCTATATGGATATGTAGATTGTATACAGGAAACACACAGATGGGGTTTTATTGTAGAACTTTTTTCGAAAATACAAATTGCCTGTACTACTCAAATGAGCTGAATGTAAAGAGCGCAGCCTGCCTTAGGACTAATCGAGAGACATTGAAGGACTGCAGAACAAAGAGATGGCGAATTGGAAAGAGGGTTGAAGTAAGACTCCCCTGACAGGATGAATGATGTTCTCTGAGGACAATGCAGGCAGGCCTCATTTGAATGGGGACCGAAACATGATAGCATCCCAGTCATCAGTGGCGAAGTGCTCCACAATCAGCCTCTGTTATTGAGAAAGATAAATAACCCAAACAGTCGGCTGGTCAGAGAAAATGTCAAACATAGGAGTGCAAATTATTCATTGGGTCGATTTCCTATTCACTTAGCATTCTCTTCTCCCAGACAGTGTCTCTGCAATGCTTCTCCCACTTGTGCCAAACTGATCCTAGTCATCTGGCATCAGAGAGTGGCAGGAAGATATTCAGCTGTCATCATCACATTGTTGGATTATCAGTGTGTTGCTAGCAAACACTGCATTTGTAATTTTGGCAGGACAACGGCTACAATGAAAAGCCCCCAAATGGAGGAAAAATGTACATTTTGTTAGTGAGATTGAGTTGTAGTTAAAAAGCTATTTTTCCCCATCTTTCCTCTATCGCCCAGCCTGTTTAGCTGAACTTGTTATGCTTTGTGGAGTTGGTTATCTAGTTCTACGTTGTTGTCTTTTTTTAATACTTTCCTGTCCAATTTTTTTGTAGCCTCAGCAGATCACAGATGTCTGTTGGAAGTTAGTAGACAGCCTGACTAGTAAAGCCGGTCATGTCATTGCCCTTTTACGAAAAGTAGCAACTGGAAGACCGTAGCTATTTTGAACGCATCCAGTATCAGAGCTCTTTGGAAGTGCAGCTCGTCTTGTCAGTGCATCTCTAACAAGTATTTGTGCTTGTAGATTACCACCAAGGAAGAGGTGAACTCTAAACATGGCACGGTCAAAACTGAGCTGGAGCCCGACACGTTCAAACCCAACCTCAGAGAACCCAGCGAACTCCTGGAGGCCGACCAGATAGAGAAAGTAAGTGCTGCTGCAGAAAATCTCATCTCATGCAACTTGACGGTATTCTAAACTTAATATTTTTCCAACAACAATCCAAAACTAAGAGCACATGCCTGTTCCTCTTTTGTTATCCGGGTAGCCTGTTCCTTTGTTATAATGAACATTGATGCTGTCTTTTATTCCATGTTAGTGTTACCTGTGCAATTGTTACTGTAAATACACAGGCGTGTCAACTGATGAAAATAGTCCCACTGTCTAGTGTATGTTGAAAGTGAATATAATAGATTCCCTGTTTTCATTATAACCCAGTAGGCTTGGCAGTAAGCTTTTTAGTTTTTGTTTTTACAGATACAAAATGGAAACCACAGAATATTTAGAAATTTCTTATGATTTGATAATGATTAGCATTAAATGTTTTTGTTTTTGTTTGTTTTTTTTCTTCATCTTAGTCTTTAAATCTCTGTGAGACGCCTGTGTGTTGTGTCAGGCTGGAAATCTGACATGTAAAAAACTGAGGATTTGTTTTACTTTCAAAATGTCGTAGCACCCAAACAAATTAAGTCATCAGTTCATAGAGCTACCTTGCAGTCTTGATTTCCAACTGTGTGTTTGGGAAAAGGATTCATTCACTGCTTGAATAAGTTTAGTAGCATTTGTTAGGTGGGTAGGTGGATACACTGAGCAGAAGCAACAGCACCGACAAACAAATCGCCTGATTTTTGTCAAGTGCTTATTTTCAGTGACCAACATTTGTACGATATCCCTGTTACAATGTTTATGATGTCATCACAGAGAGTACTGCTGTCCATTCAAAGCTTTGTCAGTTAGTGGAAAACTAAACACTAACACGAAAGCCTTAAAATATACCTTTGGGTGTCAGCTACTGCTGCTTTGACTTCTTTTGTAGATTAGCTTTCTTTCCACCCTGGACATTAGTAACATAAACTTGCAATTGTTGTTTCTCTAAATATCATATAGAGATGAGAATCTAAAAAATAATTGTTGGATCCACAGTAGATGATGTTTTCTTAACTCTAGCTAAAATGCTAAAGCTAAAATTTAGGTAACCAGTAAAAATGAGCAGGTGACCAGCTGGTGACTGGCTTTAATATATATTGTCAGTACAGGTCCAGACTCCTAGTGCAGGTGATAAGAATTTTAACATAAAAGTTATTGTGAGGATTTAGCAGTGAAATCTCATTAGTTTTGACTGGTTATAACCTGGCCATTCCTCAGGTTAATGTTACATTCCTTCCATGAAAAACGCTGATTTAATAAATGTTATCAGTATCATAGTATTGATTAAGCTGTAAAGTACGTGTGTAAAGTTTCATGGCGGTCTAACTTACAAATTGTGATCTCAGGACGACAGCCACTTGAAAATCAGGACGCTTTACATTAGGCGCTGAAACATGAACTGGATAGTTTGCTCATTCAAAGCAGGAATCAACATGTTCTCTTTTATTTATTGTGTTCCGGATGATTTCAGGTAGATTTGGTTTGTTAATCCTGCCAACGCAAAGAGTTAGAAATAAGCGGTGACAAAGATGAAAGAGAAATGCATGAAACAGACATCCAAGTCACCAACCTTTCATGTTGTTGTTAGGTGTACTGTGTGCCTTGCAGGCACTGCAAGTTAACACACACCCAGAGCTCCAAATTAGTCCCACTTGGCTTATTAACCAATAGAGTGCCAATATGCAAGCTTTCTTTAATCACCCTGCGGACAGAGCTCGGGGCTCAGGCCTGGCTCAAAGCAGTGCAGAGGTGAGCTGAGTCAGGCCTCGCCTAATCGTGGCTTCATTCCCAGCCTGCTGATTATATGACTGCTGCAGCTCCACCACTGGAGCAAGTGCTGATCCAACAAGAAAAATGCCAAAAGGGACTGAGGAATTGTTTGAGCGTGAACAGAACATTTAAAGGTCCTTGTTCTGTATAGCAGTAAAAAGTTGTCACTTTAATTCCATGTTTTAGTCAGTGTCTGTTTTATCTGTCCATTAAAATGAGACATAAGTTGTACCGCTCCTCCGGCGCCTTGTCGGCATTATCTCCCCATACACCACAGCCGCCGTTAATCCTCGAGTCAGTCAGCAGCAGGGCAGCGTGCTCTCTCAGGGTCTGCTGGGCCTCTCTTTCTCTTGAGACTGCTCTCACTGTTTTCAGCCCTGTTACTCCTCCTTAAACGCCAGAGAGTGTTAAAAGGTCACCGCAGATGTAATTGAGCGTTGGTGGCTGTGGCCTTTCTGTGTTTCATTTTCTTTCTTTCATTTTTTTCCCTTCCTTTTTCATCTCTGTATTTTTAAATTTCTTTTCCCCGCACACAGCTTGCCAGGAATCTCCCTCCGCGGACCATCGGGTACCCATGGACGCTGGTCTTTGGCACTGCAAAGCACGGCATGAGCATTAAGACGCTGTACAGATCCATGCAGGCCCAGGACACCCCGGTGCTCCTGGTCATTAAAGACAGCGACGGCCAGGTACGCGCCCAAATTTAAGAAGCTAACCACAGTGGCACATTGTTATGGTACTGATCACCTTTTTGTTGTTGTCATTTTGTTTTTTTTAATAACTTCAGGTGTTTGGTGCGCTGGCATCCGAGCCCTTTAAGGTCAGCGATGGCTTTTATGGCACCGGAGAGACCTTCCTCTTCACCTTTAATCCAGAGTTTGAGGTATAACATTTTGTCACTGTTAGATTTTGTAACTTTTTTGCACTTCTGAATGAATATTCTTCTCCAATAATGGAGGAGTGAGGAGAACTAATGTTTGCATTTGCTCATAGCGACACACCCTGCAGTTCTCCCCACCTCTGCAGAGCTTTCAGCAGCTTGTTTTAGCTCTCTGGCCACCAGCTTTACTGCTTTGGTTCTCTGTAACTTCACTCCCAGTTTTAGCAGGCAGCTGTTTTTGGTGCAAAAGCCCTGTTAAAACCCAGTGTACACTCCCTGTTCAGCACCAGTCAGTCAGCAAGTAGTTGGTGAACAGAAAGAAGCATTTAGCAGCTAAGGAGCCAAATATTTCCCTCATGAGTTGGCAAAGACCTAGAAGGAGAATGGTTGTGTTATATATGGGAAGTGGCTGTAAAAACCACTCCAAAGGACCGCTCAGGCATGTTTGCCTGCTGTGTATATAGGAGACTTAGCACGGTGGGTATTTAACCTTTATATGCTTTTGTGTTGTGTTTAAAGCTTTGTGAGACAAATTATTTCATACATCAGCAGCAGACACAGAATTAAATATGATGTATATGCTGTATAAGTGTTTTTTAGTTTACATTTTCTCTTTCTCTCTTATATCATCACTGAATATGTCATACAGTATCTTCTAATATGTGCTCTGTTGTATCATGGGCAGGTGTACAAGTGGACCGGTGACAACATGTTCTTTATCAAAGGGGATATGGACTCCTTAGCTTTTGGTGGAGGAAGGTGAGCCAGAAATCTACAGACCACTGGTGCAACATATTTGTCATAATTAAATATGACAGCATGTCAAATTTAAATTCAGATTGACATAAAGTAGACACAAGCCTGCTGATGTCCAGAAATGTGGACTGCATTAGAAGAATGGTGTTATTAAGATATTTGCACTTTTGCGGAGCTCATAAGATCACATGCAGATATAAAACGTTCTTTTGTTTTGATTAAAATAATTGATGTCATGGTGACGATCAGTAATATAAGTTTGTATTTGTATATGTATGTGCCATTTGTTAGCTATCACACTGAGTAGTTGGTACTTTGCCCAGTACACTTACACCTGCAAGTTAAAAGCATAAATTGAGATAAAACGCAGGCTTTTTACTGCTGATCCTGAAATGGCTTGAAGTTGTCTAATGTATTTTCTTCTTTCTTCTGTAGTGGGGAGTTTGGCCTGTGGCTGGACGGAGACCTTTACCACGGCAGGAGCCACTCCTGTAAAACATTTGGGAACCCTATGCTCTCAAAAAAAGAGGATTTTTATGTACAGGACATAGAGATTTGGGCTTTTGAATAATCAAACCGTGCAACACAGGGGGGAAAAACAAGTCCTGGAACAGGGCAAAAAAAAAAAAAAGTGAGTAGGAGTCCTATAGAACAATGGCAACGTCCCAAACCTAACTGCACATCACCAGGGCTCCCCAGGCTGGAAGCCAGCTATTGGATGCTTGTTGTGCGTTACTACTGCAGTTATTACAGAGCTTTTTCTTTTCTTTCTTTTTCTTTTTTGTTTTTTCTTTGTGAAAAATGACCTTTGTGTGTATCTTGTTACAGCCTTGTGCAGCATCTTTGCAGAGTAGGGGGAAGTGAATAAAGTGTCGCTAATATGAGGCTGTATGTGAGGAATGACGGGAGGGAATCGGGGCGGGGATGACTAAAGAGGACCGTCGGAGCTCCTCTCCATTCAGAGGTGGTGAAGATGATGGTGGCTAAGGTTTGGGACTGCTGCAAGAAGAGAGAGGTGCCCCACATTGTGCATTAGACCTTTACGGAACCTCAAGGAGTCCCCCACCCCCCTGCACCCTATCAGACCCCCGAAAATCTCCTTGGTTCGGTAGGACGTTACTCACTGTGCTCTCAGTTTTGACAAAGGGAGACAAAGTTAGGAGAGACGCAACCTGAACACATTCCATTCCTCTTGGCGATGGCGGACTGTCAACAGTACAAGTGGTGATTTGTGGTAAACACGCGCATACAAAACACATCAGCAGCAGGATACGATGACACTCGACTCAGAGAAGGGAGAATATTTGCTGTGTGTGTGTAGTTTTTTGGGGCGGGGTAGTGTTTTCACAGTACAGTACAGTTTTTGGTTGTCCTCTGAGGCTAAACTTATAGAGTATCGTGTATTGTAGTCCTCCTGTTGTTCACTGTCATAGCACACCATCTGAAAGCACATAGCTATAATCAGATCACCCATCGTCGTAATGTTCTGTTCAGTGGGTGTATGTGTGAGTCCAGCTAACACCGGCTCCTCTCGCAGGATGCTGGCTGTACTGTTTGTAGACAGTAACGTGTTGCAATAGATTTGTGGAATATGCAAAATAACTGTCCTGTGACCTCAAATAACCCGCAGGTCGTGGCAATTTCGTCGCCGCCTGTCACTCTTTCAAGAGAGAAGACTTGTAAAGCTTTTACGTCTTGATACACACTTGCTTTTTCTGGGTATCGTTTGAAGAGCCTGAGACGTGTTTATCTGTTTTACATGCATATATGACAATTATATATTGGTATATATGATTATATATGTTTATATAATCATATATATATATTTTGCTGTTGAGTGTGACAGTGATTATATTTGTGCTGATATTTCAGCTGTTACTATATAATGTATATTACCCTGTAAATTAATGTTAAAATAGTAGATTTGTTCCTAATATATATATATATATATATATATATATATAGAAGTGTGGATTGATGGGTTGCTTCTAGCACTTTAATCTGGTGTAAAAGCGATAAGGCCAGGTTCTTAGGTTTTCTTAGCAGTAGTTGTACAGTACCTTTTGTTTTTTTTATTATTATTAAATAGATCATTAAGATGTTAACTGTTAATAGAAAGCTTGCTGCTACCTACATCAACAGGGGTAAGCCCTTTTACTGTGTCTAAAAGGAAAAATGACACAATGGAAGAAGGAAGAAGGGTTGAATGTGGTTAAATGTGTTAGCAGGCTTCGGTTTTGCTCCTCACGTTTGGCCGCCAGGTGAGTCCCAGTAGGTACAGGTAGGTATGCAGACAGATGATGGCGGGTGAAGGAACGTGTACATTACATGACCCTCCCCTTGCCGTGACGCTTTCTCCCGCCCCCTTTCTGGTCTTCCACGCCAGTATTCGTGTCCTCGTGGAAAGTCACAAAGAATAATATGGATAATTCTTCCAATTCTTTCACCAGACTATGATGTACCAGTGATGTATAAATACCAATAAAGCTGAAGTAATTGTTCTAACCTTGTTTTCTGTTTTAATTTTTTGTCTTTCGTGTGGTTAAGGCTGCACCGATTGATAAGGATAAGGTTGCAGGTGTTTGCTGTCTGGAGTGTGCCACTGTGGTAATGACACTCATGCAGTTTCAGATTATTAGTTGCTACGTGTTGAATGCAAAATCATAAACTTTGTCTTGTCATGATCGTGTTTCAGTGTTACCTGGTGCAGCTACTCGGGGAGAAATACTTTTAAAGCTAAGTTATGCAACTAGACTGACCAATTCAGTCAATCCAATATTCATTTCTGTGTTTTTGAGTTTTTAATTTTACATATCAAGTATTTTTAAATCACAGGGGACTCTCCTCCGATCTGGTTTAATAAACAAAACTTGGTTTGGTCTCCCTACAGTTGTATATTTATACATCGTTTATATATAAAATAAAATGTGACACCATTTTAATTTTGAAAACCTCATCATATTCTAATGGATATTAAGTGCTGTGCTGCTACGATGGATCCTGCAGCTGTGAGTGAGCCTCACCTACTGATCACAGTTAATAGTGTCCATTTGTGTCCTTGGTATAGTCACTCTTTTTGTTATTAGACATCTTAGTATTAAAAAAAATGACAAACAAATTAAGTTGCAGTAAAAATGATACACTGACAAAATTGTGTCCTGATTTATTTCAACAAAACGGGCAAACACGGGTAAACAGCAGTGCTGAATCTTCTCGAGTTCCTTGTCCGTCAGCTCAGAGGAAACAAATGCCTGAGCTTCATGCTTCATACTTGTTCCTGATGTTTCAGGTCCCACACAATCCAAATGTCCCCCGAGGCATTCATTCGTGCTGTGTCAGGTCTTTATGGACATCCAGCACGAGTAAAACAGTTTGGGGATCATTATTGGGTTCTGAAATTATAATCTTCTGGCAAATAGCTGCACAGTCAGAGTAAAGAAACATAAATGTCTTATAAAACGTCCCGCATTACAACAATAAGGTTAAAGCAACAGTCTTGTTTAAAGGGGAAACAGTAGAAGACAAAGTTTGACAGTCTTTAGACTTTTTCCTCCACGAAAACAGGCACAACACTAGATTCACTTAAAGTGCAATTTACAGGCAATTTCCACAACATCCTCTGTAGGACACTGTCATCATCAGTGCAGTAGATCTCAAGTGAAGCAGAATGATTCTCACGTTAAATACTGTCCAAATTACCCAAACACCGCATCATCAAAAAAAAAAGAGGCAATGTATTTTCATCAAATTCAGGTTTGGCAGGAATAACTGTCACTAATGTAGTCCCCGGTCCTCTTGGGAGACAGGGCAGACTGTGGGTGAGCACAAAACGAAGCTACCGCAGAGCTGAAAAAGGCATTATGTAGAACCATCTTCAGTAAGGCAGAAGAATATTGTAGAAAATCATCAAGAGAACAATTCTGGCTAAAAGTGCCATTTTCAGCAGGAAGTCAACTTTTTTTCTTCCAGTTGAGCCCATTAAGTGTTCCCGCAGTTTATTTCTAGTACACCAGGTACTTGACTTCAGAGTAGATGAGAGGAAACATGACTGTGCAGGCTCGGTACAGGATGGCTGTGCTCTTAAATAAAGCTCGGGGTTTGGTGCTCCAGGATTCAGACTTGAAGTTGAAGTAGATTGCATACAGCGCCACGGCAAAGAAGTGTCCAATAAGGGTCAGGGGTTTGGGCGACAATCTGTCCAAAAAAAAGAAAAAAGTCAAACTTACAACCCCCTAAATCGTATATCTAAAAGTGCTTTTAGATTTTGAAAATTATCAAAGACAAACAAAATTGAAGCAGTGAGGAAAAAGCCAGCATGGCTCTCTGAACACAGATTCCTCTAAAGCTCACTGATAAATGTGTAGTATATGTAAACACTTGCTGGGTGTTACATGAGAAACTCTTTATGTGATCAGACATTAACTACCTCCCAGCAGCAGTTGAAAGAGATGCAGTGTGAGCTCTGGAGGATCTGACAGCAGAAACAAGCTTTTATGCTAGGCTAAGCTAGCAGTGTACCTGTTGTAATGTCACATGTCACAAGTCTCACTATTCCTATACTGAATAGGGATAGTGAAGGCAACCAGGTAAACTTCCGCAAATGTCAAACTCTTCTGTTCAGTTTGGTTTGCTGTGGAGGAAAGCGTTTAGCACTTACACTGAGAGGAGTCCAATAGGCCCAGCAACGCACTCTCCACCGAGCTTAAAGTACTGGAAGCAGGCCTTTCTCAGCTCATGAAGAGAATCTGAATAACAGGAAAAACATGGATGAGAATCCAAAGTACAATTAATGCAGATTTTGAATTTAGTACTAAAAGCCAACATTTATTATCTTCCATCAGTGCTTTTCATGTGCCATTAGACGGAGGCAGGCAGACACTCACTGTCAGTGGCTGCAAACAACTCATACAGCGCCTGGGCCAACACATTCACCACAAAAGAATGTGATGACTTGCGTTCCCAGTCGAATTTTTTCTTTGCCTGTTGAGAAGAGGAGGGGGGGAAAAAAGTGTGATATTGCACACATTGGGCTGCAGCTTCTTACCAACAGCAGAGGAAATAAAAGGACACAGAAAATCTGACAGCATAAATATAGCTGCGGCTTGCAGTCACACAAAATGTGACTTAGAAAAAACAAATCAATGAATGTGCTTTCTGTTATTTTTACACTACACAGTTTTGTTTTGTTTTTAATAATCCTTTGAATTTGGGGAAAGGTGTTCTAGTTACAGCAAGCAAATGTGTGCTCACCTGCAGCACGGCCCTGTCGTCATATAGATCGGTAATGCTCTTCAGCAGACTCCTCCAGATGCGAACGTCATTAAGAGCAACACTCATCCCTCCTCCCGTCAGAGGGTGCCTCATGTTGTAAGCATCACCCAGGAGGAGCACGCCTGCGAACAACAGACAGCTGTTTGTCTCGAATCTTATCTCCAGATGGTCTTTTTAATTTTCGGCACTTTAGCAAACATCTCAGCTGGAAGCGAAGCACATCTTTAAGAGTTATACTTGTCTCTCTTTGACGCATTCCAAAAAAATGGTTTCTCTAAGTTAAGCCTTTCTTACCCCGGATTCTACTTGTTTCCTAAAAGGTCAATAAAATCCTTATTTACCTCAAATACAAATGAACTGTTAATTAGTCCAAAGAGCTCTTTTCTTTTGTTTCTTTCACCTTACACGGAAACATACATAATCACAAAATCACAAACACACCTCGGGCCACTTCCAGCAGAAATCAGTCAGTCAATAAGACTTCAGTACCTGGCTTGTTGACAGGGGAGGGCGGTAGGAAGCTGGCAGGCATGGACCTGAGTCGATCGTTCTGTAGCGCCATCATGAAAGGCTCCTTTAGATGCTCTGAAGGAAGGAGAGAAAGGGAGAAGGCAGGAGGTCGGTCAGTGAGCCAGCTCTGTGGATGAAAGCCCAAAGGTGCACGCTGCGCACATGCACAGGGGAAAAAAAAGAAAAAGCTTTTTTTTGGTTTCTGAATGTACATTTATCAATTCATCAGTGAGCCTGACTCCAGCATTCCAGCTGGACCTGTGTCAAGGTTACTGGGGTGGCTGCTTTAATACTGTGGCTTTGATATTTCAGCTGAATAGCAGAGCACACCGTGAATGTCAGTTCTGTCGACTGCAGCTTCCTGGGAGGTGCGCACCTTCTCCTCACCAGCAGCACTCTGAATGGTTTCCTGCTTCTGGCACCACGGTCTGACTCTTCTGATCTCCACATAACCTTCATTTGTCACTCAGCAGTGTTTTTTTCTCTCTTCTCTCTCTGCTTATCAGGGATTGTCACACAAAGACACAACCCTTCAAGAATAAATAAATTCTTTATCATTCACCTGGCAGCTGTGGGTAGATTTTCTCAGCCATGTACTCTGGCAGGTTACGAGGCATCTCCCCCCTGATATCCACGAGAACTCTGGTTTGAGAGGAGGAGATCTGGTAGATGAGCACTGGGCTGGGATTGGCCAGGACCAGCTCAGCGTGGTTTGCCTTAAACTGCGGACAGTCCTGCAGAGAAAAGTGGTGGATTCATTATTATTATTGTTTATCATATATTATTATTATACTACATATTAATGCTAACTAACTAGGTATTTCTCTTTACTATACAGTCTTTAAAAATATAACATATTTTGTGGTGAACTTGAAAGAAAGGCAGGTATGAAATGTAAAAGGTTTGAAGTAATAAGGCTTTGCATTGATTTTCAACCAATAAATCATTGGGCTGACCTTGAAGACCTTGGGAGGATGTATGCCATATTTTCATGGATTGCCAACATGACCCCACCCTACACCCCTAAAAGTTTTGGTTATGAGTTTTACAGTTCTGGGATGTTGTTTTCAGTTTTCTGTGGGAGCTCTAATGGAAAGGCAGTCACAACAGTTTCTTACAGCTGGTTGCAGACTGCTTTTCATCTTCTTCTAGTTTTGTGCACCTTTGTGTGATTTGTAATTCTTGTTTTAAAATTGAAAAATATACTCTTGGGGAAAAAAATGAATAGGATTCATCAGTAACAGAACACATTTCAGCGCGTCACTCTTTCAGCCTGAGCTCCACGTACCTTCATCAGGCATCCAACAAAGTGAGAGGAGATGCGAGCCTTCCCGGACACCAAGCTCTTTCTGAATTTGGAGAAGCAGCCGTCGGCCACCACAGTCAAAGCCGCGTGGACCTCCTGCGGGACACACAGTCATCACACACCCTCTGATGTAAATACGGTATTTCTTTCAGCAGGCAAGAGGGAAACACGAGGCGGTGTCTAACAGTTCTGCTGGTACCACTGAGCTCCCTCTTCTCACCTTGATGTCTCCAGTTTCTTTATCCTTGTACTGGACTCCAGTTACGCAGCCGTCCTCTTCCTGCAAACTGGTCACGGTGCCTTCTATGAATGTGACACTAGGGGGCGCAATTAGACAGTTAGAAACGTCTGGACTTTCCTGCCCACAGAGCAGAGAGATCATAGAAAAGTAAAGACTGACTCCTTAAGCGCAATATGTGTCTCTGATTTAGCTGAATGTTAAATCTCTCTAACTGAAAGTCTGTCATTGTGTATAAAGACATACAGTGAGTAAACCAAGATTCTTATTATTACTCAGAGCAATCATGTAGGACAGAAGAGCAGGTCCTATATTCTTCTGTTCATATCAGCCACTTGGCACCTAAAATATTTCTTATTCGTGACTCTGCTTACTTTGGCTCGGCCATGGCGGCTCTCCTCAGGCCCATGATGAATCGGCCGTGATGAAAAGCTCGGCCACAGTGGATGTTTTTCTCCTGCTCTGGGTAGGGGATCTCCACCTCGGCGCCACTGTCTATGTCGTGGATCACATAGCCGTGCACCAGATGAGCATCCAGACCCTCCACTGAACCTGAAGCCGAACACAGAAACAGATAACTATTGCACATCGCATATTCGCTATTTATTTAGTCCACAGATGACTCGGCGCAAAGGTTAAAAGTGGCTACGGTGGGTCAAATAACACAGGATCAGGTTGAAATGACTGGTGCGCACTGAAAGTCCAAAGTTACTGACAGGATACATTTGATGTCCTTAAAGAGTGACATCGAGATCTAGAAGTATTGCTCCAAGTATAATTTCATAAAGCTTTGAGGGAGCTGCTGGATTATATTTATTAATAAAAGTTCATATCATGTATGCATACTCTACACTAGTGCGTTTAGAACAGAGAGGGGAAAGCAGCAGCTTTTTCTAAATATCTGCCGCAGCTTTAAGTTTCTAACAGTATCATTTACAGCAAGATGGAGCCCCAAACACAACGTTAGACGGACCCCCAGCAAAAAGTAACCAGCCAACATCATGCTGAGTGCTGAAAAAACGACTAAATGAAGATCAAATGGGAAATATGAAAAGTTTTTTATCTTTATCTTCTTCTGTCTTTAACAGTTATTCGCTAAAAGGTGGGAGGATCGAGCCAAATATCGCTAGTATCAGCGCTAGTATTGGTGTTGGAACCATGTTATGCTTTGTTTTTCTTTTCTTTAACCTCCTAGGACCCTATGAGGACATCACATTTTGGGTTATTTATACTCAATTTTGGTTCAAAAATGCTCAATTTTTGTTTACAAGGGCCTGATATCCACTTACAAGGACATTATACTACTGTTCTATCGAAGTTTTAAACAAATATCCTCATATGTGGCTCTCATTTATCTTAGAAACAAAAATTAAGTTTAAAAAAAATCTGATAATTCTTTGTTTTTACATTCATCAGGTCCCAATCAGCCCAAATATCAAAGAGAAATTAAAAATGCATGCCATGGAAGAGTTCGGTCTTAGGAGGTTAAGAAATGAAACATTTTATGATAACGTGAAACTTTATCTTCACTTAACTTTACCTTAAATTTACTGCTTAATTCTGATAGGTGTATGGAAATACGCGATATCACCTTTCAGTGAGGCCCACTCAGGGAACACAGCAAAGCAAAAATATATGACGGGCATGATAAATATTTTAAAGCCACAAAGAAAGAAATAATAATCGGCTTTTGACCTCATTGCTTTTGAAAAATAGTTTCCGAGGCGAAAGGCTTAAACTGTCATACAGGTGAGTGCTTGTGAAGTAACAGACCTTCCAGTCCGAGCTCTCTGAGTGCTTTATATCCTCCAGGCTGCAGCAGCTCCCCCACTATCCTGTCCGGCTCCTTCAGGTCCCTCTCCACCACCGTAACACTCCTGCCATCCCGGGCCAGGACGGCCGCCATCGCCGAGCCCAAAACCCCTGCCCCAACTATCACCACATCCGGGTCCCGCTCCCCAGGTGAGCCAGATGCTGAGGCACCGAGTGAGGCAGAGGAGCCCGTTTCCACTCTGTTCCTTGTTCTCCGGCCCTAAGAACAACCACACTTTCAATGTAGGTGTAAAACAGTCATATAAGCTCTGACCGGACACACTTCAAAACTTCCAGGCTTTCGGGAGAGCGAGAGAGAGAGAGAGAGGGGGGGGAAGAGTTCAATACAGCTGCTCAAAAAAACAAAAAAAAAGAGGCAAAAAAAGAAGGAGGGGGACACTTAAATTAAACACCAGCTCTTGGTGAACAGGCTGAAAATCTTCACACCGTGTAATCTGTTGAGAACAAAATGACACGACAGTGGGGGCTGGATTCAAACTCAGGCCAAAAGTCTCCCAACAGCGGCTGTCTCCTGGTACCTCATCCACATTCTTGAGGCTGTTCTGGGGGACACAGCGAACCTTTTTGTAGAGGCACGTATGAATTTGCCATCCTGAAGGTTCTGGGCTACCTGTGCAACCCCACTATTATTCCGCCAGCAGTGACAATTACACTAGCAACAAACAAGTCTGGAGAGGAAGAAGAGAAGTGGTTTGGGCCACCACCTTTAAACTCTTCTATTTTGGGTGGGGTGGGGGGTGGATTATTCCCTATCCGGCACCTGCTGATCTTCTTCATGAGTACCAAAGCAAGTTTAACCGACTTTGTGTTAAATCTCTGTGATTTTTTTTTTACTCTCTCTATAAAACATAAGTTGACCTGAATAGAAAATGAATCTAGTTTTCTGACTGTTATCACCCCGTGTGTCCCTTTGTTCCCATAATTAAACCTGGAGGAGTCCAGCTGAGGTGTCTTACCTTCTTGCAGCTCTTCTCTGTTTTCTCGCTCCTCGGCGTTGCAGTTTGGGGGATTAAGTGGTTGATAACAGGTAACAAAGACAGGCTGCTCAGGAAGAAATTAAGCACCCGAGAGACTCGGAGCTTCTGGCCGTGAAAATAGGCGATATACGAGAGCAGCAGGCCGGCTGTGAAGAATAAGGCTGCAACCATCGCAAGGTCTCTCTGAGCAAAACTCAACACCATGTTGGACTTCTTATAAAGGTACGTAAAGCTTGCTATTCCCAGGAAAGTCCACATCTTTTTTCTTTTTTTTTTTTATTTACAAAAAAGTAAATTAAGGCTAAAGTTCAAAAGTAGGAAGAAGAAAAAAAGTTTTAGGCTGACAAAAAGGTTCAAATAATAATTGTTGTATTGTATATTTTTTTTAGGTTCCTCTGGAGTAAATTAGTGAGCCCGGAACCAGCAGGTATCTTTGTAAGTCATGGTCACCGGGTCACAGACAGCCGGAGTGATGCTGCTGAATATTTTATGACAATGACAAACACGGACCACTTTCGATTGGCTGCTTTCACATTCCGCCGCTCCCATTGCTCAGCCCTCCAATCAGGACAGACGTGATGGTGAGCAGAGCTCACGCTACGAGCTGATTGGTTGATCACGCCGGCACCGGGCCTCTTCTGGCCTGCTGATTGGACGGCGGTCCAGTAGGATGGTAGTATGATTTGATGTCAGTGGAAAAGGTGCGCTTTCTTTCTTTTCTACAGTTCAGAGGCTGAGTGGGAGCAAAGAGTGTTCATGTGGGACAGGAGTCCTGCTCCGCGTCACTCATAACCGCTGCCCACGCGCTCTGACCCGAGCAGATAAGAAAAGCCGCCAGTACGGAGTAAATCACAAATATAACTAGCCTGGACTAAAACACACCATAGTGAGAGTTTTAACGTCGACCGTCTTCACGTCAAAGCGGTACTTCACAGTCCAGGTTTAAACCCTGAATCACACGCCCTGTTATCCGGGAAAAGGTGCAGAGTGAGAGCTCTTACTGAAGACAGCGCTGTCAGCGCTGTTTACGTAATACACATCCAATCAATCGATCAATCAAATCGACGATATCACACAGCTGGAGAAGCTGTGATAATGAGTCGTGTTTGTTTGGGTAGGATTAAAAAGCTGCTTCAGTCTGTAAGAGTTCAAATTATATAGAAAAAATATATGAAGAGTTACAAAGTGTGATGTTCTAATACATACAACACAGTCTGAGTTAAAATGCCTTCATCTCACATGTAAACACCTAAGTCAGCCTGCATATGTTAGATTAGATCTTTATTGAAGTCTGTTTTCATGCAGAAATGCGCAGTATTTTATAACTCCAGCCTCTAAATCATTTGCTGCATTTCTCACTAGAAGTGTTTTTTTAAACACTGCTAATTAAAACATGTCCTTGTAACTGTCTGAAGGTGTTACTTGGGACTAATAATAGTGTCTATTTCACTCCTTTTTTCTTAAATATTTCAAACTAATCAAGAAACTAACTACTCGATCAGTCCATAAACTACACCAACACATAACAGGTAAGAGGTATTTATGCTGTTAGCTTCAGCTCTGGAAGGGGCCTTTGTTTTTATAGACTTATGAATACTTTTGTTGTGTGATTTTAGTATTTTTGTGTGATTAAACGCTCTGAATATTACTTCCACTAGTGTTGAATCTATAAAATGACTAAATTGTTAGTCAATGATTAATATATCTGAGCAATGTAAATTCACCAGGTACACACTGTGCTATAGAAACCATGAAATAACAGTGTATGACAATAATAACGCATGCCAACAACTCCTCAAACACATATTGACAACATTTTTATTGAATTTAAGTGTCACTTCAAAAGTTTGCGTGACTACAAATGCATGACAGGACTAAATAAAGTACAGTGTTGAAAATGAGTGGGCTTTCCTACAAGTAAGGCATCACCTGACGGCCAATGCTGCATATGCAGAGGTGTTTTGATCATATGTAGTGGTTAAAGACGGAGTCATACTTTTCTTGCTTCCCTGATGTTACTTCTGGCTCACCGTTCTGCTAATGAAATCCTGAAATAACAAAAAGACACATCATGTAGAGTTGCTACAAATATAAACTCCAGTTTAAATATAAGCTCAAGCTGAGTCTTACCTCCATCTCCTCTAAGGTGGCAGTACCATTCTCCACCTTCTGTCCGAGGCCATGACTAAAGCTTGAGTACCGCTCCTGTTTAACATTACACATAACTTGCATTTTCCTATTAATATTATTAACGTATACTTTACACTCAAGTAGCTGCACACATACCCGCATCATACTAGCAATAACCCCATCCTCAATGATGTGAACGGCGTTCCTGAGTCCTCTTGCAAAGGCGTCCATGACTCTGATGTGACTAATGAACAGGTCCTCGAGGTCAGTGGACTCTATGTGCGCCTTTGCAACAAAGTTCAATCCTCCTGGATGCAGGCCGCCTTGTTCAACAATCACCTGGACACACAGAGGAACGAGGAAGTTCGATTATCTCTCATCTAATGTTATTAACAGTGAAACCATTGATCTAAAAATTCATCCTTTTTCATCCAAGCCAAGCTTTGTTTTAATCTAATCTAGCATCATTCTAACAGATGCTAGATTAATGATTGATTCATCTAAACTAGCCATAGTAACTCATAAAGTGCAGTTTTAGAATTTTTATTGTTTTGAGCTCACATAGATTTAGACATAAAGAGTACATGTCATATTGTGGGGACCCAGCAATGCATAGCTAATGTTAAGTATTGGCTTGTTGTCCAGTACTAATGTATTATCTGAAAAAGGCTCACTGCCAGTAATGCACATGCCAAGCTTCAACACAGACTGCACTAGATAATCTCTGGTACTGGAAGCTTTCTGGTCATTTTCTAATAATATACTATTGTAAGTGACCAGAGTTCTGTTGACCAATCATCTTTGAGTAGGCTTTAGTTTCACACTAAACGGTCAATATGGATCGCAATCATCAGATATTCACTTGTAGCCAGGCAACACTGAAAGAGATAAAAAAACAAAAAAAAAAACACTGGCTACTGCTCCAAGTAGCCAAATCAACAACCAACCTAATAAGCTCTCAAATTACTGTCATCTTCTGTCCAGTCTGCAACATTTACTTAGAATTTCATTTTATCAGAGGCAGGCAGACCAATTCTTTTGATGAGCATTACTGTATGCCATCTCCCAAGCACAAATCAGATTATAAAGCTAGCAACTACCTAGCTAACAATAAACATGCCACAGCACTTAGCTGCTAAAGACTTTTTCTACACTTTCCTAATGAGGAAGGAAGAAAAGTGCCTGCCTGACAGAAATTTCCAGTCAGCAGCTAGCTAGTGAACAGAGGACTCAGCTAATAGTAATACATATTTTTACTGGACCCCAACCAACCTACACTACCTCTAAAGGAAGAGTGATCGCTGGATTTATATTTGTTGTATATTGTTGTACATGCGAGGCATCAAGAAAGTGTAACCACCTATTTAATCATTCCAACTGCTGCAGTTTACCAAATCTTGTAAATTTCACCTAAAATATAGCAAACTTAACTTATATTGACTAACATCACTTTAAATAAACCGTTATATATTTAGTTAGCTTACTTTCATGACCAAGGTGGTGTTCCTGATGTCCAGGGGGCACTGATCTGTGTCCCACCCCAGGTAAGGATAGCCTGTGTTGGAGTCAATCGATCCCAGCATCCCAAAACTGTGCACCAGCAAGCAAGAATGATTAAAAAAACAAAACAAACAAAAAGCATGAACATGCTACAAAGTTAGATTTCGGTTACTTCACAAGAGAGTGACTCACGCAGATGCCATGACAATATCGTGTCCTCCTAGAGTGGTGTGGTTGGGCTCAATTTTTAACTTAAAGTCACTGTCCAAACCAAAATGCTTTAGGAATCCTATAAGACTCATTGCATCTACAGAAAACAACAGACATAAGATGCAACACTGAAGAAGTGTATTGGCTTAGGTTACTTTATGATGAGCTTTGGAAGCCTCACCGTAATCATACTGGTGTTTGCTGGGCTCCTTTTGTTGGGGCGCAATCAGAAACTGACAACTCAACCCAATCTTCTCTTTGTAGTCTGCAGACAAACACGCAGACATGAAACAGAACAGACACAGCTGACAAACTCAAAACTCAAAGCCTGTCTGCTGTTCACGTGCACACTTACTGACAGCCATTTTGAAGAAGATGGCCATGTGATTGAGTTCAACAGCAACATCAGTGTTATGGATGGAGTGGAAACCTCTTCCTCCCCAAAAAACTAAAAAGCCAAAAATGTGCCGATTAAAGCGCCACTTACACAGAAGAGTCACAACATTACAAGATCGTAACCATCAAATCCATCATACCAAAGTTTTCTGCACCCAGCTTCTTGGCGATTTCCAGACTTTTTTTCACCTGAGCACCAGCATAGGCCAGCACATGGCAGTCAGGGTTAGTGGCTGCACCATTCATGTACCTGTAGTACGATGTTTATAGACAGAAATCTGCATAACTGACTGAACCATTCATAACTTTCTGTGCTCCTGAAACTCAGGTTTAACAAAAAAAGAAAAAAGTGAGGTTTAAGGTATGACTACAGTGTTAACCTTAAGTGAGTAAAGAGGTTACAGGTGATCCACAGCAACTTCACTCCAGTCTGGTTCTGTAGCTTGAGAGCCAGGTCTGTTATTTCATCCAGATTGCGGTTGGACTCCTCCAGCGTGGAGCCCTCAGGGGCAATGTCTCTGTCGGGGGCACAGGGCTAAGCACTCAATTTCAGAGCACCAGAATAATACAGTATACAGATACTATTACCACTGAGTGAAAATACCCTCTTATCTCCCAGACCGTACAATTATACATAAAATTGTCGCAGAAAACATGTAGAAATAAAAGCATATGAGGTGATTATACTGTAGATAATCAGGGAATGTGGATAAAAATGTTCGTAATCCTCATATAGTTAATGCAATACTTTTGTTAAAACCCTTCAATTAAAACTGAAAGTCTGCACTTTAGTCACATCAGGACCTTTTCATTTTAAAATCATGATGGTAGTGTGCAGAAGCAGGTCTACAAAAATACTGGTGGCTGCCAGTGCTACCCCTCAGCCTCATCGTAGATGCACCTACAGTATAAATTAGATAATGTTAGGTCATTTTGAGAAAACCTGACCTCTGACCTTGAATTCAAGGCCACCGAGACTGAAACTCTTCTGATTGTTAGTAGATGCAGCTTTGGAATGAATGTGAAAATCCTATCTCACCTCATTCTCAAGTTATCGCATTCCCAAACTCAGATGTCCATGCCATGTAAGAGCTGAGTTTGTGTCTGTCCATAATTGTGACATGGATGAAGTTCCAACCATATTTTGAGCCTAATCAAAGCATCCTGGTAGTTCTAAGTATATCTGAAGAAAACTACAGCCCAGACTGCACTGGCTATTTTCATGAATTCAATGTATAACTACATGCACCCCATAAACATGGTACATTATGTTCTTCTACATTCCACCAGAACTTTGTCAGGTCAGGGTGAAATCAAGATAACTTCAGCTTTCTTACCTGTCATGGAAAGTGTAATATTTTACCTGTGAAAACAAACAGACGTCAATGAGGAATTATACTGTGATCTGGTCAGCTCTGAGATATTAAAAGCCTCACTCCAAGCTTGGTGAAAAACTCAAAGGCTGCACAGAGTCGCTTCCTGGCTGATTTCATAGGAGACCCTTTATTCCAGAGCCGGTGGTGGGTTGGAACTCCAAAAGGACCGGCACCTACCAAACAGAAAACAAGGCAATATTACAAAGGAGATGTGCTGATCTGAGAAAAGTAAAACTGTATGTGTGCATGAGTCAAAGCCTGCGGGACACATTTGTAACCATCGACCCTCAGACTGTTTAATGAGTTGCACGAGTGTTGGCTAAATCGCAACATTACCCGGTCCACAGAAAGAGTGCCAGTAGCAGACTGAAAACCTCAACCAGTCCTCCATCGTCCTCCCCATCAGCACCTGCACACAGGAACACCGAGCTCCACACAGCCTTACACAACTCTAACTGTGCAGTCAAAACCATGACACAAACAGAGTTAGGTCAGCATGTTATTGTATTAACCTCCTGAGTGGCCCCGGAGCAAAAATGTACAGCTGACATTATGATTTTTTCCAATATCAAACTAAGACGACTAAAAACATCTGCATAGATAAAGCAGTTTAGGTTGTACTGTGCAGTTAATTGGATTTTGAAACAGTGTGTCCTGGAGCATGCCATTATTAATGTCGCACTTTAATAACAAACAAGAAATAATTACATCAAATTCCAATTATTTGCCCACTTTGGTTTTCTACCCCTGAGTCTGCTTGACATATCTGTGTGTGTGTGTGAGTGTGTGTGTGTCTCTCACCTACCTCTTCTGCACTGTAGTGTTTAAAACACATGACATCACCAGGTCCAGCATCGGGTTTATACTGGATTTTGGGAATTCCTGTGCAACATGTTTTTTAATATTTGTTTTAAAACATCCTAAGGAGTGACAGCTCTTTCAATATTAACTTTGGAAAGACCAGCCTGAGGATAAAAAGGCTCACAGATTTAGTTACTGCCATCAAATCACATGTAAAACACATTTTACAGACTTGTTTTTACATGATTCCATTTTATCTTTTATCTTCTTGTTATCATATTTCAGTTACCTTTCTTATTGCCTGCATCTAACTTTTCATTGATTTATTTACATTTTTAATTGTTTTTTTCTTTTTTAATTATCTGTGTGCAGGCATCGTCTATTTGTTTAAATTGTTCCCTGTGAGTATTCCTTTTGTCTGTTTGCCAAAGTACTTTGTGATCTCTGTTCTGGTAGTTCATTATTATTATTATTCATCTTGGGAAGATGGGAAGAAATACATTTTTAAACAAGTTATTTAACTCAGAGTGAAGATCATATAAGAGTGGTAAAAGACCACAGACTGCAGCAGGACACTAAGCTTTAAGGTCTATAAACCCTTTTGGCCTCCCTCCCTCACACACACTTTACCGTTTCAAAAATCTCTGTTTACCTGCAAAGAACTTCTCCTGCGCTGCCATTTTTCGGTCCGCACTACGAGCCCTGCCAGCAGGCGCTAATTTCTTTTGTCTTCCTCCCTCGTTGGTTCCACTACGCGGCCTCTGAACATGTACAGGTTTTCAAGATTCAGCAAAAGTTCGTGCAATACCAAAATTACCTTAACTATTATCAGTGCATATTATTTGAAAACAGTGATATATATAATTACATCCGAATGTGGCGACCCGTATCGTCTTTGAATTTGAATCTACATGTTTTGCTTGTTCACAGTCACACTGCAAAATGGGCGCACTGTTCATTTGGACATCAATTTATTTTTCATTCACTGGTCAAGGTTTGATCTAGCTTTAATGAGTCAAAAAAACTTCATAATGGTCACAAAGTGATGCAACTATTGGATATAGAGTGCATTTTAAGTGCCACTTGTACATCTGTACAAAATAAGACATTTGAGACTGCATGCTGACAAATGTCAGGGTTACTTGAACAATTATATACCTGGCTTTAGGTTCTAACACATTTTAGTCACACAGACTTATAATGTCATCTATGAACTTTTACCTATATAAAGTATAAAGTACTATAGTGGAAAAGGGGCATAATATTTACCTTAATACACTGCAACGGCTGCACAGCAGCCAGTGGGTTCCCATCTTTTTGACACTGGTCCCATTCCAGAATCTTTAAGATAAAATATTTATAAAGTATGAGTTTTTATTCTTATGTAATAAAATTACTTAATGGCGTTTTCTCTGAAAATCAATCAATCTAGCAACAGTACTTGATATGGATGTCTTAAAATCTCTGCCAGGTCTACAGGTTATTAATGTAATTACTTAAACATATTTATTTCTATTTTGCTAATGTACTGTTTGTCTTTTAGTTGCTAATAAAAAATTGCTGATTTTAAACACTATTTAACTACAACACAAACAGTTAATACATACCCAATTTTTAATGTCAACCGTCATACTAAACCAGTAAAATCCGGAACACACTGCTGCTAGCGTTTTCTGTATGCCAGTGTGTCCTCCTATTGGACATGAATGAAACTCATGAAAGATCCTCCTGGCATCGTCCATGGTTTTAACTACTCTTCTGGTTCCAAAAAAAAGAGTTCTCCATCTACAGAAAAAAAACTATTTACAATGTATTTAACCAAATATGTGATTTGTTAATATTAACAAAAAATTACTGACCATTCAGTTTGAATTTTGAGGCATATCTTCTGAGGTTTTGCCTCTGGGCCTTGTCATATTCTGAAGGGTAGGACCCAGCAGAAAGTAACGAGTATATCTCTTCCCATTTCTTCTCCATATCTACAAACGTAAACAGACATTTTCTTTTGAGCTTCAATATGTGCAGCAAACAATGCATACAATTTAACCTATTAAATAACCACATTACCTAAGTAGACTTAACAGAATATAACGGTCTTATCACTCAGCAAGAATGCACTGCAAACTTTCTAACTTTCTAGATAACATCATATGTGTACAAGCTTAAATCATGACTTGAAACTAGACTTAACCGAAGCTGCAAATTCGATAATTTTGTGGAAAACGCAGACAGCACGTTCACTTTAAAATTAACAAACATTCACAATGGCTTAAAAAAATCAAGTATCCACGGCAATAAAGTATCAATACTTACCTATTTTCCAAATATCAAAAACGTAGCATGAAATTACAGGCGGACGCTATCCCTGAAAATTCCGGTTTTGTGTTGTGCGCATGCGCAGCTCATGCGCAGAAGCAATGGATAGGATGGTTTGTCAGGTAGGATGGATTATCAGAACACAACCGCATCATCGCTGCAGATGAAGGTTTGCACATTTTAAGTGGCAGTTGTAAATTTTATAACCTGTAAAGAGAATTAGTGAAACAAATTCATTCATTTTTCTTTCTACTATATCCGCCCGTCCCTTTTTTTACATGAACAACTACAGAAACCACTTGTTCTTTTTGATGGCTAAAACGAAATGGTGCTTTACCGCCACCAACTGGCAGGGAGTGGGAATAACAAACAAGAAGCGTTCATATTCTCTTAAATTGGAAACATTACAACATCTGCATTTCCCGGAGGGGTAGAATTGCAAGGTATCCATCGTCCATCTTTTTAGCACTGCTACTTGAAGCCCACTATAGCGCAAATGCTTACACATTCATAGGCCAATAGTAATATAATAATAGACAATAAAAATATAATCCAAGCAACACAGTGCTTCCAAATCTTGTTTTTCTTTCCTTACACGTTCATTGCTCATACATAAAGGATGAGTGAGTGTGTAACCATCAGTTCAGCCAGCGTTGAAAGTGCAGAGAAAACATAAATATCGTAGAACTAACAGGAGAGTGAGAAGATCCTATGAAACTTGAGAAATCATTGGTGGACTAAACATATGACATGACAGGTCGCCCTCACTGCTGCTGAAAGTGGCACACTTTTGCCCAACGGCATGCCATTAAATGGCAGCAGCAGGAAGAATGCCAGAGTGCACAGAAAAAAAATGTATCTGAAAAGCAGTTTCTTCAAAAAACATAACAAAACAACAACAAAAAACCCCAAACAATCTGCATCAGAGACAAAAACTGGCTAAGAAAACAACCAGGTTACAGAAATAAGTTTAATGTTCATTTCTGTCAGAGGGATGTGGACTCAGTCACTGGATTAAAATCCCATTCAGTCAAATATTAGTTTTTATCACCATGGTAGCTTTACTCATCCCTATTTCCTACAGAAATAATGACAGTCAGGTAGATATTTATAGACATTTACCTCCAACATCATTGTTGCTCAGTGGAACTGTGCTGTACTATAAACACACAGTGACGCTGAATTCAACCAAAATAGGAAACTAATAAAGTACATCAGCTCCTTGGCTGCCAACAAGTGATGTATCACCTGACTTGTGGCTAGAATTAGCTAAAAAGCTAAAATAAGCTAATATTCTCCAGTGATTAGCTTATGTTCTTGGTGCTGTTGAGAGAACAAAGGTGGATAAGCAAACGCTTTTTAAGTCACATAAATAACCTCGCATTATCAGAGCAATTTTTACATTTGCTTGCCAATGTTTCAGGTAAAATGTGTTTTAAATCAGCACCACAGATATGTATCATGAAGTTACAGCTACAAAAGTTTTATACATTAATGACGAGCAGCGCTGCTGAAGCATGCAACACCTTTGTGTGCCTGCACTGTAACATCTAGAACTGGACATTTAAACCTGTTTTTGTTGTAACCTATACTGTCATCAGTAGACAAGTTTGTACAGACAAGTTTACAGTAGTTTTATTCCTACTATTACTCTGATGAAATTTAGGCATGCTTTAGCACTTGCCAATGATTGAAAATCCCCGAACTAATAATAGCAGATGAGTGTGTTTACTTGCAGGTTGAGGAAACGACATCATCCTGCAGAAGGTAGCCTCATCGAATTCATCAGGATTATTGATCTTGATCAGTCGACATCTCTTCAGGTGGCGAGTAAGATGCTGAGGTTGAGGATGGAAAAGTCCAGATCGAAGCTGAACCTGAGGGTATCCTTCCACTCCTTGATGACAATTTTGAGTAAGATCACGTAATGGAAAGAGATGCGGACAATGAAGTCATAAATTATGATGTCTGGCTCAGTGAGGACTCTGGATATTACTCACTAAATGAGGATGAGAGCTCTAATTTTGGTCTTCTCTCATACAGCAGTTAGCATGAGACATTTTTTGGCAGGGTTATGAGATTGCTGTGACCATCTTGTCGATGCTCCACATGTACTTGTTCTACTTGCAACATGTAACATGTAAAGGATAATGGGCAACATGTTCTACACCAAGAACCTTCAGTCACTCAGAGGTTAGAAGAGGCTGCTCCCTCAACCTCAGGCATCAGCACCACCACAAAGAGGAACAGGGAAGAGATCTGTCCTGAGCAGGTAAATAGGTGTGAAAAAATATAGAGAGCTGATGAACAACCCGAGAAGTCTCTAACCATCGACTTCAGGGCTCAGCTCTTCAGCCAGGAGAAATGTGGACAGGAACTACTAGGAGTCAGCATTCTCCACATGAGGCATCAGCTTCCATAGGAATGGAAATGGAAAGTCATAGCGAGTCAGCTCCTTTAACTTTACGTTTAAACTCCACTTTTAGTCCTCACAGAAGACTCTGCAAGATGTCTTTTGGGCGCTCATTGTGGGACAATGACAGGAACTCCTGTTGGTACCTGACAACGCCGTTTACTGCAGGATACAGAAACTATGACACCTTTGTCTGTGAAGGTATAGTTTAAAATTTGGTAGCCTTAGCTTCTGGCAGGGCTAGTATAAATTTGGTAGCCTTATGTATGGCAGAGCTAATAAAGCACTTGTTAGTGACTTGCACCTGGGGTTTTCTGTACATATCTGAGAGTTGGATTGTTTAAAACTGATGCAGAAAATGTTACTGACTGTAAGGCAAAAGTGAAGTATATTAGAAGAATCCTGATGGATTTTCATTTGTTTTATTTTTTGCTGAGTGATGCTTGATGGTAGCAGCAGACAGAAATACAAGTGCTTTTTTGTATAGTTTATTAACTTACTCTTTGTATTTAAGGAGTGGGCAGCCACCAATCTAACGCCCGGTGTGTGTAGGGACAGTACCTTGCTCAGGTACCTCAGGGTAGCCATTCGGTAGATTTGAACCCCGGACCTTCCGATCATGGGACAAATTGGGGCGATTATGGCTCAAGAGTTGGGAGTTCGCCTTGTAATCAGAAGGTTGCTGGTTTGAGCCCCAGCTTGGACAGTCTCGGTCGTTGTGTCCTTGGGCAAGACACGTCACCCGTTGCCTACTGGTGGTGTTCAGAGGGCCCGGTGGCGCCAGTGTCTAGCAGCCTCGCCTCTGTCAGTGTGCCCCAGGGTGGTTGCCATCACCAGTGTGTGAATGTGTGTGTGAGTGGGTGGATGACTGGTTGTGTAAAGCACTTTGGGCCCCCTTAGGGACTAGAAAAGCGCTATACAAATACAGACCATTTACCAAACGATCTACCTGCTGAGCTGTTGCCTCCTAGTGGTGCTTGTTTTGCGCCTTTAGATGATCACACAAAGAAAGCAGCAGTGCAGAAGAATGAGTCTCAGTTTACAGCAGTTGTGACAGATGATAATTGAGGCAAAGCATTTTGTGTTTATTTATAGCTTGCATGTGCACAAATAAGTACTGGAATAACAAGCAGCTGCTTTTCCTGTTTAATTAATTTTCAAGATTAATTAAGAGAAATGAACTCTGCAAAACAATACCATGAAGTTTTGTGCAGCATAACAGTTTCTGAAGTAGCAATGTCGTTGCAAGTGTGTCAGTGCGTCGGTATAATCTTATGGGCATATAATCTGTCGTTATATTCACAAGAATGTTGTGTCTTGTGTGAAAAATTACACTACCTAGTGGACACTAGAGGAATAAAAAATAATTGGCAGAGAAGCAATGCAATGGTCACATGTGTCTGTGTGCTGCAGTCAGCAATAAAGTTATGCTGCCACCACGGTCTGCTTCTTATAAACACCAGAAACACTACATCTGTTTTTCCTTACTGTGCGCTCAACTTGTCAATCAGACAAAAAACAGAAAAACAAAAAAGCATCTCTGCTTCGTACAAAGACATCCATTTATCAAGTCTGCAGACTGTCCTAAAAGTTGTTTTTATACTTACAAGAAAATCTGTCTACTAAAGAGAAAAATCAGGTTTTCATGTTAAACAATAAATTTTATTCTCAGGATCCACTGTTTGCCTCTGACTGACTAACATATTTCCTTTATATACGCAGTCTAATCTTTTTAAATGATTATTTGCCTTCTTTCTGCTCGGTTTCTCTGACACCACATCAAATGGATCCAACTCTGTCTTGACATCATTAGACTTTTGTCTATCCTCCGTAGCTCTTCTTTCTCAGCCTTTGCTTTAATCTTGTGAAAAAAATGTCCTTCCCCATGCTATTGTTTCCCCATCAGTTTATGCCTAATAATCAAAAACATCAAGTGACTCCTCTCTGTGGGTTCGCCTCTGACCACAGACCCCCCCAATCATATGACATTAACAGCAAACTGTCTTTCTACATCTCTTGTTGGTCTTGTGACGTGGAAATGTTCTGCCTGAAATGCCCACTTAGCTTCTCAGACTGAACTGAGTGCAGTTTCTTGTTCACACACAGGGTGCCACTGAAATCCCTTTGAAGGTAACCTGTTTAGCCTCTGCTACATTTACCTCGGTCTTTGGGTCGACCCTGAACTGCCCGCACATTTATACGCCGCTAAACTCACTTTATTACTCCCTGTGCTGTTTTCTAATTCTAGTTGGGTCTTTGTAGCAAATTCTTCTATCTAAGGTTAGAGTGGGGTGACCTGTGATCTTCACACTCACCTTCATTTTGAGTGCCATGGATGTTGGAGTGGTTTTGTCCACTCCAACATTCGTGACTCCTACTTCCAAGTCAGTCGCTGTTTCTCCTAGCTCCTAGCTTTGCTTTTGTGGGTAACTTAATTTACAACTTTGACCCATTTCCTCTTGAATTTACATTTATATGAAATATATACTGTGTTTCTAACTGCACGAGTCATGTGGTCTTTTAACCCCTGACACTGCATGACATTGCTTTTGGTGTGTGACACTACAATTGTACAAAGTTGAAATCACAGATATTCTTACTTATGTTCAATCAAAAGTCCGCTTTGTGATATGAATTCTGACCCCACCATCTGAATGTCTCAGGAGAAATTGAGACTCGTGAGACCAGGCAATGTTTTTTTCAATCTTCTATTGTCCAGTTTTAGTGAGCCGCTGTAGCCTATCGAGGTTCAATGTGTTGTCTATTCAGAGATGCTCTCTTCAGCATACCTTGGGTGTAAGAAGTAGTTATTTGTGTTACTGTTAAGAGAATAGTAGTTTGGCTAAACCCTGAAAACGGTTTCTCAGGAAAATCCCAGCAGTTGCTCAGTTCGAATTCAGCAAGTTGTCTTGATAATGGCTACATGACTACATGGATTAAGTTGCTGCCATGTGACTGGTTGATCAGGCATCTGCGTTTGTTGTTGCAGCCAAAGGAAGCAGAAGAGCATCTCTAGATGCACAGCATGTTTAGCAGCTGAAGAGCAGAGCCACATAATGCTATTTACAAGATATCAACGATGTAAAAAGACCAGATAATGGGTCAAAGTTCTTATGGTACACACTTATACCATTAAACTGACAAGCGAATAACTTAAACCATCTTACAGTGCAGTGTTCTGCTAGGAAACCTTGGGTTGTTTGGGCTAGAAATGATAAACGTCAAAGTCACTGTCCAATGCATGTTCAGTTCATCGTGTTTATTTTCCATTTACAATGGCGCTTTTATAAAATATTTGATGCCGAAACATCAAAACAAATGTAGAAATGACACCATACACACATTCCCCATGAATACATATTAACACACTTTAGAAAAGTACACACTGTCCTCTTTAGAGCCTTTGGTCTGGAACATACGCCAGGTGGAAACAACAAGCATCTGCAGAAGAAGAGTTCTCTCTGTGCACCATTGAAGCCTTATCGTGTTTCGTATGAGTAAAGATTATACAGTGCACACATGGTTCCAGATGCCTTCTCCTAACACCTTAGAATGTTTTGCATCACTGCGGCGTTTATAACCATGCAGGATCCTGATGGTTGTCCATTTCCATAACGCTAAAATTATTTGCATAAGACAGAATGAAAGGCAAAGCAAATCGAACCAAGCACCAGGCACTGTAGAGCGAGGCACTTGAGCGCCCAACACTTCTGGTTTGGCTTCATGACATTTGGCACATGAGGGTGGCTTTGCACTTTAAACTGCATGTATGTGTTTGTGTAGGTGTGTTGGTGAGAAAAAGAGAGCCCTGTCGAGGGAGATTCACACCTATTGCTGTCTCCTAATTATCTTGTTGTGCCTCTGAAAACTGGCTAGACAAGTGACTTACATTCATTCTCCTCACATTTACACACCCACCATATAAAGTATGCACTCTCGTGATTCAAGAGTGATTTTTGAGCAGCCCTCTCACTGAGGCATAATGTAAAAGTCCGGAAAACCCGCTCACTTAGAGGGCTTCCAAAAAAAAAAGAAAAAAAGGTAATCCATTAGTTCATGAGTGTTTTTTATTCCCATCATGCAGCGCTTAAACTTTCCTTGGCATTCATGAGGTTAGCAGAGTGATCCTGTGCGGGCAGATGAAAGCAGGGAGCTGCTATGATGTGGAGGTGTCTGACTGGCTGAGGTCCTTCTTGCTCTTGTTCTTCTTCTTCTTCTTGTCCCCTTTGCAGGGCTTGCAAACACAGCACAGGATGCAGGGCGAGGCCAGCAGGAGGAGAGGTGATGTCACCAGCACAATGATACTGACTCCCACCAGGATCCCCACCACCTGAGCAGAGACACAACAATAAATACTGTAATTACTCTTCTTATTAGCACTGGGTCAAATGACTGTGTCAAAGGACTTGGTCATAATGGCATCAGAGATTCATCATCTGACTCTCCCTACAGAAGTTGTTCAGTTCCCTGTTTTGGTTTTATAGTTTGTAACTTTACTGTCTTCATTTTCTGTTTAGATTCAGTTCTGGTGCAAACCTTCTTTACATCACCTACCCAGCAATAAACATTCAGAAAACATTAACAGGCAGCTGGTAAACACAACTGAACTTTTGGGAACTATGGAGACTTAAAAAAAATGAAATTAATGAAAGTGAACTTACATTTACCAGCAAGACAGAACCAGGACTTCAACTGTCAAGAAAAGCGACTAAAGAACTCAGTCGCTTTTCGAATACTAGGGCTTGCTGTGTGGCTTATGAGTGTATTTTGCTAACTAAGCTTGCTAACTTTGCAGATAACGTAACACTCGTTAATTCACATTAAGTTCACTTTTGACCCCATAAAACCGTGGCGGCTAAAATGCAACGCTGAAGTTTCAAAGTGTGAAGCCTAAAAGAAACGAATGATGTTGTTTTAACAAAGTTCCTCTTTTATATACAGTCTGTAGTTTTAAATTACTGTAACTGTTAAAACCTGATAGACTTTATTCATGTTAAATTGTTAAATCATTCATTCAGTAAACTTGATACACATACCATTATATGAATAATCCCTGTATGTGTAAACAAATAAGGCACACATATATATGTACATATCTTCGTGGACTTCCTGGTTTTCTGTTTCCCTTTGACAACACTCCCATGCACAAGCTGAGGTCCGTGGAGACATGTTTTGGAGTGAAAAGGCATGGCCTCCACTTAATCAGATACAGCACATTTGAGATGAACAGGAATGCCAAACTGTGACTCAATCTTTATCAGTCAACCTCAGCAGCTTACCTCAATAATTCTTTGGATGACTGTATGCTGCCGTAGCAGGGCAGACAGTAATAGCTGTGGTAGTGGATGTGACATGTTAAATAACCACAGATACATGTCATATACCGATGTCAACATTGTTTTGGATATGTAGTTACACTAAGGGTCGGCAAAAAACATCGCAGGTTAAATCTAACAGACTCAAGTACTTAAATGCAGCGGTGGAAAAATAATTTAAGGTGAACATACTTAGAGGACCTGTTAGGCAAGGGTGTAACCAGCTCTATAATGAGTTGTTTTGCACGAAACAACTTCGCTGCTGTACTTCAGCTCTTCACATACTTAGCAACCTGTACACACCGAGACGCAATCTGGAGATCCCAAGCAAACTTATCATGTGATAATGGCATTAGAGGAGGAGAAAGCAGAAGGAAAGTAGGTCTGGTGGGCAGTTGTAATCTTTTTGTTGCATAGTTGGTGTCATTATGGGCCAGGAATTTGAGATTAGCTTAGGGATTTGCTGAGTTTAAAGGATTTCTTCAATGAACTGTGGGAAAACAAGAAGTCGTAAACAGCAAACTATGTGAGGCTTTAATATTCTTAAAGTGATATATAGTAATAAACCAAGCAGCTGATAAACTGAAAGACAGTAATTATGTCCCATGTCTCATGGTGATTGAGAGCTGGGTTGAAGTCCAAAATCCAGGTTATGTGCTGGTATGATTTGACTCAAATCCAGTCCCTGTATACAACAACCAGGTGGTTCTGTGGTCTAATCCATTCAGACAATAACAACATCACAAAATGCCACGCACTGCTGCCTTACAACTGGGCTCACCTGCGTTCTGTTCCACATAACCGAGGCCCTGGAGTGTCCCAGCTTGTTTCTGCATGGCCCCTTATCATAATGTCTCAAAAAGATATCACCCTGCATTTAAACACAACATACACATGCATGCAAAGACGTGAACAGGTGACTATGCAGCAAAGGAAATATTCCATTTGAATTTGGAAAAAAAGAAAGAAAAAAAGAAAAATGCATCACAGCTATTGTTTAGTTAGCAGGGGAGACTTACATCCAGATTCTGCAGACAGTACCAGCAGAAGGTGTGTTTGCAGCTTTTACACAGCATCTGTGCACAGCCTTGGTTTCTCTCGATGTAGATACCACACATAGGACACTGCTTGATGGGCATGTCAGAGTCACTGTCTGAGCGTGTCCTGTGAATTGGAACAAAGGCACACACGAGGAATGCCGTTAATGCCGCGAGGGCCTCCAGGCAGTGCGTGCAATCTTTATTTAGAGGCAAAGGTGAAGGGTTGTTATTCAATGTAAAGTGGGAAGCAGAGTCTTGAAGTTATGGTTAAGAGTTTACAAATACATATTTCTCAAGGCCGTTTCTTTAAACGCGCTAAAGGTAACATCTCTCTCATTCTAGATGTCATGCAGCCCTCAAAAAACCCTGTTTTTGATTAATACGAGATAGCAGAAGCTATCGCAGCTCATGTGATGTCAGAAAATAATACTGCAAAAAACACAAACAACAAATCTGCTCAAAAACACAAAGTCAGCAGGAGACAGAGACCAGTTCCTTGTTTTAAAAGAGGAAATTGAGCATTGTTTTGGGAAATAAAACTATAAGATATAAGATAAAATGCAAATGTAAAAACTACTGAAAGCCTCTGCAGGCTGAAAACCCCCCAGATATTATGCTGCCACGTTTGACTCAAAAGTGGATTTTAACTCATCTTTCTCATCCCCAGCGCAGGGATCATCACTTCACTGCTGTACAGTGAGGTAATTGGATCGGTGCCCATCCTCCTCCTCCTCTGTTTGGCACAGAGACAATGGAATTCCGATATAACTCAGTGACTCCCCAGTGACATCAGTCAGTCTGGCAGAGTCACAGCTCAGCGCGGCGCAGTAATGTCCCTGCTCAACTGGGACGCTTCTGAGGCACACTAAGTTATTAATCCTGAAATAATGTTTTTATAGAGCAAAGGGTTTCTACAGAGAGATGAGGAGCTACCCATCACTTGTGTGATTCATTCAGTGTGCTGTGAACATCCTACACCGGTGAAAGTTAGGTCTTTTATGTCAAAGGAAAGTCTGGGATTTTCCTCATGGTGTAAAACACCACAATTGAAAATAAATGTAATCCACGTAATGTCAGAGAAAAATTCATCTGCCTCTGTCATTTCATCACATGCATGGCAACTGATTTGTGCAATCATGCATTGCTCACCAGTTTGGTTACAGCAAGTCTATCTCAGTGTCCTGACCTAATACCCTCCTCCAGCTTTTAGCCCAGTATCATTTCCAAAGTGCAGCTCTGTGGCTGCAGGCAGTGGGCAGCGGACCAAGAGGCTGGCTTTACTGACCTGCTTTGATGAGAAGGCGTCATCATGGCCTGCCGCTCGGGGCAAGCGTGGCCATCCTGCCAGGGCCCTCTGCAGCCGGAGCAGAAGACGGTGTGACAGGTCGGGCAGGGCACAGCGGCGGGGTGGCCTTCGGTGCTCTGCTCCACATTACACACAGCCTGACATTCAAGCACCGGGCACCAGGCTTTACTGGGGTCAAGCTTCACTCCTGTGGAGAGGAAAAGAACGGATGAGGCACATAGTCAAGATTTTGTAATTTAACTCTTTCTGTCAGTATCACTAGCATTAAAGCCACATGCCAGGAAACAGAGTTAAAAAAAAGATAATCAAAAGCTCCAGTGGTTAGAACATTTTTGGAGTGGCTCAGATCAAAGATCACAGCTAGAGGACGATCGTTATTATTCACTGTAAACTTTTTTTAAAGGAGCAGAAGCACTAATTAAATAAAACAAACTGTGACAAACTCGCATAGAAAAAACATAGTATTTTAAAATACCTGTGGTGGCCAATAGTACCAGCCTCCTAGAATATACACCTGTGGTATCAATTTCAAAATAAAATACAACATCCCATCAGTCTTTTAAGGCTGAGGGGTAAAAAGCCAACGAGAGTGAGTCATCATGAATAAACAGATTTTTCCACTGTTATCAAATTGTTTTGGGCAGGATTATTTACCTTTTCCCACCATTATCAAGTATTATTTATTGTGACGATCAGCTACTTTTACCTTTAATAGATGTTTTCGCCACAATTATGAAGCAGTTATTAAGTAATCGTTGCTAATTATCGAGTAATTTTTATCATTACAAAATATTTTTTCCATCATCATCAAGCAACATCAAACAAACATTTTCACCTTTAACATATAATTCTATCTAACAATGCAAGCATTTGATTGGTTATTTCTGAAGATCAACAGTTTTCCTACAGGCTTTTGAGGAGTTGTGAAGAATGGGATTTTCCCTTTCTGAAGAAAATGAGCGTGACGTGTCGCAGACAAAACAAAAGCAATCACTGTGAGCTGACTCAAACCCTTTACACTCCCAGCACATGCTTTCACTATGAATCATAACAAAAGGGACAACTGTAGTAAGACCGACTGCACTTTGCACTTTTTTGTTCTTACAATAACACGAGTTTTATGATTTATGGACGGAGTAAACAATAACTGTTATTGGATTTGCAGTGTATTATTGCTGTGCAAATAGAAAATGTCAATATAGCTGCACAGCAAACTACCCCTTTGTTTGCAGCTTATAAATGTCAACAGTGTTTCCCACAGAGGTGCTGTTTGCCTTCACAAACATTTACCTAACCAGTAGTACACAATTTATCTCCACTGAGAATCTCTTTTCTTCAGATTAACAGATTATTAACATGGGTGTCTTATAGTAGTAACCCCTTTATTGTTTGATAGCTAGAATTTAAGTAACCTCTAGGCTAAAACTGTACCAGAATTAAACAGAACACAAAAAAAGCCTCACAATATGCCAGGCATGTTAAGATAAATACTGGCTGGGACTGTTTGTGTGACCTGCCTGTCATCAGACAATAGCATGTAAACACAACAGTGCTTACCTCTCTCAAACTTGAGACGCAGATACAGCTCCACCTGACCTGCTGCTGCCAAAGCAGCTATCTGCAATCACACAGAGGTACTTCAATTATTTTACTGACTCAGATTTTATGATGCAGATTTCAGAGATGTGGAAAAAACAGCACTTTGGATACTAGACTTCCTGAAGCTTGTGATAACATGTTCAAAACCAAAATCTTTCATGGTGCTCTAGATAAAAATGAGGTTGTTTACCATCATAGTTGACAATCTGACGCTTCAAGTCATCTGCAATTTGCAGCATTATTTTCTAAAACTCATAAGCTGTTAAAAATGACACACTTTGCAGTATTTTCCAGAAAAACACTACTAAAGGATGGACTTCCTAGCACAAGAGTCTTAATAAAGTTGTATTCTGATTAGCAGAAGATTAAGGAAGGGGCACTTTTCATGTGGTTTTGAGTCAGCATTTTCAGCCTCCATACGTTTACTATGTATTGTTTTAATGTTTCCATCTGACGTCATTTCATTTATAGCGATTCACCCCTGAAACCAAAACTAGTTTCTTCAGAACTGTGATTAAGGGTGGATGTGCAGTATTTACACAATTTACACACTGTAAAAAGACAAGCGTGAAAGTCCAGCTTCCTATTTCTTGAGAAGTACGGCAATGGCCTTTATGTCTGAAACCAAACCGGTTGAACCACCAACCTGGGACATTCGAGGAATGTGCAACAACAAAAACGCAGATCACTGATCATGTTTGCATTTTATCTCCTCTCATCATTTTTTCTGCTATGTGCATTGTTGCACAGGCCGTACCTCTGAGTCCAGCAGCACTCCAGTCTTTCGGCACGCCATGTCGGGGCAGGTGATTGGTGCCCCCCCACCCTCCATTATGGCTAGCTGAACATACTGCTGCAAACACTGGAGAGGGAAGAAGGACAATAGGGCATTAGACTGGACGTTTAATCAGACAGGGAGAACTGTCATATGCTCGCCAGCAGCATTTTATCTGAAACAAGTGCAGGAGCTCAGAGAGCCACAATGTTACTCAGGACGAAATGAAAGGAAGATGTTGGGTTAAAGCGGGCAGCTGAAATGTCACAGATAGAGAGCTTCCTCACGAGTGCTCACAGAGTCAAAAGTCATGTGTTGCCCAAGCCATGACATTGAGTAAGGCAGGAGAAACTGTGGAAGCACTGTTCATAAAAGCAGTGCTGTTTTCAAAAATTAAAGTTAAAAAATTCTTTAAAGAAGAAAAACTTTTGCATGAGCACAAACCTGTGCTTCCTGTGTGAATACAGCCCTAACACAGCATGAAGCACTGATCACACAAACAGAGCTGGAACAACACCAGGAACACGGTGTGCTCTTTAAGCAGACAGAAGGAGATGGTTCACATTTTTATACTAAAGATAAGTACGTGTTTCAGTATCAATTTCCCTCGCTGTGTCGTACCCTGCGCATGTACGTGAGGTTTATCTGTGCGACCTTGTGCGTGCCGCTCTGACAAATGCAGCGAGCTTGGAAAGAGATTAACACCTGCCACTATCTGGCTCCGTTTTGATATGCAGGCAGGCACGCTTGAGACCAGAACAGTGCAGCAGCGGACCTTTGCACTCCTGTTATAAATATTACAGCTCTGTTATCTAAAGATAGCGCTTCTCATCATCTCACATGAAGGAGTGAAACTGAAACTCAGGATAAGTTTGTGAGTTTAAAAACAAAGAGCGAAGCGATAAAGCACATGAGAAAAAAAAATTCCATGGACAATTCAAAGACGGTAAATGTGAAAGACAGACAGCCCTGTGTTGAAATCAGCATAATTTTACTGGAATGGAAGTGTGATAGATTTGCCTATAAAAGGATCTATTACTGTATACGGTCATAAAGGAGGAAGTGGTGTTGTAATAATAAAAAAAAAAAAAGAAAAAAAAAATCTCATTCCAAGTAATTTAAACGCCGGACATTTGCCTAAATTGCCCAAATTGTAAAAAGCTGGTTTTGGATCACTGTCCTGAAATTTTCAGCACCTGCAGGAAATGATTAAACGCATGAGAAATGAAATAAATATATTTATATAGCTTGACACATGCACTCTGAGTCACTGACTCAAATGAAGACCTGGACACGATGAGAAGCAGCTCCTGAAAAAACCTGAATGCATCATCTGTACCTACCGCTGTGCAGTAGATGCACTTGCAGCTCTGCAGTCCTGTGGTGGCTGTCGATGGCTGCTCGCTGAGGCACAGTTTGCAGAACACCTGCAGGTTGGCGGCAGCCTCGGGCGTCTCCGGAGCTGACTCCCGGGCTTCCCGGCTCACGGTGGGACTCCCGCTGGCCATGACGAGGCGAGGCCGGCCGGCAGGAAAAGAAGTCACGAGGACGAATCAAGCCTCTCTTAGCCTTTCTGCTGGGAACGGAAAGCAGCCATGGCCTCCATGTTCCTAAAAAGCAGAAACAGCACTAATCTATTTGTCTATTCAGTATGGGTGTAACTCTTTGCTTTCCCTTCCCTGTCAGACAACACTGCACCCTCTTTCTAAAAACCGCCATCCCATTCTGATAACTGATGTAGCAACTCTGATGATTTCAGCTATGCCTGCAGCAATGCCCTGTGATTGTTTTGTTAAAGGAGTGACGATTACTCACAGCTTAAAGCTGCGTGATGTACGAAGCAAATTTGAGTTACAGTATGTGTTATTGCTACAGTAATATGAAAACAGCCTCATTATCCTTTGTTGTGTCTCCATATATTCTTGCCATTTTCAAGTCCAGAGTCCAAGGCGTGTGTTTACTAAGCCCGCAGTTATTGAGCAGCGCTTCATTTATCCTGACAGGAAGAACTGGCTACTGACTGTCACGTCCACTTTACAGAAACACGGCAAAGTCTTGTGCAATTATAGGTTGGGATTTTGTGAACATAATGCCTCAAGAGACTAAATTACATCAGGGGAAAGGTGGTTTTGAACACTCTGAACTGTAGTTAAGTTTAAAAAGTATTAAAAGCAATTAGCCGAGACAGAATGGTGATGCCCCACACGCTTGTGGGGATAGGTTGATTGGATAATCCAAATTGTCACTAGGTGTGAATGTGCGAATGAGTGTGAATGGTTGTCTGTCCTTGTGTGTTAGCCCTGCGACAGACTGGCGACCTGTCCAGGGTGTAGCCTGCCTCTCGCCCTATGACAGCTGGGATAGGCTCCAGCGCCCCCCGCGACCCTGAAAAAGGATAAGCGGAAGCGAATGGATGGGATGGATGGAGAATGGTGATGCTTCACGTCGTCTTTGCTTCAGTATTTAGTTGAAGCTGAACCTCTGAATCGGGCTTTGTAGGAGCAGCATGGTGACCTTGTTTTTGCGTTTATGGTGACACCCTCTGTAGCGCCCACTGCCACAAATGGGAGAGAGCTTTCTCTGAGCTAACAAAGAGAGAAAGACAAAAAAAAAAAACCCAATACAAAACAAAACAAAACTAGGAAATATGTATTTTATTCTCTGAAATGCCTTTCAGTGTGTGTATTATCACATCATTATTATTAGTCTAAATGACATGTGAGATTCCCAGTGATTTCAGTCTGGACCAAATTAGTGAACTGGCTAACCAGCCAATACCAACATATTACCATCTACAAAGCCACAATGCAAACCTTCTTTGCTTATGAAAACAATAAAAATAATTATGGACGACTTATTTTAGGACAGCAAGACAAAGGTGAGTAAAACTCTAGTCTGAACTTAAAGGAAACTCAAGTCACCCTCCAAAAAATCCCTTTTGGTTCAGCCCTGTTCCAAAAAGCATGAGAAATAATAACCCCATAATCTGGGATTTGAGATTAATCGCGTGGACAACAGTGGTTGGACAGAGAACAGGCTCACACAGGAAACTGTGGCGTTAAAAAACACACTGTGCAGCCTGAGCAGCTGCTGAAATCACACGTGATCTTGTACATGATGTTCTCTGCTTCAGCAGCCTATCAATGTTGGCTGGAAACTTTGGAGCCGTTCAATCAATATAGCAAACTCCGCCACTGGTGTCCTCCTTTGTAGTGTGTTAATGATCATTCCCTGGTAACACACACGATAGCTGGGCATGCTGAGCTCTGTGCACGTTGCTATTTTTGCACAGTCATAGTCTGCTCTCCTGCACTACTTTCAGGCAGACGTGCTGAGCCGGCTGCAGTCATCGTCCCACAATGCCGTCAGCCTGTCCTGTCCTGCCTGAGCATAACCACCCCTGTGGTTTCGCATGGGAAATTACAGCTTTCGTGCCTGCTAGCCTTGCTTCATGGAAACTTCAGCATTATTAACAAAGTGAAGCCTTCATCCCGAAGCAACTTCAAAGTTTAGAATTTAAGATTACCTGGGTAACTTTCAGTCAACATATCAGGCGGAAGGCTTCATATCTTAGAAAATTTGATAAATCACATTTGTGATTGTCATCTGCCTTTCAGATCATGGATAAAAAGTAATTGTGATGTTTTCAGTGCTGCACACACAGCGAGTGTAAGGTGGAACAAATGATTACTTTGCACCTAAATTTAAATAAGTATCAATGCAAAGTCCTAACAACCGGAATCTTTAATCCAAAGCCTTTACTTTCAGAACTGTCCTTCAAAAAAACACACAAAAAAACCTTTCTGATTGTAATCCAAAAGCTCACATTCAACCTCGAATCTCCACTGTTGCAGCACTTCCTTAATTAGAATGCTTTTGTGTGCAATTGCTTTCTTTTTCCGTGTGGAAGCTGGCCATTCAGCGATTAAAACCCTTCACGGATCAAGGTCTAAATGGCATTCCAGACATTGAGGGCAGGGTGAAGTGGGGTGAGGTGGTGGGGATCAAAGCATCATTGTTGACCTGGGAGGCAGAAACGGAAAAACCAGATCTGCCTGGTAAAAAGCTGCTGCTGCTTTCACACAGACTGTCACTGTTCTGTGGAAGGAGACAGCAGAGAGTGTGCACTGGGGTAGTAGAATTTATATGGCATCATTTGTACGTTTCCAATCACACCATGTGTGTGTGTGTCTTTTTGGGGTTTTTGTTTGTGTTTGTGTGTGTGTGTGTGTGTGTGGGTGGTGCATAGAATAAAATGGCACATAAAGTTGAAACATAGCAGAAGGAAATGACAGTGTGGGAAAATGTAAGCCTTGATGGTAATGCACACCAGTTAATCACAAGTGTGCTCGGTACAGATATGATTTAAAGGCTGCCTTTGTGCATGCATATTCCCAGACTGCTGATATCTGGTCTTTCTGCACTGCGATCAACCACAAACACACACGTGAAATCTGAGACATCTGCAGCTGTGTCAAGGTTGTAGACCAGCACAGGTCACAGAGCGCTTTTTTCATACGCTTTTTTCTATGATACCACCTTAATGAACAGCTTTGAGGGTGGACAGTACAGGTACAAATGGTGCGGAACCTACCTTCCCTGTGGACCACTGGGCGTAGAAGCAGTCTGAGTCCAGATCCACAGCCGCAGTGCTCTTGTTACTGTGGTACAGACACATGTGTTATAACACAGTCTGGTGCTGTAATAACCTGCTGTCAACGCCTAATGCCACTGCGACCGTCTCGATACCGCCTCCTCCAAGTGCGTTGCGGGATTAAAGAAAATCTAAATCATGTTTAACCCTCCTGCTCTCTCCTGTCCTGCTCTCTGCTTGTGTCTGAGTTTCGGTTCTCCTGCCTCTCGTCCCCATCCAGGAAGCAGCGCTCTTTGCTCTCCACTTATCTGGACTCTCGACTGCGCCTGCTGGCTGCTTCAATAAACTCATGCTGCTTTCAAGTACTGTCGGAAATGATCCCGCAGGAACAAAAAGAAGGCTTGACATAAACGATATTCCTGCAGCATAAATTTTTGATGGCACGGTTGTTGTCTGTAGTAGAAATAACTATGCCAAGTTAATGTCATCAATTCAAGCTCAGGCTATCAGAATTTACAATCTTAAAATGTGGGCATTACTTGAGTAAAGGGGCTATTTGCATTTTGGGACATTTTTCGGAGCTACTTGTGCACGAGCTAGCTGAGCCATAGCTTGTGACTTTACGAAGCAAATTCTAGCTAAAAAAGAAAGACAAAGGAAAACAAATGCAGTTTTAATGATTACTCTTAGAATAAATATTCAGCATATCTACAAACCCTTACCTCTTCTAGCCCCCCAGACAGAAAAACACTTAGTTCACAGTGCAACAACTTCCTCTAGGGTTCTGGTTCACCTAGCAACCACAGCCTCATAAAACAAATCAGAATGGCCTCTGTTGCCTTGGCGTTGTGGTGCAAACAGTGGTACAAAAATGAAAAACAGATTATGGTGCTCAATACATACAAAATCCACCTGTATGCAGATGCTCTTTAATCAGAACAATATGTTTAATGATAACATATAATTATTGTTGTTATCCATGTTATTTTTAAATTTACCGTTCAGAAAATTTCTGGAAAGTTTCTGGAAACATGGAAACCCTTCTATAAGGGAATTGATTGGGTCGTACACCAACGAGACAATGACACCAAGCATACTTCAACGGAATCTGGAGTACTGGAACTGATGGATTGGGCACGTCAAAGTCTGGACTTAAATCCTATTGAACAGATTTGGAATTTAGTGGTCTTAAAGATGGATCGCAAAAAAAGTTTCATCCAAAAGAAGGAAGCAAAGAAACTTGTGAAAAGTACATAAAATAATGGCAGCAAGAATGCGAGCTGCTGTCAAGGCCAAAGGAGGCTATAGGAAATATTATATTCTTCGATTATTATGTGTGAATAAGGACTGTTATTTCAGTTTGTTATTTGATTAATAAGTAACAATATCATTTTTGGTTATAAACGCATTTTTGTTTGCATTTTCTTGTCTTTATGACATTATTATTAGGCCTGTTAGTTTGTTAAGATTGTTACTCCAACTGCTCAGTGCCCTGAGGTACTGGTCCCGATCAGTGTTGGTCAAGTTACTTGAAAAAGTAATCAGTAACTAATTACTGATTACGTCCCCAAAAAAGTAATCCCGTTACTTTACTGATTACTTATTTTCAAAAGTAATTAATTACTTACTTACTTAGTTACTTTTTAAAAACACGATTTTCAACCTGAATAGGTGATAAAGTGATAGAGCTTTCAGCCCAATTCTACTTTTTCTACATAATCCATCATACAAAATGTAATCAAATGGAAAAGTCTCTTTTTTTAACTTGTTTTATCAGTTTTAATCTTTTAACTTTATGCATCAAGCAAAAATTTAATTATATGCAACATTCTCTGACTTGAATAAATTAGTTTAACATTTAAACCTATTTTCTACACATTCCAGCACATAAAATAAAATATTTTTTGTGTTTACACTCACTCTTTCAAATAGATGCAAGTAAAACACAGCAGAAAATAAATAAAGTCAAAGACTAAGCGGTCCTGTTGCTCTATTCCTCTAAAAAGTAATCAGATTACAGTAACACGTTACTTGTAACGCATTACTGCCCATCTCTGGTCCCGATAGATTGCAACCTCCTGATGGACTGCAGCCCCCTGCAGTAATCTTCCTTGCCCGTCTGTGTCCTGGATGTATACAGGTGTGCAGAAATGGAGAAAGATGTAAGAAAGATATCATCTTACTTGTAATGCAATAACCAATTTTAGAGTTTTGTGGTCAAGTTTATGACGAGCCATGTTTAACTGACAAAAGCAAAACAAGGGGTTTGTGGTCATTGTTAGGTTACATGACGGGTAGCAGGCATCGATTTATATTTAAGGCAATGATGATTAGATTTCCTTTTTATAGTAGCTTTATACTCTCAAGGGGTTAGAAATCAGACATATGCCTTGTGAAACATCTGCTCTAACCCGCCCAGCTTCGACAGGTAAATGCTACTTATATAATAATCGGACATGGGGGCTAGAATAAGCTTTAATACATTACAAGAAAACATTTTAAAAGTTGATTCGTGATATTACACTAATTTCTGGGTCTTTGTTGCTGTGTGCCATATTAGCTTACGGTAGATGCCCACAGTTTGCCTCGCCACTGAAACAGTATGCGTGTGCGGGGATGCCCCATTACCTCATGAGAATGACCGGTTATTGTTTATCTTGTTAACAGTCTTTATCTGCTTTATATACATCTATAACTATACTTATTTCATGTAATACCATAATTTAGAAGAACAAATGGTTGATATCTGACTTTATTGGGCGCATTTAAAAAGATTTCACTCACACATTGAAAAGATTTCTCTGTTAGGCTACCCTGCTAGCAGCCTCAGCAGGCTAACCACAAACCAAAACCTACTTGCACGAAGTTGCATCATTTCATGCTATCGGCCTCGATGCTACAGTGCAAAATATAAGTAATTTAGATTTGATCGTGTCTTTTTTGTTAATAAATCATTAGGACATGTTTTGGATTTCAAGGGGAAAATAAAAAGTCCGAGGTTTAGTGAAGGTCGCATCTGCGTGAAAATAAAGAAGGAAATCTTTAACTTAGTGTTTAACAGCATCTCTAATGTTACTGTCTCATCACAATCACATAAAACACAAAAGTGTAACAGAATAATGTCCACAGCAATACAAACATTACAGAGAAACCCCTCTGAACCTGAAGTTAACGGCATGGAAACCCCGAGTTAAAGTGCGCATGCGCAGGGGCTTTTCCCAAACTACGGTTTATCAGTCGGCGTGAGTACGAGCGCGTCTCACAAGGACAGTATCACAAACTGGCGAAAGATGGATAGCACTGACCCTCTGCCACTGTCTCCTTTTATTAACAACAGCTTTGCAAAGACGAAAGAAGGAAGCTTGTTAAATCAGGTGAGATTATTTAGAGCTTTCTGCTTCAATAACGGGCGGGATGTCATGTCTGAAATCTGAGTATGCCTCTCTTCTAAGTTATCATGTCCTATTGTAGAATACCATGTATTTCATTTCACTATTTGTAATGTGGGGGAAATACTTTTAAAGTAGTTTTGCTTAAGTTTAAAACTTCTTTGGGATGTAGCACGGTTTCCGTGTTTTGTTCGTGAAGAAAGAAAATTCTCATCGACTTGTTGTAGGGAAGACGTCACGTGACCTAGATATAATACACAGGTGGCCTGTCCGGGTGGGATGTGGTTTGCAGACGAAAAAACCGCCGACTCAGTTGCCTCTGCAGAAAAACACGTTTTCATTTTAAAAGACGTCATGTCATCCATACTCATATTTTTTTAATGTATTTTTTTGTGCCCCCTCCCTCCAGGTGATGCCATCTAAAACCTCCACCGTGGCCACCGTGATCCAATTGGTGCAAAGAGCGGTGCAGAAGAGCTGCATAAGGGCTTGTCAGCTGCTCTGCCTGCCTTTTGACCCTGTGATGTGTGAAAAAGTCACATGTTGCTCAGGTAAAAAACAAAAACAAAACCGAACAAAAATGACTTTATTGGAGGTAGATTTTACATTTATTCTTTACATAACTATAATTGCATGAATACATCTGTTTATTTGTGTTTTGTCGTTATAATCACGATGAACTTTCAGTTTGTCTGTGTAAGCTGGAAAGATAATGTGTCATTAGTAAAAAAGTAACCTTCCCTCTCTTATTGCCTTTACAGCTAAAACTCATCAGCCCAAGGAGAATAAAAACATTCAAGGTAACATTTTAACTTTATATGTTCAATAAAACGTTGGCTTCCTTAAATCTTTTTTGGTAAAATCTTTTGCTTCCCCTTTTCCCCATCTTTATGTTTTCCATTACTTATTTTTCACGAGCCTGGAGGCGTACTGCATTGCGGTTCATTACACATATTAATTGTATGCGTGATGGAAGTTTTTTTTTGACGTTCGCCGCACATTCAGGAACTTAAAACTGTGACATCACTATGGATCAACAACTTCTCATTTTCTCTTCCCTTTTCTCCTGCTTTCCCCGTCACACAGCAATGGCCCTTCAGAGTCCGCCGTCAACAATACTGATCGTCAACATCAGCAACTCCACGTTGATTGACTGCGTCATTGGAAACGGCACCCATACAGTGGCCGAGTGTCAGCCTCTCATGCAGGAAACTGAGCGCCACATGAAAGGTGTGTAACAGCAAAGCCTGGCCAGCTGAACATCTCTTTAAAATACGCTATGCCGACTGCACTCATGTGAAGTGCAAGCTTTTAATTTGAGTTGTGTTACAGGTCAGATGAGGTTTAGCTGCTACGGTGGGAAACAGGAGTCAGCACAGGATGCTGCTTTGCCACCACTTCCTCCATCAGAAGAGCATCCGAGTGTCAGCATCCACAGCTCCCACGTCAGCTACACCATCATTGGAGACAACAACAGTATGCATGTTGATATGAGCCAGCCGTCCAGCTAAAACGGAAGATTCACAAGTGTGCCACATGTACACACACATGCAGACTCAAGAAACACTGTAGCCACGATTATAACTTCAGCTTAGTATCAGGGCAAACATTTTCAGTCTGGAGGTGAGAGGTAACAATGTCTCTGCTAATCAAAAACTCTGCCAGATAAGCAGTTTATTATTATAAAACACAAAAAAGAGCTGTTTTGTGGGCATTTTGACCATCATGACTGTTGATTTTTCGCTCTGGTCTCTTTTAGTTGACATGAGGGAAAGCTTTTTGTTTGTTATGTAAATGTTCTAATCGGGGGCAATCATGGCTCAAGAGTTGGGAGTTCGCCTTGTAATCGGAAGGTTGCTGGTTCAAGCCCCAGCTTGGACAGTCTCGGTCGTTGTGTCCTTGAGCAAGACACTTCACTCGTTGCCTACTGGTGGTGGTCAGAGGGCCCGGTTGCGCCAGTGTCCGGCAGCCTCGCTTCTGTCAGTGTGCCCCAGGGTGTCTGTGGCTACAATGTAGCTTGCCATCACCAGTGTGTGAATGGGTGGATGACAGGTTGTGTAAAGTGCTTTGGGGTCCTTAGGGACTAGTAAAGCGCTATACAAATACAGGCCATTTACCAAATGTTATCTTATGTCTGTCACGTCATGATATGGGCTTGGGTTAAAATGTATGGCCTATGGTCATTAAAAGTAGACTATTTAGTAGTATTTATTACCAGAGGTAATTTTGATTTCCTGTGTCTCTATATTTGATATTGCTTAATATAAAATAACTGTGACTTTGTTATGTACATAAAACTGAGTAAGAGGACTATGAATGAATGAGTTTTAACTGTTGTAACGGTAACTGCTATTATATTTATAATAAAGACTTCACATACTGCATTAGTGTTTGTTTTTATTCAGATGATCATGTCAATGACATTCGGCAGCACTATCAAAAAGTCATTTCTTCTTTTTCCTTCTTTCCTTCTTGTTCCCTTTCTTGCCTTTCTCAGCTTTTTTAAAACCGCAGAGTCCTCGGCGTACGATGCAGCCTCTCCACCAGGCCTGCAGCTGCACAGAAACAGGGATTCAGTTCAGTTGTATTTATACAGCGGCAAATCAAAACAACAGTCACCTCAAGGTGCTTTATATCGTAAGGTAGACCGTACAATAATACATACAGCAAAAACCAACAGTCATATGACCCACTATGAGCAAGCACTTTGGCAACAGTGGAAAGGGAAAACTCCCTTTTAACAGGAAGAAACCTCCAGCAGAACCAGACTCAGAGAGGGGCAGCCGTCTGCCGTGGTTGGGAATGAATATGCCGCAGTCCATGTTCATTCTGCCTGCTGAATACCCTCGTATTCCTTAGCGTTGTTCTTGAATACGAGAACAACCGAACTTAAAGAGCATGAACTGTGTTGGATACTGTTACCTTGGTGGCAGCTCTGATCCGTGCCTGCTGTTGGTACAGTTTCTCTTGCTCCTCCCTGTCCTCCATCACCATCTGCTCCATCTCCTTGAACTGAAATCAGGAAGTAATTGACATTCACTTAATAACGAACTAATTAGCATCTGCATCTGTTCAGCACCGTGAGCCGCCAACCTTCATTTTCATGTCCTCCAGCCTGTCTAAGTTCAGGTCCTTTTTGAAGCACATGTTGTGGAGCTGCTTGCTCTTCTCCTGCACCATCTGCTCTGTGTGCTTCTGCAGCTCATGCAGCAGCTGCTGCAGCTCCTGATCAGCAACAGTGCAAAGTTAGGTTCACCATATTATCAGCAATCAAATTAATGAGATAAACAGTCTTCTGGAGAATGACAAACACAAAAAGATCAGCTACTTGATAAAGATGAGCCCAAACCACAGAAACTATGAATCCATACAAGCGACAAACCAGGAAAGAGCTTTTTAGTTTTAGAGAAACTGAAAGGACACACACACACACACACACACACACACAAAAAAAAAAAAACTGAGCACAGTGTTCAAGTTCAAGGTTCTTTATTTGTCACATGCATAGTTATACAAGTATAACACACAGTGAAATGTAGCCTGACACGCTCCTCGGCATGTGCAAAAATTGGGGGGGGTGTAGAGGAAGAACATTATATATATATATATATATATATATATATATATACATACATATAGTATATACACTGGGTGAATGTGCAGTAGTAGCAGCAAGCAGGTGAATTCTGTACATTAATATGAATAGACATCTGACTATTTTACAGGATAGACAATATAAACATATTTAAAATTAAAGGAATTGAAATGTACATTGTTCCTTGGTTTAGTGTCTGGAAGAGTCCTGTCTCAGTCAATTATAGATGATGTGAGAAGGCGGGTGTGTGTGTTTAGGGCACGGATGGCTTGGGGATAGAAGCTCCTCTTGAGTCTCTCTGTCCTTGCCCGGAAGATGCGGAACCTTCTACCAGATTGCAGAAGTTGGAAGAGTTTGCTGCCAGGATGGGACGGGTCCTTCAGTATCTGCGCTGCTCTAGTCCGGCATCTCCTGGTGTAGGTGTCCTGAAGCGGGGGGAGAGCAATCCTGCAGCAGCGTTCTGTTGTACGGATCACTCTCTGGAGAGCTTTTTGGTCCTTCACACAGCTGTTCCCAAACCACGATGTCATGTTCTGTGTGAGGATGCTCTCCACAGCGCCTGTATAGAAAATCCTGAGGATCTTTGGAGAGACCCTGAACTTCCTCAGTTGTCGTAGGTGATACAGGCGCTGCCTAGCCTTTTTGGTCTGGACCTGAATGTGGGCAGCCCATGTCAGGTCTGAGGAGATGTGGACACCAAGATACTTGAAGGACTGCACCCTCTCCACTGGCGCTCCATTGATGATGATGGGCTTGTAGTCTCTGTGCTGACTCCTTCTGAAGTCCACCACCAGCTCCTTGGTCTTGCTGACGTTCAGCTGGAGGTGGTTGTCCTGGCACCACGATGCCAGATTCTTCACTTCATCCATGTAGGCCGTCTCATCGTTGTTGGAGATGGCACCCAACACCACTGTGTCGTCAGCAAACTTCACAATGGTGTTGGAGCCATGGGTGGCCACACAGTCTGAAGTGTAGAGGGAGTAGAGCAGTGGCGAGAGGACACATCCCTGAGGGGCTCCTGTGTTGATGGTGATGCTGTTGGAGAAGCACCTGCCCACCCTCACCACCTGAGTTCTGCCAGTGAGGAAGTCCAACACCCATGCACACAGACGGCTGTTAAGTCCCAGATCCCTCAGCTTTGTGAACAGTCTGCAGGGCACTATTGTGTTAAACGCTGAACTGTAATCAACAAACAGCATTCGCACATAGTTACCCTGTTTCTTGTCCACGTGGCTGAGAGTGGTGTGTAGGACGTGGGCGATGGCATCCTCTGTGGATCTGTTGGATCTGTAGGCGAACTGCAGCGGATCTGTGGTGTCTGGGATGGAGGAGGAGATGATGTTCTTCAGCAGCCTCTCAAACACCTTCATTACTACCGAGGTCAGTGCAACTGGCCGGTAATCGTTCAGGGATGAGGGGTTGCTGTTCTTGGGCACAGGGATGATGGTGGATCTTTTGAAGCATGTGGGGACCACAGACTTCGCCAGGGACTCGTTGAAGATGTAAGTGAACACACCTGCTAGCTGGTCAGCACAGCAGCGCAGCAGACGGCCGGTGATGCCGTCTGGCCCCGCCGCTTTCCTTGTGTTCACTCTCCTCAGTGCCGCTCGGACGTCATGCTCCGCAATGCTGGTCACCGGTCTCTCGCTGATGACGTCACTGTCCTCGGTAGTCAGGCGGTAGATAGCATTAGCCGCCTGGCTAACCTCGAAACGGCCGTAGAACCGATTCAGCTCGTTGGTGAATGCAGAGTCGAATGTTGCAGTCCCTCATGTCACGTTGGAAGGTGACCCTTGCTCTTAGGTCATCGAGCTTGTTCTCCATGGATTGTACATTGGCCAGTAGGATACTGGGCAGTGGTGCGCGATGCGCCTGCTGTCTCAGTCTGTTCCTAATACCAGCGCGTTTTCCCCGGCGCTTCTTTGTTCTGTGCCTCGGATGAGCGGCCCGTCCTTTGTTGTTCTCCGTGCCGCGTAGAATCTCTGGCGGCCAGGAAGGGTCAGGATTAAAAGTGTCCAAGATTAGATGTGCAACCTTGGCACCGATGTTTACAAGTGATCCGCTGTCGTATACTATAAGACTAGAGGATTTTGGGATGTAAACCAGAGCAAAAAATAGGTAAAAAACAAGAAAAGTGGATAGTCGGAGCGGAGCGGTCAGGAAGGCATCTGGACGTGGCCGCGTGTTGGTTTAGTTAAATCTCCTGATGGCTTATGAATCCAATCACATGGCGAATTCAAGTTATTCAAGCTGCTTTAGCCTTGACACAGTTCATCTCAAAGCTGCTTTGCAACCCAACTCCGCCGCCGCGTCTCTCTGTGATAGTATTTCTGACTTTATCTATAACAAATGTCATATTTGTTGTCATCGATGCCTACCCTGTTCTGTGCTAGCGACTTCCTTGTGCTCTCCATGGATACAGATAAAATACCAGGGAAAAAATTACAGCAGATGGAAATCTTCTTTTGAATAGCGAGCGATCTCAAGTGAACTGCTCCAAAGCTAATTTAATTAATTTCAATTTAGTTTTATTTATGTAGCACCAAATCCCAACACAGTTGTCTGAAGGTGCTTTATACAGTATGGTAAAGACCCCACAATAATACAGAGAAAACCCCAACAACTACATGACCGCCCATGAGCACGCACTTGGCAAAAGTGGGAAGGAAAAACTCCTTTTTGAAGTACAGCCTCTAAGCCACACAGCTGCACAACGCTGCATATAGTATTACTTCACCAACCTCATGCTGCTTCAGCAGGAATTTCTGAGACTCCTCGTGAACTCTCACCTCCTCCTTCAACTGTTTCTTCAGCAGCTGAGACAGGATGAGCCAATGAAGGTGATTATTTAGTCATTAAACATTTGACTTTAAATCTAAAATGTAGAGCCGAGCGTGTCTTATATTTGGACCTACCTCCAGCTGCCCTTCCAGCAGTACCTCAGCCTGACTGGTCTCACTCTGGATCTTCCTGAGCTGCAGCCCAGTGTCGTTCTCCTTAATGTTCTCTTTGCTTCTCATCTTTAACAAACGATCTTTCTTGTTTGCTTCATGGTGTATGACCTGCAGATACAGGTCCGGATGGAGACCAAGTAGTGGGATTACTGAACTCTTATTTTTTCGACCCTTACAGCTATTCATTCACAATTGTTCCCTATGGGTCAGTTTCTTACCTGCAGTTTGAGAGTTTTCTGTTGGAGCTCCTCTTGTTGTTTCAGAAGAGTCTGTCTTCTCTTGTCCACTTGTTTCATTTCCTCCCTGAAAGGAGAGTGACTTACATTATAGATGCTGATTATTTCTCCATGTGTTTTTTCTCCTTGTCCTCTATTTAGAACACCCCCTTCTTTTTTACCACCAAGGTCAGGATTACTGGCAAATCATTCAAAGAAGAACCTTTTCATGTTCGTATCCCTTCTCCTCTGCTCGACTTCCTCCACAGCCTGCAGCAGAGAGCTAAAACACTGTTTCTCCTCCAGCTCCAAATGTAGCTTGGACATCAGCTGTGAGATGTATTCACTGCAGTGAGATGAATTATTGAGAATAAATAATGGCTTTGTTTATTTGTTTGTTTTCAGTGTGTTCTGTGCTTCTTACCAATCCCTTGTCAACTTCCTGAGCTTGGCTTTCTCCTGCACCACACACACACACACACACACACACACACACACACACACACACACACACACACACACACACACACACACACACACACACACACAGTCATGTAATAACGCCCAAAACACAGTTTTTCACAACACTGCTAGATCAAAGCAGCAGGCAGCTGTTGACAGATGTTATCGTGGTAATACTGTGAAATCACCTGTGCAGGTCTTTCCCTGCGTATCCGCATTGCGAGAATATGTCCCAGTATTTCCAGCTGGTGTGAACAGTCCTCCAGTACTGCTACCAGTCTCAGACTCTGGATCCTGGATAAACACATCCTGTAGAAAATGAAGGCAGCGATGAACAGATAGATTCAAAGTTACACTCTTAAAGATGGGTTATTTTTAGCATGGCGCTGTCTAAGAGCTTGCTTGCGGAAATAAACCACAAGCTCTTTGAACCTCGGAGACATTGGCACTGGTGTCTGAAGGCTAAACGTTAGGCTCGGCGCTAGCTAACATTTCCGCTTCACGACAAAGAACGTGGCAGGGGTACCAGGCAAAAACTGTGGCTTACTTCTCTCTTTCTCGCTTTGTGAATACCAGTAACCATTTCTAACACGAAACCAGAGCCGGAGATAAAGTTCAGGCTTTATGTTACTATGGTAACAATGCCACTTTTTTCCCCTTGTAACTTTATTGACAGAGTAAAACATTTACAGACCTGTTTAACACTCCTTTTGTTAACTTCAAATGATGTATTCATTAATAAATAAAATCTAAAGGAACAACTTGTTTTCCCCCGGTCAATCAGGCATTATAAAAGATTATAACATACAAAATTATACAAAATATACACAATTCCCTTCTTCTGATTGTCTATTTACAACACCATTACTACTACTACTACTATTATTATTATTGTTGTTGTTGTGTTTTATGATTTGGTGTTTTATAGTTAAAAAGAAATTGAATTCTTTTCGTTAGTAACCCTCATGGGTATCAAATTATGATCCAGGACTGAATAAAGACTTCCTACCAACTCTATTAGACACTTGGAGACACTTGAAAAAACAAGGCATTATGTTTTTGGATACTTTAAAATAAAAGATGAATAAATAAATGATGAGGATAAATAAATGATGAGGCTGTGGTCAGCTATTGCATTACAGTTTATTGTTTATACTTGTCATTTGTTGCACTCTCTGCAGGGAGTTACAGCTTGAAGGTAATACAGACTGAAGGTACAAGCTACACTGTAGTACATGCATGATGCTGTCTGTCACACCGAGAGGTTTCTTCTGAAGACTTCGCAGCCCTCCTGTTCTTCACACATGGACAATTTCCCTCTCAGCTCTACAGCAGTCTCATTGTCAGCACTGTCATCTTTGAGGCAACACACCTGAACGTTAGAACAAACCCTTTGAAACGATGTATGTACAGTAACAGCAGACGACTGTTCAACAGATGAGAGCGATAACAAAAGGCATCTTTTAAGGCAAAATATGAAAAGACGTGGAATGCGATGAAGTGTAAAATAAACATCCGGGCTATGAGGAAGTTATATCTCTCTGCCAGTGAGACTATGAATGACAAAAAAGAAATCATAAAGGCATTGTATTAACATTAACTCTGAGTGACTGAAAGCTGGGCAGCGTGCTGTTATTTTATGTATTATGATTCATCTTTGCAAACATACAGAAACAAATCATTAACTTGATTCATGGGAAAGCAAGAGCGTTGCATCAGTTTAAGGTATGTTTTGAAAAGATGCTGTAATGGACATATTTCAGGTAAAATACTTAAAGGCAAATCTGAACCATCTGGGTCATAGTAATGTCTGAAATTATTATTATTATTATTATTGTTACAGTCCTAAAATTGTGTTTTTCCTCAGTCAGCCTCTGAGTAGGAGTGAGGGGATCGCAGGTGAACTCAACATTTGTTAGATGTTTTGATTCCCTTTAATCAAAGATACTTTGCTTGTGCTTTTGCTTCTGCCTAGAAACAGGTGATGTCATTCAAATGCTTCCATTTCCAAGTCGGTATTTAATGATAGTTGGAGATTTTTGCCTATAGAAGCTCGTCAGGGTGCAAGCGTAACTTCACAACTGATCAAAACTGGTTCATCACAAAAGTAAGCTGGGATAGATTGTGGTGAAATCATAATTTTAGACTGATTGGAGAATTAATTAATGTTATAACTTGTCTTTTGAAAAAGTTCAAATCAGCTTTATTTATACCACACAAATTAACAAAAAAAGCACCTTAGAGACATCTGTGCATACCAAGTGGTGTGCAGTTTAAGAGATTTTAAAAGGCATTTACCAGTTAATGGTAGGGACTAGAAATCTCAATAACATAGCCTCAGCTGTGTTTTGACCTTTTTCCCCCCTAAAGCACCTTTGATAAGATATTTCTGAGAAAGGCAAAACTAAATAACTGGAGCACCACACTGCTGTCACTTATCCCTGATCGAAACCACCTGCACAGATCTGATCAAGTACATTTATAATATTTATTAGCATTAAACACTGATAAATGTTTTTCTTTGTTTTTCAGAGGGCTTATTTTAATCTCTATATTTTTGTTAAAATCCTTGTTTATCATATACTGGGCCTTGATGGAGCCAGATCAACTTTATTCTGATTGGCTGCCCCTCACAAACACAACGTTTGCATGAGCTTTTGACTCCGAGAGATTATTTAGACATAGGCTGGTATCAGTATTTGAAGCGTGGCAATGTTTAATATATTACAACAATCTATAGATGGCAAAATAAAAAGCATGACAGGAGTGTTTTAAAGAACTTTGATCATTGTCTAATTACACATGAATATTTCATTTTAACAGAGACTGGAGCGCTTGAGGTGGTCTTCCTCCATTAGCAAGACCACTGCATAAATCAATAACTACATCAGGTGACATATTTATTTAAGGAGTTATTATTTGGCACTATAGTCAACATAAAAGCAGGTGATATTTCTCTTTGTGTAGCAACCTTTGGAGGAAAATAAAACGGGTAATTTAGCTTGAATTCCTCAAGGAAGCATGGTTTCAAGAGCGCTGTCAATAGCAGAGAGGAGTGAGAGTCTCCCTGAGCATCATCAGCAAAAGTCTGAACTGAAAACAGAGGGTGACATTTTATCGAGTAATTATTTACTGTACATACATGTAAAAAACTAAATTATAGCCCATACAAAATGTACAGTTTTATCTTCTTTTTGATGACCGTCACTCTTCGTTTACAATACGATCGCTTTTCTGTTTTGTGCTTTTTATGTGAACGCGAGTTTAGGTGGAGCAGACCGTGGCACCATCATGGAGGAAGGAAGTCAGTCCCCTTTGCACTTTGTCTCTGTTGAGTCAAATGCCTGTGTCCACACATTAAAGGTATTTCTGATATATTGATGATATTATTAAAAAAAAAACACAAAAAAGACTGGCAGATCTACAGTACTGTCTAGAGAAGCTGATCACGATCAGGACACAGCAGCCAGAAACCTCACTATCCACCACCAAGGTTCTTACAGCCATTCAGGCAGCCTTCTCCGACTCACGTCCACTAATACAGTAAGATCATATCCAGTGTTGTGCCATTGGAGCTGGAAGCAGCCAGAAGGAGAGATACAGAGTTTCAGATTTCACTGATTGTTCGTTCAGAGGGATGGTACTCCTCCCTATCTTTAGGGGAGGACATGTAGAATGACTGTGTCTTGCGTTTTAAGCGAGCCCTCTTGGTGGCCAGTGACAGACTGTGTTTGCTGGAGGCGATTATGTCACAGATGAACTTCTTGCAGTCCACACAGACCTCCATGGTAGCCCAGTCCTCCGTCAGCTCTGGGGGAAGCTCCAGTTCTTCATGAGACTTTAAAGAGCCGTGCTTCGAAAACCTACAGAGACAGAAACAGAAGAGGAGCTCGGCTTGAACGGGAGCGAAACACAACATTGTTTTGATATATTAACAATGTGAATTAGCTTTGGTTTCAAATTATCTAAAATGTGCATTCATAGCTAACTTAATCCATGGGATATCAATTAAATGTGTTTAAAAACAAAAAAACACATGAAACAACTCATCCTGAAAAGACTTAATGAAAAGTTCAGTCATGCATGATAATACAGGTAAATTAAATCCAAACTTCATGATTGTCTTGCTGCTTTTCTGATAAGGACGCTGAATAATTTGGTAAAGTTTGACAATCAGCCAAGCAGTTTCTGATGTGGTAGTTGCAATTTTATCCACTAGATGTCAGCAACACCCAACAAATCTTCTGACTGAAGAGGACACGCTGTACCAAGCAGTAGTAGCTACAATGAACAAGGCCTTTACTTTGCATTGTGTGTGCAGTTTGTGATGACGAACACGAGATGTATGATCTCCTCCTTTTGATTGTTGCACTGCTATTTCTAGTTTGAATAGTGTTGTTCATAGCTCTTACTTAGACATAGTCTTCTGGATGCTGTGGCGCTGTGGGTTACTGGAGGACTTGTCAGTTTTAGCAGCTGCTGCTGTTGTCGCTGCCCCAGGAGCTTTTCTGGGACCTTTAGATGCTCCTTTTGCAGGTTCTTTCAAAGCGGGGGATGCAGCAGCCCCTCCTGGTTTAGATGGACCTGGGGCTCCAGCCACTGACAGTCCTTGTCCTACAGAAGCCATGGCACTTATTCTCTCCCTGGGGAGAGTGTTGGTGGAGCCAATGGAGTAGATGGGCAAGCTGGAATAAGGTTTGGATGGCAGCCGCATCTGTCAGAGATGGAAGGCATGTATGAAAGAGATAAAACTTCCTCACAATGCGTATGGAAGCACAGTAATGATGCAAAACAAGAGAGAAGAGTGTCGTCAGTTTGAATTTGGTTGATTGGGAAGCAATTAGCCAAAGATCAGTGACCACCATTTGCCACATTAGGAAGTATCTTACACTATTTACTTATTTATTTTAAAGAGGTCCACTTTATTGTCACCAGCACAAAGATGTGATACTGCAGAAGAGGACTTATTTATCCCACGTGCCTTACCTTTTTGCAGCACTGTGCGCACACAGGCCTGCAAAGAGACGATTGACAGAAGTTACAGGAGAAGGAATAAACGAAAGCAGCCATAGATCCTTAAATAATTATAAACAGAAGAGTATTAATGAAAAAGATGAAGATAATCATCTGAAATTGTTTACTTTTTGCAGAACTGGCAGGTGTAGGACCAGGTGAAGAAGGAAAACCTTTTGGCTCGACAACAGAAGCAAAGCTGCAACAGAAATATAGAGATCGCAGTAAATATAAAGAAGGTATTTGGAACCAAAAAAACATTTTTCTCAGGATAAAAGTTATACTGTTTCCCTAACCCACTTATGGTGTTATAATTTAACTGTGCTCATTTAGAAAGAGTAAGTAATCCCTGTTTATTAAAGAGAGATTACTTCTTTATAATAGAATTAGCCTAGGCAATAAAAAGATGTATTACCTTCCCCTTCTTCATGGCATTGTAGATGTCTTTGTACTGCTGGAACTTCTCCAGCTCTGCCTTCACCAGCACCTGTCTGATGTGCATCACTTCCTCCACCGTCAGAGACAGACACTCCACAGGAAAACAAAACTCCTCCTGCAGCAACAACAAGAATTATACGCACAGCAGTCAGTGGACCCAGCAGACTCAAAACACAGGACTCAGTGTTTTTCATTCAGCACACACATGCACAACTCTCCTGCACCTTTAAGAGCACTGAGAGTGGGTCCGGGCTACAATTGGGTCATAAAAATATCCTCATTGTTCAGTGAAAGAAACGGCAGCTCAGAGTAGAATCGTGATGTGGGAAAAACAGTGAACACTTTTTTCCTGCAGCAGTGCCGAGAAATAGTGTTCACAAAGCGTGCAATGATTGTCTTCAAGAACTGGCTAAAAAAAGAGAATTTCTTTTTATATTTGTTATCCAGCTGGAAGCAGCCTTCAGAACATGATACACTCATAAGGGCATAAGGGATGGACATGGTCAGCAACAATACTCAGGCAGGCTGTGGCATTAAAACAATGCTCAGTTGGTCCTAAGGGGCAAAATGTGTGCCAAGAAAATATCCCCCAAACCATTACACCCTCAGCAGGCTTAAGTATTTATACAGACATTGTGGCAGCAGAAACAGAAACTCGTCAGACCATGTGCCGTTTTTCCAACCTGTTCTTCTATTGTGCAATCTTGGTGAGCCAGTGTGAATTGGGCCCTCAGTTTCCTGTTCTTAGCCCATAGGAGGGGCACCTAATGTGGTCTTGACCATGTCTACATGGAACTCAAGGAACAAAGAGAGCAATATTAAATAAGGGGAACTCCTAGATGACTGTGGTTTTATTGTAAGGGGAGGCTGTATATGTTTGTAGCCACAAGGTGTGTTTGTCTGCTACTCAGGGCATCCTCAGGGCCTTTGTAACAGTCGCACATTATGAATCCTTGATTGACTGCTGAAGGACAAGTTAACGCACCGTGGTTCTTCCCATTTCTCTCTGTTACCAGAAACACAGAGGAGAGGAAACTTCAAATTCACTTTTTAGTGTTCAGAAACATGAAAAAAAGAGATCTTTGATCCTATGTTCGTCTTTCCTGTTACTTTCTGTAAACACTCTGACAGTTCTTTGTTAGTTCTATGTTGCTATACGTTTGAGCCACTGTGTTAGATATCCAAAGCAATGTCCTCAGCCTGCTCTAGGTGAATGATATCTAGTGAAGAATTAGGAGGATGAGCAGCTACAGTTATTATGACGGGACAGACTGATGGGAGACGGGCAAACCTCGGCCGAGTCTCTTCGAAGGATGTAAACCTTCCTGCACAGAGCAAAAAGTGTCTTCACCAACCCCAACACAAACACCTCGATAGGGTTGGAGCTCCACAAAGGGCACAGAGTAGAGGGAGAAGGGTGGAGAAGGAAGGGAATCCAGGAGTGATGTGAGATTTCGATTCCAACCTGAGCAAGAGAAGGTGGAGGTGTGTGTGTGTGTGTGTGTGTGTGTGGGAGGGAGGAAGAACAGAAAGCCTGCAATTTAACAGAGATACAGGGACTCGATGGTTCTGGTAAAAGAAGGAGGGAAGAAATCCTGAGAAAGGGGCAAACAGAAGAGAGATGACAGCATGTGTGTTTAGTTTCAATCCTTCCTCATTTCCCTACAGATCTTGATGCTCTACGTACTTATCTCGTTCTCCCTCTGCTTCTTTTGATTATTAAGTTATTTGACCACACTGGACACTGACAGCCACTGGAACAAGTCAAAACAGCAATCGATGGAATATCCTTTGAAACTAACGCATTAGTAGATTTGTTTTTGATTTCAATCTGGTCCAGTTGTGACTCTCTTCCAAAGTGTGTCGTTTGTCTTGTCTTTCTCCCCTAACCCCCCAATCAGTCGTGACAGTTGGCTGCCCCTGTAGTGTATTTAACTTATAACATAAAGCGCCCTGAGGTGACTGTTGTTGTGATTTGGCACTATATAAATAAAACTGAATTGAACTGAACTGAATCCTATTTCCAAATGTTTATTTTTAAATGATACACGAAGCTCTGACTCACCAGGGACTTGGAGCTCTGCTTGGAGGGCGGCTGAAACGGTCGGACATTTGTGGGCGTTTCCTTCTCAATAGAGTGTCTTCTCTGGGGGGTCTTACGCCTCTCTGGTTGAGGTGTAGAGGAGATGGGCAGGAACATGGGTGGAGCTGGTGTTCATAGATAGAACGTAAGAGAGAGAGAGAGAAAAAAAGAGCAAGTTTAACTGCAAAGAAGCAATTGATTGGTTAATCTTTAGCTCAAGACCTACTGATTATAAATAATCTTTCAAATGAAAAGACTTTGGGAAACGTGACTGGCAAGGCTGCAAGATTAAAAGCCATCGATCACTGCCAGCAGATAGCTTAGTTAAGGAGGCAGGGGGCGTCGAAAGGCTTCCTGACTCACTTTTCTTCCCCAGCACAGATTCTGGGGAAGTGTCATCCATCAGAGATGTCGCCACGCTGGAGCTGCTCGCTGATTTGCGTCCAACAATCTCATCCTGAATGCACAGAATACACATGCACTTCAGTCGTCACTTTTTCTGCACAAAGTAAATGCATCTAGGAAAAATAAAATTCTAATACACAGAAACGCACTTCAGAGTCAGAGCTGTCCAGTTCAGCGAGGCTGGGAGCCTTCAGGAGCCGCTTTCTCTGAGGAACTGACTGAGATCCAGAGGGTTCGACTCTGGGTGATCCAGATCCGTTGGTGAGAGACAAAGAGCTGGATGTCCTCCTGCCCATACGTGGGCTGAACTCATCTGCATAGAGCCACACAGGAGAGTGTCATTCAGACACAGCAGTTGAAACGAAACCCAAAACACATCCTCTCTGGATTCTTTGTATCCAAACAGGTTATACTTTGCATCTTTCTTTTACTATCCCATTTGTTATATGGGGGAACAGAGTTTTCAAGTTGTAGTGGGTTTCAGTGGGTGGTGAGGTGAAAGGATGCAATGAATGATGTTACAGAGGACTGAGTTTTGAGAGTCGCCGAAAGGTTAAAGAGGTTGGCGAAGGTTAAGTTTTTCCTAAGGGGAAGCATAGGAGCAGGGCGGTGTTACACGCAGAGCATGGATGCCTTCTTCATGAAATATTTAAACTGTGGACTCCTAAAAAAAAAGCTTCTCTCCCATATCAACCCCCAGGGAACGTTTTTAGGGAAAGCTAAGTCCTTGAAACCAAATTTCCCAATTTACTAAACAGACACTCTTTACTGGCTAAAGTCTAAAAGTAGAAAAGACAACATTAAAATCAACCACCTACAATACCAAGCTGCCTGATTCTGACTAATTTCTGGGTAAAGCAAAAAGACAACCTGATGAGAGGGTTTGGAGGCAGGGAGTATGGGAAAAGCAGACAAGCGAGTGCTGCAAGAGACAGATAAAAAACACAGCTGATAGGATTGGTGGGAACCCTGAAACTCTCCTTTCTCCCTTCAGCCTCTTGTTTGTGGGAAAAGCATCCACATGAGCTCATCGTCTCAACACGAGCTCTGTTCCTGCTGCCCAGTCTTTTTATGACCAAAGATTCCTAAGAACCTACATCACCAGTTTTTCTCTATTCAGCCATCATTCTAAACCCTTTCTTTGTTTCACCCAAGTCTCAGCATTCACATATTCAAAAAGAGGAGATATTAGTTTAAAGCTGGCGGGCAGGGGGGAGACAAAACAGACAAGACCATTAGGTTAAAATGCAAACATGGCCTTCCAAACCACAGCATTGCTCATACGTTACCTATTCCAGTACGGAATAAATCCTGCGGCATACTGCGAGTTTTGCCGAAACCTAAAAGGGAGACCTCCTTTAATAAGATGGCTACAAGTAAATTGACCACTCAGTACACCTGCCGTTTATATCCAAATAAAATGGAGTGACTGAAGTAGTAAACAGATTTGTGTTTGACAGAATACTTTGGGATACTTTGTGTACGTGTACAGCTACAGGGAAATGGTCTGTTGTCTGGATTACATCATGAAACGTATAACTGCTCAATGTTAAAATACTGACCCTACAAAGGAGTCATTTTGATTCTAAAGTATTTAGTGCAAAATCTGATATTAAATGTTTTTATTTTGTCTATAAAATGATTTAAAATAGACATGGTTTTTAACATATTATCTGTCTTTGTGTGGGTTAGAAGAAGTTTAGTATCACTCTCATGTTGCCTGGCTAAGTCAAGATGGTTCAGCTTAGTTCAGCATAAAGACCACAGCTTTCAGTTCAGTTAAGGTTTCATTTGATTTTTTTATGTCTAATGTTTAAGCATCTTAGCCATGCTTCAGATCAACGACATGACCAGGGTGTAGCCCAGCTCTCGCTGTATGGTAGATGGAATAGGCTCCAGAGAGAGAGAACTCCAGTGATCGACTGGTCCCCTACTAGCAGGCACTCAGAGATAGAGGGGTAAAAGACCTTCCTTTTAACAAGAAGTGACCTCCAGCAGAACCAGGCTCGGGGAGGGGCAGCACATCTGCTGTGTAGTTTTGCAGTAAATAGAACAAACACTTGCATTGCATACCATGCAAGAGTTCTGATTTGAGAGTTTGGTTTGTTTGGGATCATTGTCATGCTGTCAGCCAATTTCTAGCTGGTATTGGATGGTGGATCAAAAATTTGTGGTGTTTTTCTTTGTAATTCCATCAATTTTAACAAGATTTTAAAAACACTGTCTGGAATGCAGCACAAAACCATGACAGAGCCTCCAACGTGTTTTACAGATAACTATGAACACTCGCGGTTTTACGTCCCTCCTCCTGAAAATGTCAGATTTTCAAGTTTCATTCATCAGACTTATTTCTACTGATTTTAAGTCCAGTCCTTGTATAATTTGGCAAACCTACCTGCCATTTCTCCCAGTTTCCCTTCTTTAAGAATGGTTTCTTAACAGCTACCCTCTGTGTCAGGTCTTTGCCAGCGTTATGTAATTTATTCTAGCGTTATGTAATTTGAAACATCACTCCCATTACGGATCGATTAAGTTGACATTTTCCTTTCAATTTTTTGTAGGGGACCCCAGGGAGCCAATCAAATTACCCAAGTCACACCCTTGTTGCTAATCTAATCACCTGCTGACTCTAGCATTAAACAGAAGCACAGAGAGAGTGGCATCAACCTTCTCAACTAATGCACAACTACAACAAAATACTTAATGTCACATTTTAATGACAATTTAATTAGAACCAAGCAGCACCGCCTGCTCACGTTGCCTTTAAAACAATAAGCTATCACGAAGGCCCAACGCTGCGCGCAGCGACATGATACCTCACTGAGACTTGTGATCACAGCATTTAATCTCATGAAATCTATTTCCCCTTAGCCATACTCATTAATTTGTCAGCGGGAATGTAAAATCCCCACAAAGTACAGAGTTATCAATATGGTCACATCATATGGGAATGAGTGATTATACAGGGAAGGTTTTACACAGGTCAACAGACAACACAAATGAGGGAGCTGTTTTGAGAGACACTGGCTTCAGTAGGAGAGAAAGTGGAGCACAGGATTATTCTAAATTGGCCACCTGAGCACTGTTCCCTCATCGCAATCACAACACTATCTCCAAATTTGGAGACAGTGTTGGGCATGTTCCACTGCTGGTAGCCTGTAGCTCGTCATCTTAGACTATATATTTTACTATGCTGTGCAGAGCATGAGGCTGCGCACCGGTCCACCTGTGCACTGGCTCGATTCTGCAAAGTCACTGCTGCACACGAAAGACTCTTTTGTATAGATTCTTGGAGACGTTGACGGTGTCACGTATGCTTTTGGCTGTTCCTTGCCAACCCTTGATTAGATAGCTGGCAGCTCATTTCTACTGAAGTTTCACATTATAGAGGAACCTTTAAGAAACTAAGTGCTTGGAAAAGGTGACACTTTTCCCAAGAAGCAACAGCAGGAATATTTTTCAGGAGGTACAGGAATTTCATGAAGACTGACTAGAATAAACTGTTTCCTCAAGGCTGCAATCATTTTAACAGCCAACAGTATTTTTTTTAAAAAAAGAAGAAGATGTTGTTTGTATAGAAAGCAGTGATGTAATTTTACCATCCTTCCTTCAGAACGCTACATGCAAAAAAAACAAAACAGCAACATTGTGAATAAAATTCTTCTTGTTTTGTAGCACCTCTAAACACTTTAAATATCTCAGTCTGGCTGTGAGGCGATGTAATCTCTTCCAATCGAAGACATGTATTACACAAAGTAAAGATTCCTTTTATGACAAATGAAAGGCAGTGAGTTTTGAACATAAGCTCATTTTTTGCTGGTCTGTAGGATAAAGTCACATCAAATACTTTTCAAGATTTCTTTTAAATGATCTGTTCATATATTTTCTATTATTTTTTGAATTTTCTTTTGTTTTGCACACTGAAATATAAGGCAAAGTTTGAACATGAAGACCTTTTTTTTTTAATATTTGAGATCACATTGAGATCAGTGTGTGCTAAAATATGAGACTTTACAGGACCGATTGTTTGTTTTCCTCATATTTTAACTAGCCAATACTCAGACAGGTTCAGGAGGTTTTTATCTTTAAAGGTTTTCGAGATTTTCATGTTCAAGCTTTGCCTCAGGTTTCAACGTGCAAAAAATTGGTCTGAACGTTCATTTGATTTCCCTGGTTTTAAGGTTAACAAGTTTAAAGCATGGCCTGTGGATGTAGTTCAGCATGCCACTCATGTCACCTCGCTCTCATCAGCATCCTCCTACTGCCCAGTGTCCCACGGGTCCATTTTTCACCTCCAAAGGAGGCAATCACCAAACGATGAAGCACAACATGAAATGTGTGTACAATATGCAGATTGATGCATTAAAAGTGTGTATCTGTGTCTGTGTGTTTGTTCGTGCTGACAGAACAGATGAGCAGCCACAACAAAGCGGGGAACAGAAAGTGATGAAAAGCCAGGTAAGCAGCGAGGGAGACTTTACCTGACGCGTCAAAACTGAAAGACATGCTAAGTGGCCGAATTACTGCAACGAGAAACGTCATGGACAGTTATTGTTTGTGATAGAGGCACATCAAGTCAAGACTTACTACTGTACATACAAGAAGTTGGTATTTAGTGAGAAAAGAATTGAAATGGCATGCTTATTGTCTTATTTCAGATCCCAAAGGTTTCATTGCTTTCATGACGAGCAATAAGAGGATTTTTGAATAAGTCAGCCAATGGGGAGACACTGCAGACAACACAGTACTGGGTTCAGTGTGTTAATAGAAGTTGCAGACACTTAGCATTATTGTGGCATACGACTTATACTCTGTTGCAAACAATATAAGCCACAAAACAATAATAGGCATTAGTTGCAACACAAATATGAACGGTTAGGCAGCAGCAGCTACAATAGCACAGAGCATAGGCACAAAGTAGGAACATATAAAAGAACAGAAACAGCTCAAAGTAATGAAGCTAGTGCACACTTCTTATGTGATTCTGAGGTGCAGGCATCAGATCCATACTTCAGCTTAAAACGTCTTAAAATTTTAGAGCGAAGTATGGTTGCATGTGTATGGGAGTGTGCACGTGAGTGTGCACTAACGGGACTAAAAGATACCAAGAGCAGGGACAATGAAGTGGGACACCTCCTTACCCAGCCTTCCTCTGCGGACCTCGTCAGGAGAGACCGGGCGAAGTTTCCGCTCTGCTTTGATCTCCTCCAGGATCCGCTCGTGCAGCGTGGGAGGAGGCTGAGTCTGTGGCTTCAGCTTCCGAGCTGACACCTAAGTAGTGTGGGTTGATGATGGGTGGCACAGAGTGAAAAAGGGAGCATACCAACACTGACACAAATGTACAGGGCTGTAGCCCGCAGGCCTGCTTCTCTTCGCCTCTTCCGGTCTACTTTGACTGATTGTTCACCTGATTGCTGAGAGATGAGAGCACTGCTGAAAAAGCAGCCTGCTAATCCTGCTGCAAGATTGATATCAGCACAGAATCCATTATTTCTCCAAATTCAGGCTGCAGTGAGACGTGAACACCCGTGTGCTTTACAGAGTCTGAATTTACAGTCGATCACATGTAGTGGAAATAGTCAAGTCTAATCATCGGGATGATTTTGGCTTTAGCAACAGCAAATCAACCTATAAACCATCTCCTGACATGAGAGTCACAGTGTTTCCCACAAATAACACCAGGTTAGAAGCAGGAAATGTCTTTGTTAAAAATCCTTATTTTTTCAGAGTGTTTACTAATTTGCAAATGTGTAGAGGGATTATGGGTTTAATCTCAGTTTTAATGTTTAAATCAATCAGATTTGTTAGTACTCACAGGATTGAGAGGGGGTCTGGACCTGATGAACTCCAGGATGACTTCATGAGCACTTTTCTTTAATCTTGGTGGGATGTCTCCATTGACCTGAAGCAAAGGAACAATTGGTCTGCTTATATTAGCTCAGACAAACGCTGCTTCTTTCAGGAGGTCATTTACTAGATGGAGAACATGATGGATGGAAAAATTAAATAATCCAAACTCAAATAATAAAAAAAACACAATATCAAAAAAAGTATATATGGACATTTTTAAATTTTCTGTTGCAAGACAACCAAACCCAAGACCACATACATAAGGCTGAGATTGATGATTATTTTTAATTATCATCAAGGCTGTCAAATTTTCCAACGTTGTTCTCAGAGCCCAAGAAGTTTAATCATGCTTGGGTCATCTGACAGTCAAAAAACTAGTAATATTCAATAATGGTTCTAATATAAAAGCAGCAACTCCTCACTGCTAAATAGAAAGACTTTAATCAGCGATCACAATAGTTACAAAATATTATTTGAAGTTTTCAGTTTTGCTATGAATAATGCCAAATGGAAGAGTAAAGTCATGCATATGCAAGTTTACACCAAAGCAACCCGTTATGGTACCGTTTTCTGGAGCATTTCATTAAATGATTTGAACTGTGGTGGTGTGTTTTCTAGATGTGGACTTACACAACAACTTCAGGTATCACACTGAAGCCTTAAAAGACTAAAAACAAAAGTCAACAGTATACTAAAAAAGGGATTATTTGCCCTCGTAAACATGAAGCCATGTTTGAGTAAAATGCAGCTGAAATATATAAAATCAAAGGTTTATTTATTTAAATCATTAAGGAAAATATGTTTGGTATAAAAAGAATCTAAAACAATCAAGTGAAATTTCCATTGACTAGATGCCATTAAATGTAACATAGCATTTTATGAGTGTATGCAGTCATCATTTCATCACATTAGTGAAAGTCACAGTTATACAGTATCCAATAATAATCAATGCAACCTTATGATTTTCATGAAGCAAGCGTTTCCCTGCTGGATCAAAACAACAGTGCAGCACTGAGTGCAGCATTCGAGTAATATTTTCAAAGCTGCAACACGTGTTTTGACACTGACCATGACTTTACGTAGTTTGTAGCGTTTGGACCTGATGTCATCCATGAGCATCTCATAGGGAGTGAGCTGGTACTCAATAGGCAGAGGGTTGTACTGACGCTCCTGCACCTTCTTCAGCTTGACTCCTTCACGCAGGTCCCTCATCACCTGAACCCAGAATCGAGCCTGAGAGGAGAAGAACTAGTGAAAGAGGAACCCAGTGTAGAAAAGAGAGGCTAGCCTCTGCTTGCACACAGAACAGGGAAACAGGGCGCCATCATCATGTGCAGTGGCCATATCAATCTCAGCATGGTTCCTGAGAAGTTCTTTGATTACTGTGTGTTTACCGTGATATATGAATTCATGGAGATATCTTCACGTGAACATTTGAGGCTACAGCCAAAGGTTGAACATTGCATACCCAGTCAGCATTCTGTAACTCGTTCAGGTCTCGGCCAGGCTCCTCTGATGACTCCTCCATCTTACGGAGGTTCTGGTGAAAAAGAACAAGATCAAATATAAAAAGTGCTGTTTTGGTAAATAACAAGACATGTTCCCATATGTAAGCTGTTAAGTGGCTTCACTCAAATAGCTTTGAATTCACAGCTACACAAATCTTTATTTCTCTCATGCTGCCTGTTATGCAGCTCCTGATGTTAGTCTCTGGCTTCAAACACTCACTATTAGTTCCAGACTTTTAAAGATCCCCCTCTGTAAAATCATAGTTTTCTTACTGGAAAGTTTCACAGAAACTCAAGCTGTAAGAACTGTAAGCTTAATGCATATCTTTATTATTATTATTATTGGAAAATAATAATAATTTAAGACATTATAATTTCATAATTTAATAATTTGAGACATTAGACACAAGAAGTATGAAGTATGGAAGCAAGTCCCCTTTAATGCTCCCCTTTAACTTTTATATTAACAGGATGAGACCATAACAAGCTTGTAAAAAGCAGTAGACAGACTGAAAATGTGTTTCCTCTGGTTAATCTTTGCAGTGATGCTGTCCTGATCATGTCACCGGAGGGGAAAGTTTGGTAAGACAATCACGGGAGTTTGCCCAGCTGACTGCCGAGTTAAAACCTCAGGCCACAGGGGAAATTAGAATTCACCATCATCCTACGGGGGCACAGCTGTGTTGACTGACTGCTTACATAATATCACTCGCAACAGGCTTTTTGGTGCATCACAAGTCAATATGTCTACAGTGCGTACAGTACTCCAATCAAAAGATAACAAGATGGTCCCTGATGCTTTATGATAGCCCATCAAAATAAATAACTGATAATCTAGCCAGTGAAGAGCATAACAACAGCTTAGTTCAACTGCTGTAAAACACCATTATCTCATTTGGATGGACAGCAAAACTCCAGATCAGATCAAAGCAACATATTTTCCATTCCACTTGAGCAGCTTCTTCCACGTGTTTTGCATTAATTAAATCATGAAAAGTAATCCACAATGTGAACGAAACCTTTTTGCTGCTAAAGGGGCCACAAAATAAAATATTCAGGGCATTTGCCAACTGCATGTAAAACCTTAGTAATTCTGCCTTCTGTTGATATTATTCATTCATTTTCTCTCTTAACAGCTGACAAGAAGCACGCAACCCTGAGCAAATAGGAGCACAAGTTGTCTGTGAATCACCACTAATTCAGTTGCTGTTCAGCAGCAGGAGGCATGTCTGTGGAAAGATATTTGGCAGCGATGTCTGGTAGCAGTGGTTGGATGAAGATGGACTTTTCTGAAATGTGTTTAACAAAGAACACCAAAACACACAAACAGGACAATGGGTTTGAAAGGAATTTAGGCACATTTGGTTCTTTACAGAATAATTACTGAGAGTCTACAGTTAGGTAGCAGGTATACGAGTCTGTACACGGACTAAACGCTGATTGATGTGTTTAGATTAAATAGGGATGAATCTATATGTCATTAGGGGAAATGGCAGATGCCGCTCATTTTATGCTGCTGCTTCTTATATCAGCTTACTATTAATTCTTAGGGCCAAATTTCTTTAACGGGCCAAAATAGCTAAAATAGCATCATTTTTACTTAATCACAGTTAATTTCACCATCAAGCACAAACAAAATAAGACATGCTTTTGTTTTGGTGCTAAAAGTTTGAGCAATAAACAGTAAAGTGCATATTGCAAATGTATCCATCATTTTTGCCTTAAGAAAGAAAATCCTGAAAAAACATTTGCAACAGCTTCAGCACAAAAATCTGTGAGTTCCCATCTTTTACATGCAAACTTGTCACTGTGCTCTCTTTGTAAGTACTGATAGTATTTTTTTTTTTTAATGCAACACATTATTAAATCTGCCCCTTATTGACTTCCTCTGTTGCATTTGCTGAATAGCCTAGATTGTATTCCTGCACAGTTGGCTATCCTATTCTATTTTTCTTGCCTCAAAGGACACTAGTAAGCAGTGTTGCCAACTCCTCAGTAAGGAAAATCGCTATTGGCTGTCCTAACAGTCGCTAGAAGTCGCTAAATGACATCATCGCCTAATTTGCATAATTGTTCATGCTAATGTAATTGCAACCTACGCTGTTGGAGAGAGAAATAACATCGTGAAAGAGAGATAAAGTCAGTAAAAAACGTCTTAAATCCATTTATAATTTATATCTTTTAGTAATTATTGTTTTTTAATGTCACAATTCCAACCCTGCTGCTTTATCCGGGCTTGGACCGGCAAAAGTGACCCGAAATAGGCACTCTGGTGGAGTTACTTTGTGTGTGTGTGTGTGTGTTTATAAATATTTTAAAACCTTGTGGTCCACAAAACAACTGAACAGTAAAAGAACTGACTGCATTACAGTCAGTTCTTTTACTGTTCGTTCCTGCGCGATTCATTTGCAGTTTGGACGCATAGGTTTGAACGTCTCCTGCCCTGATAGCAGCTGGGGGAGGACTATCCTCCGCCTGTGAGCGCTTTGGCATGGGCAAGGTGCCCATGGCAGCACCCGCTGCTTATTGAGAGTAAGAGCGATACGCGTTTTCACGTCAAAAAGTCATAAATAAGGCTCCAATAACACCAGAAGAAGTCGCCAGATTTGTCGCTAGTCGCTTTTTAGGAAAAAAAAGTCGCCCAAGGGGGTCTGAAAACTCGCTAAATATAGCGACAAAGTCGCTAAGTTGGCAACACTGCTAGTAAGGAATGTCTTAGCAAAAAACAGTATAATGGGTATTAGACAGGAGTGTACCTTGAAGTGGCTCGCAGATTTTCACTTGCTAGTGCCTCTCACATATATATGGGGTTTGAAAATATAACTGCTACTGGAATTGTTAATCTTACTTATGGTAAATAACTGTTAATAAAATCTGTTTACCATGTTAACTTTTTTAATTTATTTGTGGTGACATTTTGATGTTTAGCATGTTATGTTTACCATCTTGCTTTAGCACTTTAGCATGCTAAGGTCTTTTGACATTGCATGAGAAGAATGGCATAGGTGGTCACAATGACAATGCTAAGGTGATGTTTAACAGGTATATTATTCATAGTTTTAACTATTTTAAATATGTGTTAGCATTACTAAACTTGTTAATTAGCACAAAACAAAAAGTAGAGCTGAGGCTGATGGAAAGCTCATTCATTAGCATTAGCATTATAGGTTCCACACATGAGTTCTGTATAAATGGTACAACATTTTATGTGGTACAAGAACCATCGCAAAGCTATACAATGGACTCTAGTTCTTTTGGCACGTAAAAAAAACTGACTACAAGAAATACGTCTGTATGCTATTGAGTTTTAACAAATGACAAACACAGCGATGGTAACAACTTCAGTTTACAATTACTGCAACCCCCAACTTTCCTCAAATTTAAGTTTCTGTCTTAGCCTGTTCCACTCTGCAATAAAACTCTCCTTTCCTCAGAGTTGCGTAACTGACCTAATCCTCCCCTGTATTCATTCAGCTGCATTACAGTGCAGTGAAAGGGCAGCAGCAGTAGTGCATAGCAGGAAGGAACCCTGAGGTGAGACGTACAAACACATGCACACAGCTCCTTAAGGAAACTGTTCCAACCCACAGCTGAGCTCCAAAATGCTCCCAAGGAAAACAAAGTCCACAATGACTCCTGCCTGTGATCTTAATGGTTGGGTAGAAAAATAAAATAAAAACAGAGCAACGAGACATGACTTGAAATAAAAAAATGAGTCAATAAGACATCTTTGGTAAAAGAATCACGTTGTCAACTGGCATTACATTTGCTCTCAAAGACTTTTCTTTAGAAAGATTTAGAAAGATCTGCATTGTGTCTGTGCAAACCTGCTAATCATCGATCTCTAGGGAACATTATTAGAAATCACCTGCCAGGATCCCTGCCTACAACAGGCATTACACCAACAAAATGCTGTGGAGAGAATTAATCTTCGGTGGTATGAGAACAACTTGTTAAAATATTATGGTGCAAACCATCCAGCCACTACAATAGGACTGTTTTCATGATCATGCCAGGCTGAAGGCTAGCTATGAGAACCTGAACTCAGCGCTCTTGGAAGACTGAGAGTCAGCATGTCTGCAGATTTAGTCATCTATGTCTGACATGCACGACAAACATGTCACTATTTTTTTCATGGTGGCTCACTTCAACCTGTCAGCTGGGAGGGTGTCAGTACATGGCATGTCACCCGCACACAGCACCCTTGCCTTACCAGTTTATATCAAAATTGCTACTGCAAGTGTTTTGCTCTTAATCATCACCGTCACCATAAATGTGTTGCTACTTTGTAACCTCATAGCTTGTTCTTGTATAAGGAAATCAGTAGTTTTATTTCTGTTCTCATTCTATTCCATGTATTCATGTATATTAGAATTAATGAGTGGCCCATAAAATGAAGACAATAAAATCTTCATTTTTAAAGCTGTGAGTCAGAATCATTTGTGGTTATATCACAGTATGAGTAATGTAGGTTGAGCACGCATGTATATTAATTCATTCGCTCTTTCCCCAGCCATTCCCACGGATGCCTTTCTGCATCAGCTGACTGCCTTCTGCGCTGTCACACAGTAAACAGGGCTTTCACACACATACTGTCTTCATGTCTTTGTGAGTCACATTCATGTGTATTGTAAGCTACAGTCAAGCCTAGTGATGGTGATATAACTAAAAACCATTCAGGTGGTTTATAAGAATCTTTGATACTTAAGATAAGATTTATGGTTGTTACATAAAAATTGTCTTCTCTGTCAATAGTTAGTTAGTTGTTCTCAGGGCTAGCCAAGTGGTCAGCTAAATAATTAGCTGTGAGTCATAACGTTATTATCCATCATTAAAAATTTAAGTTATGCAGATTTTCCTCCGTTTTGTCTTTTATTGCCTTTCTGACTTTTGGCTGACGGAAATTCTTGTTTAATTTGGACACAGCACAATTTGTCATGACATCAGTCATCTTAGGCAGACAGCTAGCTTCCGAGCATGAAGAAATCTGTGAGCCAGTCCATCATCAAATTAGGCTGTAACAGATGAGGCTACATAGCTGCAGAACAGCCAGGGTGCCCATGCTGACCCCTGTACACCAGCAAAAGCATCAACAATGGGCGCGAGAGCATCAGAACTGGACCACGGAGCAATCAAAGAAGGTGGTTTTGTCATGGTCCGGGTGAATACGGGGTGTTTCCACTCTGCTGGGCTCCACCTTCAGACGGAGACTCCAATCAGCTTCCACACCTGGTTCCAATCAAGTCACCTGCATATAAGACCAGCGTTCACGACAGACCCCTGCCAGATCTTCTGCTAACACATGTTAGTGCTAGGCCGCCAAGCCCTTGCGAGAACTCTGGATTACTGTTTTTTCTCCTCACCGTGTTTTCTTTCCTTTTTCGCCATAGGACCCATCTGCCTGCCTCCCTGCTCAGCTCCCCACTCCAAGCCTATTCTGGATCTGCTTTGGACACTCCTCACCCGGAACCCCCTGGACACTCCCTCCTCGATTGACACTCCAAATCTGCAACGCGTAAGCCCAAACCACCATAGCCTAATCCTCCAGCTGTGATTCATTGAGACTACCACTGACTACTTTCCTCCTCTCATCATAGTGACTTCACACCTCCCTCCAAGCCGCTGCCCCCTTTCTCCATTCCCTGGATCCCTCTGTGGAATCCAGCCCTCAGAGTTTCTCGTTCACAGTTTTGCCTCACAGTTTTCCGCTCATAGCTTTCACAGTTCATAGCATGCATAGGTTATAGCATTCTTAGTTTTCTGTTTTGTAACTTCGCTCAGCTCTGTAAATAAACTCTGTGCTCACGCCCGTTTTGCCTCCCTCTGTGTCTGCATTTGAGTCCACACCCACTGCCTGGCCCTCTCGGCCGTAACAGGTTTGGTCTGAAGAATCACGTTTTCCTTTGCATCACATGGCTGGCCGGGTGCATGGCTGTGGCTAACCTGAGGAACACCTGGCACCAATGGGAAGAAAGGAAGCTGGCAGAGGCAGTGTGATGCTTTGGGCAGTGTTTCTTCTGGGTCCATGTGGATGGTACTTTTACACGTACCACCTACCTAAGCATCGTTACAGACCATGTACACTGTTTAATGGAAACAATACTCCCTTATGGCTGTGGCCTCTCTCAGCAGGATAATGTGTAACACAAAGCAGTAATGGTTCAGAAATGGTTTGAGGAACACAACCACACGTTTGAGATGTTGAGATATTTGAAATCTTGGCCTCCAAATTCCAAAATCTCAATCCAATTGAGCATGTGTGGGATGTGCTGGACAAACAAGTCCCACCTTGCAACTTGCAGGAGTTAAAGAATCTGTTGCTAACATCTTGGTGAAGATACCACAGCAAGACTCGATGGGTCAGGGCTGTTTTGACAGCAAAAGGACTCACACAATATTAGGCAGATAGCCATAATGTTATGCCTGATCTGTTTTATCATAGGACCCTACCTCTTTGGCACTCTTGATCTTCTCCAAGAAAGTGCGCAGCTCTCTGGTTTCTGTGTACAGGGCTCGGCACACTGCCTGGTAATGACTGGGCGCATCTGACACACTGGGTAGATGAGCTGTGCACAGCTAAAACAGAGGAAGCAAAAGGATTTTCAGTTCACACTTCACACAGCTGCACTGAAAGAAAATCAAAAACAACAATCAACAATACATTTTCGGTGACACACAATTCATTTCTAAATTTCACGCTCTTACATTCACTTCATTAAGTTTCAAGATTTTCTTTGTGATTTGTTTGTTTATTTGACAGCCTGATCAGGTTTTCAGGTCATTTAGGACTTTATTAATTGATTGATTTTGTGCTAAGACAATAACAAGCTATTATTTTGCAAAGCATTGTATTAGATCAGATAATTTAAAGTATAGCAATCTAACAAAAGCTGGCATGACAATGACAATAATTAATCTGACTATTTTGATTGCTGGTTTCACGGCTACAACAACAGCACGCGTTTAGGCTTTAAATGAAGTATAGATAGTCGTATCAAGCTAGCACTTAGCTAATGGATCTCAGTGGCATTAAATAAAAGCAAAATACCAACCAAAAGACACTTGTAAACAGCTGTTATTGACTGATGAACACAATTCACAAGACAGCTCTGCCTGAGGTCAGCCACACTGCTGCTCCACAAACACACACACAGCGATGACAAAATATGCCCTTGTTTCTCTCAGAGGAACAGAAGGTACCTTTGGCCAACGCTCTGCATGCTCTTGGCATCCGTTTGTCCAGACTGCAAAAATTTCACTAAACATGGAAAACACCAGACAACTGTCTCATTTTAGAAACTTTAACCTGCCAATAAGTGTGGGAGTAACAGAAAATAATGGGTTCAGTTAAGTGTACATAAAATTCATATTTTTTAAATACAAAATCAAAACAGTTCCATTGAGTGGATAAATATGGCTCTAATCTAAAATAGTGTCATCGGGGGTTAGTACAGTAGGACAAAAGGTAAACCAAGGAGCACAGGGGGTGAATGGTCTCAGGGGGAAAACAATTCAAACTGACAGCTAGAAAGCCACAGGCCAGACTGCCACACCGCTCCCATGCATCTCCTTGGAGAGCAGTGTTGGTGTGCATGTGTGCACTTGTGTGTGTGACTGGGTACATAGTTATTACGTAAACAGTGCACAGGCATGCGAGGACTGACACAGTGACTCTGCTCCATTGGACAACAGAGATGCATGCCTCCCAGCAAAGATGAGCCTGGCAGCCCGAGTGCACTGTGGTTCTGAGCTCTGCTTTCACTGCTGAGTTTAATATGTTGAATATTTAATAGTTTAATTTTTCCTAAACACTTGCCCTCTTTGTTTGCATCTGTTCCTGGAATACCTTGGTAGATGATGTTTTCCTCAAGAACTGGAGAACTGTTTTAGCTTCACACATAGTAGAGAAAATGTTTTATAAGTGTGTATAGTTCCAAACACTTACACCTCTCATGTCTGTTTGGAGAGATTACTATTTTATTTCACTTTCCTTAGATTTGGAATTATGGATTTTCACTTGCAAACGAGTGATTACCTGCTCTAAGTGGGAATTACATCGCCTACGTCTTCCATTACTGGAATCATTAAGTTCTGTTTTCTCCCAGCTGTTGCAGGAATCCTTGATCAAAAAATATTTTATATGTGACTGACAGTGATGGGAATAACGGCGTTACTTTTTTCAGTAACGAGTAATCTAATTAATTACTATTCCTATCGTTACAACGCCGTTACAGTTACTAACAAGAAAATGCGCGTTACTATTTTACACTAGTGGGAACACAACGAATATGACTGCACATTTACGCCGACATCATCCTAGTGCAAAGACAAGTGGAAGCAGACAAAAACAACAAGCATGCATGCTACAAACTTTACCCGAGTCATTTAGTCATTTTTTGTTTTGTCTGAGCACATACGTGTGTGTATTTACATATATATTCATATTTGTAGATGTAAATGCAAGTATGTGTAATTGTATATGTCGTTTTGTACTGTGTATGTGTGAAATAAAGATACAATAACAATAATAGCTGATTGGTGGACCCTCTAGCTCTTACCCAGCACTAACTACTGCACCTCCATTCTGCCCTATAGGATTAATGTTTTCATGGGTGACCACTTTGTCCACTATTTAAAAAAGCTGTTTTAGCTCATGTCTTTTACAGTATCAGCCCACTTTAAGACAGCTTTCTCTTAATTGGCCAACGTCTGTACATAGTGCTTGTGTGCCTGTGTTTCTTAGCCGTTTGGTGCCTTGCAGAGATGACCTTTGAGGAGTAGATATCAGCTCAGAGAAACTGTTAGTATATCAGTATGCAGAGCAGCTGGAAGCCTCTGCTTTTGAGGGGATTACTTTTACATACTTAACACTTATTAACTAAAATTACTTTATCTCTTGGCAGTATCCTTTTTAACCACCAGCCATCAGTGGCTGAACATACATATTAGCGTCCACCAGCTGCTTACATTGAAAATATCTCTGTAGCCACGAATGCCAGAGACGTTATCAGAGTCCTCCACCTCGTCCTCTTCCTCTGTGGCCTCGTAGCCTTCGTCAAGGCATGCTTCCCTCTCAGCCTCAGCCATGTTAGTCATGAGATCAATGAGCTGCTCTAGAGGAGGACTCAGCTCCCTTTCCTCATTCTCCTTCAGCCCGTAGTCCAGAGCCTTGTAAATCATGATCCCCAGAGACTCGATCACCTGCAAGACAAAAACAACTAGTTTATATGCTATTACTAACTCATGTCTATATGTTTATTAGAATCATCTGTTTTCATTAATAAATAAAATGTAACATTTGTATATCTAACATGCCTCGATCATTTAAAATAAAATTCATCTATAAATATGTTGTATCTGATAATAAAGATCATAATAAAAATGATACTCTTTATTATACATTTACTCTTTATAACTGTTAACTATTTGTCACATAATAAAAACAAATATAGATTTGTCCCTTTGTTATTCAACATGATCCCCTCTAGTGTATCAGGCCTGAGCGGAACACGTGTGATGTGTTGACTGCACGGCTCTTTGCAGAGACAGCTTCCTCTGTCACCACACAAACACTCCCTCATGAAGATCATATGCACAATCAATATCATATGCATACAGTCAGGTCCCAGTCTGGTCCCATGTAAAGAAAAAGAACAGTAAAGCAGGCTTTATTTAGGGTGTGGCTACTTTTTAAGCTCCTCCCATTTTAACCTGCAGTACCTCATGTTTGTCAGGCAGATGATATATGATCAGTCACTAAGACTGTAACTAGCTGCTTGCTTGCCTCTTACCATGTCTTGTGTGTGTAGCATAAAGTGGCTTCATCTCCTTTAAACAGCCATCTCTATTGGCTGGAAATGACTGTAAAATACTCCACGTCAGCGAGAACAATAAATTGTCTTTTTTCATAAAGAGTTACACCTTTTATGTACAATAATTGTATATTAGTGTAAAATTAATGATTCGAGCAGTTTCAGCTGGTCATTTACGTGAACGTTTCTGTGAATGAGAGAGCAATAACCTTTATGCAGCTGTATGCAAACCAATCAAAACACTTTTAAGACACTATACTACTTTCTGTGGCTTCATCACATGTTTGGGTTGTAAACACAAGCAATAAACACACATTAATATTTAACAGGTTTAGCAAGAATCAGCCTGTTGTGACCTTACCTCATTCAACAATAATACACACTTGACAAAAAGGATAAACATTAGAGTGTTTAAACAAAATTAAACAAAAAATTCTTACTAGGTGAATAGCTTTTGTCAGACCAACAGTGGCAACAGCAGCAAAAGCTTAAAAAATCACAGAAAATTACTTTAAAAAATCATATATTATTTTCTTTTTCTCAGGCTGATGCATGTAGGTCAGGAGATGGTGCGCTTGAGTTTTCCTGGAATTGGGGAGTCATGGTGGATAAAGCAGACATTGCCAAAGCCAAGATAAAAGAGTGAGAAATCACAGAGAGGATTATTCTGCAGCCCTGAGCACTTAGACAAGACTGAGAGGGGCAAAAACCAAAGCAAAACACTGAGAGAAAAGACAGCAAGAAAGACATGGGATGAAATCAGAGGGAATAAGGGGAGGTCAAATATCAGGAGACAGGAAAAGAGGAAAAAAACAGATAAAAAAACAGAAAATGATATGTTGAGAGGTCAAAGGGGGCAGTAGAAAGGTCAGGCACAAGGATCAAGTGTGTGTGTGTGTAGACATGAAGATCAAGGGCAAATCAATGATTGCTCATGGAAGGAGGAGTCATATGAGACATCCCCCCCCCATCAGTGGGTAATGGCTGAGTTTTCTCAGGGGGAAATGAATGCGACCTCTTTGTCTCAGCTCCACCTGGGCCCACACCCACTGACAGATGAGACATATTCAACCCAGGATGAACACACCCCACACCCCGATTTAACCAATTATCAATGCATAGTTCACCCCACAGTATGTTTTACTCAATAATGTTTTAACAGTACGTGTTCAGTTTGTGGATTTTTAGGCTCCTGTTTCTTATCTCCTCCTCCTCCATCATAAAAAGCCACGCCTTAAAGTATTCAGTCAAGGTCTGAAACAGCATTTGATCTGCAAAATGAGATTAAATGGAACAAGACGGACTACAGCGGATTCAATCACACTTTTTTCTTCACAGCAAAGATTAAGAGCATCGAGGGACTCACATTGAGATATATTATTCTGTATTTTGCTGGAGTGGGTGTTTAGTTTAAACCAGCATCAGGACCAGAATGGTGCTCATTTAAAGAACAAAAGGCTCATCTTTATAGGCTGTAAGAAAACCAGGCAATGAAGTTTGGTTACAGAGAATTATGACAAATAATCTAAACAATCCTTGGCATAAAATTGGCATTACAGAGCAAACAGATATTCCAGTATTTTACAATCCTCTTTATTAAAAATAATATGTTTATAAATTTATGTAATTTCTCTCGAACTTTTCCTTGAATTGCAACTTGAAAAACAAAACTTTCAAAATGAGCTCATCATTTAAGGTAAAGGAGACTAACACGTTCTTGACAAATAATAAACTACAAATTGCGACTAATGGACAAACCTGAGCTGTCCCTGTGACTGTGAGGCTAAAGCAAACATGTCTCCATTCTACTTTAAAGTCTCCCTGAATGGTTCCCAGGCTTTCGGGCGACCAAGCGGAATGATGAGATGGAAAGGAGGAAGCAGGGGGAGTAATGCTACAGCTTTGTATAGAACCTGACCTCAGATACAAGCACCAAACATCTAGCAGGATATGATGCGAGCACAGACCCTTATATTTACATGGATCATGAAACATTTAGCCTCTGTCCTAATTAAGTACATTATTGATGTATGTCTGTGAATATGACCAGGTTTCTGCTGCCACTTCTTCACTGTTTTAACATAAAGGTTCCTGCAGTCTGGAGTCCAGTATATCACAGCTTAACTTGTTAAAGTTGCTTACATTTCTATGATCTGTGTCTCTGTTAGAAATATGACTCCTTTTTGTTAACATACATCTCCTATCTGGAGATAAAATAAAGTTAACTAACAGTCCACTTAGCCAATTAATATTTTCAGCACCATATATCAATACACACAATTCAATCCATTTTATTAATATGTAGCAAATTTAGTTAGACATGTATGTGTGAATAACCAGTTCAGGTAAAAACAAACTCAAGACAACAGTGTCTGACTGAGGAAGGCTAGGAAGGACCACAGATGGAGAGGAGGCTGGCGGTAACAATGCCTATGAATGTGGCAATGAATACCAGCTGTAAGAGACAGTGACTCACACTAGCTTGAGATATTTGGCTTTGGGTGGCCAAACACCAGTTCCAGCTTTACAAATTGAACAACGGCTGAAATGTGCGAGCTCTGCTCTCTAATATGCAAAAGCACTCAGCAAAGGGCCATAGTCTAATTACCTAGTAAAGCCTTTGAAATTTGGAGGATTTCTTAATTAGAGGGAGCAGAGAAATTAGGTCATGTCTGTGGCAGTAAACAGGAAACAAGAACTGGGAATCCTTTATTTTTAAAAACTAATTACTAGCACTACGGTCGATTTCAGTGTTTTCAGAATATTGTGTTAGGAATTGTACCATAAAAGCTTATTTCATATACCTTTTTGACAACGACAGGTGGAATTTAGGATCAGTGACAGTCCACCTGGTGTCATTTTATTTTACAAAGCCATCGTGGGTTTGCCTGGTATGGTGTTCTTAGGGCAAGGGTTTCAAACATAGGGCCCACATATGAGTGCGAAATAGCAACAACATTTCAAAAAAGACCTAAACCATTCAATAATAAATAACTGCAAATAAAGACAACAGTCTCCTTTTGGTTATAATCGTCATGACTGAAATCAAGTATAGCATTAGTTCCAGGCCAGGAAGTCACAGTCACACCAGCTGATCTCAGGGCTAGCTCACATTAGCTACAGCCTCAGCTGAGGCTTCTACCCATCCTACTGGCATATCTCCTATAGGGTCCACTATTTCATTTTCTAATCGAACATTTCTCTCATTAATCACTCCCTCATAAAGTTATGCTATGCACAATGTGCACCAACTTCTACTTCACAAGTGAAGACTGTATATTTAAGTTGGGGAAAAGAGAGTGTCTTTATTTTGGGTCTTTTTCTTAGGAGTTTACCTTTATTATTGGCTGCTGAATTATTACAATTGCTGAACAGCACAAAATGCAAAGATAACAGGTGCTTTGTGCTGTAGTGTCCTGTTTTCCTTCTAAGTTAGGGAACTGTGTCACCTAAAAAGCCTTAAGATAGCACATCAAATGTTAAAGCTTACATGTTTTACTCATTCTTTGGAAAAAATATACTTATCATGATTTTGATGCCAACAACGCCTTTCTTAATGGCTACATTTTGAGCAACTTGCTAACATCAACATGCCAGTGACATGCTAGTGATATAGAGTCGGGGCTGAGTGGAATATCCTTTCTGCTGTCAGAAAGAAAAATATGTGTCTAATCTATTTTATTAATATTAGTTTTAAAAGGTCAGAGGGAAACCAAATAGTAATACTTCATTATACGAGGGAAATCAACATGCCAGACCATGGCAACCTTTTCAATAGTCATCGAGTATTTCAGTTTTAATATGAGTGGTTCACTGAATGATGTTACATCCCTCTATTTCTTTTCAGACCACTTGCGGGTCTTCCAAGACCGGTGTTGGGTCACCTTACATTTTTCAGTAACAGACTAATGTAACTACTGTACTACATTCATTCTTCAGTTATTTGCACACTTAGCAAATCGATTTTTAAAAAGCTAGCTTGTTATTAAGCTGAGTAAGACACTTAAGCAGCAGCCATCACTCAAATTCAGCAGGTAACAAAAGCAGTGGCAGTGGCGATCACTTCAGTCTCCTTGGGCTTGTTTTCACCTTTATCTACGTATTACAGAAATTTAAAAGCAAAAGATCATATATGTGTCCTCATCAGGATAAGGATTTGTGTTGGCATGTGGAACTGAAGTCTAAGGTTTATATTGTTAACTAACAATTTGTTTCAGGTAATTCAAACACAAAAGTAACGTGATGCAAAGTGTAACAAATTACTTTCTCCAGTGAGTAATTAAGTAACAAACTAGATTACTTCAAAAAAGTAACACAAAATATATAATGTGTAAAACACATTATATATTGGCATGGCTGAAATCAGATGAAAACTAAAACTGTTAGTTTGTAGGTGGCATGTCCAAGCTGTACCACAGCAGCATGTCTGCCACACCTGCAAAGTCTGACAACAGAAATCTGAACTTTTTTTTGCTTCTGATACTGACCAACATAATAATAATAATATATGTCAGTGCAGTTCTCTACATCGAACCTATTTTAAAACAAGTGAATTCAGTGAAATTCACATGATTACATAAAAGTTGAGTAATAAGAAATAGTGCAGATGACAAAACGTCATATGTCGAAGCATAGGCTTTTTCCTCTTAGGCATAATTTTTATCCAGTTTCCTGGCCACGCTGCTCTGGGCTCTGACTATCATATGACTGGGAACAATTACCTTGGTTTTCTTGGAGATGTAGAACCCAGTGAGTTCACATATAGAACAGAGAAAACCTTTGAACCACACAACATTCTTTCCCCCTTAGTAGTTTGCCTCTACTTTTATGCTGTCTGTTTCTCTTCTTTCATGGCAGCACAAGCCTTAATGGGAGAGTAAATGCAAATGAACATTAAACTCGCAGAGAAAAGACACATAACATCTGACTGAATTTTCTGTTTACATTAAACACTGGATGTGATGTTAAACTCTAATCCCTTTCATGGCGTTAAAGCTCAGGACTTGAAAGAGCACAAGGTATGCACGGTTAAACTTTGGCAGAGGGGAATGTGATGAAGCATAATCCACAAATGCCTGAGGTTACACAGAGTCACAGGACTAGGATGCTCCACTGAGGAGTCAACAACAGCCTTTTTGCTAAAGCTGGCGCACATAATCATCATATTTATGTCAAAATATCTGCAACTCCAAAACAAAAAATGATCCATTTTTAGTGAACTCATCTATTCTGATTATCAGGCAAACAGCGTTAGGCTGCCTTATGCCGTGTCGGTGAATCCAGTTCACTGGCTATGAAGAGAAGCAAATCATCTGACATTCACAGCCAGATCATTTGCAAGAGTTCCTGCTGTTTGAAGCCGTGTGCAGATAATGCTCATCACACATATGCTCTTGTTCAGCTAGCTCTGGGCTAATTCCACACTGCATGCTATAGCAGAACGCCTTCAGTCCTGTCAAGCATCAAGCAGCTCCACCAACTTGCAGTAGCTTTCTGATCCATTCTGCCACACACTGCATTGTGAGAACTCATTTGTGGTGCAAAGCTGCTTAGCGGGGATTTGTCTATACAGTTTCCCATTCACTGCTTCTACAGCGGACTGCATGTGTATGTGCTCGGGTTATTTCCTGACAGTCCATCTGTTATTGCAGCTCTATTACACGGCAATCCAAGTCCTCAACGCCTTGAAAGCTACTGCGCGCTATCTCTAATAAACTGGGACGAAAAAGTGTGGTAACTGCAGTGACAAAACAGTTCCTAAAACTAAATAGCAGAGACGCCAACCCCTCCGTACTGTAAGACATTTCCAGAAGCTATTATCACGATCATTAAGAGCAGCTGATAATAGTGCAGTGAGAGTGCACACTGTCAGTTTTACAAAGACATTTAATTAAGGGTGAACATTCTCCCAGAGCGCTCATCAAAGGAGGAGGCCTTGCTGGGTGACATTTTAACTAGTCAATCAGAGTAGCCAGCTGGGAACTCTGCAGCCGAAAGAGGAAATAGGTTGGTAGAATAGACAGACATACAGTAGATACAGACTTTATTAATCCCATATTCAATTTATTACAGCAGCACAAGGAAAGGAAAGGAAAAGAGAATTAGTGATATATTAGAAAATAATAAAATAAAAAAGTAAGTAAGAAAAATAAAGTAATAAAAACCCCAAACTGCTAAAAATGCAGAATCAATAAAATACTATATAATAGTAATTTTTACTGTGTACAAATTTGACTTCACATAGTATGATACACTGGAAGACATGTCACAGAGATATTTTTTTTACATGTACATTAAGTGCAGTGGGAATGATATATATACATGCATTTGTTTGTAGGTATTTATCATGTGTGCATATTTGACAGTCAAACTGCTGTTGGCATGAACTGTAAAAGTAACCAAAACAGAATAACTGCTACAGCCGCTCTGTGTTTCAAACGGTCAGTTTACATATCAGCTTTGGAAGACTCATCACGGTAAGTCTTGCTCAGCCTGTGAAAACAGTTCTGTAAAATGTCCTGTCGATCTTCAGGAGATTTTCAGTTCCTGAGAAAATAACCCCTGGCTTTGGATTAACGGCTGCAGATTTAGAACAAAAAACTGTACACAGACCCCAGAGTTTGGAAAATTACAGGAGTTTGTGAGGCAGCAGTGAGGCTACACAAGCTTTACCTATAGCGACTAAAAATCAAGCTATTTTAGCTTTTGTTTCTTTATTTCATTGTAATAAACCTAGATTTATGTAATGGTACATTTGTCGAGTAATACCTTACAGAAATACTACAAAGTTTACTTTAAAGTTTAAAGAAATACTACAGTTTCCTTTTGCTTGAAGGTTAATTTAGAGGAATGTTCAGTTTTTCCTCCACATCAGAACTGATGATAACTGTTCGCTTGGTTCATAATTCATTACTTTGCCTCTTAATACCAGCGATCAAGGCTCATTATCCATCTGTACTGTGATGTCATGTCCAGCACGCCTTTTCAACAACTGACAGAAAGTAAGAACAGAAAGTAAGGACCTATACGATTAAGAGTTCATCCTGATACCTCGAGCTGAGGTCTCATCATCAGCTACAAGGACACTTGGAGAGAACATCACTGGCCAAGATCAACACCCTAGTTTATGTTTTCACCACCTGGCTACTATTTTTTCAGTGTTACCTGTGGTTTGCACCCTAAGGTAGACCAATGATGATCTGATTTCTCTCTCTAGGACAGAGCACTGCTCTTCTATCTACTTTAGTCTTTAGTTGTCCTTCAGGGCTTATGGCGTTACTGGGCCTCACAAGTTTATATAGATTTTTTAACAATGAAAAAGATGATTTGACCACCCTTAATAATTCTGCAGTCACATACCTAGAAGCAGAGATATTAAATGCAAATGAAACACAGAAGTTTTCTCCTTAATTTCTCATAAACTAACAACAAACCACGAAACTCTCCCTGCTCGTGACAAGTGGATAAACCCAGAATCTTAGTTTCATCCTTTTTCTATCAGGACCGGCTCATCATAGCATGATGTCGACTCCATTTTTTTCGCAGTGCGTTTTTTTCCGTATGAATTCTTCTCAAAATTTAAATAGTTTTGTAAATCTGAAATTACTTCAAGGTATTAAAAAGCACATCTCATTCCTGTATCAAAAAATGCCCAGCTGTCAGCGGTTGTCATGACATCAGGACACTAACCACAATTTCGCTGCTGAACATGCAAAAAATGTGTAAATACCTCAGACTGGAGACAGTCTGGTATTTGCTTTGTTGGACTGTTCAGGTCTTTGTAAAGCCTAAAGTGAAATCCATTCCTTACTGAGAAAATGAAAGCACATTTTGAACTTGTTTCATTTGTTAAAGGTATTAGTTTTAGAGGCAGGGGAGCCAGAGCAGTGGCAGTGCAAACATTAGGATTAACACACACCCAGGGCTTACGACAGTTTCAACCATAGCACTATCTGACACTTGAAATAATCCTACAGGGTGTCCGCACTGTAATCTGAATGATATCTCTGTTGTTGTGACTGACTGCTAGCTTACTGTAAGTAGCTAATGAAACCATTCACAAAGAGTAAATATTTAAAAAGATTATCATGTCATTATTGTGGACAAGAAGCCATTATTTGTACGTACAGCCACATATTTCTCTTCATAAGTAACTCGCTAATTGAATGATTGGTTGTGTTCCAGAAAATCTGCATTTGCTCAAGTCTCAGATTTAATCAACTGCAAACAATATTCACAAACTAACTCCACCCAAAGTAATCACTTTGTGTGAGTACGCTCATTTAAAACACGTTTGAAATTTAATTTATTTATCATTTATTTCCACTCAACAAGCGGATTCCACAACATATATAAATACCAAATAAAAAAATAGATACCAAATTCTATTCACCTGCTACTCTATAAACAAGTAAATACATCCACATACAAAACATGTGCAAGTGTGTGATGATGAAATAAAAACAACAACAGCAGTATTAGAGTGCAGTTACTCACCTCTGTTGTTGTGCAAGGGCTGTATTTACCTGCAGATTAAAAAAAGAAAGCACTGTTATCATGAGCAGCAAAGAAGCATGAGGTACTCGAACTTTGATGCATAAATGAAAGGTAGCATATTATTCAGCTACAAATCCCGGTTCAGCTACAAAAGTTCTTTTTCTAGGAATAAAACAGCACTGACAGGACTTCCAACCAACTACGAAAACTGATTTACGTCTTTAATATCAAGGATGAGAAATTCTCAGAGAACATAATATTACTGGTGCAGTGGTGTAGTTGTTAGTGCTCTTATCTCACAGTGCTTCATCCATCCATCTATCCATCCATCCATCCATCCATCCAGCCATCCATCATCCATCCATCCATCCATCCATCCATCCATTCATCCATCCATCCATCCATCATCCATCCATCCATCCATCCATCCATCCATCCATCCATCCATCAATCCATCCATCCATCCATCCATCCATCCATCCATCCATCCATCCATCCATCCATCCATCTTCTTCCACTTTATCCGGGGCCGGGTCGCGGGGGCAGCAGCCTAAGCAGAGAAGCCCAGACCTCCCTCTCCCCAGCTACCTCCTCTAGCTTATCCGGGGGAACACCAAGGCATTCCCAGGCCAGCCGAGAGATATAATCTCTCCAGCGTGTCCTGGGTTTGCCCCAGGGCCTCCTCCCGGTGGGACATGTCCGGAACACCTCACCCAGGAGGCATCCTTGTCAGATGCCACAAACTACCTCAGCTAGCTCCTTTCGATGTGGAGGAGCAGCAGCTCTATTCTGAGCTCTTCCCGGATGGCAGAACTTCTCACCCTATCTCTAAGGGAGAGGCCATCCACCCTTTGGAGGAAGCTCATTTCCGCCGCTTGTATCCGTGATCTTCCACATTCTGATGCTTAGTTTGAACTTCAGCAGGCTGTCTTGACCATATCTACATGTCTAAATACTTTAGATTGCTGACCAGTGATTGACTGATTAGATACGTGCATTACAGTTTTCTCCATCCCTATGGACTGGCAAACTGTCCAAGCATCAGGTGAGATGAGATGTTAGTCTGCTTGACAATAATATTAATTCATCTGTCTTACTCTTATTTGTTGTATAGATTTGGGGCATAATAATCACCAGTGTTATTGTTTCAGATGTCACATTTTACAGTAGAGTAAAGTATCATCACAGGATTTTTAATATGTAGCACTTGGGACTTATATGCAGTTCCTCTGTGGTCAAGCAACTCCTATTTATCAGTGATAACAAGTTTGATTTCTCAATAAACTGATTTTGGCCCTCTTTGTTCTTGCCATCATTATGCAAGCTGGAATCAATTTCAACAAAATCTCTAAGCTGTAACTTATTTATCACTTTGAGTATCATGACCAGTGACGACAAAATTCTCCAGTCGAGAACCCGCGTTGGATGAATGCGCTCCCTTCAAAAGGAAGAATGTAGCATTTCTCCCGGCTACATCAGCAGAGCTTTTACATCATGAGTAAACAGCCTGTAAACAGATGACCCTCTAAACAAACCCCTGTTTTGTATTGTAATACGCAGGAATGCAACATCATGGCACCACTGACATCAGCCCACAACTTTAACTCGCATCAGTAGATTTGAATGCCGTGCTGCTGAGTTGAAGATGTGTCAACTGCATCTAAAATGAGCAGACAATCAAATGTGCCTTCAAGATGAATCAGTCAAGGAGAGTACTGGCATGAAATTCCATCTATTTCTAACAGGCATGAGCAAAAACATTTACAGTCATTGAGATGTAATAAAAAGTGTCAGGTGGCCTGGTTAAATGCTGTATTACATAGCAGACATGATGTGGGTTAAACGGCAACAGAGTCTAAAACAAACTGTGTTAGGATTTAACTTGAACCCATGTTAGCAGATGATAGCTTCAAAAGTCCTTAACCTTTAAAACCTTTACCACACATTTATCTCATTATTTACATGAATTGCTTTGATTATTAAGCTTGTGCATTAGGAAGACAAAAGCACAGCACTTAGTAAAACAGTTTAGCTCTATTAATCAATAAACATGCAAACACATTCTCAAAATTACAGAATATAATGGATAACTGAATGAAAATCCCAACTATGACTCCAAACAGTAGAAGTTGAGTAGAAGTAGAATGCTGAATACTGTATAGCCTACATTAACCATTTAAAACCGTTTAACAACTGTTACATAATAATATTTATGCGATTGCACTCGATAAGTTCAAAATCCGTTCATATGAAAGCATTTGGTGTGTTATGTATGTAGGCGGAGCCAATAAAGCAGTCTGGGGATCATCTGAAGAACCATAGGGGTATATATTTAAAAAAAATAACCCTCTACTTTTCTCTGACAAACTTAAAAAATAGTACAAGAACAAACAAATCCAAAAAACATATTGATATGCAGCCACTATTTGCAGCATGATGTCACAGTACACAGGCAACAGAGGAATAAAGGCTAGGATGACTCCCCTCTCCAGTGGTTGCATCCATGTTCCTAAAAATAACCCATTCATTCTATAACCATATAGACATACAGGCCAAAACCAGCACGAGCATCACAGCTGAGCCTCTCAGATTTGCTCAAAGACAAAGCAGGATGTGAAATGTATTGAATCAAAGGCCATAACACTGACTCAGCAGGGTTGTGTAACAGTGTGTGTACGTCGGAGCTGAGTTGAGAGCACTTCCCTCAGGCCCTCAGGTAGTCAATTACAAAGACAGAGATGGATAGGCATTAAGTCAGTCTGCTCTGCACTCTTTGGGCAAATGTAAATATAGACGAACATGAACACACCAGCTCTTAGTCTAACAACATCAGGTGCTTAGTTTAAGCAAATGTTCACAGACGCACCCACAGAATAAGGCAATACAAATATCACATAGCATGCAGTGTCACCTGTTTTGTTTTGGTTGGATTCCAGGCTTATCCCTCAATTTAAAAGCTCGACCGTGCTAGAAAAAATATCCACAAACACTAACTCTGCCTCATGTTACACATGACCCACCATAAAGTACAATAACATCAGGATTACAACACTATAGACACACTTTAAAGGCCCGTAGGGGTAGCTTGAGAATATTACAGCGGTTTTTCAGTTGGCACACTGCTACTACTCTCTCTCTGACTCTGTTATATTTCCAGCATGGCACTAACACTGCTTTAACTCTAACTAGCTCTTTTTGTTTTATTGCCTCTCATTAATTGTAGCCAATGAATGTGGCTCCCACAGGTAGAAGTAACAACTAAATATAACCAAGACCTAAATGAAAAAAACAAGGGTGATGTATCACTAATGGTCCCTGTTCTGTTCAGGCACAAGCAGGGCAACAGTCCACGCCTTGATCTGATCAGTGCCCGCATTTCGGCTCGTAATCACATGCTTTAATCAGATGAAGCGGGATGAACAGACTGATCTGATACGAGGTGACAAAACAGGCTGACGGGCTCTTCATAAAAATAAATAAATAAAAGAGATGAAACCACATGATGCCCACACACGTGTGTTTGCTGAGGAGGAAACAGTGAAAATGAGCGGAGACGCATGAAGCCACGTGAGGGAGAGAGCGGCGGGGGTTTGTGATGGTATGTCTTTGTGCAGATGAGATCAGGTCATGGAGCCTTAAGTACTGGTTGTTTTGGTGCTACATGATGCAGATTGTGGACTAATCCTGACATGCAAACTGAGCACCTGGTCAGGAAACACACACACACACACACACACACACACACACACACACACACACACACACACACACACACACACACACACACACTTATGAATCTTTCACGTGTGAGCTCAAAAACATGTGCGGAGCTATTTACAGGATATTTTTGCATCGCACCTCTATAATAGTCTCACTGGGGCCCTTTCTTTTAGGTTTATTGTTAACATTATACTAGAACGTGTTGGAACAACACACGTATATTATTTAAAAGACCAGTGATGGTTTGGCCTAGATCTGAGTAGCTCTAGGCACAATAATATTTTACCTTCACAGCCCTGGTGGTCCACCCTCACAGACCCGTCCTTCTGTATCCTAACACCCCCCGGTCCGGATATCCTCCTCGGTGTAGCCGCTGATGATGCTCCGGTGGCGGCAGCGCCCCGGTGCTCCGTCGCCAGTGTTCTACAGCACTGGTAGCACACCGCCCATGCCTGTTCCTCGTTGATGGGCTGGTTATAAAGCCTCAGTATCTCCTCCAGAGACAGATCATCCGCTCCCGCTTCTTCCGGCGAGTTCATCGTGTTGTGATGCTGCTCCTCATCCCGGCGAGTCGCTGCAGCAGCATCCTTCAGCCCTCTGTTGTCCCCGCCGCATCGTCGTCCATCCATCCTTTCATTATCTCAGTGCAGGAGGCCCGATGGCGAGAACAGGTCCAGTCTCATGAGCGAGTACTGACCCGGAGGCATCGATGCTTCCCTCTTGTCTCCCCAGGTAACAGCAGCAGCAGCAGCAGCCAGTCAATCAGCACAGCACTGGATCTGGATCTTTCCCCGCCCGCCTGATGTTCAGGCTTTGCTACCAGCAGTCATAAGATACGGTGTGTTTATGCGATTAAGCCCGGCTCGGTGTGTGTGGGTTTGTCTCACATCGCAATTCAGCAAGCTAGGCTCAGTCATTTGTCACATGATCTCTCTCTCTCGCTCTCTCTCTCTCTCTCGCTTTCTTTTTCTCTCAAAGTCCTGAGTGTGGACTGGCATCAAGTTAAAGAACTGTGGCCCCTGTAACACAGTGAGTTGTTTGGTATTTTGAGTAATCGCAAAGGGTCTGCAATATAAACTAATGTCTGCTCTCCGTTATTACCTGTTCACACGTGTTCACATGTGTCCCTGTAGAATCTGAGGTCTAATAGTCCTTTCTGAAGTTGGTCTCTGTGACTGATGTAAACATAAAATGTACCTACTCTGCTCGTTTACTGCTGCTTTCTTAATATCCTTTTTGGAGTAGACTCCCAGTTCATAACTTTCTTCTGTTTGGCCTGAACAGAACGTTTGAACGCATATCTGCCATTTCCCCCCCAGCTATTTATACATCTAACAGTGTATAAATAGCAGTGCTTTTATACACCATTTATACAACAGTTTAAAAGGGGAAAACTGAAATGCAGAAATGCAGGTGGAGAGTGAGTCTGTCATGGGCACTAGGTTTTATGCCTAAGTTTTGAATTGTTGCTGATTGTTTGGTGTTTATGGTGTTTTGTTTTCTAGTTGATATTCCCTGTTTGGTTCACCATGTTTATATAGATGGGTTTTCTTTTAAATTCTGTCCCTTTTTGCTGTCTAGTTTCATTTTGTACCTAATTCCACGAGTTTTGTGATATCCTTTCTCCCCTGTATTTTCCCACTTTTAAGGTTTTGTTGTTTCTTTCAATGCCATTTCCTCATGTTATGTTTACTTTTTTATCCAAGTTCCCTGTTTAATTATTGCCATTCATTTCCTGTTTTAGTTTGCTAGTTAGTTGTCTCCTGTGTTTGGTATTTACTTTGTCACCTGCTATTTGAATTGTGTGCACCATTCTTCAGTGTGTGTGTGTGTGTGTGTGTGTGTGTGTATAAGCCCACTCAGTCCTTTAACAGTGCTTCTCTTTATCCTTTTAGTGTGTCTAGCATGGCTTAGTTCCTTTTATTTCTACTTCTAACCAAAAAGGTGGATAATGTCAGCAGTTAAGGAACATTTTGACATGCTATCGCCTACTAATAACATTAATCATTCTCAGAGAGGATGGGTAGATGTGTGTGTGTGTGTGTCTGTTTGTGTATTTATATTAAACATACACATATGGGTATTCTACAAGTGATACATCATTACATATCCACTCGAGTCCACATGTATTATCAGAGCAGGGCTGCTGTAAATCGAATGAGCAGCAGGTGTCAGTACTGTGCTGTTGAACCGGGCTTCATGTGATCTGCCCTTTGGTGAAGCAATTGGCTGGAAAGATTCAACACCTTCATTCAAACATAAGTCTTTGTTTCCCTTTCGAAGTGTATCCACTGCTCTTATTTTAGTTGGATTAGCAGTCTATGATTACCGTCTTATAGTTATTTGTCTAAAAGGCCCTACTTTTAGCTGTTGTGTATCATCTCAGGTCTTTTTCTGATTAGCCCTCTCATTAGAATCGAACAGGCACTTGCACTTCTAGGTTGCGCTAGACTGTTTACTGCTCCCTTCACTATGGCTTACTTCATGCAGTGGCAGTTTTTGATATGGGCGACATGGGTTATTGATCAAGGTGGCATCATGGTGGGCATTAACAAAACAAGTTGCTCGCACCCATGCTGCCTTGACATCAAGCCAGCGCATTTTGGGGATTGCATAGGCACCGATCGGTTTTCTAATAAGAGCTCCCTCCATTTGCGAGGAGCTCTTGCCGTGCAGGGAGGAGAGGGGCGAAGCGGCCAGGGATTCTCTGGGTGGCCGAAGTGGCATCTAAAAACCAGCTTGCAAAATAAAAGGAAATAAAAACAAACCACCAAATACAAAAATAACAGACATTATGATATAGACTTATAATTGGCACCGATGTGTTTTCTAAATTCTATCACACACATATACGCGAAAAGTAAATGTGAGATCCCTCGGTGCGCCTTCTTGCTACTGCTGTGCTTAAGTCTCACACACAACCTGCCAAAAGGGGAGGGGGCGGGCTGCTTCCAAATAGAGCACATTTCATTCATAATATTCAAATGGAAGATGGACAAGAAAAGGTCAAAGCCAGCAGGTCCTCAGTTTAGAAAAAAAGAAAAGAAGAGGAGGAAAAACGAGCAAAAGATAGAGTTAAGCAGATGTGTCATTGGATAATGGCACTTATTATGCATCCTGAAACAAGAGAATATTCATTAGTAGGGATAGTGATAAATTTCTGTTTACCTTTAGCCACTTGGCTATCATAGTAAAACAGTAAACTGACAGTAGCCACTGAGATGTGGCTTATTGAATCTTTTGGACTGTGTTCAGCATAATATTAATTAGCCATTAATTGGAAGAGGTGTGTTGTTGATGTGTCTCCTATTCTCAATATATCACAAATTATAATTGTAATGTCTTTTAGCTGTTTGCATATGATTAAATATTGTTATTATTATCCAATGCTTTGTGTGTTCATTTAATACTACTGATACACATATCAAAGTATATTTATAACACAACACAAGAACAGTGATTATATGAGCAAGAATGATCACTACTGTCATTATTTATTGACATTCCTAAAAAAGTTGAAAGACAGAAAGAAACTATTAGAGAGACTGTTTAGCATAGTAACATCATGATAATTATATAACATTCACATATAATAATAATGAATAGAGTGAACTGTAGAAATGCCAAATATTTAATATAAAATGTAAATGTTTACATAATATTGGTAAGAACTCAGTGGTGAGCTCATAATAAGATATTAACAAAACAAAATGATTATTAATAACTAGAAATGAATGGTAGACTTTGTGAGTTAGTTAAAGTAAAAGAATCCATCCATCTTCATCCACTTTTCCAGGGCTGGATAAGTAGTACAGAATACAGTAACCAAAATACATCATATACAGCCTTATACCTCAGTAATCAAATCTGACTTCTCTCTGCTCTGCCTGGTGTTCACTGACTTCATGTCACTGGGAGAGCGTGTCTCCTCTTCTTGGAAGGCACTCTCCAGCACATTCAGGATGGATTTTCGTATTTCAGCCTTAAAATCTTGTCTCAAGAAGACATACAGCAGTGGATTCAAGCAGCAGTGAAGAATGACCAAATTCTCGGAGACATACAACACAATTCGGAAGGCATAGTGAAATGTTTCATTTGGTGGAATAAATACCACCAGCTGAATTAGATCAATGATGTAATAGGGCCCCCAGCACAGAAAAAAAGTGACGATAATGGAAGCAATAACTTTAAAGGGGCGACTTGATTGGCTGGCCAGGTTGCGGTTTGTCCTGAGACGATGGATGATGACAGCATAACAAGCGACAATGACAGTGAAGGGGACTGCAAATCCTAAAAGGAAGTGGGTGATTGAAATGGTATGAAAGACAGATGGTGTTGCATATTTAAAATCCTCAACACTGCTGAAGCAGTAAGTTGTGTTTTTAGACACTTCCTCTGTGTGCATGAAAAAAAAAAATTGAATGTTGACAAACAAAGCCAACACCCAAACACACAGACTCACATAGAATGCGTTGCGTACATTTCGGTGGTTCTGAGTCCAGACAGGACACACCACAGACATGCACCTGTCCACACTGATCACCACCAGAATGTAGACACTGGCAAACATGTTCAGAGAGATTGTAGTGGCGTCCAGCTTGCACATGAAATTACCGAAAGGCCAGTGAAACCGCAAAGCCAGGAATGTTACACTAAAGGGCAGAAATGCTGCAAAGATGAAGTCAGCCACAGCAAGGTTGAGGTACCAAACTGTGTTAACAGTTTTCTTCATCCTGAACCCGGTCACCCAGATAACCAGTCCATTCCCGAGCAGACCGAGGAGAGAGACCAGGGAGAAAACAGCGATAGATATGATGTTGAAAGACTGACGCAAGTTATCCAAAGACTCATCTACATCAGGTGCGGCACTTGTATTGCTTGGACTGAAATTTTCTGGGGTCATTGCAATCATTGCTTTGAGACCTGCAGCAACAGAACAAAAACAAAACAAGTGAACAAGTGTGTTTTAAATTTCTGCTTGAGTCTAGTACAGCTGAAGTTATGACACAAATGAAGACTGTCCATATCAGACCTTAGAGTTAAATCAACATAAACAGTAATGAATTCACTTACAGATTTAAACGTTAAGGCAGATTAAGGTCTAGATTTCAGGTGAGCCAAGAAGTAATTGAAGAAATTTAAGAGCAGTCATGAAAAAAAGAGGTATACCAACTAATTTATTATTAGCAATTTGTTATAAGATTGCATATCTCAAACTAAATTATAATTATGATACAGGGCTTACAAAAAAAAAGTAATGGGGATGACTGGGACATGCTTGTTTTTAACTCAAGTTATCAATAAAAGGTGCAGGAAAATAATCAGTGGTGTAAATAAACAAAAATCCATAGATGATGGATTTTCATGAAGCAGCATGACACAAATGAATCACCATCTGTTCTTGTAATGAACTGTAATGACCTTTGTGTTTGGTTTGAATACACCTTAAACGGTACACCTGCATTTTTTCAACTATTAGGCAGAAAAACATACACTGTCACTCTCTGAGAGTTTGTAGACAAGTTATAACTATGAAAGAAATGCAGTACTTTATTAGTACCCAATTCTATGTAAGATAGTCTGACTCGAGTGATAAGGAAAGTGGAATGAGCAATATATTTACAGTGACCTCCATCACATGTGAAACTTGCTAAAACCCTTCATAATTAACTCAATTAACAAAAATCAAACGCACATGGATTCAGTGACACAGCTTACCTTTCCTTCCTCCTCTGAATCAGAGACTGACTATATATAGGGCTATCAATTTCCCTTCAAGTAGCCACTACCACTAGCTTGAGCTGAGGAATCTAAAACTAAAACTCATTACCCATACTGTCCAGTTGTTGTTGTTGTTTTTGGTTTTTTTTAAACTGTATTCAAACAAGTCAATACTATAAATGGCTTCAAGTGCTCATTCAGGCCTTTTAGAAGCCAGACACCCAGACACTGAGCCATGGCTCTATGCTACATGCACACAGTCCTGCATATTCACTTTTTCCAGATGTGCTTGGATTTAAAAAAATTCCCTTCTCTCTGTGTACCTGGCCTGTACCACTACACTTGTCTTTGGAATGTCTGCCTTCCTGCCTTTTTTCACAAAATGGTATGAGTCTGTTCTGTCTTTGTATGTGAATGGTTGCATGATTTGCTTATCAAAATAAATACCCGTCCCTGCCTGCATGGTTTCAGCAGTCCCACATACAAACTGGCCATTAATAATTGACATGAAATAATCTCATGGGCTGGATGCTGTCTTGTTTCTTTATGTTGTTGGGGGTTCTCAAGAATGACACCATTACTTGAAGAGAAGGTATTTGTAAATGTAAAACAACGCTTTGCCATCACATTCTGCCCAGAGGTAACTCCCTCTAGCTCTCTAGCTCCCCCTACAGTCTAGGAGTATTAACAACATAAAACATGATACTTTGCTGTTATCATTACAGATGTAATTGTATATAGCCGGCTTGCAGTTCGTTTGACACACCTGTGTTTCAACGAAGCCTGACAGACTACTTAAAAAAATTAAAACAAAACAAAAAACTACATCCTAATCTCAAAATATAAAGACACCTTAAATGGTAGAGGAGGTACATTGTAGTCTTTGAAGAAGCGCAATACCTTGGTCATTTTGGACCTTTGCATTGTATGCGCTTAATTCACATAAAAACAGACAGACATTTTTGATGTTACAGCCCAAACAATTTTTTTAAACAAAAGCTGAACTATTTTAATACAAACATTCGCTTATATTTATTTCACTCACCACGATTTTGCATAAATTCTCCTCATTAGGTAGACATAGTATGTAACTAAAACCACTTTCTAAATTTGGTTTAAATGCACCATAACAGATAATATCTGGAGTTTTACAGCAAGTACATACCGCACTGCCACTGTCTGAGGCTTTTTAGACAAGTTGTATTTATGACAGAAAAAAACAGTGAAGTCCTCACATCAGTGCTCTCAAGCAGTTTAGCTAATTTACCCAATATTAGTTAATTAGCTTATTTTACAAGATTAGTGTTTTCCTGAATAGAAAATAACCATGGATTTTATGGTTGTACAAAATAACAAGATTGCATACCTTTGGTGAAGTGCTCCTGTTTGGCTGTTGATGAATACAGAAAAATGACTGATCAAACTGACTGGTTAATATAACTCAGACTAATCAGGGGAGGATCTACTGTGGTGGCATGTGTCGTCATAAAATAATCTTTCTAATATATTGCATAATACCCCCCCCCCCCCCCGCACTTAATTTAAAAATGGTTCAGCCCGTTGCTTCCAACTGCTTTATTTGTTTTTAGTAGCAACTAATACCTATAACTGTGCCAGAGGACAATTTGAATCGATACCATGGGCAATTCAGATTGTCTTGACTTCTTCGTTATATAGCTTGTATTTAGATAGCTTATACCTCATAATTGGCGTTTTGTTGTTTTGTTTTTCCATTTGAAATGTTAATATTCTTGTTTTGATTGTAAGCTTTGATTCCTGTGTGTCTATTTTATCGTTATTCTAGTGTTGTATCTTAATTTTTATGATATTTCTTGCTTTGGTTTACGTCAGGTGTTATTATTCCCAGCAATAGTCACCTAAGTGTTCCTGTTTGTGCCTCTTTTTGTTTAATTTCTGTATCAACATCTTGACATCTTAGTGTCGTTTACAATATCTCTGACGTCCTGGGTTTCTCTCTTTTTTTTTTCTGTTTTAATTTTTAATTTTTTTAATGTCAGTGTCAATGTTTTCACCTTTTGTTTGTTGTGCTTGTTCTCCACAGAAAACTCTTAGTGTATTTATAGTCGAGTCTATACTGTGTCGAGATGTCTGTTTTGTGCCAGTGCTAGTTTCAGTCATAATGCAAATGTACTGTTTACTTTGCAAACTGAAAACCATTTCCTGTTTCAGACCACAGTTGTGATGTCCTGCTTAGTAACATAAATCGAACACATGGGCAAAATTCTTGTAAAAGTTTTTATAGCTACTTATTATTAGAACTATTTATAACTAGATTTTAGGGCTGTGTCCTGAGTCAGTTTCTCTTTTGCCTCTACACCAATGAATCAGAAATAGCCTAGGTTTAACTTCACTAAAATAACATCAAACTGATTAACATTAATTTTTTCAGTAACTTTTTTGTTGTCCAAATAAACACTTGTGACTTCCCCAAAACTTTTTTTTTGACATTTTACATGCTTGATTGATTCATTAGCGCTCTTTCAAAAATCAGAGACAAACTAAACAGCTTGCAGCTTTATACTGGCACTTTCACATCATATTTAATGTTCAGTCTATATCTTTACTGATATAGACTTCAATGACATAAACAGCACAAAATTGTATGTCACAGAGATAGGATATGGAAAAGGGAGGCAAACCCTCAACTCTCTGCCCTCTTATACTTCCTCTATACTTCCTTGCAGCTCTGTTATTAGACAGACCAACAGCCTTCATTTTTGCAGCACCCATCTTATCAAAATCATATCTAAAGCTGCGGGGCATTTGAGCTGGTCTGGTATCATGTGGTTTGCTGCACTGCAACTCTGCATAGTACTTTGAATGATGGCATTAGTGTTTTGATATTTACTGATGTAGATATATAATGTTTTTTTCTGCAGGCGGTATTCTCAACTTTTTTTTTTGAAAAAACACGAATGGTATTTTTCTGTGACTATGTGTACTGTCTCTCAATGTCTTCTTCATTTGTTGAGTCTTACACTGTCAAAATTCAGTTTTCAGACAGAAAATACATACTGGTTAATTCAATTTGTTTTACAAACCCTAATTCAAAAAGTATTCCAAAATAAATTTTTAAGAAGAAAGTACTTGATTTTGAAAATAATCCCGTTATGTTGATTTCTGATGCTAGAGCTCAGTTTCCTGTGGTGGTGATCACACTGGTTAAATGCCAGTATGACCCTCAAAGCAAATGACAAAGCCAGGTGATGATCTTCCATTGCTTTAATTGTCAGATTTAGTGGAACACTTGCATACGTGGGCATATGTGTGTGTATGTTGTGGAATTATATAGCATTATATAGCTTTTTAGCATTATACTTTTCAGCATTATACGTTTAAGCAGGCCTCTGTGTGACCTTAGGAGCAAGAATAGTTGAAGCAACATTACAGGAACAAGATGCACAGACGGGATACTTATAGTACAAAAGTTGTAGACAAGAGGGGGGCAAAAGGGCAGTGTGAAGAACAGTTTAACACCTTGGATAAGTATAGACTAGAAAAGCAGAACTAAGGAGGAGAGCATAAACCCCTGGCGCAACACACACTTGACACCTACGAATCGCACACTGACATGACCCACACACACTCCCACAGTACAGACAGGAACACACACACATTGCAGGCAGAGACATGTACATCACACACACACATGCACAATTAAGATATGCAATTAAGAAAGGGGTTAAAGATAGGGCAAGACCTTAAAAGAAAAGGTAGAAGATGAGAGATGAGGAAGAAGTTGTTTTGATCGAAACTGTGCATGACGTATAGGTGAACGTGATAACAGAATAACAGGAAAGGTGGGAGGTAAATAAGGTTCGAAGAACTGCCCTTCGAATCTGCAAGATGCTTCATGCTGAGCTGATTCCCTCCTGCGCAGGGGTTGAAATAAAGAAGTTGATGAATTGAAGGAGTCTGTCTCGAGTCGTTTGTTGAGTCAGTCGTTGTGGTCTTTCACCAGGTCAGATTCAAAGGATCGGTAGAGGCGTCAGCACGCCGACAATGTGTGTGAGTGTATGTGTGTGTGGTTCTACAAAACAGAATGAAGAAAACAACACAGATTACAATCTAATGTAAACACCAATAATCACGTTAGTAGGCTACATAACATATTACAGCCACATACTTCTATTATGGACCTTATTACTACGCTGATGGCCTTTGCTTGTAGTAGGATGGAAATGGAAAGATGTAATCATCTTTCCATTACTTATGATGTTAAATAAAGTAAAATGAGGCAAATAAACATGATAAAAATCACCAACTCAAACTAAAACTTAGCTTAGTCTAGCCCAGGGGTGGGCAATCTCAGTCCATGAGGGCTGGTGTCCCTGTAGGTTTTAGATGTGTCCTCAAACCAACACAGCTGATTTAAATGGATAAATTAGCTCCTCAACATGTCCTGAAGTTCTCCAGAGGCCTGGTAATGAACTAATCATGTGATTCAGGTGTGATGATCATTTAGCCATTTATTTTTAGCTCAAAATGACAACATTAACACAGTAAAACAGGTCTCTTTCTTAAACAGAAGCCTGTCATGCTTAACTTTGAGAATATAAGTAAATCTTTCTTTAAAAGAACTCTGTCCTGCTTAACTTAAAATTATATAAATTAATAGAAAGCAATAGAACAAAAATATTCTTGTAACAGTGCACATATAGTGCATTTAGTACAATTGGCTTCAGTTGAGATATTATTTCAGCTTTTCTAATGCTAATCAGCTGCTCCTGTTTGTAAACCCGCTTGTTCCCACACAGCAAATTCAAAAGTGTTAAATTTTTTGGTGTTAATAGTCTCCTTGCAAAAGTAGAGTTAATTTTACTCTAAGTAGAGTCACATTTTTTTAATGTAACTCTGAGGTGTAAAATGATAGTAGTTAAAATCGAGTGTTAAAAATGAGTGTTTCTATGTCAAATCTGGAGGTGTTACAATGGAAACATTAACTCTTGACCTCTTAACTCTGAACTCCCACAGGGGCTATGACACCAACAGAGTAAATTCACAGACTCCGCCCCCAGCACGGCTCCAATCGAAGCTGAAGTGAAGCCGTTTCAGAACATTTTGCTCTACATATTTGAGTTGTTTGCCGTGCTTGGTAAGTCATTTTTTCAAAGATTGTTTCAATTATTATTATGAGCTTTTACTTCTGTGGCTCTTTGGAGTTGAGACAAAGCTGTGTGAAAGGCATTAGCCATGTTGCTCGCTGATAGCATAATATTCTGTTTTAGCTAGCTGAAAGGTATTGTTTGCGGGCAAATACCACAGCCTTGAAAAAAGCTTGCATGTGAATTTTCAGTCAAACTTTTGGTCAAATACACCTAAAACAATGTCTAGAATGTGAAATGTTGGTATAATGGTGCTACTTGAAGCCTGAAAACGATCGCCCATAAAAAAACAAACAAAAAGCGAGCAAACAGCAGTAGCAGACGTCCTGACTCGATTCTACGTTAGCATAGATCCCTCCAGAGTTTTGTGCACACGGTTTAGGTAAAAATGAAAAAGGTTGAGGTTTTACATTTAGTTCAGTATTACCTGTTGCCTGTGTCCTTGTCTTTTGGGAAAATACTTTACACAAGTAATGGCTCAAAGAGGATTCCTTTTTTTTTTTTACTGTGCTGCAATTGTTTACTGGATTATTTGTGCCATTAATTAGTGTCAACTAATTTTTATTCAATCTCTGCACAGGATATGCTTGTGAAGATGGAATATGGGGGAGAGCAGAAGTGCGCTGAAGTTCCACAAAGGGATGAATGAAGGACATGCATATTGTATTGAAGAAATAAGTGATGAGAATGCTGTTATTTGCATTTACCAGCTCAGACCTTTTGATAAACAAAATTCTAATGAAAGTGAGAACATGTACACTGTTACGTCTTTCAGAAAATGTTTTGAAATTGTGGTGCACAGTTCAGAATAAATGTTTTTCAAAAACCATTGCATCTTTTTAGTAAATGTTTATTTCCAAAAGAAATTTCTAGAAGTTCAGAACAGTAAAATTCCCACTTTTTAGAATGAATTAGAAGATAACTCTTACGTAGTTAAACTAAAATACTCTTTGAGAGTTAATATATAAACTCTTAACACCAAGTGTTAAATTATCAACTCCAGACAGATTTGGTGTTTAACACTAAATCAGAGTTAACGTACCAACTCTCCAAAAAGAGTTAAATTAACACTCTCTGGTGTGGACCCATATAGACACTTTAATAGTGTTGAAATCAAATCTGACAGTGTTAATTTGGACATGCTGGATTTGCTGTGCATGATTACGCATCATAACTCATCATCATTATTCATCTATGTATTACTTTTATGTATTAGTCGTCTATTTGTTGTAATCACCTATCCTTGCAGTTGTTTATTACACAAAATAAATTATATTATCACACTTCTGGCCACATAGCGCTGATATTCACCGCACATGCCCATATTAACCTTAACCAGAGGGTTTAAAAAAAATAAACCAGTGTTTACATACCATATCTGCTTCTGCCGTGGCCTGGTGGACAAAAAATTGGTTAAGGGTTCCCCGAGCTTTCACGCCCCTCATGTTCTTCATGTGCCCACCATTAGAAGCATGCCTATGGAAAAAGTGCGCCGGCACACAGTGCAGTGCGCTTTATAGGTGTTATCGTGCACTTTTCCAGCCAGGTGTTTTCCTTTTCCCATTCCTCCCTGTACTTTTGCAGCCTATTTTTCTTTCTCTGAGGGGAACAAACATTGCTGCTCTAATGCTGGGCTTACACTGTGCGATTTTTGGCCCATTTTGAGACGATCTTTGAGTCGTGCGACCGATTTGGTGATCGGCCCGATTTTGGCCTTCATCGTGCATCGTGTAGTATACGTGGGGTAACGAGAAGCGATTAACACCTCACAACCAGCTCCTGATCATCAATCGCTCGTGAGGGTGTCACCACAGGTGCTCACACTGCTCACGCACAAACACGTAAACGTCGGTGAAAAAGATGGAGCAGCACAGCTGTGCAGCCTGTGATCTGGACACAAGCGATGGAGGCACAACTTGTAGAACTTTGGAAAGCTCATCCGAGCCTTTTCGATGTGGCATCACAAAATTATCACGACCACAACAACCGTGAAAATAGTTGGATTTACATTGCTGCTCAATCACAGCTGCCTGATTAATGTTTTTCATTAGCAATTTAGCAAAGTTGATGGTGGTGGTGTGTCTGTGTGAGTGAAAGACAGAGAGGGAGAGCGAGCGACAGATTTTCTGTTATAACTGTTGTGTGCCCACCTTATTACTAAATTAGGCAGAGCACTCCGAATTGAATCAGGACATAATGTCTTTATGTTGCTTTATTGAACACTGTCCATCTTACAACTGGCCACTTAACGGGGCTTCCTCCGGACAATAACATCCGGTTCAAAGGTCATCACCTTAAGACATAGCCATATCAATACATGACAATAACCTTCATTTTATGGAGGCACAGTGTGAGCACTCAGGTCACATCAGAGCATCGGGTCGTATAGTGTGAGACCTGCATCGTGACCTACCAACTTCTAACCCCTGCGAGTCAATCGTGCAGTTTGAGCAGGAGCTGAATAACGTGACTGAAAAAAATCGCACAGTGTTTGCCCAGCTTTAGGTGTACTGTCATCCGAGACTTGCACCGCAGTGTCTGCGTTTGTTTCCCTGTTGGCCATGCTTCTTGTTGTGGTCATCTGTTGTCTTCCAGTATTTTCTCCGTAAGCGACCTTTCCTCGACCAATGAGATGAGCGGTAATCTGAATTGTCATACTCGAATTGTCAAAGTGTGCTGTCAGCTCATTGGTCACAAAGCAGGAGAGGGGCTGGGAATTATGTTTTCAAACAAAGCGTTAATTCCATTAAAAGTTATAGACTACTTTTGATTCTCACTGTATTACGGGACAAAGTGCGTCCCTTATTAGCTCAATACGGGACGTGTACTTTTGTTTCGAAATACGGGACGATTCCGTTTTTTAAGGGACGGTTGGCAACCCTACGTAGACTGAGAATGCCCACACTGGCTTAGCCAAAACTTAGCTTGGCCTCGCCAATCTTAGCTTAGCTTAGCGATAACTTAGCATATAAAATGTGTAAGCAGAAGATGTCCAGAGTAGGGATGGGTACCGGTATCCATAACAGTAGTATCCAGACTGAAAAACAGCGCACATTTCAGTGCTTTATTTCGGTGCTTTTTTTTCCTGAGATGTCATACACTTTGGATTCTAGCCAATCATTTTACCTTTCCAAGGATAGTAGGCGGGGCCAGGAACGTAGTTCTTTTAGAGCAGAGCTACAGATTAAAAATGCCCAAGGCAAAGCGGTCAAAAGTCTGGCTGTACTTCACAGCAAAAAATGCGAACTCAGCAGCCTGCAATAAGTGCTTTAGGGTGATACTGTGCAAAAGAGGTAACACCTCGAATCTGATGAAACACCTAGCGACGTATAGCATTTTGTTAAAAGCCGAGAAATGCACCGTATTTGATAGCTTGCTGCAAGACCGAGCACCGAGCACATCTACTGCGGGTGTGGTGCCTGTTATTGGACCCGGAGTTAACATAACATATGACAAACAAGAAAAGACTCATAAACAAGAAGACATGGATGATAACATAAACTAGACCACACTCAACTACGACAAACTAATAAAAATACTAGAACTTCACATTACCACAATATATCTATCATAAGGCACAACGGATTACAAGGTGCATTAAGCAAAACAAAACAGTCAGATAAGTCAAACTTTATTCAACGCATTCTTTTTGTGAACTGATGAAGACACTTGGATATAGTGATGGGAATTCCGTCTCTTTTTAGAGAACCACCTCTTTCGGCTCCGCTCACTCTTTCGGCTCCCAACCGGCTCTTCAGGTTCACTGTAAAAAAAAAAAAAAACGTTGCTAAAACTTAAAAACTCAAGGCAACCGACTGCATTTACGTTTTTAGGTTCTGATGGATAACTTATAATTTCAAGTTTAGGAGATAAGTTGCTTTAGCTAATGTTTTTGTGTTGACAAAATTAATAATTGTCCTTTTTCTCAACTCATATTTTATTGTTTTTGCAACGTATTTCCTAAAGTTTACACAACATATTTTTTTTGTTTTGCCAATCAATTTCCTAAAGTTTAGAAAAAGTATCTTTCATAGTTTTCATGAGGTGCTCCCTGTTGTACCAATGAATGTTTACACAGTTGATTTTCAAATAACTTTCGTGTTCAAACACAACTGCACCACTGACAATGTTGACTTTTGAGATCAGCCATTTTTAACATACTGACAACATTCAGCCACAAATAAAGTCCTTCCAAAAACACAAAAAATTTTTTGTAACAAATGTTACTCATCCAATTTTAAAGGTGGTGTTGTCAGACAGAATATCAAACCTATCTTGATAGATAGTCACTAACAAACAGATTCAAAACATCAGATGGCAGGATGTGAACAACTTCTATCTGGTTTCCATACAGCAAACAACTTTCAAACAAATGTTTCCACCACTTGTCTTTTAATAGTAATGGTATCAACACTCCAATTTCCTGTGAAGTTCAGTATCGCGCCACATTGGTTATAAAACTAGTACAAATGTACATAAAACCAGATTATAAATTTTTTTAAAACAGCTCAAGTTAGAATAAAACCTTTCAACATCTTATAATAACATGTTAGACATGAAATCTGCAATCAGCCATGCAAGCTACATTAGGTAAAGTTAGAACAGAAGACATTGATTCAGAACTTTCTGCACCATACCGTTTTCTTAAAGACAGAAATTAACTTTTTTCAAAGCAACTTGCCATGAAACCCAAAAACTGTAAATCAAAACAAATTGCCATTCTGTTTTACACAAGTTGCATTTGAGTTGAACATGTTGTCAAATAGGTTAGACTTTGGTTAAGAGCTTGGTTTTGAAGCTTCTTATCCTCTGGGAACAGGTAGATGTCAACTCCATAAAAATGTGTTGCACAGCTTCAAATGTGTACTTGAGTTCTTTGGGAAACTCCATGTTGAGCCCATAAAGTAGGCCAAACAAGTAGGCAAAGGCAGTGGGAAGGTCTGGCAGATCATCAAGAATAATGTCCTCTTCCAAAACAATGGCAGTGTTGACCACTGTGGACTGCGAGTTGGGTCCCACGTAGTCCTCCAGAACAGTGAGGATGCCCACCGTAACACCTCGGGTTGCCTTCTCAACTGGATCTGTATCCTATGCAAAATAAAAAACAACAGTACATATAAGTCTCTGAAAACCAAAACTGAAGATTGAGTAGATTTGCATACTCACCAGACATGTTAAGAAGAGTTTGGTCTCGTCATCGCGAACAAATATCGGTAACCCTTCCAAACTGATGGTTCGTCGATGCTGGACTATGTTTGAGACCTAAAACAAGGAAATCAAATAAGACTCAGTCTCATTTATAAACCTACCATTTTGTTTTTAAAACACATTAAGTGTTGTTGCTCAAAATACAGCCTTAAGAAATAAGATGTTGAAATGAGTTATTACAGATAATTGGTCATGTTTTTGTCAGTTTTTTTTATTTATTTATTTTTTAAGTAATTTTGATGTGCAACAAATGTAGCACACTTATTACAACATTTATAACAAAAAGTGCCATGAGTGGGATGAGAGTTGAACTGTCTGTCATGACCTGCAATCTGCCAAACACAGCGCTGCTTGTTAGCTTATAATCCCATTCAGGACACACTTTTTGAAAACTAACAATTTTTACATCAATTTAGTAAATATTTAATAAAGTATCTTTCGTTACAGTGGGAACTTCAGGTTCCTCATAAACCAGACACAAATACATTTTTATATATTACCTGTTCATCAAACTTCTGCAACAGGGAATCCATGTCATTGCGGAAAGCAGCTTTTCTAATTCGATACAGCTTAATCAGCCGAAGTGAGTAAGTGTCGAGGGCAGTCATGAAGGTCCCCATGAGATCCTTGGTGGTAATGCGTGAGAATTCCGCACAAATCTACAAAGCAACAAAAAAAAAAAAAATAGAAGAAAACTTTTAAAGGTACATTATATAAAAATCACATTGTTTTCAAATTTGGTTAAGGCAGACGGCCAGGTGGCTTTCAGTCCTTGCAAAAGCGCAAAGTAGACCCCGTAGCATCCAAAAATATGAGATGCGCATGCGTACTCAGGCACAGAAAGGTGCCAATAGCTTCAACTCATGTAAAACTTGAATTCATTCATTTTTCCAGCAATAAATTTCATCTGAGACCAACTTTTGCTCCAAAACGTTAAATGATTAGTTGAAACCCTTAATGTATTTGAGTTTATGGGCCAACTGAACTTTTATTGTTGAATTGTGAAAGAAATGACTGTAAGCTCAACAACTGCAAGTTTGATTTTTTACAGTGTTGTTGCTTTAATTAATTTATTATCAACACCAATATAAAATTATGCACAAAAGAAATGACTAATGTTAAAAAAACCCTGTGGTTTTATTTATATATGTTTATATATAAATATATACCGTGGCCCCTAGAGACAAAGCACGTACAAACTCCAAAACACGTACAAATTCCAAAGCACGTACAAAGCTACCTAGATCACTTAAATTACATAATTGAAAGCATATGTGTATTGTCTGTGTATTTATACACAAACTAAACAGCAGTGACTTTTGTAGGGTCACTGACGTTGTTAGCTGGTATATAATGATGTGCTAGGTGATCGCTAGTGACATAGCTATTGTGGTTTGTGTATCTATACACAAACAATCATATATATTCAAATAATTAAAAAAAAAGTTCATTTACCTGTTACTACCACACACCAAATCATGTCGTTGGTACTTCCTGGCTTGTGTAGCCACTAGGTAACAAAAGCTCAACACTGCCCCTAACCTGTTATGAGGGGATAGTGCCTGCAACTGAACCTGTGTAAACCATAGTTTTTTTATTTGTTTAACTCTGATACAAGTGCTCCATTGAGTTGGAGCTTGGCACAATCTTGTTAGAGGAGGGCGCTCTTTCACCTCTCACTCTTTTGTTCCAGTGGAGCCATAGGTTGAAAGGGCAGAGCACGTCGTACACCATTGTTGTCTTCTTCAGCGTCAATGTGGAAATCTTTTCACCCTTTGGGTTATTACTGTGTTTGTGGAATCTTCTTGCAATAGCTGGCATGAACCCAAGTGACTCGACCTTCGACCTAAACTGCTGTCAAGCTGGTCTGATCAGCACCCGGTCTCCCAGTCTGGGAATTCCCCACCTTGGGAGGATTTCAGCATTCACCATGTTATACTCACACATAAGGCCAAGTGTTGGAATTTAATAATCTTTAATACAAATATACCTCATTGTTACGTATCTCACAACTGCTTAATATTTAGCATCACACACTTGTTTATACTTTATTTCACACGGTTAAGTATTGTAAAGTTTTTTTCACAATTCGGCTGATAAATAAATATAATATTTATTCGCCTAGATAATCCTACATTATTTATTTTTAAAAGTGATTATTATTATCCAATGTTTGATGATTTTTTCAGTAAATACTACTGATACACATATCAGTTTATTTGTAAAACAACACAGGAACAGTGATTACAAGAATGATCACAGTTGTCATTATTTATTGGGTTAAAAAAACTTTTAAAGAGCAAAAGCAGAAGAATAAGAATCTGTGAGACTGTTTGGCATCATAATATCATGATAATGATATAATGATCTTATATTATAATAATGAATACACTGAACTGTAGGAAGGTCAAATATCTAATATATAATATAAATTTTTGCATGATATTGGTAAGAAGAAGTCATCTTACAATAAGACATCAACATTACACACTGTTTATTAACACATGGAAATAAATGGCAGGCTGTGTGAATGAATTATCCTTAAAGTATGTTTTAACTGCCCAATCCATGCTTATCTAAGATGGCATCTGTGGGAGCTGTCATGTCCCGTCAACTAAATTTGCCTGGTATTGTTTGTGTTTTACAAAGTGAACTGGACACAAAAGTAATACTGATTTTGATTTTTCTGACTGGTTCTTCTTCTGGGAAGTAACATTGTTATAATCACACAACAACAACAACAACAACAACAACAACAATAATAATAATAATAATAATAATAATAATAATAATAATAATAATAATAATGGCACAAAGTTAATGTAGTCAGGAAAAACAATACAGTGAAGAAATAAACCATCACAGCACCATTTAAACAATTAGCTGTTTCCATTAGATTCATTTTTAGATTCATTTCATAAGCACATAATTTTATTAAACCTTATAAAAATTTAATCTGCCGTTATATTTACAGCTGGTAAAAAGTCCCCCAAATTTTTCAATCAAAGGTTTTAACATGTTTATTAATCTCATATACAGCCTTATACCTCAGTAATCAAATCTGACTTTTCTCTGCTCTGCCTGGTGTTCACTGACTTCATGTCACTGGCAGAGTGTTTTTTCTCTTCCTTCAAGGCACTCTCCAGCACATTCAGGATGGATTTTCGGACTTCAGCCTTAAAATCTTGTCTTAAGAAGACATACAGCAGTGGATTCAGGCAGCAGTGAAGAACCATCAAATTCGAGGCGACATTCGACACAATTAGAAAGGCAAAGTGAAATGTTGCATTTGGTGCCTTAAATATCACCAGCTGAATAAGATCAATGATGTAATAGGGAGCCAAGCACAGAAAAAAGGCAACAATAATGGAAGTGATAACTTTAAAGGGGCGACTTGATTGGCTGGCCAGGCTGTGGTTTCTCCTGAGACGATGGATGATGACAGCATAACAAGAGACAATGACAGTGAAGGGGACTGCAAATCCGAGAAGGAAGTGGGTGATAACAATGGTCTGAATGACAGTTGGTGTTGCTTTTTCAAAAAAACCGATGTTGGAGCAGTAAGTTGTGTTTTCAGTTTCTATCTTTGTGTCCATGTAAAAATAATGTTGAATGTTGACAATCAAAGCCAACATCCAAACACACAGACTAACATAGGTTGCACTGCGTACATTTCGGTGGTTCTGAGCCCAGACAGGCCACACCACAGACACACATCTGTCCACACTGATCACCACCATAATGTAGACACTGGCATACAAGTTTAGAATGATTAGAGTGCCGCACAGCTTGCACATGAAATTGCCAAAGGGCCAGTGAAACTGCAAAGCCAGGGATGTTGCTCTAAGGGCTAGAAACACTGCAAAGATGAAGTCAGCCACAGCAATGTGGAGGTACCAAATTGTGTTAACAGTTTTCTTCATCCTGAACCCGGTCACCCAGATAACCAGTCCATTCCCGAGCACACCGAGGAGAGACACCAGGGAGAAAACAACAACAGCCACGGTGGTAAGAGACGAAAACAAGTCAACCCAAGAATCGTTTAGATCAGGTGCAGCAGTTGTATTGATTAGACTGGCCATCTCCATTATTGTTTATCAAGAAACCTGTAATATCAAGAAAACAAAAAGAACAGAAAAGAGACATCAGGGTCTGTATGAATGTATGTAAAGTAATCTTTAATTTTCCTAATCTTTTAGATTTCTGCTTGAGTAGAGCTGTTAAGCTGTTAAGGCAGATTAAGGTCTAGATTTCACAAGTGATAAGCCAAGAAGGAAATGAAGAAATTTCAAAGTGAATTTAAGAGATGAACTAATCAATTAAAGCAATTTTTAAAATAAGATATTGTATCTCAAGATGAATAAGTTTTACAACAAAGTGGGTATAACAGGGACATGCTTGTTGTTAACACAGTAACTCATGAAGTTACTGAAATTATCAATAAAAGGTGCAGGAAAATAAGGAGGTGTTTTTGTCTGACCTTTGATTTATGTAACAATTAGACACAAGGATGAAAAAAAGAACAAAATTTGGTGACAAAAGGTTTGATAAAATCTCTTAAATGATTTTAAATGAAGTAATCTTAAAAAGCAGCACTTATAGTGAAGCAAAATATTTAAGCTCATTCAAACTATGCTATTTTAATCTATTCAATGAGTGGTGCATATATGTAAAAATAAATCCATAGATGATGATTTTCATGAACCAGCAGCCTTTTTCAGAAGTTGAAATATTTTGCCACAAAGGCAGATTCCCCTCTGTTCATGTTGCCCAGTGCAATTTCATGTCAGTTGTAATTAAAGACTTTTTATGTTTATGTAATGAGGAGAACTGTAATGACCTTCGTGTTTGGTTTGAATACACCTTAATACAGCAAAGCGTTTTTTACAACAATTAGAAACAGACAGAAAAACATACGCACGATCACTGTGTGAGAAACAAGTTATAATATGACAGAAAACAATTACTTCAAGAATTCTCATCAAAGCAGTGCTCTCTCTTAAATGCAACAGCTTAGCTTGTTTGCTTAATTTTAATAAATTATCTTATTGTATTATGTAAATACCAGGGTCAGTCTATTCCTGCATAGCAAATATGTGATGATTTTACAAACTTACAAAAGGAAAATATCAAAGATCATTTACCTTTAGGGAAGCTCCCTTGTTGGTTGTTGATGAATGCAATGCAGAAAAATGCCAGGTTAATATATGTGAGGTAAGACGTCACTGCCCACAAAGAAAGAAATTGAGAGAGAGCGAGAGGGAGAGAGAGAGAGAGAGCAAAAGATGTCTAAAATCTAAAATATAGTGTGCCACCAGTATAGCTCTGTTATCAGCATCCTGTTTTGCAAGCTTGGTCAGCTTTTGTATTTACTCTGAAAGTTGCCATTTTTGCCCTTACATTTATCTCATTTATTCTTTCTCTTGATTCTTAGTTTATTTCTGTCTTAACTTTTACAGTGTTCAAAGAATTAAAGGGACACTTTGAAAACACATCAGACCTTAATGGGAAAACAATGTGCCGAGCTTGAAGGACAGACTGCCCGCATAGGCGAGAGGGGAATTTTAAAAAAATATTGTAGGAGGTGACTTTGCCTCTGAACAGGAAAATATGTACAGTCGGGGGTCAAAGTGGGTTCAGCAGGTGGGGAAACAATGACTCTCTTCTCTTTTTGCTTCTCTCTCTTAGTTTTTTGTTAAAGCAAAAATAATAACCCTACTTTGAAAATGGAAAACTAGAAAGAACAGATATTTATTTAAAATGTAGGGACCGTCACTCACCAGGAGAAATGCAGGACTAAGTGGACAATGGGCAGTGAACAATTTCATTACATTATCTAATGGCAGTCAGGGTGCTGTTACCTTGCCTAGAGGTGTGTGCATTACTTCAAAGATTAGCAGTACCCAGTAGAGGAGGCACCGGAAGCAATGTGAGAGAAGTGGGGCAAGCCTATTAGGCCACCTATTAGGTAATTCAATTAGTTATTATTGCCAATGATTGCTCACTAGATCACAAAATATACCACATACTTTTATGAACCACAAAGGTGAGGGACCGCTGTGTTTTCAATAAGTCTTGGACTCTGTCATTCAGCTAGCTGGGTTAACAAGCTACCGCACCAACTGAGCCTTAAGTTAAGACTCATGGTGGGGAAGTGTGTGTTTACATCATTGACGCTTGTTGCTAAAGTGCTACTGTTGTGCACAAATGCTGTCCTCCACTGGCAGTTTATTATCATTGAGAAGAAAGGCAAGACCATCAGACCCTGCGTAGAAAACATTGCATTTGTTCACATCTCCTTTTGAGTTATTACAGGGAGCAACCATCTTCAGTAAACTGGACATGCAGAATACTTACCATCTGGTAAGAGTAAAGGAAGTGGATGAGTGGATGAATACCTCCACCAGGAAGACGAACTCAGCCAGCCTCACCTCTGCCATTTTGAGTATCTGGTGATACCTTTTGGTCTTTCGAATGTCCCCTCTGTGTTTCAGTCCCTCGTGAATAACGTCCTCCAGGACTTCATTAATTGCTTTGTCTTCGTCTACATGCTTATCTTTTTGAAATCAGCCCAAGAACATGAAACCCACGTCAGGCAAGTGTTACAATGTTTGTTGGGGAATAAACTTTTTGTAAATAGAAAAAAATATGAATTTCACATTGACACAGCTTCCTTCTTGTGCTACAGAGTAGAGAAAGGCAACCTCAAACCAGAGCCTGCAAAAGTGAGGTAGTAGTAGACTTGCCAGTCCATCTAACCACATGCATCTCCAATGTTTCCAGAGTTTTGCTAGCTTGTATCGCTGTTTCATCGGCGATTTCAGCAAAATGGCCTTACTCTTAACACATCTAACCTCTCCAAAAGTTTCTTTTAGTGGTGTGCGGATCGATTTTGAAATATCGATTCTTCCGATACCAGTAATTTATGTTCTAGAATCGATTCTCATATTAAAATATTGATATTTTAGTACTTTGGGGTAAATTTTTAGTTTTTCATTAACAGGAAAGCAGTGGAAACAAACTATATCATTCGAATTGGAAGGAACTACTTCCTCTTACGCCTTTCATAGTCATGTGCGAAATACGGCTGTATAAATGTGTCGCAGCCCCTGGCGTGCGCACTCACAACAATGGCTGAGCGTAAACAGAGTCATGTGTGGACGTATTTTACCTCCACAAACAGTCAAGACGCGGTTTGCGATACATGTGGCAAGACAGTGAGGTGTGGTGGCAACAGCACTAACCTCGTCAAACACCTCAGAGTAAATCATGTCACAGAATATGAGCTTATGTTGAGACAAACTGAAGAGGAGGACAGGGACAGGTGCTACCAGGGCGAGACAGACGTCTCTCGCGGAGTCCTTTAGTACTGCAGGCAGGCAACATGCTCAAATAGTGCACAACTTCAGGTTTTTTATTTCTGTATGATAATTCTGCATTATTAAGCAATGAGAACAAGTAGTCTGATGTCCTGATCATTATGAAGCTATATTACTATATTCTCATTACAATTTCATAATACAATTATATATTGTATTATGAAATACAATAAAACATTACGTTTTTGTACAGAGTATCGGTATCAGATCAGTATCGTCGATACCACCCTGAATTTTAGTTGGTATCGGATTGGAAAGGAAATCAGTGGTATCGCACATCACTAGTCTCTTTCCAGTGGAATCCTTCAGCGTAGTCAGTGTTTGATCTCCTGAAGAAATGTTTCGCCACCACTCCAGTCCTGTCCCAGCCTGATATTAACTGCTAATTTATCATCGAAGTGGATGCCTCAGACTCTGATATAAGAGCAGTCCTCTCTCAGTAACGGGAAACTGCATCCATGTGCTAATTTCTCCTAGTTGTCTCCTTGATTGCAGTGGGTATGCCGATCGCAACAGAACCCCTGCACCAACTTACACCAAAGGCCAGAAGGTTTGGTTCTCTACTCAGTAATTGGGAGTACTCTCCCAGTTGGACCATGTGAAATAGAGTCTATGGCCAACCCGGTTTTGTGCATCTGAAGCTGCTTCTCAATATGCAAACTCATAATGCGTTCCATGTATCTCAACTAAAACCTGTCCACTCCACATTCTGGTGAAATCACTGTAAAGTGCACTAAACTGTGATTCATTTCCACACTGATCACTAGAATGTAGACCATGACAAATGTGTTCATATAGACCATATTTATGGTGTATCACACTCAGGGGTAGAGATCTTGCAAAGAAGAAGTCAGCTACAGCAAGGTTGAGGTACTGAAATGTATTGACTGTTTTCTTCATCTTGATCGTGGTCACTCAGATATCCACTTGATTCCAGAGCACGCAAGGCAAGAGCCCAGGGAGAAAACAACAATACGGATGTTGGTGAGAGACTGAAACAACTCAGCATACACAGAGCCATTTGGATCAGGTTCAGCAGTTATATTGATTTGACTGAAAGAGTTAATTGTTATATCCATCATAGTCTTGAGACCAGTGAAGATGATATAAAGAAACAATACAAATGTATGTAAATCTTTAATATTTCTACTGTAATGCTTGCAGAGTAGAGATTTTCTATATGAGCACAGATTTAGGCACTGAAAGTTGTCTAGGCCTTCATACTGTGGAGCTAAGAAAGAAGCAAAGAAGAGTAAAATTTAGCATAAATTAATGACATAAAATACCAAAATTCAGAAAACCCGAATTTTTCACTCTTGAGATGAAAAATAACAATACAGGAGTGTGCTACGAAGTGATTTACATGTGTGGGACATGTGAGGACAGTGTTAAAACAGTGACGTATGATATTACTGAAGTCATCTTTGAGTAAGAAAATAAAAACATGTACACTTTCTCTTTGTTTGTCCTCCTGTACAGCATGTCGGTGTAATTTCACAACATAGACACAAGCATTAAAATGCAAGTATGAAAACAAGTTGATGACCAAAAATTTAGAAAGCCTATTTTGTAAACATTTTAAATATTTTATAAGCACTCATATACCACAATATACAACCTTGATGAGTGTCACTGATGTCTGCAGTTAGATGCTGCCAAAACAATAAGAAAATATTTGCATATATTCCTGGTTTGGATACAGCTCTTTTTATCACTATTCTGCATAGTTCTTTTTGTTGCCATTGTTTTTGTGTTTTTTTTTCAAAGGTACCTTTAGCCCTTTTCAAAAACTGATTGTCATTAACTTTCTATGACAAAATTCTAATATCCAACAAAGTATCCTTTATCAGTCTTTATGTAAATTGGTTTATGTATTTCATATGGATATTGTCATCCTTTGATTTTTTATGGTAAATGGTAAATGGCCTGTATTTGTATAGCGCTTTTACTGGTCCCCCCTAGGGACCCCAAAGTGCTTTACAGTCATCCACCCATTCACACACACATTCATACACTGGTGGAGGCAAGCTACAGTTGTAGCCACAGCTGCCCTGGGGCAGACTGACATGTTTATGTTGTTATGTTTTTATTCCTTTGCGAAAATCTTTTCACTCTTTTTGAAAAAGGGAATATGTGATCACCCTCAACAACGCATATCCACTCAAAGTTTTCAAAAACTGAGAAATTCTCAGCTGCTCTAAAGAGACAGAGACAGAAAAACGATTGTTGTCTTGTCATTAATGTACCATGCAACTTGTTATAGCGAAAAATTACCGCATCCTGTTTTGCCATCTTGCTTGAAATTTCTTGTTAACTCTTACAGTCATCAATGTTCTTCTTGTGCTTGGTCAGTGTTAAGTTTTGAAAGAAGTTTGGGACCATGAGATATACACCGTGTGGCATTGCTTATTGACAATAACACAGCCTAACAATACCTAATTTCTTCAATTTTCTTTAAAGTAAATTTAACTTAAAACTTAAATATCTCTCCACTCCATTATATTTTCTATATGTACAGGGAATAACACCCCTTCGTCATGGTGCATGGATACTTCTTTAAGATAATCCTGCCTGCCCGGCCATGCCCCACAGCTTACCTATAAAACAGCTGTGCGGTGATGGAATAATCAGAATGCTTCACCAGTCGGCCAGATGCAAGACTGGCCTGAACGAGTCCCACAATTTGCGAGGACCGCAACAGAGCGGGCTGCTTATGGTCGGCCTGCAAGATGCTGAGATGACTGTGGAGATGAAGGCTGCTGCTGAGGGGCACCCAGCATGAGTTCTCCAAAAGAGGGGCTGGCTACCACATACAGGCGGTAGAACCTAGTAAAGGTTGAACCCTGTCACCATGTTGCTTCTGCACAAATGGCAGATGCCCCTCCACAATGTCCATGATGTGGCAAAATGTGAGTCGGGGGGGATCCCTGCAGAGGCATAAGCTTGCAGAATGCCTTCTAAAAACCAGTGAGACAACTGGAGTTGGACAGGGGTTTGCATTCACTGTAGCCTCTAAGGGACTCTCTGTCCTGATGATAACATGGACTCCCTGAAATTGAGGCAGATACGGCTAGAGTGACAGATCAGGAGGACAGCCTGTTCCAACATGTTGATATGGTGGGACACCTATAAGCTGGTCCAGCGGCGCACAGTGGCAGCCATGAGGTACATGAGGTGGAGGTACAGCCCCAAGCTTAACCGAGAGGGTAGACCAAACTGGTCTAGGCATGCCCTGAGAACCGGACACCGTTCAGCAGGAAGAGATGCGGAAGCTCTGATGGAGTCCAGGGACATACCCAGAAATGCTGTGATCTGAGACAGTTACAGTTTACACTTCTTGGGATTCAGGCGCAGCCCTAGAGGCTGAGCATGGGATACCAGCAGCGCTACATGGTTGCGGCACTGCTTTTCTGACATGGCGCAGACCAGCTAGTCGTCCAGGTAATTCAGGACCCTGAGGTCCTGCCGCCTCATAGGAGCAAGGATGGCGTGAACATCTGGGGTGCGAGAGAGAGGGGAGGACTCAAAACTGTAAGAAACGTTACTGCCCCTGCCAGATCTGGATCTGGATCTGGAAGCATTCGTCCTTCGGGTCAATGTCACCTGTGAGGGTGAGGGTCTGCTGGGAGTTGCTAACTCAGGTGAAGGTTGTGATGGTTGTGATGGGGGGGGGGGGCTGCGGAAAATCTGCAGGTGGTAGCACCTGCAGATTTTCCGCACCACCACCTAAGGGTCTGCCCCCAGAGCCGACCAGGCCACCCTGCATTCCACAGCAGACAGGAGAGGGAGCTGGGTGGCCTGGCCTATGGAAATGTCGGAAGGTGGTGGACAGCTGAGCCTTGGCCACGCGTCCTCCACCTTTGCCCTGCATGTGGGTGCTGCATCTGCAAAAGATATCCAACTGAGGCCTGAGATTCCCACGGCCTGGGAGCAGGTTAAGTCACGGAAGCCCTGGGCCTAATTACACTCAGAGAATGCCTAAGCAGGCCCTCAACATGTCCTGATCATCACAGTGACTACTCCAACTTCCTGCAGAAGTTGGATTGCCCCTGGGCCAAAATTGCTGTAGGTTCAACTGGCAGCCTCATTAGGCAGTCCTGATTGTGCTGCCAGAGCTGGGATTGAGATAGTCAGTCAGAGGTGGCCGTGTACCACCCAGAAAGAGGCCAAGGAGCTACTTGTGGAAAAGGCCTGCTCGTTCATGAGCAAAGCTAGGTGACTGGAAGCAGCCAGGAACTCGCCTGCGTTGCCAGGGTCCCCAGATCATACCTGCATCTGAATGGCCTGTTGTAAGAGTAAGATAGACAGGCCTGAATTGCAACGGCGCTGTGTAGCCCAGCTAGCATGGTGTCCATTACCCAAGCGTCCTGGCTAGGAAATGAGCGGGCGACCAGACGGGCCAGGGGCGGATTCACTGGGGGCAAGCCCCAAGCAATCTGCTCTCGGCTAGGCATGCAAGGAAATCTCCTGCAGGCACGGGACCACTGGTGCAAGGCTACAGGGGAGTCAAACTGCCTGCACACTAGGCCCATGGGCCTGGACACTCTGCCATTGCCTGTAAGCCATCCACCTTCCCTACCTTAGCCTTAGGTAGTGGTTCCCAAACTGTATTTGCTATGACCCTCTGTGTTTTACAAGAAAAATGTTCACGCTCCCCCACCCCCAACAACTCATATCCACTCAAAGTTTTCAAAAACTGTGAGAAATTCTCAGCCGCTCTAAAGAGACAGAGACAGAAAAATGATTGTTGTGTTGTCATTAATGTACCATGCAACTTGTTATAACAATTATAATGTGTTATAAAAAATTACCGCATCCTGTTTTGCCATCTTGCTTGAAATTTCTTGTTAACTCTTACAGTCATCAATGTTCTTCTTGTGCTTGGTCAGTGTTAAGTTTTGAAAGAAGTCTGAGGAAATTCAAGGTGTTTCAAGTGGCAGTAACACATAACGTGATAAAGCAATTGAAGTAAAAGGTACTGTCATGTGACCGAGTGTGAACCCAGATACAGGACTCAGCTGACTGACATAACTCAAAGTCACAGCTTTACTTAATGCTGGTAAAAAAATAATAATTCTGGTTAAAATTGGAGGTGGATGCTCTTCTTGAAAGAATCGCTATGAGAGAAACTTTAACAGAAGGAGAATAAGCGACACTGTGTATATCTTATGGTCCTGAGTTTTTGACCCAGGACTTTGAGTTTTTGTTCTGGAATCATTTTTTTTTTTTTACCAGCATTAAGTAAAGCTGTGACTTTGAGTTATGTCAGTCAGCTGAGTCCTGTATCTGGGTTCACACTCGGTCACATGACAGTACCTTTTACTTCAATTGCTTTATCACGTTATGTGTTACTGCCACTTGAAACAAGATCCTTCAAGTGCACTTAACCCCCCCCCCATCAAATTTCTCAATGTTTCTGTCTTCCACAATAAAAATGCTTAAAGGAATAAAACTATTTTCTTGTTTTTAACTGGAAATAAAATACCCCAAGACTGCTGATAACTTTATACAACATATCCAACTAACATCATTTCAAATTTTCTGTAAAACCAGCAGTTATGGTCTGTACATAAGTGGCACTTGACCTGTGGTTTTTCTTTTTAATTGCTCACAGAAGGGAACATTTGATGCTGTTTTTCCAAATTCTTCAACAGAGAAAATATGTTCTGAAACTATGGGGTTCTCTCTTTTAAATAATTGTATGCCCCATCTGTTTCTGACCTCTTGCCTGTGACCTTCAAATCTGTCAAGGCCGATGTCAGAATAGACAAAATCACATGGAGGCACAGGTTAGCATGATAACACAACTTTATTGTACAAAGCACTAAACTGCAAGGAAAATTAGACCGTGAACTATGAACTGAGAATTATTACATTTGTAAAGGTGATGTAAAGCAATAACTAGAAACAAAACACAATTACATTACCAGGACAACTAGACCATCAACTATGAACAAAGATTTCTTAAGTCTTTGAGTTTAACGTGAAGCTATGATTAGAAGCAAACATAATTGGATTGAACATGAGCAAGGCAAGGCAAGGCAAGGCAAGTTTATTTGTATAGCACAATTCAACAACAAGGTGATTCAAAGTGCTTTACAGAGACATTAGAAACAAGAACAAATAAAAAGCATGATTTAAAATTGATTAAAACAAGCAAATAAACTAACTAACTAATTAACAAACAAACAAACAACAGTATATAAAATCAAAACAGATAAAATCAGAACAGTAGATAAAATCAGTAGTTAATGTAAGTTTTGAAATTTAAGCTTAAAGTGTGGATTTGGTGCTTTATTCAAATGCAGCTGAGAACAGGTGAGTCTTCAACCTGGATTTAAATAAACTGAGTGTTTCAGCTGATCTGAGGCTTTCTGGGAGTTTGTTCCAGATATAAGGAGCATAAAAGCTGAATGTAGCTTCTCCGTGTCTGGTTCTGACTCTGGGAACTGATAAAAGACCGGATCCAGATGACCTGAGGGATCTGGATGGATGATCTGGATGGTTCAACTGGTCATTGATGTATTTTGGTCCTAAACCATTCAGAGCTTTATAGGCCAGCATCAGAACTTTAAAGTCTATCCTCTGACGGACAGGCAGCCAGTGTAAGGACCTCAGAGCTGGACTGATGTGGTCCACTTTTTTGGTCTTAGTGAGGACTCGAGCAGCAGAGTTCTGAATGAGCTGTAGTTGTCTGACTGATTTTTTAGGTAGACCTGTAAAGATGCTGTTACATTGACTACAGAGGCTTAAGCTCAGGGGCATGAAGGAAAGCCACAGCCTTCAGGGAATGCAAGCGGGATTCTCAACACGGGATTCTCAACACACAGCCACTAAATGCACAGTAGAGTGCATTTAGTGACTGAGTCCATACGATCCAGAGGAGTTATTATCAAAGCAGGTTTGCCTTACAGTTTGCAGGTGGAGAACTGGCGACAGGGGAGGTAGGAGTTCCGGGTGAGGTGGCTGGGTTCCAAGAGCAGAGAATCTGTTGAATGCAATGAGGGCGGCTGGAGGGCAGGTTAGTTGAGCAGACCAGAGCTGAGGAGAACAGAGCTGCCAAGCCTAAGGCCAGTGACAGGAGAAAAGGTGAGTATTGTCTGGGATGTAGCGTGGAAATCGGCTGAGCAGCTGCAGAGAAAAACACGAGGTAAGTTTCTTTCTATGACAATCTCTCTTTAAGCAAAAGCTGTCACGGCCAGCACTAACTGTGGTTAGCAGAACACTTGGCAAAGAGTAGTGCTGAGTGCTAATCTTAAATGCTGGGAGCTCAATTGCCCGCAGGTGTGGAGACCAGTGTTGGTCAAGTTACTTGAAAAAAGTAATCAGTAACTAATTACTGATTACTTCCCCCCAAAAGTAATCCCATTACTTTACTGATCACTTATTTTCAAAAGTAATTAATTACTTAGTTACTTAGTTACTTTTTAAAAACCCGATTTACAACCTGAAGAGGTAATAAAGTGATAGATCTTTCAGCCCAATTCTACTTTTTCTGCATAATCCATCATACAAAATGTAATCAAATGGAAAAGTCTCTTTTTTTTTAACTTGTTTTATCAGTTTTAATCTTTTAACTTTATGCATCAAGCAAAAATTTAATTATATGCAACATTCTGACTTGAATAAATTAGTTTAACATTGAAACCTATTTTCTGCACATTCCAGCACATAAAATAAAATATTTTTTGTGTTTACACTCACTCTTTCAAATAGATGCAAGTAAAACACAGCAGAAAATAAATAAAGTCAAAGACTCAGCGGTCCTGTTGCTCTATTTTCACCTGTAAAGCAGGACTAGGGTAGGCGGAGGTTTACCCTGGTGCAGGTGTGCCGCGGTCAGTTGAAGAATCCGCGAGTTTCTCTGTGAGTTTCCCATTATGTCATAGCGCACTCGGTGCTTGCTTGGAAGTTTAGGGTTTTTTTTCGCTGTAAAAAGAAGTTTTCTTCCCACGCACCATGGACGCTAATGTTTTTGTCACTTTTTATGGAATCAAACTCAAAGTAAGGTCAGTACTTCCACGCTTTAAACGCTGCACGCTCATACTCTCTCCCACAATCGATATATGATCCACTGTTGATCTGCACACAGCTGTTGTCACCAACGGCGCACTCGCTTACGTCACTGTCATGAGACATTCTCGCAGAAAATCACGGTTTTAGTAACGCAGTAATGCAGCGTTCTTACGGGAAAGTAACGGTAATCTAATTACCGTTTTTGCAATAGTAATCCCTTACTTTACTCGTTACTTGAAAAAAGTAATCAGATTACAGTAACGCGGTGGAGACATGCCAGAGTTCACTTGCCAGCAAGTAAAGATTTGTTGATACTGTTAATAAAGTTTACGATGTATGAGAGGCACAGAAAGATGTAAACATAAACATTTGTGTGTCAATCCTAACAGTGTGTCACTCTGACTTTTGATTTAGACACAAACATGAAAAGAGAACACCAAAGGTTTTGAAATACTGGGCACCATGGTGGTCAACACTGTTGCCTCACAGCAAGAAAATGCTGTGTTCTAATCCACCGTGTGACCAGGACCTTGCTGTGTATAGTTTGCATGCTCTCCACATGTCTGCATGGTGCCATACATTACATTACTTAATATAGCCTAGCTTGTATTATTCAGAGTATTCCTTTGTGTTCTTAGTGTTAATATCTCATCTTTGTATATAGATTCACCCCGTCCCCCTGAGCCTGTATGTGAGTTTGCCTTACTAGTATGGGGTGTGCGAGAAGGCGAGCAGGTTATTTCAAATATCACACGCTTTGGTTACCAGTGCACATGAAAAGAGAAAGACTTCACTGAGTGAAAAAGGGATAAAGATACAAGCTGGTGATGATCCAGTGTAGCTGGTCTCAGGTGATGAAGAAACAGCCTGATCACCTTCTCTACAAAATCAAGATGAGTTTAAAAACTAAAATATAGTTTTTCAAGGTATGTATGCTACTTTATATTTAAAGTGCTCATATTTCAACTGAATGCTGTTATGTGTATGCATCTCTACACATATTATAGGAAAATTTATAATAATCCACAGCAGATCTGATCAAAAGCAAAACTTTGTTCTTTCTTGCTGTCTTTCAATGTTAAAGTATAAAACCCCATTTAATTCAATATATTTTCAAGTCATATTCCACCACAGTTTTCTCAGTATTACATTTTGAATTTTTATTTATTTTATTTTTAGCTTAAAAATTAAAAAACACTAAGAAGTATTAAAGTATACTTTAACACTTCTTAGAAGGGGGGGTACAATACACACACTCACAGATTTGTGATTAGTTCAATTGTTTTATTTACAGTGTGCTGTCAGACTGCAATATTCATGTTTACTTTACTGCTCAGCTTGCTCTGTCACTCAGCTCAGCTGCACCATTATTTCTCTTGTGCTGGGGGTGGGTGGTGGGGCATGATTAGACAATTGTCATATGCTGTGTCTACCAGCTTCCCCTGACAACCCACTGCCCCACTCTTCCCCTGCAGCTGAGCATTAGATATCAGTGTAACACACTGCCTAGAATACAGTTATGTGACATCATCATCAATGAATATGAACTAGATGGAAGTGATCATGGCTTTAAAATTTTTTGCTGACTTTGACTACATGTCTGCTTTTACTTATTTCTGTTGCACTCTCTCTCTTTGCCATCTTCATCCAGCTTTCTCCCTTTCTCTCCCACACGATCCCCTGATTCAGTCTTTCTACTGTCACCAAAAGTTAAATAGAACAGTGAAACACTATTTACAAACTAATAAAGTTATAAACTGTTCTGTTTCAATTCATAACAGTATTCAAACTGAATACAGGCTGCTCTTGGCCACTGACAGGCAGCAGTCTTTTGATTTGTTGTCACTTGGCTCTGTAACTGTACTGTAAACAAACGATGAAACCAAATTTGACCAGAATGGGAATAGAGAACTTTAACAAACTAAGACAATAACCTCTTGTGATAATGGCCCATACTGTTTTTCACACCATGGCTGATAAATAAATAAAATAAAATGTATGTAAGTAAATATAATACTTTTTGTTCAGCGAATAAAACAATACAGGAACAGTGAATAAATGAGGATCATTACTGTCACTATTTATTGACGTCCCTGGGGTTAAAAAACTTTAAAAGAGAGAAACTATCAGTGAGATTGTCTGATATAGACATATATGTTACTAATGGAACTGTAGGAATGTCAAATATTTAATATAAAATTGTTAATGTTTACATGAAAACTCAATGGTGGTCAGCTCATAATAATATATTAACATAAAACATAACACGGATTATTAATACATGGAAATGAATGGCAGACTTCATGAGTTAGTTAAAGCAAAAAAAAATAAAAAATAATAATAATAATAGCACAAAGTTAATGCAGAGCTGTGAGCCAAAGAGGCAAGAAAAACAACACAGCACAGAAATAATACATCACAGTACCATTTGTACCATTAGCTGTTTCCATAATTTTATGAGCGGGGTTTATTTGAAATTTTGTTTATTGGAACAAAATTAAACAAAATTTCATTCATTAAAGGTTTATAAAGATTTATAAAGATTTACTCTGGAGTCATGTTTACAGCTAGTAAAAAGTCTCAAAGAAATTTTCTATTAAAGGTTTTAACATGTTTATGTACCTCATATACAGCCTTATACCTCAGTAATCTAATCTGACTTCTCTCTGCTCTGCCTGGTGTTCACTGACTTCATGTCACTGGGAGAGTGTGTCTCCTCTTCCTGGAAGGCTCTCCAGCACATTCAGGATGGATTTTCGTATTTCAGCCTTAAAATCTTGTCTCAAGAAGACATACAGCAGTGGATTCAAGCAGCAGTGAAGAACGACCAAATTTTTGGCAACAAAGATCCCAATTGAATGGCATAGTGAATTTTTTCATTTGGTGGAATAAATACTATCAGCTGAATGATAGGGAGTCCAGCCCAGAAAAAAGGCAACAATAATGGAAGCAATAACATTGTATAACTGCTTTTAGTTCTATAAAAAAGTAACCTGAATGGACTGCTGTGATTCATAGATTCATGCAGTCATGTATCAGATTAATGCTATGGCTAGTAAAAAAGCCCCAAAGCATTTTAAGATATTTTTGAAACATTTAGAATCATTTTTAAGATAGTTGTCACAATTGTCTGCCATTTACAGTTTAATTATTTGGTTTCTTATACCTCAGTATTCAAATCGGAGCTATTTTTGCTTTGACTGGTGACCACTGACCCTGTGTAAGTGCGAGTGCGTGTCTCCTCTTCCTGGAAGACAGTCTCCAAAACATTTCGGATGGATTTGCGGACTTTGTCCTTAAAATCATGGCCCATGAACACATACAGCAGTGGATTGAAGCAACTGTTGAGAAAGGCCAGACTGGTGGCCAGAGGCATCCCGACACCTATGACAAGATCTAATGTGTTGCTCTGAGTAGCAGACGTGAATTTCACTAGTTCAATTACACCAATTATGTAAAAGGGAGCCCAACACAGGAAAAAAGTGACAATAACAGCAGTGACAATTTTAAACGTGCGTGTTGATTGGCTGGCCATGGTGCGGTTTCTCCTCAGATGATGGATTAGGACAGCATAACAGGACACAATGACAGTGAAGGGAACTGCAAATCCCAGGAAGAGACGAGTGATAGTCATGGCTAGATGACGAAACTGAATCACAGATGGTGCTGTATAGTTATCAGAAAGAGCATAGTTGCTGAAACAGAGGATTTGGTTTTCAGACATTTTCTCAGTGTCCCTGAAGATGAAATATGGAGCACTGAGAATCAAAGCAACCACCCAAACACACAGACTCACATAGGATGCTTTGCGTACATTTCGGTGGTTCTGAGCCCAGATAGGCCACACCACAGACACACATCTGTCCACACTGATCACCACCAGAATGTAGACACTGGCAAACATGTTCAGAAAGCTGATAGTGGTGTTCAGCTTGCACATGAACTTGCCAAAAGGCCAGTGGAAACCTGAAGCTGTGTAAGTCACACTCAGGGGAAGAAATGCAGTGAAGAGGAAGTCAGCCACAGCAAGGTTGAGGTACCAAACTGTGTTAACAGTTTTCTTCATCTTGAACCCGGTCACCCAGATAACCACTCCATTCCCGAGCACGCCGAGGACAAAGGCCACGGAATAAAGGATTACAGACATTGTGTTGAGAGACTGTTTCAGCCCATCATACTTGTCACCATACACAGAGTCATTTTTATCAGGTGCAGCAGTTGTATTAATTTGATCGAAAGAGTTGTTGGTCATCTTCATCAATGTCTTCAGATCTGCATAGAAAAAAACATGAATTTATGTAAAAGTCATTTTTGATATTGATAATAATTCTGTCTTCACATATTGCACAGAAATATAAATTAATTACTCTTAAATTAATGTTTAATTTATAGTTAGTTATGAATCTTAGACAATAAAGGCTCAAAATGAACAGCAAATAAAATGCATTTAGCAGTGAAGGTCATCACTTGTAGTTGAGAGCACTGTTTTCAGCTCAAATTAGATTATAATCCATCCATTCAGTGTTAATGGCTACTTCAGTTCATGATTGCACTACTGTGGCAGCAACATTCACAATGTGATATGAAAATTCTTAACTGGCTGCTGAGCATAATGTATGCATGTAGTCACAGTTATCAGGAAACTGAAGAGTGTCCAAATCAGCAATGATGTTACAACACTAAAAGAGTATGTCACCGTAATTTCCCAACAATTGAACGCAAACACGAAAAAATAAATATCTGACCAAGAACTTCAGAAAAACTTAAATTATTCTTAAAATTTGCAGTCCTCAAAAAAAAAGTATAAATTTTTATTTGTTGGAACTGATTGAAATAGAATTAGAAGAAAAACAATTCAGACTTGTAGAACGCAAAGGAACAACAAATGCTATATTGATAAGCGTCCCAGAAAAAGCAGTTAAACTTCAAAAATATCTGTACTCATGTTTTATTGATGACATGAAAGCCTTCAGCACTATCAGCTACAAAAATCTAATAGTTATTATTAGTTCTGAACAATGGCAAAAAAAGACCTATTATGAAGAACATGCACTTGGAACAAACTGTGGCAATCAAAAGTGACAAAGAAATTTTCACTTCTGGTTTCGAAATTTGTCAAACTCAGAAGTGGTGTAGGGCAAAGTTGTGTGTTGTCAGCTGATCTGTTTCCTCTATACAGTGATTATATCTTGCGAGATTAAAGGAGTGCCAGGCATTGTGGTTGATGGGCACCTCATTAATAACCTGAGATGTGCAGACGACACTGTAATCAATTCAACATCTACAGAAAACAAATACTTATTGTATATAAGAAGAGTGAAGAAGTGGGACGGACATTAAGTCCCACATTCATTTTCTTGAATCTCAAGTAAACTTAGACAATGATCATTTCCAAAAAGAAAGACAATATAGTGCAACATCATACTAAAGAATTCCACACAACAAGGCAATAAGTTTAAATATTTGGGTATTACTGTGAGTAATGAAGATTGTTACGTAAAATCAAGATTTGGATTGCAAAAGGAAAGAAAGCTACCTCTGCAAGGACTACAGTTGATTGACAAATTTCCTTCAAGACAAGAAAGAGAGTCCTAGATGTCTACATCACACCTATCTTCATGTATGGAAGCAAAGAACGACCGACTAATGAAGAGGTTTTAAAATGCGCACACACCAAAAGATCATTAAATAAAACATCAGAGAGACAAGCAAGACTCTCTGGGACAAGTACTGAAAAAGGACAATTGGAATTAAATCTGGAAAAGATTGAAGGGAACAAAGACAAGGCAGAAGGCGAGAAACCGTCACTGGCAGAATACAAGACCGAAGGAAGAAAACACCAAATGAGTTGCTGGACTGTGTGAGAGAGAGGGCATCTAGTCTAAACGCCAATGCCATCCAATAAGACACTTAAGAAGAAGAAAATATGTATGGCTCTTCTGTCAGGTGTGGGTTGATGTGCAGTAGAAGAATATCAGAACAAACTGTGACACATTAATACAACCTAGACTAAACTATGTGTATTTAATATGCTCAATTAAACTTAATATGCTCAATTAAAAAAGATCATTTAAATGATAGGTGATATTTTTCAGCTTTGTTGGCCACTTGTTGACTGACCCATGAAAAGTGGTTTCTCAGTTTACTAAATAAAATAACTATTAAAGGGTTTTTGACAATCCAATCACAGGTTTACCTAATCGTCCATTTGATGTACTAAACGTTGGGCAATTACATCCATCATAATGGTCATGATGGCTGTGTGGGTTTGGGTGAGAATGTGGACTTTAATACTCACTGTGCAGTTGTTGAGCAACACTATGTCAATGGAATTGGAAAAACCCCCAAATTAAATTACTGCTTGTTTTTCTTCAGTGAAAAAGACCTTTACTTAACCTCTAGGTCTGACAGATGATAACAAACTTCTGCAGTTACTCTAACTGCTTGCACCATGCTATATTTGGCTGCCTACATTTATGTCTGCCTGCAGCTTGGTTTAGATGTATTAGTCAACACATTTTGACGAATAAAGAGGTCAAAGAAGTTATAACTGTGCAAAGAACCTTACCGGCAATTACTTTAAAAGTCACCACCCTCATGAAAGTAATGCTGTCTCTTAAGTTCAGTGGTTTAACTTAATTTTAAGAAATTAGCCTATTTGATTATTTAACACTACACTTCCAGTGAACAACTATCCCAGCAGTCAGTGTTTCTACGTTATGCAATAGTGTAAAAAAATGAATTTCCTTCTTTTTAATTTTTTTTATATATGTATAAATATATATTCCATCCATTCATGCATGCATATAGATATTCAGGGAACTGAATTTTTGGGGGCGGAATCTTGAAAATGTATTAATCATGAGTGACTTAGTAATTAAAAACTGGGAAAGTCTTAAGTGTCAGAGGTTTATCTATTAAAAAGTAAATACATGATGATTTTACAATCGTACAACAGCAAAGTAACAAAGACGGCATACCTTTAGTAAAGCTCTCTTGTTGGTTGTTGAAGAATCTTCTGCAGATGAATGCCTCATCAAACTCTGACAGGTTATTATAACTGAGACTAATTTGTGGGTCGTATTTTGCCATTTATAACAAGGCAGATCCACCGGAAGTTTGCAAAAGTTTGCAGACAAATGAAAGAGAAAGAAAAAATGAGAGACAGCACTGTTGCATTGTCTTCAGCATGGCCTTAGTATCACTATCTTATTTTGCCATTTTCCTCCAGTTTCTTTCTTAACTCTCTAAGGCAGTGGTTCTCATACCTTTCACAATGAGTATCACCTCATGACATATATGGCTCTTGAAGTACCACCCTTATGACCGACATTAAAGTACAGCAGTACACCACATACAGTTCACACGAGACAATTTTATTTCTTATATAAATGTTATTTATTTTAACTGTCATAAACAGGATGTGACAAGTGATAATACCACTTGTCAAATCCTAATACCACTAGAGGGAGCTCACATACCACAGCTTGAGAACCAGTGCTCTAAGGCAGCTGTGCTATGAAACAATCTGAGGAAAACCAAGGTATTTCCACAGTCAGTGGCATATATTATAAAACAGTACAGATTGTAAAACATGAACCTTTCAGCTCATTGTACCTACATTCCTAATGGGTTTCTTTCTTTCTTTCCTTGTTTTTACTCAAGAGCATTCACACTGAATTAGGTTACAGATGTGGGTTACAGAATAATTATTACCTCTATAAAGTCACCACCTATAAAAAGTCTTTAAATGTTATAAAGCATAAAGGAAAGACTTACCAGATCTCTAGGAAAGTACAACTGAATTGGGCAGAGAAAGAACAAGGCGTTTAATGAATCCGCTGGTGTGGAAGTACGGAAAAGTTTTCAAAGGAAGAGGTTGTTAGGTTGGCTCAGGTTTACTGATTTGGAGATAAAGTTAAGGGGGTGAGGCTGAGATGGTTTTAAGACGTGCAGAGGAGGTGGATAACTAAAGGGACCAACAACAGAAGAAAATCGAGCATTGAGCAACAGAAATCAGAATGAAAACTGTTTTTCCCTGTCTATCAACATCCTGTTTTGCAGTCTTGTTTAACTCTACTTCTTACTCTAAAAGTCAACTGTCCACTTCTTGTATTTTTTCATGTCATGGAATAATTCCATGACATTGCAAGGAATTGTAAAACTGCTTGTGGAAACACCTTATGTGTTGTGATCAGAATGTAAACTGTAGACCTACAATATGAGTGGGAAAGCAGTTAAGCTAAAAATATGTTATTGATCGAAATGTTATTCACAAAAACAACTAAAAACATTTTGTCAAGTGTTCATAAATAAGTTTAAATTATATGGTAATATAAAATATATACCAAAGCTGCTGAGTTTGTTATGATTTTGTGATTCATTATTTTGGATTCAATAGATTTTAGGACTATCAGCTGTGTACCAACCTGACTTCTGCACAACACAACTGATGGAGTTCATCATGAAGCGCATTGAGAGTAGACCAAGAGTTCACAGCACTGTCAATAAAGCAAAGAGTGGCTGCTTTGAGTAATCTAAAATATAAGACATATTTATCAATTTATTTATCATATATTTAATGTCTTCAGTGTGTATCTACAATGTAGAAAGTGAAAATAACGAATTACATGAGAAAGTTTGTTCAAACTAATGACTGGTAGTGTATATATGAAGCAATCCAAGAAATATAAAGTCAAACACAAGCAGGCAGTATTCAGTATGACATGAAAACTAACCCAAACCCAATATGACAGGGAAAGTAAAACTACAAAAAAGACACAACAATCAAAGTAGAGCAGAAAGTCACTGACAAACATTTAGAGTAGACTCTGGTACAATACAATTCTATTAGTACCTACTCAGATTGACTTGACATGGTTCACCATGGTTTTCAGGTTTTTCCATTAGGCCATAGAACCTGATACCAGGTACATTTTTAGAACCTGCTCGGCTGGGGTTCCAAGCGATCCGACCAGGTACTAAATTGTGACGTTGTCAGACTGCATGTCACCGATTGGCTGGCTAGTAGTTTTCACTCGATGAGTCATGAGAGCATTTTGCTCACAAAAATCAAAACTTTTTTTAAAGCCCATTTTTAAGTTTATTCATAGTCTTCGTAATTTCTGAGATCATTCCACAGTTTATTGATATAGCCTTTTTTTTCATTTGCCCATCTTTACTTCTTCTGCCTATTTAAGGTAATCTTGTCTCAGTCTTGTTACTGACTTGTTGCCAGTTAACCCAATTAGTTGCAAAATGTTTCCTCAAGCGGTTTCTTTTTAGAATGACTTACTTTCCAGCCTTTTGTTACCCTGTCCCAACTTTTCTGTTGCTGCCCTTAAATAAAAAAAACAACAACAACAACCAATTTTTGTCATGAATAGTAAAATGTCGCTTATCATAAATTAAGTTATCATAAATTAATATCTCTAGAAAATTAAAACCGCCGCCCAAGCATACAGATCACTAATAATTATAGCTCACTAATGATTATTTACTTTCCTTGATCGCAAGTAAAGACATGTTGATTCATAGAGTTCATGGAATTTTACGATTCATGAGAGGCATGGAAAAATTAGAATATAAACAAGCGTGCTGATCCACACCCGTGTGCACACAGGTGTACACAGACACAAACTACACCCTTCTTGGCTGCTACGTCAAAGCACATTGTGCGCTGTCAATCTTGCGTACTGCACAATAACATGCAATATTTAGTATCTACTGTTATCTACTGTTAACTAGTTTATTGTGATGGTGTTGTATTTAGTATGTTGCTCTTTTTTGTTTGTTTTCTCTTCTATTTTTTCTTATCCCCATACAGGTGATCCAGGTGTTTTGTTTGTTTTTCTTTTTTTTTCTTCCCCCCTTTCTCACCATCTCATCTCTCCCTCTCATTCTTTCATTCTTTCTCCCTCTCCTATCCCCAGTCATGTCTGTCCCGTCTGTAACAACCAAATATCAAATCAAATAAATGCATAATTATAATAAAGGTCAATCAAATGGACCAATATGGCAAGGCCATGATGATGCAATTGGTAAAATAAATCGCTTGGCATCTTTCTTAGCCTTCAGACAACAATTCTGATGGCTAAAGATCCAAACAGGACAGGCAAAAAAAAAGAATATAAACATTTGTGTGCTGATCCTAATAGTGGTAACATATCTCACAGATGTCACTGTGACTTTCAGTTTGGAAATAAACATGAAAAAGGAACACCAAAGGTTTCAGGAAATAACAGTTTTGAAATATGGGGTAGCATGATGGTTAACACTGTTGCCTCACAGCAAGAGAGTCCTGTTTTCAGATCGACTGTGTGACCGAGGCCCTTTCTGTGTGGGGTTGAACCATGAGAAGGTGGTATTCATAAAACTATTAGAAACAAAAATAAGACAATGCAGTTGTTTGTTTTCTTTTTTAAAAATGTGTTTTTAATAAAAATGGAAGTGTAACTGCCTGTCCTTTCACTCAAAGTGGCATTTGTTATGTGTATCATAATAGTTGTCGCTGCCCGGAGTTGGGTGAGAAAGTTCAGTCCAATAATCACCGTGTAGCAGCTGAGCAAATGTACGTTAATGAATGTAAAACTAAATTATGATTCCCATCAAATAAGAATGAAATAAAGAAACAAAATGCCCATTTCTTATCCACTAGGTCTTACAGAGTTCAACCAAAACCAAAACTATATCATGAACTACCACAGTTACTCAATACATGTGGCTTCTTGATCCATGTTGTTTTGCATGTCTGTATTTATGTGTGTGTGCAAGTTAGTTTAGCCTGTATGAATTCCCTTCTCATAGTCACATGGATATGTAACCTTTTCTTTTCACTTGTTTACTTTACGAAGAACTTTGAACTCTCAGGTTTTGATTAATCCCCTATTCAACAAGTTTCCAGTCCGATTTAGATAATAGGTGTTTTGTTATATATGTTTGAGTAGTAGTTATATATTTCTTGCCTTATCTATTTTTGAAGAGGTTTTTCAAACGGCCATGCAAAACCTACTTACACATGAGACACTATTAGAAACATATTTCAGTGCAGTTTCAGTGCAACTCCTTGGTGTGAAGGGGGGTGTTGAAGGTAGACTGGTACACCCTGACACTAACACAGAGCATAACCAAGGAGCGGCTGCCTTAGGAATGTGTGGGGGTTATGGGAGGATGGTGCTCCTGTATTTGTGATACCGCAGCAAGGTACAGACAGGACTAACCAGGGAGGGCTAAAGTTTAAACAATGGCCTCTCTCCATTGATAGCCAATCACAAGTATTTTCTGTTTTGAATATATCATTTTAGTTACGAATTGTACAGGACTTCTGGGTGTGCACACTGCTTGACACTGAGAAGTCCACAGTCCTGGGATATCGAAAAACATGGGGAATTTGTTTATTTCACATCTAGTTGCTAGTCAATACAATATGCTGCCAGATCCCAGAATACACGTGTATGTTACAGTCACAACTTTTCTTTAACAGTCTCAGCATTTTTCCTTCCTTGTTTTTATGGGTATTTCTCCAAAACATGCATTAATCACAATTGTTGATTCTCTGGTATATTTAATAATAATAATAATAATAATAATAATAATAATAATAATAATAATAATAATAAATCATTCTTGAGAATTCTGTATTGCTAGCAATGCAATGGATCATTATTTCACAGGGGAGTATTATCAAGATGTGACAATAGCAAAAGTGGCCAGTAGGTGTCACTGTCAAGCTTGGTTTCAGATTGTTTTGAAACTTTTGCACAACGGCTTTGAATGTGTCATTTTTTTCCTCAAAGCCTTGTTTTGCTCATTACTGGCAAACACTGAAGTTGCTCCAAGAACAGGTGCATGATCACTTACAGATAAGTGGGGAGCAGTGTTGGTCAAGTTACTTGAAAAAAGTAATCAGTAACTAATTGCTGATTAAGATATATAGAAAAGGATTCAAAGCAAACTGATCAGAGTGTTAATGATACTACTCAGAAACTTTTTGTAAAGGACTCTGTGCGATAACGCAGTTATTTTGTATATTCATAGACAGAAAACAAAGTAACCACGTGGGTTAACAGTGTGATTTGATGTTGTGGTTTTTGTTACGAGATAATTGTGGAGAAAAAGATAAAAGAATGTGTACATGAGCATAAAGGATAAATACGGAAATTCTGTTTAACAAAGTGAAATAAAGGAAGCAGAACTCACATCTCCCGTATCTACCTTTTGTATATAAATCAGAGCCACCCGAAGGCAGTTTTCCTCTTTAGACTGCTGCCCTTTAACACCGAATCATTTATATAAAACAGCTCCCTCTGCTGGTATATGTAATGTGTTTTCTGTGATTTTAATGATTTCTCATCAAATGAGTTGTAGAACTAGCTGTTATGTTCCCCTAAAAGGGTCCAGGCGATTAGGGAGAGTAACAAAAAGTGTCCGGGTCGGAAAAAGGAGACAGAGAGGCAAAATGATTAAATTAAAGAGTTTTATTAAAGTTTCTATTAATAACTCAACTAAAAGAGATGGACAAGCCACTATCACCATTTAAAGAAACAAAACAAAACTCAAGCGTCGGCCAGTAAACTGAAAAGTAAGTCAGAAAAGGGTTAGTAACCAAACACACTCCTCTCCACCAAGCAGGAGCAAACAATCACAAGATTCAGCTCACTAGCTGCAACCACCAAACACTCACACAGCTCACTAGATAAAACCCGTCACATGGCACTCTGGCACCAGAGCTTACTCACCTTTCTCTGCCTTTAAATACCTTTAATTGCTGATGTGAGTCAGCTGTACAAAAGAAAAATGTGGCACCTAAGGCAGGAGAGACATCTGTGACAAACGATACTACCAATGAAGCACCATCAGAACTAATGAAGCACCACTCTCATGTTTCGCAGGTGGGACGCAGATAGACTCAAAGGCAGGCTGACATAGACCGAATAAAAGAGTCCAGGGAAACAAAGTCCATTCCGTGAAACAGCAAAGTAACCAGCAAGTTCCCAATAAAGGAGTAAGGGGGGGACAAGGAAGACCGCTGGAAAGAAAACGCAGTTATATGCCAACAGTAAGGGGATAATCGGTGGGGGTGGGGGGCTGAACTGAAAACCAGAAGGCACAAAAACTATCAAAATGAAGCAGGAAGAAGACAAGAAACACAGAGACAACACAGAGTTCTGAAATTAGGAAGGTGAAAATAGGAGAGACAGGATAAACTTACAATTAATGAACAAATTTTGGACCAGAGATGGACCGATCCAATATTACGTATCGGTATCGGTCTGATACTGACCTAAATTACTGGATCGGATATCAGAGAGAAATAAAAAAAATTAATCCGATCCATTAAATATCACAAAAGCACCTCAGAAAACTTGCGACATGGCGTAACTCAGCTCATAACCTTAGCACGTGGGAGCTGTATGCGTCATGCAAGTGCAAGACCTGTCGGTGGTTTGGTTGAGCATTTGAAGCCTCACTACCAAACCAGCATTTCATCTCCGAGGAAGTTATCCCAGAGAGAAGTAAAGCAAGTGTTTACGTTCATCTCTGAATGTTTCTAAAGCATTCCCACGTTAAGCTTAACAACCGATATATGGAGCGACTGCCTCTTCTCTCCCCCTTATACAAAATGCAGCAAGATATTTTATTGATTAAAAAATACACTATATCGGATTCATATAGGTATATATATAGGGCAGCACGGTGGCACGGTGGTTAGCACTGTTGCCGCACAGCAAGAAGGTCCTGAGTTCAATTCCACCATCAGGCCGGGGTCTTTCTGTGTGGAGTTTGCATGTTCTCCTCGTGTTTGCGTTGGTTTTCTCCGGGTACTCCGGCTTCCTCCCACCGTCCAAAGACATGCAGCTTGTGGGGATAGGTTAATTGATTAATCCAAATTGTCACTAGGTGTGAATGTGAGTGTGAATGGTTGTCTGTCCCTATGTGTTAGCCCTGCGACAGACTGGCGACCTGTCCAGGGTGTACCCCGCCTTTCGCCCTATGACAGCTGGGATAGGCTCCAGCGCCCCCCACGACCCTGAAAAGGATAAGAGGATGGATGGATGGATGGATGGTATCGGACACAAAAAAGTGGTATCGTGCCATCTCTACTTTGGACACAGAGAAAACTAGGTTCTAAAATAAGTAAAACTAAGAAAACATAAACACAAAACTGAGACAACCAGAAAGAAAACAATCCATTTCCACAATTTGTAAATAAAAGTACAAAACCCAATATAAATAAACACAAATACAAAAATTATTGCGAAAATAAAAACTTGGGCAAAAGATACAGGGACTGAGACAATCGCAGGTAGTATAGATGGATATATCAAGTTGCTCCTGTTTGTCACTTTTTATGTGTTTCTCACTTGTTTTTGGTACATATGGAGAATACTGTGCGTAATAGGCATTGCATTATTTTGTTTTTTGATTAAGAATGTTAAGAAGTTACACTAAAATATTTTAGCATTCCAAAGTGTTTCAAATGCCCCCAGAAATGTTAACTTGCTGTACAATATCACAGTAATAATATATAATATAGTTAAAAAAGAGAATGCTTTTGATCAACATTCCTAAAATTAATTAATTAATATTATTAAATCTTAAGAGATTAACTCTATAATTTGAGAGGATCCATGAATTTAAAGAAAAGGTAATTTGTTAGACACAGTTAAAGTCACTATGTACAGTACAATGTATTTATCTCTTTAATCGCATTACAACTGTGTGTCAGACTCTAACTTCTTATTGTTCTGAGTGGTTGCATTTGTATAGATATAAGAGCGAGGAACTTCTTCCTGGAAGGCAGTCTCCAAGATGTTGTGGATAGATTTGTGGACTTGACTCTTAAAATCCTGGCCCATGAACACATACAGCAGTGGATTCAGGCAGCTGTTGAGAAAGGCCATACTGGTGGCTATTGGTAACCCAATTATGGTGATATCATCTAATATCTCACTTGAATATTCTGGCATGTGATTTGCCATCTCAATTAGACCCATGATGTGAAAGGGAGCCCAGCACAGAAAGAAAGTGATGATAATAGCAGCGATGATCTTAAAGGGGCGACTTGACTGATTGGCCAGTGTGCGGTTTCTTCTGAGACGATGGATTATAACAGCATAACAGGAGACAATGACAGTAAAGGGCACAACAAATCCCAATAGGAAACGCGTGATAATCATGGCCTGATGAGTCTCATTATATGTGTCCTCGTCACCAGAAAGAGCATAGTTGTTGAAGCAGTTGATGATATCCTTATTGTGGTACGATGGTCCGACGTCCCTGAAGATGAAGTATGGAGCACTGAGAATCAAAGCCACCACCCAAACACACAGACTCACATAGGATGCCTTGCGTACATTTCGGTGGTTCTGAGCCCAGACGGGCCACACCACAGACACACATCTGTCCACACTGATCACCACCAGAATGTAGACACTGGCAAACATGTTCAGAAAGCTGATAGTGGTGTTCAGCTTGCACATGAAGTTGCCAAAAGGCCAGTGGAAATCCAAAGCTGTGTAAGTCACACTCAGGGGCAAAAACGCAGTGAAGAGGAAGTCAGCCACAGCAAGGTTGAGGAACCAAACTGTGTTAACAGTTTTCTTCATCTTGAACCCGGTCACCCAGATAACCACTCCATTCCCGAGCACACCGAGGACAAAAGCCAGGGAGTACACAACCATAGACATGGTGTTCAGAGAATGTCTCAACTCAGCATACTGGTAAACAGGTGCAGCAGTTGTGTTGAATTGATGAAAAGATCTAGTGGTCATCTCTATCACTGCCTTGGGACCTGCAGTGGTATCACAAAAAAAATAAATATATAAATGCATTATGTAAAATTCATCTTTCAATTTTTTTCTTTCTGTTATAACTAATTGCATTGAATGATACTCAGTTATTTTTTAAATTGCTACTTAATGTCTAGTTAGTTGTAAACAAATCTTAAACACTAACTGCTTCAATTAAACACTGACTGCATTTAGCAGTGAAGGGTCACTTGTAAGTCAGATATCTCAGGTATAATCAAGGCTATGAAAGCAGAACATGTGAAAAAAATTGTAGTTGGCTGTTTTGGTATAGATTATTTCTTGATAGAAGAGCATGAACAGTGACTAATTCATTTACAGATTTAGAAAATGAATTAGTTCTAGACTTCAGTAGTAATGAGTTAAGTAAAAGGAAGAATTAAAGAGTGAAGATAATACATTTACGAGACTATATAAGGGAAGGGAGGGGGGGAGGAAAAGTAGATAAAACCAGTAGTTAAAATGTAAGTTTTGAAGTTTAAGCTTAAAAATAAAACAGTGTGGATTTGGTGCTTTATTCAAATGCACAGGCAGCCAGTGTAAAGACCTCTGAGCTGAGCTGATGTGGTCCACTTCTTTGGTCTTAGTGAGGACTCGAGCAGCAGTTCCGAATGAGCTGTAGTTGTCTGACTGATTTTTTAGGTAGACCTGTAAAGATGCTGTTACAGTAATCAAGCCTACTAAAGATGGCATATATACACTGGGATAGCATATTCAATGGTGTCACTATGTTAAGTATTTGACTAAAAAGCTCAAGTTGTGTTTGACCTATATACACAGATTAACTGTTGTCTACATTTATAACATATGTTAACTCTTGATGCACAGCTGTTGTTTTGCAGACTAATAATTCACATAAAGAGGTAGTTTAGATAGTTTTATGTTTGGTTTTGATAGGTTCATGACTTATACTTCTAAAAAGAGGACGATTTGTTGTTACTTTATTATTCCTATTAACATATACGAACTGAAAGTCACTAATGACGCTATCAGTCTGTGAGAGGTGTAGGAAAATGAGGTCTTGGACATTTTGTATTTCTTTGTCTGCCATGATGTATCACTCATGAAGCAGCATCTATAACTTTGTCAGTTTTGTTGCTTTGTGTTGACTGACAACCATGAGAAGTCAGCGCTCAGTTAGCTAAAATAATTAAGAATCACAGGGTGACTTTTTTAATAAAGATTAATTAGTGTCACCCTCTGTACTTTAACGTGAATATGTGCAAAATATGGCATTTGTAGGCAGTTACATACGTCATATTTTTAACACTATTGTTGGATGATAAGGTGAGGTTTCAGACAGATTCAGAAGAAGTTGAGCAATTATGTCTGACAGAGTGAAACCAAAAAAAAAATGTATTATTGACAATTTTACAGCAGCAAAATAATAAATATTGTTTACCTTTAGTAAAGCTCTGTTGTTGGTTGTTGATGAATCCACTCCAGAAGAATCACTGATCAAACTGTGACACATTGATTATATATAAACCCATTCTGAGAAAAAAAACCGCTGCTGAATTTGGCTTTCAGAAAAAGTCTGAAACCAAAATGAGATCATCTGTATTTTCCAGTGGCTACCGTAGAGGTTTTCTGTCAGCATCCTGTTTTCTAATCTAAATGACGTCTCTTTATTAGTTGTGAAAGACGCTGTAGTGAAACAAGTTTGACACACCTTGTGTGTCTTCAAAAAGTAACGTGTGACTAAAACATGAACAGCATCAAGGTCGGATTCTAGTGGAAACATAAGAATTTAGATTGAAGCTAAACTTAAAAAAAAAAGATTTGTTGAAATAAACCTTTGCAAACAGATCAAAACCAGATTTGGACAAATGTGAAGGATTTCCCGTAATAATGTCAGTTTGCTTTTCTTTTTAATGCAATATTTCTAAAATATTCTATGATCTCACAGGATGACGTTCATCCTACACACTCTGCCTCACCAGAATTGGTTTTCACAACCACAGTTACTTTTAACGTAATATTTAAGCCTGTGTGTTCTGAGCCATCATTGTTGAGGAATCTAACCTTACGCGAAGTTTTGCTTTTTCTAAATTGTTGCGTTGTCAGCAAAGAATGTAACGATTCCTACTAACATGCATCAAAAATGACATTTTCTCCAAAAAATAAAGGTAATGGTTAGGGTTTAGGGTCATCGCCGACGCTGACTCATATATCTTTATATCTCAAATCATGATGTGGTGGCACGAATCAGGGACACACACAGACTCACACAGGATGCTTTGTGTACATTTTGGTGGTTCTGAGCCACATCACAAACACAGTATGGATCATCAGTCCATACTGATGATCAGTCCATACTGATCACCACCAGAACGTAGACACTGGCAAACATGTTCAGAAAGCTGATGGTGGTGTTCAGCTTTTACATGAAGTTGCTAAAAGGCCAGAGGAAACCTGAAGCTACGTATGTCACACTCAGGGGAAAAAATGATACAAAGACGAAGTCAGCCACAGCAAGGTTGAGGTACCAAACTGTCTATCAGCCCAATATCATTGCCAATATCAGGTGCAGTTGCAGTTGCAGTTGTACCGATTAGATCAAACGAGTCATTGGTCGTCTCCATCACTGTCTTAAGAATGACATAAAGAAACAACAAAATTAAATCATTTTGTAATGTCTGTTTTTCAAAGCTCTTCTTTCAGATGTGCATGCACACTATCAGTGAAAGGTTTGATCACACCTTCTCATTTAAAAGTTTTTCTTTATTTTTCGTACTTTCTACATTGTAGATACATAGTGGGGACATCAATTACATGATGCAAGATATATGGAATTATGTAGCAAACACAAAATGGATAAATAACTAAATATGTCGTATTTTTTAGATTCCTGAAAGTAGCCACCCGTTGCTTTGTTGACAGCACTGCACTCTGATTGGGGCCATTGTCTTAAGGTCATTGCCTTGTTGAAAAATAAATGATAGTCCAACTAAATGCAAACCAGGTATCATTGCAGAATGCTGTGGTAGCCATGCTGGTTCAGTGTACCTTCAATTTTGAATAAATCCCTAAGATGAGCGGGTGAATTTTAAGACTGAAGTTGTTGAACAAGCTTATTTGACTGAAAAGTAACAAGATCCCTTTTTTAATCCACTAGGACAAAGAGTATTATCGAAACTAAAATTTTATAATGAAATACTAAAATAATCAAATTAAATAATCAATAATGAAAAGATTTTTTGACAGAAAAGCACTGAGATTTAAGACATGCAGAATGTAAGCTGATCGATTCACAAAAGGCAAGCATAAAATCGTTTGACTTGAGCAATGATGTCAGCTCTGAGTTTTACCATGTGAGAAAGTGGAAATAATGTAAAGAATAGACAAGCAGGCATACAGCAAGACAGGTGAATAGAATTTCTCTTTATTGAACTTAACCATAAGCTTGATTTTGGTGTTTTGTTTTTGACGTTGCAGATAGATGGACGAAATCAGTCACAGTCTTAAAAACGAAACATTGACCAAACGGTTTATAGAAGCTACAAATATGCCAGGAACCTTACTGTGAATTACTTTAAGTCACTATCCTATCAATTGGGCCACCCTACTTAATTGTAATAATGCCAGTGACAACATATTCCAGAAATCAATGGCCAGGCCTGAGGCTTGGGGACGCCATGGGGACGCCATGAGCAGCTGCACTGTGGATTTTGAGCTGATGTGTCCCCAGCTTCTCACAGGTAGTGTCATGGTCCGTGGTCCTGTGTCTGTGGAATGCGTGATGCTCGGGTAGCCACACCCCCGGGCTGGGCCATCACCGGCACACCTGCTCTCCATCGCGGTGATTACATGAAGAGCTACTTAACCCGGCGCTGACGGATGCTCCACGCCAGTCCGTTAATCACCTCACAGTGGTAACTAGACTTCCACGAAAGCGTGCATTCACTTCTGGTTGGAACTGTGTTTAATCCGTCTACTTGTGTCCAGGTTTTGACCCGGCGTTCGGCGTCTGCCACCTGCCTGTCCTCCGGCTCAACTAGATCGCTCGGTGCATCATCTGGCCCATTCGCTATCCCCATGGACTTCCTGCTCACGGACTGCCACACTTCCCTCCCGAGCTCACACAAAAGCAACACTTTCTGTTAAACACAGTGGTTTAACTTATATAATCTTAATAAATAAGCCTATGTTATTATTTCGACCAGAGTTATGTCAGCATGATTTCACAATTCTCCAAGATCAAAACAGGAAATTATCAAAGAAAGATTACACAACTTTAGTAAAGCTCTGTTGTTGGTGTGGATGAAGCCACTTTTGAAGAATCCTGGAACAAAGTATGAAAGATTAATATAAGTCAAGCTAAACTGCATAAAAACAAAGAACAAAAGGAAAGGTGAAATAAGAGAACAAAATAAGAGTCAATATACCCATCACAAGCTAAAATTAAAAAAATAAATAAATAAATAAAAAAACAGAATTTTTACTACAAGCAGAAGAGAGGGGACCAGTGTGGGGCTGCTAACATCCTGTTTTGCAATCTTGCTCATATAACTTTGACAGTTAGCTGTCTCGCTTTGGTTTTTGACCAGTGTAAAGTTACAAAATCAATTTGAGGAAACCCACAACCAATAAGACATAATAGCATAGAGTAGAACATACCATTTAGCTTGTTCCATCTGTTCCGGATGTTTCTGCTATGAAGAGCATCCACATCAGATTTTAACTGACCAAAGATATTTCTCTGCCATCTAAAGCTTACTTGTGAGCTTTATTTTGATGTCCCTGAACTAAATTCACATCCGTTTAGATTTTACTAAATCATTAGTAAATTTAAAGAAGTTTGTCTGCCTACTGCAATGTAAAGACTAGATTATATACATGCATCTTAAAACTGCTGGGTTAGTTTTAACCTTATTTTTAATCTTAATTCAACTTTAATGTCATAGTATTTAGTGGATGAAGAAAATGAATGCATGGATGGACAGTTTCCTATGTCAGACCAAAGCTAAACCCTTAGCAGTTTCCTCCTGTCCAAAGTGAAAGACCCAGGATGTTATGGCATGCCATCTCCAATACCAGAGAACCTCGGGGCTGTGTCCTGAGTCAGTTTCTCTTTTCCCTCCACACTAATGACTTGATCAGCCCTTCAACAATCACAGAATAGCTGACGTAGATGAAATGACCATAGTTGCACTGTTTAATATGTTTAATGACAATAACTTAGTCACAGCCTAAACACACCTGAAGGTAATAGTTAGCTAAATGGAAAACTAGCATTTCAATAAGGAGAGATCTAGAAAGAATGAACATGGTTTATTGATTAACAGAAATTAGAGGTGTTTGGCGGTTAGACTCCGATAGCCCCTCTCGATGGAATGCAACCTCAGCTGTGAAAGGGATTAGAGCAGGGCGCCGAAGAAAGAAAGAAAGCTCGGCAGTTCTGGCCTGCACGTTAGGAGTAATGCATAGCACTGAGAGGCATAGCAAGCATAAGCACAGAGAAGAGTGAGAAACTGGGAAGGTCTGAAAGGATCTCGAACAAGACTAAAGGCGAGTCTGCTGGATTGAGTAACAGACTGTCTGGAGCATCAGCATGAATGTTGGGCCTGGTGGCCACCTTCCAGTGCCATTCGATCAGAAGATGTCAAGGCCAGGAGAGAAGTAGAGCTTGGGTTAAGGCACAGCGCTGCAGATGGCCAAGGGAGCAGAGAGCTGTGGAGGCTGAAAGATGCAGAAAGGAAATAAGAGCTTCAATGGTGTGGGGCTGCTGATGGCTGACAGAACAGAATACCTGCAGAAGGTTGAAATTGCAAGTGCAAGAGCCCAGCTTAGACTCGGGGCTGCTGATGGCATAGAGAGAGATAAGAAATCATGCACATGCTTAAAATGTAACCCCACAGGTCCAAATGACTCCACAAAACCTCGCTCATGAACATTGATAAGCTAACAGGCAGTGAGTTATCCCTCTCCAGGGAAAGTCATTCCAAAGAGAATCTGCACAAACAAAGACAACGGGTAAGTATTCTTTCAAGTACAAGGTGAACCAGCAAGCATGCGAAGGAGCCTAACTGCATGTAGTACAATGTTTCAGCAAAGACTGAAGATCAGTGCTTCTAAACAAGGACATCAGAGAGAGAAATACAATCACAACACATGCAGTGGCATGGACAAGTACAAATGTGTTGAATTGATTCTAACATTTACACTCCTAATGCCTGGAAATGTTAAATTAGCCAAAAGAGTGGTCATACAAGACAGACCTCATTGTAACATGCATTTGTATAATATGCATCACCAAATTAGTCTGAAATGTTCTTTTTGAGTAAAAAAAAAAACAAAAACTGTTCTAGATAGCATACTTCATTTGCCAAACGGTGGCACTTCTTGCTCTTTTTCCTGTCATTCACTGAAGACTCAAAGCTTGCAGCAGATGAATTGGAGAAACTGGAATTTGATGGGAAATGAACACACACTTATCATATTACTTTTCCATTTCTGGTGTTTTCTTTTTCCTCCAGCTGTCTTTACTGTTGGTGAAGCTGAGTCATTGAGCTGAGTATCCAGGGAGTGTTTGTTATCTTAAAATAAATTCTTTAAAAAGCAAAAATGTATTTAATATGAAGGCAATATGAGCAGAGAGTGCAAGCATGTTGAGAGACTGGCTGTGTTAGTTCAGTGAGAGAGTTATTTGTAAAGAAAACAATTTTCACTAGCAGCCAAAACCAATGTATCCACTTATGTCTACATGTTTATTTTATTAAATATGAACAAAATTATAGCAGTGCTGCCATGAGAGAGAGTACCATTTTGTTTATTTGGTAGTTCAATGAAAGGCTTCAGTTGTCATAGGCTGGGTAAGTGGCTGCTTTTTCCCTTGTTTTCACTCACAGTCCCACCTTTTGGGCAAGGCTCTCATCAACGCAGCTGGTAGGCTCAACTGACGGCAATCCAGGGATTACCAGCCAGCAGTATTTAAGGCCAGCGGCTTCATTTGCTCTCCACCGGTTTGTCTGCTAACCGGTACTACAGGTCCCTCTTGTTCATGCATTCTATGCTTTTTGTGTCTCATCTTGATTCTTTCCGTGTACCATAAACCAAGCAGCCAGGAACACACAGGTACAAATGTAAACTTTAAAAAAATGGGTTTTATTAAATACCAAAAAGGACAAGATGATTATAAAAATTCAAAATGACAAGAAGTTAACTTGACAAAACTACTCAAAAGTTACTTAACAAACCATAACTCAACAAACTGACCTCCCAAATGAGAAACAGCTCCAGTTATATAGCAAATGAATAAACCATTATATACACCAAAGGTGAAAACTAGAGAGATAACAGCTAACCATCATTCAAGAAGAACCCCATTCCCCCTACATGATCACAATAGATGGTCCAGTCCATTTGATTGGCTTCTGCATTTAAACCAGCTCCACCCTCAGCCTCCTGTTTCAGCCAAACCAGGAAGGACTGGAGCGGAGGCCAGGTAACTCAGAAAGAACAGAAATATAGTATAACATATACCCATATAAAATACCAAACAATGCAAAACAGAGTCTATGCCACCATTTTAACTATAGCTTAGTGCTGTCATGCATTACAGGTAGTGATGGGCAGATGACGCTTCATGAAGCACTGTAGCTTTTCATCCAATTGGTTCACCCCAGCGCAAAGCATCTTGAAGCTTCATTTGCTCTAGTAGGACATCCACTGGACGTAAATATATTAGTTGGCATGAATTTGAAGAGTGTGGCCTTTTGCACACAGCCTGTAAATGTCAACAACAAAAGGAGTGTGTAAAACATGTATATTGTAGTGATGGCAGTATACTGTGTATATTTATACTGGCAGTATGGAAAATGATCATTTGGAAATGCTTAAAATGGGAATGATCATTTACTGTGAGGTGAGGTGTGGTTGGGGTGTGGACAGTGGTTGTGCTTTTGTAACGTTGAGGTATGGACAGCTACACACTGAGGCTTTGAGCTGCAATCCTGCCCACATTTTATTCTGTAAAAACTAAATTTCACTGCTTTTATGACCTTTTTAGTGGGGTGAACATAGGTAGGCTTTAATGATTTAACAAATCTTTTGAATCCTTTGTCCTCCACAATGCTAAATGGCTGGGAGTCCTCAATCACCATGCTAACCAGGTCTTCATCTATTTGAGATTGTTCTCCTGAGGAAAGACAACAAAAACAAAGCACAAATATAAATATCACACACGTAACTTATTACAGTTGTATAATATTGTTATATCATTTAGTAACATTACTGCATGCTATATTATCATGGCATTTCATGGCTCACCTGATCTTACGCCACAATCGGTGTTCCCCTTATTCTCATGCAAAGCTCTGTAGTGCCTAAGCATGGATGAGGTGTAGTTGTTATATCCCAGCTGCCTGGCACATAGCAAACACTTCACCCTGTACAAAAGTAAAGCCGCTTAACATAAATTGTATTGCACCATCAGTATTATGAAAATACATCTGTAGAAATTTACATACCTTGTTGGGAGGAATAAGATCAAAATGTTCCCACACAGGGGAGGACATCCTCCTCTTCTTAGCTGGCTCCATTCTCTTCTGAGTCTGAGGGGTTTATATATCGCTGTCATAGCTCGCGGCAAAGTCCGAACCACTTCATGAACCAGTCACGTGGTACAGCCGGGCAGCGAGGCTTCGGACGTCACCATTTTCAGCTCCTCCCATAAATACGCATCGCGGAAACGCCTCCTCCATTACTCACAAGCTTTGAAGCCTCGATAGAACCTTCACAGACATACAGCCTCGATACAGAACGTCACATCACTACTTTAGAGCATAATGTAAAAATAAGAAAAAAAAGATCAAATTAATATAAATATCATATAAAGTTAATAGATTTTAAAAAAAATATTTTACTGCTGGGGTCCTGTGTAATTCCTTTCCTCCTGTTGTTAAGGATTTGACCTTAAAGATTTCAATGACAGCAATAAAATTCACTCCAACCATCACTTATCCTAGCTGTCCTGTACTCATTTTAAAAATTAATCCTAAATACTGCAGTACAACAAAGGACTTTACTAATGAACACTGAGCGCCTTGAGGCGACTTATGTTGTGATTTGGCGCTATATAAATAAAATTGAATTGAATTGAATTGATCATAATCTTTAGCTGATATAGCATTCTCCGTTCGTTATCAAGGGAAGCAATTCAACAAGAAGCAGATTTTATTCCAGCAGTGTGGTGAATTTAACAAACTGCATTTGTTAAATTTATAAAAGCTATAAATATATCAGGAGGTTATGGCGTGGAATGGAAAATACAGCTACAATAAACATTTATATGATCTGCTCAACTTTGTTTCTCATCTTAATTGTTTGCATGAATAGTTGTTGGCTACTTCTTTACTTAGTATTTGGAAAATTGGAACAGCTCTTATAATGGCTGCCACACAGATACTTCCAGCTCTAAGTTAGGGACCTTACTCAGCAAAATGGATAATTGGAAAGCACCCACAGACCAGTGGGAGAAGGGTGCACAATAGTACAGGTCACCTTAACATTGACAAATGTTCTGTCAATACTTTACTGCTGCCACTGCTGTTATACAGTATATTTTTAAGCAACTTTGAAAGCCATGCTGGATATTGTATTGTTTCGAGATGCAGAAGTATACCAATATATATGTGACCAATGGAGTTAGAACCTTTCATATTTATAGAAAGATAAGCAAAAATCTCACTGTACCTCTTCTTACTTGAGGCACATTGAGTGTCTCCGGGGAAATAATATATTAATAATAATAACAATAACAGATTGCAAAATGTTGATGATTCAGAATGATTTGGCTTCACTGAATCATTAAATTACATAAGTTTGAAGTAAGAACAAAACTGTCACAATTACGCGTGTATATAAACTCTTGATTTACTGCTTAGGTGAAGTTTAGAAGTTGCAATTCTGGGCTGATTTTTACTTGACAGGACTGAGGTCTGTTATTTGTGGAATGTTTAGCATATAAACAGCTCCCTCTGCTGGTCAGTACTATTAGTGCGTGTTATGTTATTGGATAATTAGAAATTATTATCTGGTGTATTATCTCGATTTTTCATCAGTTTCAATCCTTTATCAGTTCTTTCATCAATTCCAATAAATTGTCATTTAACAAAGGAATACATTTCTAATTCAAACGTTATAGAAACAATATCAGTAGTATTCTCTTGTGGTCTGGAAAAATGTGGGCTGCATTCATCCAAATCAACTAGTAACACATTATCCTAAGTCATTTTCTAAATGGCATTTTGGAAGCATTCTTACTCCATTTGGGGGATTCCAGATAATTCTTCTAATTTTCAGTATCAGGTTATGATCAGACAATCCAGCAATCAGGTTTAAATACTTTAAATTCTCCCAGTTACTAAACACAAATCCAAAGTGTGTACTTGCCAAAGTAATAATTCCTCTAGGTCCTTCAATTGCTTACATCAGATGAAATTGATCAGTTATTTGTTCAATCTTTCTTTCTAGCTATACTGTCTCTCCAGTTTATATTAAAATCATATTATTATAATGTTTTTCTTAGAATTATATTATTTTTTAACATAGTTTCAATTCAATTCTATTGAATTCATTTTTTCAATATAGCACCAGATCACAACAACAGTCACCTTTAGTTGTGATCTCGATCCCCAACAATCAGCCAGCTCAGCTACCTTTGAGCAAAGGTTTGGCAACAGTAATTTGCACGCCTGCATGGCTTAAGCCAGAAGAAAACAATCTGCAAATACCAGTAAAAACTGCTGGACATAGGTTCATGTGGTCTTATAATGATGGAGCCATGGCAGTTTCTTTTCCAGTAACTTTTAATAATAATAAAAATAATAATGATAAAAACAGAAATATGCCAAATAACTTCGAACATAAATGATTATACTGAATGCTGGATAAACTCAACATCAAGAACAGGAAAAAACGTCTTAAATGTGTGGTGATGATTAAGACGGGGCACAGAACAAAATCAAAAACGATAATAATTACAGTTTCAATTAAACAAAATACTAACGTAAGCAAGCAAATTTGTCTCCTTTTCACAATATAGTTTTTTATAGTTTTTGGTAAACATTTAGAAGTTAACTCGGAATTTCATAGGGCATACATGGTGGATGGACACGTTCTCTCTAAAACCTAATGAGACATGACATTTTACTTCATTTTATGACAGTCAATACAAACGTGATTATTAGTTCTCAAGAAAACCAACAACTGGAACGTAATGGAACGGAACGTCTAATAAAACATGGCTTCCTCTTATCAGGTTAAGAGATTCTGTGAATGACTTTTTGGAAAGTCTGTAATAGGAACTCCTGTGGTTTATGCAGGTATTTCATAAACCACAGACTCAAAATCAATAAGCTTCACCATTAGCTAGGTTTGTTACAGATTGGAGACTGCAGTTTTTAGGGACATCAGACATAAAGAAAAGGTGACATGGGACAGTTGAAGACAAATGACTCTGTTTCTTTACTGTGACTGTGTGTTTCCTGTTAAATTTGTGCTATATAATCATAATTTCAATTGCTCCAACAAAAGAATTGACCAAATATTGTCAGGTCTGCACTGGCAGACCGCATAGAAAGGAGAGTGTGGACCCAAATGCAGACTAAGGAGACGGAGTAGAACAAAAAACAAGCCTTTTATTTTTGGCTGCATAAAATACAAACTCAAAGAAAAGGGAGACAAAGAATAAACTAACAAAACCAAAACTGGGAAACAACTAAACACTAAGTACATGGAACATGAAGGTGAGACACAAAGGGAAACTTACACTGTAAATCCACAGCAGGATAATCAGGGAAGATGAGGCAGCTGGGGAACACAGGAGGAACTGAACATAACAGGGCAGTGGAAGCAAAATTGAACACAATGAACACATGATGAGAGAGTGTCAACACAAAACAGGAAGCACAACAAACACGAGGACAAAAACAAAGACACACAGGCTTTAGACTGTGACCAGGAAAGAAACAGACAAGGGGACATGAGTGACTGGGGAGACAGAAAGGGAACACGGATCATGGAGACTAAAGTAACTAAACAAGAAACCTGGAACACAGGGAAGGCACAGTGACAGAAAACTAAAGATAGAAACTGTAAATATAACATAAGCAGAAAACAACTAAGAGAACCAAAACAATGAATGACACCAAATCAAAGAATATTAATAAAACCCCAAAACACATAGACATTGACCATGACAAATATGGGGCAACAAAATTACCAATCATTATCACATCCACTAAAAAATAACTGTATGTAACATGATGACACATTTTCCATTCCTCTAAAACAGGAGTGTCAAACTCAAATACACAGTGGGCCAAAATTCAAAACTGGAACAAAGTCGCGGGCTAACATTAATATTTATTGAAAAAAAAATCTTCCTCCAGATATAAGAATGAATCTTTTCTTATGGACTCAAATAAGTTTTGCTGGAAAACTGAATATGGAACAAGCAAAGCTTAATACTAAACAATATATATATTAGCTGTATAATACCAGTAGGCCAGCTCTAATAGTAATTTGGTATGGCTTCGCGGGCCAAATGTAATTAGGCTGCGGGCCAAATTTGGCCCGTGGGCCAGAGTTTGACACCTATGCTCTAAAATATGCTAAAGTTAATAAGTACTTCAAGTTACTGACATATACTATGTTTTTTCTTTCCTTTAAAAATTTGAATTGATGCTTTGTTATTATAGTGCAAGTACTGGTAATCAATCAAGTTTTTAGATAATTTAAGTTACAAATTAAATTAAGAATAAAGGGGTCTGGGTTTTATGGTGCTTCACATCCTTCTTAGAGATGAGCACAGCGACCCCTTGGACTAACCCATCCTCTTTTATCAGGTTCTGCTGCATGAAAGTGGTTTCCGTGGGTCATTTTATTGAATACATGCTGATCTCAAGAAGTGCAGAAAAGACGATGACTCCAAGACCACCTATGGCTTGGATGGCTCAGAATGATGTAATTTCCTTAATGGTACCTAAGTATCTTGGTATGTCAGCTTGGCAGCTTTCAACCCAGTGTCAGGTGATCTCAGTATCTGGCCCTTATAGTGTCTTGCTCCAATACTTTGGATGTGTATATATTTGTAAGTACTTCTTGTGGTAATGGGCACATTGTTGAGTGTACATGGGAGCCATATGCTGGTGGTGATGTCTCTTTCAAACATAACTGCCATGCCACAAGAACCTTGGCTACAATGTAAAAACATTAACTCTGAGATGAGGGAAACACATGCTCTTTTTGTTGCCAAAAGACACCTAAAGAAAGAGGACTAAACTCTAAGCCAGCACCATGGTAACTAGGACACTAAATGTTTATCTTTAGACAAAAAATTCCTTGAATTCCTCAGACTGTATTAGTCTCATTGTACCCAACAGCACAGCCATAGTGTTAATCTTGGAACCCAGAAACTTTGGTTCAACCTCCCTGTCCTATATAATAGTAAATATTTTATAATAAATGTAAATATAAGAAGAGATTCATGTGAGGAGAGGAACTGAAGACATGGCATTTGATTTAACTTGTATATAAGAATATGCCTATATAAAACTAAAGACTAAATAATTATACAAAGCTGCAGTTTTGTTAAACGTAACATCATATCATTTATCTTATACAGTACATTAATAGGAGATAAGCTGTTATGCTAAATAATTACCATAAAATCGAATTATTCACATGGTGTTGTTGTAAATGTACATACAGACCAAATACGTTATACTCACTGATAGTGTTTAAAGTGTCACTTTCCACTTAACCAAATCATACTTGTTAAAGGTTAAAAGAACCAGTAAAATGAACAGGAAACAGAAACATATGTAATACTTATTTTGAAATTACTGACTCGCTCTTTTTTTCCAGGCCTTTTACAATCACTTTCAGCTCTGTAATGGTACAAACTTAATGCAAACTTAATGTATGACTTAAGAAACAAATGACATTAGCCATTTCCATTAAATTAACATTGTAAGATCAGTGAAATGGGCATAAATATTTATTAAACCTTTTCACATATTTCAAACAACACAGGTCTAGAAAGATTTTCTCTGAAGTAATATTGTTTCCTTATGGTTCTTTGTGTCATTAACAGCCTTACACATCAGTTTTCAAAGCTGAGTTGTATTTGTGCTAACTGACTTAGTATAACTCTGAGAGCGTTTCTCCTCTTCCTGGAAGGCAGTCTCCATTGCAGCTAGAATGGATTTGCAGACTTCTTTCTTAAAATCTTTGCCCACAAACACATACAGCAGTGGATTTAGGCAGCTGTTGAGAAAGGCCAAATTGGTGGCCAAAGGGATCCCAATGACACCACTTGAAGTGTCCATTTCTTTTGCCAGCACAATTAGATCCATAATATAAATGGGAGACCAGCACAGAAAAAATGTGATGATAATGGCAACAATGATCTTAAAGGGGCGACCTGATTTCCTTGCCAGTGTGTGGTTTCTTCTGAGATGATGGATTATTACAGCATTACAGGAGACAATGATAGAGAATGGGACTGCAAAAAGCACAAGGAAGCGGGCGATGATAATCGGTGGATAACGAAATTGTCGCAGTATGTTGGGAGATTCTGCATTATAGTCATCAGAAATAGCGTAGCTGTTTAAGCAGAGAGTTTTGTTTTCATTCTCACACGCTTGCTCTGTGTCCATGATGATGGAATATGGAAAGCCGATCATCAAAGCCACCCCCCAAACACCCAGAGTCACAAACAAGGCCTTACGTACATTTCGGTTGTTCTGAGCCCAGACAGGCCACACCACAGACACACATCTGTCTGCACTAATCACCACCAGAATGTAGACACTGGCAAACATGTTCAGAATAAGTACCATGGTGTTGAGCTTGCACATGAAGTTGCCAAAAGGCCAGTGGAAGTCTAAAGCAAGGTTTATTACATTGAGGGGTAGAAATGCTACAAAGATGAAGTCGGCCACAGCAAGGTTGAGGTACCAAACTGTGTTTACTGTTTTCTTCATCTTTAGCCCAGTCACCCAGATAACCACTCCATTCCCGAGCACACCAAGGAGAAATATCAGGAAGTGAAAAATGATAGACACAGTGATGAGAGACTTTCGAATCTCAGGAGTAGTTGTACTGATGTGAATGCAAGAGTTGCTGGTTGAGTTACTGTTGGTCACCTCCATCATTTTCTTGAGACCTGCGGTATTAACATAAAGAAAGAACAGTATTAATGTATGTTAAAGTCAGTTTTAGTTTTTATACTCAATCTAATTACTCTTACATCACAACTTTATGTCAAATGCAAATTACAAAGAAAAGGAATCCTGTTGATATGAGCACTTAAAACATATTTTGCTAAAACAACACAAATAATGTTGAGTGTTTAGATTGAGGTACTAAAGTGGATGTAGATTACAATACTGATTAGCCCAAAAGAACCTCAAGAAGAGCAGCGATGATTTCAATTCATGAGTTGATGTAAACAATTAAAATCAGTTAAGTTATCTAATGTACTCTCTCATCTTTTGTCTCTCTCTGCAGCACAGTATCACTTCCTAATACAACACCTAGTGGTGCTATTCTGTAGTTTATCTGTGTAAACCATTCGATGAAAACCTTTTAGATAATGCCTTATTTTATGCTGTCAACTTCATGTGCTTTATTCATTCATGTATTGAAAATGACAGCTTCAGCCTGGCATTTAATCTATTATTAGACCCAATTGGTTTCTCTCAAAATGTAAAAGAACTCACCCACCGCTTTAACATCACTCTGGATCCTTTTCTGACATATGACATAGAAACTTAACATTTAACTGTAACTGTAACTTCTTTAAACCCTCCTTTTGTCAGATCGTTTCCTAGTAACATTTAAATTTACGATAATGGATTACAGTTCATAAGGGAATACATTTCATCAAATAGATGTCTTTCTAAGGGTCAGGTGCAGAGTGTGCTCGACAGTGGCCAGAGGTGTACACCCTGGTGGACTGAACCCCAGCTACCAAGACTAACAATTGGGACATGGAGTGTCAACTCTCTGGTGGGGAAGGAGCCTTAATCCCACTGAGTTGGTGTGCGAAGTTGAGAGGTACCGGCTCTATAGTCGGGCCCACTTCAATGCACGGCTTGGGCTCTGGAACCAGTCTCCTAGAGAGGGGCTGGACTCTGTCTCAGTCTGGAGTTGCCCTTAACGAGAGGCGACAGACTGGGGTGGTTATCCTAGTATCTGCTCGGCTTGCTGCCATACATTGGGGTTTTTCCAAGTGGAAGAGAGGGTTTGTACACTGCACCTTCAGGTCTGGGAATGGATCCTGATTGTTGTCTGCGCTTATAGCCCAAATGACCCGGCCTTCTTGGAGTCCCATGACGGGGTGCGATTGGGAGGAACGGCTTGCAAGAATTTAACTTGTGTGGTGTTCTGTTACTGGACTTCTGTGCAAACCACAGGTTACCCATAACAAACACCATGTTCGAACATAAGGGTGTCCATAAGTGAACATGGCACCAGGACACTCTAGGCCACAGGTCGATGATTGACTTTGTAATCGTGTCATCAGATTTGCAGCCGTATGTTCTGGACACTCAGGTGTGGAGGTGCTGAGCTGTCAACTGATAACCACCTGGTGGTGAGTTAAATCAAGTGGCTGGGGAGGATGCTGGAAAGACCTAGCATCCCTGAAAATAGAGTGAGAATGCATTGGGAATGATGACAGAGACCCCGGTCTGCGAGCTTTCAACTCCCACTTCTGGCAGAGCTGTAAGAGCATTACGGAGGAGACTGGGGACATTGAGTCTGAATGGACAATTTTCAGATACACCTCTTCAAACACAAACAAAAGTAAATCATAACACATATGATGATGAACTTATGACAAGCTGAACTGAATCAGGGGAGGGACAGATGCTCCACAAACATCACTTGTGGACTTGTTTGGTGCTGCAGGCAGGCAGGCACTATCCAGGTACAGAGAGAGAAAGTGTGAAGCTGTTGGTGATGCGTAGCATTGTTGCTGAATTTTTGAACTCACATACACTTAGGTTATGTTTATTTGTTAAAGTGAGGGAAATTCCCCGCATCCTTTAAAATACATTGTTCAAATTGTAGAGCATTTCAAGGGGATTATATAGACTGGGTATCTTTAATATAGACAGCGTACTTGCAATACATTTTTGGCTTAAAATAATACAACTCAAAATATTTCATGCATAACATAGATAATAACATGCATCTATAAAATGTTTCTCAGAGCTATTATTTTTAATCAGTCACATTTGATGTTGATTGTTAATTGAATCTTTCTAAATTTAGATAGAGAATTTTCATGTTCATTACTTTTATATATTCCTCATAATTAAACAATAAGACCAAATACTCAGATGTCTTGTATTTATTATGAAGGTATAGTTTGAAATATAATACTTTTGATTTTGATTTTCCAAACACATTACGTTTTTGTACAAAGTATCAGTATCGGGTCAGTTTCGCCGATAGCAGACTGAATTTTACTTCAGATTAATTTAGATCGTAAAGGAAATCAGTGGTATTGCACATCACTACCACAGACGCTGGAGTTTTTGCGCATCGTTAAATGCAGTTTGTCCGACACTGTCCGACAAATCAACTATGACAGCTTATGGGTGCAGACGTCCCGAGCTTGAGCTCCAAACGGAGCATTTACGTAGGGCCCAGTCTCTGACATTTTATATTCATTTTGAACCCCCCCCCCCCAAAAAAAAAAAAAAAAAAACAGTGTTGGGAGTGGAAACCCGAAAGAATTGAAAAAGTCAATGAAATTCACTCTGTGTGCGCACACTGCCGAGAGAAAAAATGGAGAGGCGCTTTCATTTTGTTATAATCGCTGCATAGAAATATGACTAAAAGCACGACTCTAAACCATCTGGTCACTCTAAAAAAGAAAATTGGCGGTCTGTGAAGCAACCACAACTTTGTATGCGTCGTGTACACGACGCATACAAAGTTGTGGTTTGCAGCATGTTTAACTTATTTACAAAGACTACATTAGGTACATATTATGAAGTTGATGGTCAACCTGACATTGTACGATACATGGGAGATACACCAATTCAGGGCTGGTCTTACCTAAATTCAGGGTGGATGGGGGACACGAAGCTAATCCATTTATTCCATATTTTGTAGAATTTGTCTTTTCGAATTTTAAAAAAGAATGTCAATTTTTCCATTTTAAATATTTCGAAAACCACATTAAACCAATCCTCAAGTGTTGGCGGAGTTGGATTTAACCACTTTCTGGTTATTGATTTTTTGCTGGCTGCTAATAGTGCTTGTAAGAGTTTTGTGTCCCCTCCCCGGACCGAGCCAGCAACCGAGCCCAAGTACAAATTTACAAAATTGATGTCAAATTTTATCTTAAAAACCTCACACAAAGTTTTATGGATTCCCAGCCAGTAATTTTTTAAGTTAGGGCAGTCCCAAAAGATATGATAATGATGTGCCTCTTCTGATCCACATCTTGTTGTGGATCCACAAAGTTGTGGTATCGGGATTCTTCCTGTCCCTCTGATGCTCCAAATTCAATTATAGTCTGTCCTGTTTCAGAGAAATACCTGTAATATTAAGTTTCATAAATATGTAGGGTCTTATCTAAAATCCATGGTGAGGAAGGTCTACGGATAAGAGCCAAAGATACGACTGTGCGCTCACAGCTTTGAGCCATCCATAAAAACATAAGTGAACACTCATAACAGCAACTATCACAAACGCAAGAGACACAGAATAAGTTTTGCTTTTTCAGAATTAATTCTAACACAATTTGCAGTAAATTGCTTCTGTTAATCATGCAAATCGCGTTTGTGTGATATGCCCTTCTTTCAGTTCGATAGCTTTTTTTAAACTTAAGTGATTGAAATGTATTTACCTCAGCAGCCCAAGATACCCGATGTCTTCATCTTCCGTCTGTTAATTAACTAATCAGTGCTCCGTCTTGATGATCAGAAGCCCGCACTGCTAAGCTTTATAAAGCCATTCACTTCTTACGTTACCACTGACCACTGTAACTTTTGCTGGGAATCTAACTTCCTCCGGGGCAGTGTATGTTGAAGTTAAAAGATGAATAGCTATGAAATCACCGCCCACTAGCTAATCAGTTCTCCAGAAAATAGTGCATCTATGGAAAATTCCTCTGACGTCCGTGCGCTGATGGGGTCTAAAGTTTTTCTGTTTCCCTCGTGAATACTGCTATAGTTTCTTACATGGTTCACTGCTACAGACATTCGCAACTGTTTTGGTGCACGTCTCATCTAAATCTCTCAACTCATCAAGACAAATTGTAATTTTTCAGTCAGTGCCAGAGGTGCACAAAGAATAAGCGTTCTTTACCTAAGTAGAAGTACAGATTTTACATATACTGCATACATTTCTACCAGCTTTTGTGTGCAAAGTAACTGAATCTGTTTACTATATGATAAAAAAAAATTCACATTGTAATCCACACAAACCTGTTTATTTTGCTCAGAATTGCCACAACTGCTGAGTAGTTTCATGCAAACTTTGAAGAGCACGCAGTATACACCTCAATTTGTATTGCAAGGCGTTTCACAATATGAAAAAAAAACATAACACCATATACAGATCTAATATGATTTTAAAATGAGGACTTATGTAAACTTTAAGTTTCCACTTTATCACATGTCACTGAGGAGTTCTTATCTTTCAAAATAACCCCTGTTCTCCTGTCTTTCTTACATCTTTCTCCATCTTTGGGTGAAGTTATCTTGCACTTTTCTCTCCCTGGGAAATGCAGCAGCTGGATCTTTGACTTGCACTATATGACAAATGGCATAACGGTTGTTTGCTTGCTGATATTGTTAAGCAGATACAATGTTGCATTTGAAAGTACAGGACACTTAAAAACATTGCTCATAATGTGAGTTGGGTACAGTCTGACCAGCTTCAGTGGCACAATGATATGATCTTTGCACAAATGCTGTCCTCTTTATTAAGTTTTTTCTTAAGCTGTGTGAAGTAATTTCAGCTGGTGGGCAGGTTGTTTACTGCCTTCTCTGCATAAATGTTTATGTCTTCCATTAAACCTTTGTCACTGTTCTTGGCTTACTGGTGTGTGACAGTGTGTCTGCTGTTATCAGGGGAGTGTAAAATAAAGTAACTGTTAGTGGTATGTAATTCCACAATTTTTGGTGTCAATCTGATCTCTCAAGTAAGTAAAAGTGATAGTGGTGTGTTATGATTTATGTGATATATAAGTAATTTGCCAAGCTTGAACATATTTTAATAACCTCTAAATCACTGAGGTTTTTACTTTCCAAAATAAGTAGTGAACCCAATAAAATATATAATATATGATTTCCGAATATCATGATTATTTTTTTGGGCTCTATCAGTGGTATTCACTTATAGTGTTTTGCTCACAGGAGTTGCCCACAGCATTTGTTTGCAGTGAATTGCTTCAGACAGCTCACTGAACTGTCTGCTTGTAAAGTTGCCTGGCTATAGCAGCTGTGTGTGGGTCTTTGCCCAGGATTGTCCTGGGGGCTCAGGCTGCCACAAGAAGTGTGGTCTGTCATTCCCTCTATGGCGGCTTTTTGTTTTTTTGGTGGCAGCCTTATCTCAAACAGGCTTTATTATTTCTGCCCTAATCAGAGACATAAAGGTAATTTGGTTTGATGGTTGTGCATCTTTTTCCTGTTTTCATGCCTCATGCTAAAGAACAATTTAAATCCAGTTTCTGTATGGTGTTCATGCTATCTTCATAAATGAGACCCTTCCTCTGGTTTTTGTGCTCTGCTTTCTTGTTTTCCTTGTGATGTAATTAGACAACCACCTGTTTGAACTGTGGGCAGCACTGTCCTGGTTTCACCTTTCATACTACATAAATAAGCAGTTTCAGTTTGAGTGCATTTGAAATTGAATTGATAAAGACAGTTTCAGCGATATAATCATATACAGCTGCAAAAAAGTATCACTTAACCTACATTGTGGCCATAAAATATAGAAGTTACAATCCCCATCATTTTGAAAAGAAAGTCCATGTGGTCTGTTTGCCCACACCCCCACAAATGTGGCATAAATAGAAAGCCCAGGATGACCCATTGACAGTACAGCATTACTCATATAGATTGCATAAATGCTTCTTGATAGTTTCAGACGTATGTCCCTGAGATAAGACAAAAATTTATTGCTGGGTCTTAGGAGGATAAAGATATTTTTAGTGGCCAACACGGATGGGATTGTTTACAATGCATGTACAAAAACACCAAGTCATGAAGATACTTGCAAAACAGGTATTTTTAATTTTACATAACCCTTTAATAAATACAGCTGAGTAGTCTACGAATATAAGCAAATATATTACAGATAAAAACAAACAGAAATCACTATTTGGCAGCTGAACACTTTTTGGAACAAACCCTGGTACACTGGTACATCTATAATTGTAATTCATTTGACTCATGTAACATCCAGGGGAAACCCCAGGTTAACTTAGCAAATTAATAACTAGCTTAATGTGACCGCTTATCCTGACTGCCAATATTAGAGAAAAGGAAATATATCCCTGGTATGCTAAACTCATATCACAGTTGAGGGTTACAGTAACAGAGCCTAAAGAACTTAACATGTGAATGAATCAGAATCAGAATATTTCATTAATCCCTGAGTGAACTATGTGAGATTTTATACGTGTATAATGTCCGCTTATAGTTTGCGAGCTATTCCAACCAGCTGATGTGCAGAATTTTAAATTCTTAATAGTTTGAAGTAAATGTTTCATGTGCTGATTCATTTTCTAACATTTATCTGGTCCTCAAGATAATAATTCATAAATTGTTTAAACATTTTTCTATGGTGACGTCACCATGACTGGTAATTTGGATTTGATACAAATAAATATAGTATATAAGTAGTCCATTTACATAGCTTTATACTTTAAACACTTAACTATTTTTGTTCAAACTGTACTTATTTACCTTCAAGAGCAGAGTTTCCTTTTGTGGTGTTCCCCTACTGGTCTTTCTCAGTGACACATGAACAAAGATTTTAGTGGGTAGCAAAGTTTGTGTTTTTACTTTTGATTTATATTTCACCAATGTAGTGTTACTGGTCCATTTGTAGAATTTTTTTTCCTGACGAACAATCGTAACATTAGAAATGATTTGTTAGCTTTGTGCATCTCTGTAATGCTTCTTCTGAGATGCTGTGAAGGCTGGTAGGACTGAGGCATAGTTCACAGCAGAGCTGGTCAGAGAAAGAGAAGTGGTACAACCCACACTTTCAGTCTTATTTGCTTAACTTTGGTCTGAGGGACCCAGGGTCCTTGAGCAGTGTGGTGTCATATGCCGTGGGAGTGTCTGGTCGGGTGTGGTCCAGGTTCCTGTTGCCCATTCCCTGGGGTTGAGTTGGCCAGCTAATAACCTGCTTCCAATTTCCGGGCCTCCATCTGGAGGGCTTTTAAGCCAGCGCTGCCTGCCACTCCTCACCAGTTCGTCTTGCTACCACTAGTGGTAAACTTGATCTCCACTGTGTTTGGCATCCGTCTGCCTGGATCTTGGATTAATGTGTTCTCTGTCTCCAGTGTTCTCCAGATACATCACCCGTCGTGCTCATTAGCAGAGCTGGTTCTTTTTTCACCCCGTTCTCCAGTCTGCCTAGAACCCTAGGACTACATACTCACCATCTCCTCAGCCTGCCCTCCTGCCCGTGCTTTAATGGTGGATCTCTCTCCTCTGAACACCCTGGAACCTGGACCAGCTGATCCCTGGGACGCTCCCACGGCAACCCCTCCTCTGCCTAATAGCTGGTGTTTCCAAGTAAGAACAAGACTCTCCACTAGAACCACTCACCTCAGCCCTTTAATTGTTTCCCAGATCAGTAAAACCTCTCTCCTGTGTTTGCAGAAGTTCCCGCCCATGTTCTCCTTGTGTTCCATGTCCGTTTCTCCGACCTCCGGTCTCCCTCAGTTCCTGCGTATAGTTTCTGCTAGACCCAGCCTTGTTTAAGTACTTTTCCCCTTCAATAAAATCAATCAATCAATCAATCAAGGCTTTATTCGCCACGTGTAGGTTGCCCTGCAGTGAAATAGGACACACCCCCCCCCCCCCCCCCCAACCTTACACACACAACACAGACATCACATGGGGATACAGGTCGGAGATCGGTAGCGTTACAGAAGAAAAACCCCACTGAAATATACACTACAATGGGAAAGTACAGGAGGAAAAAAAGAGACCTCTACTCACGCTGGGCTCCTGGGAGGACAGCATGAGAACAGAAAACAAAAAAACTACTCTGCACAAAAAAGCACATAAATGTCCACAGCACAACATTATGGAACACGTGACAAGCCACAGGGTCGGGTGGAAGGTGAGGAGTAATCCAAAGCAAACACAGCAGCCATCCTGCCCAGCGCTACCATTCCAGCGCGGGCTCAGACCCGTCGTGTTCCCAGGAGGGAACAAGCATCGAAGGCGTTTGGAAAGGGAGGGGGGATGAGTGTGTGCATATCAGTGTATATGTATGTGTGTGCGTGTACATAGTTCGAGCAATTGAGTCTGCTCTTGAGCCCACAGCATTCTTGTTTGTGACATGTGGACTCAATTATTATTATGTGTTTTCGCTGCATTGTGCTGCTGTGTGTGTCCACATTTGTATGTATAGGCAGGCATGTGTGTGTGCAGTGGTATTCTGACAGGCACCTTCAGGCCTGGTGGGTGTGGCCCTGCTAGGGGGGCTGGCCACACCTGAAGACCATGCCAAGCTCGTTGGGTGAGCTATTTAAGAGCATGAGGAAGCTCCTAAGGGCAGGGGATTGTTGAGTTAGACTCTATGTTAGTGGTTCTAGTGTTAAGTGTATGCCTGCTGGAGTTTGGTGTCCTGACAGCTGCGTCTGTTGTTTTTCGTCAGGAGGAGAGCGTACCACAGGACTGCAGTATGCACAGGGTGTGCGGAGACACGGGAGCAGAGAGCAAGGAGTACAGACACTTGGGAGAAGGCACAACACAGGAGTTGAGGGAGCGCACTAGAGATTTATTTACTTCACTATAAATAAAAGCACTATTCCAGGATTTCGGTCCCTTCTCCAAATGGCAAACCATGGCAGGTATTTGCTAGAAAGCCAGTCAGAAAGTTAAGCAATGGATTAGGCTGGACAGCCTATCCAGCTGATGAGGCTTAAAGGACATATGCAGCTGATTGTTATCGGCATAGAAATGATAAGAAATGTCACTAAAAGATTGAATAATACTGGCTAAAGGAAGCACATAGAAAGAAAAATAATTATGGACCCAAAACTGAACCCTACAGAACCCCACAGGTTAGGGAGGCAGTGTTAGAGGTGAACTTGTCAGTCCTATACCAGCCAAAACCTCAAGCCTGTTAAGTAGAATTTTGTGGTCAATGGTATCAAAGGCTACACTGAGATCAAGCAAAATGATCACAGAACAATTCCCTGCAGCAGCCATTAAAAGATCATTATAGACCCTTAAGACAACGGTCTCAGTCGAGTGCTGCTTTTGAAAGCCAGGTTGAAAAGAGTAAAAAGCCTTTAATCTGCATAGTAAGATTCTGAACATGATTTTCTACATTTTTTTTCTAGTAATTTGCTTATAAATAGCAATTTTTGAAATAGGCTGATAATTAGAGCTGGGATAGAGAGTCTGTTTTTTCAATAGAGGAGTCACCTCAGCATGTTTAGAAATAGGATGGAAGCAAGCAACTGGGCAATTTTAATACACTGCTCCTGTTGTCAGTTTTGGTGTTTTGGTAATTTCTAATCTTTAGGTTTTGCTTCTTTGCCTCCCTTGTGTTCCTTGCGTTACATCTAGTTATCCTGGTCTCAATGTTTGTGTATTCCATGTTTTACCTCCAAAAGTTCATTCTGTTCATCTGGACATAGCGTTTCGTGGGAGAAACGTTTCGTCACTCATCCAAGTGACTTCTTCAGTCTCACCTGAGATTCAGCCTCAGATGCTGACAAAACAGGATTATTACTAAAAGTCTGCAAATGAGCTCTTCAGTTAAAGGCTTCCGGGCAACAAAAATCCTCCAGAAGGCACAGCATCATTTGCGTCTCAACTGTTCCGATACTCCTGACACGTATGGGATCACCACAGGTTTTCAGTGTTGGGTAAGTTACTTTAAAATAGTAACTTAGTTACATTACTAGTTACTTCTTTCAAAAGTAACTCAGTTACTTCAAGTTACTCGTTACTTTCAAAGTAACTAGTTACTAGGGAAAGTAACTTTGGTTTTACTCAGAATTCTCTTGTTAATGTGTTTCTTCCATAACTTTGCCAGTCTTCTAGCTTGCTTACTTGCCACAAGTGCACTGTGCCACCTACCAATAGAAAGGAAAAGATAATGTGCATATTTCCACGAGAGAAATCCCACGCCTGGATCGTCATTGACTGCTGCCATGATTCTAGCCTACGTCACAGAGTCATGTGCGCCTTTTACATCCAACACAAAAACTGCAGTCGTGGTGCTTTCGATTGTACTCAGAACTCAGAAATTCTGCCTTCTGAATAGGAAGATGTAGGCAACACCAGACTGCAGATGAGCTGCTTACAGGGCTGGACTGGGACAGAAAATTGGCCCGGGCATTTTGACTAGAGACTGGCCCACCATTAACAGGGAAAGGGGGCACAAAGAAATACTTTTCTTTCTTATTCCCATTTAAAATGTCTAGCTTTTAAAAAATAATTATCTGAATCTTACAACAAACGATTGATAGATTGATGCATATATACCATCAACACAGTGAACATCACTGTCACAACAGTGTTTATTTTCATTCAAAGGCTTTATGATTTTTCCTATAATGGTGGGCCAGTCTCTAGTCAAAATGTCCGGGCCAATTTTCTGTCCCAGTCCAGCCCTGTATGCAGCTCATCTGCAGTCTGGTGTTACCTACATCTTCCTATTCAGAAGGCAGAATTTCAGAGTTCTGAGTACAATCGAAAGCACCACGACTGCAGTTTTTGTGTTGGATGTAAAAGGCGCACATGATGTGACGTAAGCTAGAATCATGGCAGCAGTCAATGACGGTCCAGGCGTGGGATTTCTCTCGTGGAAATATGCACATTATCTTTTCCTTTCTATTGGTAGGTGGCACAGTGCACTTGTGGCAAGTAAGCAAGCTAGAAGACTGGCAAAGTTATGGAAGAAACACATTAACAAGAGAATTCTGAGTAAAACCAAAGTTACTTTCCCTAGTAACTAGTTACTTTGAAAGTAACGAGTAACTTGAAGTAACTGAGTTACTTTTGAGAGAAGTAACTAGTAATGTAACTAAGTTACTATTTTAAAGTAACTTACCCAACACTGCTCACAACACAGTTCTGAATTGTATTCAGACAGGACTGAGGAGAAAGAAAATGAAAAAACATATAAAAAATGACAAAAGGGTTGGGAAGGGAGTGCGATGGAAAGCACCGGGCATTAGCCCAAGGGTCCTGCCCTTCTGTAGGCACACCACCTGCAGGAGGCGCCGTAGGGTTTGTCTACTGCATACATATGTTATGTCATTTTAAGACAGATTTGGCTAAGACAGCAGCAAATATATATATATATAGTAAATATAGCATCACAGCTCTATAACCTCTTAAGACAATTAAGGGGGGGAAAGAAGCGTGTTGCATCAAAATGTCTTCAATATACACACATAATTCCAAGGTCAAAATGGGAGATGCCCCCTAAGGTGGTCCAGAATGACCGAACTTAGATCCTGTGGGACTTCCAGATACAGACGGACAAAAATGTTGATAGCTAACCAACCATTTATAGGCTGTGTCCAAATTCAGGGGAAGGATGCTCCGAAGGATCCTACGATCATTCGACGGCCGGGTAGGACGGAAGTGAGCCGCTGTGAAATTGGACAGCCTTCTAGCCTTCGTTCAAGTCCGTCCTTACTTCTGTTTTTTCTGCTCACTAATGCCACAGCGCGAAAACTTTAAAATTGTTGTCTGCTACAGAGTTACAAGTATTATATTAGTAGTAATATAGCATCCACCATCTCCTGCTTGCATATTTCTGAAAACATCGTACTGGTGTAGATTGAGCCAGCCCTGCAAACACTGTGGATGGACGATGCAGTGGACAGTGGGAGGAAGCATCCTAAAGCTCTCTTTGCAGACAACCCTGTGTGATTCTCCACTCTATCTTATTCAGTCCCCAAAAATCTATGCAAGGCCGAAGTGTCTTATCCTTCTTTTCAACAAAAAAGAACTCCGCACCCAAGGGCAACGTGGAGGGTCCAGTTATACCAGTTGCCAATGAATCAGTGATGTAATGTTCCATGGATTCTTGCTCAGGCTTAGAAATGTTGTAAAGCCGACTAGTGGGCAAGGGAACACCAGGGATCAGATCAATCCTACAGCCGTACAGCTGGAGTGCGGGAGAAAGGAGGCCTTCTCTTTGCTGTATACCTGGGCCAATATAATGCTAACATTGAGCTAACCATTAAATACCTAGGGCAAATAACCATGGTTTCAGGATATGTTGATGTGTTTACGTGTGATGTACATGATAGTGAATGGCTTAGTGTTTAGTACTGTAAAGGCAAGTCATTTATAGCAGAAATGTCATATTTTGTTTTTCATTTCTGTTTTACAGTTTTACAGTGCTTACAGTAACCATCTAAAATGTACCTGCTGACTCCTGGATGTTTATTGTGGACCTGTTATGCTATCTGCCAGTCTAGAAACCAGCTTTACACCCTAGTCAGGGCAGAATAACCCTTAATTCCCTAATTACATCCTTAGGTAAAAAAAATGTACATGAAGAGAGATAAATGGAAAATTCAGTTTAAAAAAATAAAATGAGCAATAGTTTGTAGGCAGAGCATAACTCACATCTCCTGGCTTTACTTTTTCTGCATAAAACAACTGTAAAAGTCTATTCATCTCATTAATAGCCTTACAACTCTTTGCACCCACTTCTGAACATTGGGTTGGAAGGTATAGGAGGACCACGTCTCTTCCTGTATGGAAAATGTTTTGTCTGTTTTTTTGAATTCTCATGGGAAACTGAACAGCTGGCAGTTGTTAAACAGAGCATCAACATTTTCTCTAAGTCTTTAATCGTTGTGTCTTTGGTGGAAATGCATTGGAAACTTGTCACTTTTCTGTATTCTGGATCAGACTCTATTCCTTTGTTCAAAAGGAATTCCTCCTGCTTTTCATTTCACCTCGAGGTAAATGTGTTTCTCATAGAAACAAATGGGGACGAAGTAGCAGGTGGATATTATGCAGACTGCAGGACCTTAATGATTTTGAATAATCAAGATGAAGTATTCCTGCTGCTTTTTACCTAATCTGACAGCAATAATGTGTGTGCGCTTATTTTCCCCACAGGCTAAGAACATTTCATCTTATAAACACTATAAATCTTGTTTCATTTGTTTACTTACTCTTGATAATATTTGGCTTTGGAAATCTGCCAAAAGTACTTATGCTTCAGAAATGACAAATGATTTCACCCTTGCCTGTGTAATTGTAATTGTAAGAGAGGGCAAATGTCAGAGGACACTGACTTTTGCAACTTAGTCATGTGCTGCTGTGTTTTGTATTATTAACACGTGTTCTGTTATTGGCTATTTGATAATAATCTTCTTGTGTTAGATGTATTACATATGGGATCAAGTCATACACATTTGACACTTCATTTATAAATGCAGAATAACAAAAAAGATGGTGGTGTAGAGGCTAAGCCTACGCTTGAAGCCACTGAGATGGTCGTTAACGGGGGTGACGCGATGTCACTGGTATGCATGAATTAAGTTCACAGTCCAATAACTCCAGCAGTATGTATCTTGTCCTTTTTGGTCTTTATTCCGTATCGACTTAGCATAACAGCGCAACGGTCACAAACTGTTTGCCTTCTCAATGATACACCTGACGCCAATTACCTTAAATACCTTTACATTACATAACCAAAACAGAAAAAGGTGACCTCTAGTGACCACATAAGGTATTAACCAAAGAATGGCTCCTACAGGTGGTTTTGTGCATTCATGTAGTGATCATGAAATTTACATTATATGTCCATAGGCAGTAAAGTCATAAAATACTCTGGCCATACTAATTTAATGATGGTAAGCAAAAAAATAAAAAAAAATCACAATTGTCATTGTCAATAGGGAGTCAGTAGGGATATATGCACAAACACACATCTATATCTATCGATCTATCGATCTATCGATCGATCTATCGTCCCGATTGAAAAATAGCAAGAAATTATGTTTTGAATGGTTGGATCTTAACAAGGTTCCAAGTAGAACTTCAACATGCAACAAGAAGAAATGGGAGTGAGACAAAAACATTTTTTGAGCATGCACTTTATTGAAAACAACACTTGAACTGAAACGGGCTTTTCAAATCTTAGGACCACACCCTCAAAAAAAACCCCTGTAAACCCCCAAAGCAGAAATCAAAGTTCCAAACATGAACTTAGTAATGAGTAGCTCCACCGTTATTATTGATCCCTTAAAAACTTTGTTGTGGCATGCTTGATGCAAGCATTTCCATGAAGTAAGTGTGAACATTTCTCCAAGTGGTGAAGATGGCCGCACAAAGGGCATCTACTGTCTGGAACTGTTGTCCATTTTTTTTAAACTCCCCTTGTCATCCATCCCCAAAGGTTCTCTTTTTTTTTTTTTTTTTTTTGCCTGTCCCGTTTGGCTCTTTTGCCATCAGAATTGTTGTCTAAAGGCAAAGAAAGATGCCCAACGGATTTACTTTACCAAATTGACCATCCCAGCCTTGCCGTAATGGTCCATTTGATTCACCTTTTATTGTTCATTTTATTTTCACTTACTGAATATGGGACAGACTTGACTGGGGGAAAGAAGGGGAGAAAGAAAGAGGGAAAGAGAAACAGCTGAGAAGAGGGACGGGGGAGAAGGGTAAAAGACAAAAACCAACAGAATGAGCAGAGAAATTTTTAAAAAAAAAATAATGCATATATCAATCACCTGGGTCACCTGCTGAGAAAGAAAAAAGAAAACAAGCAGAAGAGAACAAGAGTAATAGAATAAACAACATCACAATGATATATGGGAATATGACAGTAAATACTAAATATTAAACATTATTGTGCAGCACATAAGATCAACAGAACACAGTGTGCTTTGAGGTAGGAGCCAAAAAGGGTGTAGTTTGTGGGTGTGATCACCCGTGTGTACACCTGTGAGCATGGACGCGTTTGTTTTTTGTTTTTTAAAAGGTTCCTTCATGTAATGATCTGCTAGAGGGTGTGGGGGGGCCACAGCCCCGTCCTCTAGGGCATGAAGCAGGTATGGAGGAGATCAAAACTCCAGACATCCAGAGGCCCCCAGAACACAAGAGACCAAGGAAGACCAACAGAGGGGCAGCTGCGCCACTGTCCCGGAAAGAGCTGAGGAGAGTCCCAGATGAGGGCTCACTCAGAAGCCGCGGAGCAGAAACCAGGGGGAGTTGCAGTGACGCGCCCGTGAGCTCCGCCGGCAGCCAGCCGTGCCTGAGTGACCGAGCCCCAGGCCGAGAGGCCGGGGGTACCCCACCTCCGAAGTGGCCCGAGCAAGCCCCAGGCTCCAGGCCCCGATAAGCGGCCGCCAAGGAGTGAGCCGGTGTGTACCTGGACGCCCATCCCCGGACACAAAGAACCACCAACGCACCGATGTCTGAGGGAGTCCGCCACTGGCAGGGGAAGTGGTGGTAGGGGGAGATAGGCCTCCAAACCTTGGAGGGCCTAAGATGTCCCCAGAGAGGTGGCGCCTGACACCCAACCTGACATATAGACACAGAAATACAGGCACACACATACAGTGGGGCAAAAAAGTATTTAGTCAGCCACCGATTGTGCAAGTTCCCCCACCTAAAATGATGACAGAGGTCAGTAATTTGCACCAGAGGTACACTTCAACTGTGAGAGACAGAATGTAAAAAAAAAATCCATGAATCCACATGGTAGGATTTGTAAAGAATTTATTCGTAAATCAGGGTGGAAAATAAGTATTTGGTCAATAACAAAAATACAACTCAATACTTTGTAACATAACCTTTGTTGGCAATAACAGAGGTCAAACGTTTACTATAGGTCTTTACCAGGTTTGCACACACAGTAGCTGGTATTTTGGCCCATTCCTCCATGCAGATCTTCTCGAGAGCAGTGATGTTTTGGGGCTGTCGCCGAGCAACACAGACTTTCAACTCCCGCCACAGATTTTCTATGGGGTTGAGGTCTGGAGACTGGCTAGGCCACTCCAGGACTTTCAAATGCTTCTTACGGAGCCACTCCTTTGTTGCCCGGGCGGTGTGTTTTGGATCATTGTCATGTTGGAAGACCCAGCCTCGTTTCATCTTCAAAGTTCTCACTGATGGAAGGAGGTTTTGGCTCAAAATCTCACGATACATGGCCCCATTCATTCTGTCCTTAACACGGATCAGTCGTCCTGTCCCCTTGGCAGAAAAACAGCCCCATAGCATGATGTTTCCACCCCCATGCTTCACAGTAGGTATGGTGTTCTTGGGATGCGACTCAGTATTCTTCTTCCTCCAAACACGACGAGTTGAGTTTATACCAAAAAGTTCTACTTTGGTTTCATCTGACCACATGACATTCTCCCAATCCTCTGCTGTATCATCCATGTGCTCTCTGGCAAACTTCAGACGGGCCTGGACATGCACTGGCTTCAGCAGCGGGACACGTCTGGCACTGCGGGATTTGATTCCCTGCCGTTGTAGTGTGTTACTGATGGTGACCTTTGTTACTTTGGTCCCAGCTCTCTGCAGGTCATTCACCAGGTCCCCCCGTGTGGTTCTGGGATCTTTGCTCACCGTTCTCATGATCATTTTGACCCCACGGGATGAGATCTTGCATGGAGCCCCAGATCGAGGGAGATTATCAGTGGTCTTGTATGTCTTCCATTTTCTGATGATTGCTCCCACAGTTGATTTTTTCACACCAAGCTGCTTGCCTATTGTAGATTCACTCTTCCCAGTCTGGTGCAGGTCTACAATACTTTTCCTGGTGTCCTTCGAAAGCTCTTTGGTCTTGGCCATGGCGGAGTTTGGAGTCTGACTGTTTGAGGCTGTGGACAGGTGTCTTTTATACAGATGATGGGTTCAAACAGGTGCCATTCATACAGGTAACGAGTGGGGGACAGAAAAGCTTCTTACAGAAGACGTTACAGGTCTGTGAGAGCCAGAGATTTTCCTTGTTTGAGGTGACCAAATACTTATTTTCCACCCTAATTTACGAATAAATTCTTTACAAATCCTACCATGTGGATTCATGGATTTTTTTTCCACATTCTGTCTCTCACAGTTGAAGTGTACCTCTGGTGCAAATTACTGACCTCTGTCATCATTTTAGGGGGGGAACTTGCACAATCGGTGGCTGACTAAATACTTTTTTGCCCCACTGTATACAAACATCCATTCCCACCCTCATGCTCTCATATCCCCAAAGGTTCTCAGTTGGATTTAGATCAGGGGAACACACAGTATAGTCCACATATGACTGTGTGGCCACTACCAGGTCCACCACCATCATCAAGTTTGCTGACGACACCGTCGTGGTGGGCCTGATCTCTGATAACAACGAGACGGCCTACCTGAAGGAGATTAGGAATCTGGAGAACTGGTGCCAGAGGAACAACCTCCTTCTAAACGTCAGTAAGACAAAGGAGCTGATAGTGGACTTCAGCACTAAGCAGGAGAGGAACTACCAGACCCCCGTCATCAACGAGTGCCCAGTGGAGAGAGTGGACAGCTTCAAATACCTCGGAGTTCACATCACACAGGACCTGTCATGGTCCTGTCACATCAACACCGTGGTGAAAAAGGCCCGACAGCGTCTCTACCACCTCAGATGCTTGAGAGACTTCCAACTGCCCTCCAAGGTGCTCAGGAACTTTTACTCGTGCACCATAGAGAGCATCCTGGCGGGAAACATCTTAACCTGGTTCGGGAACAGCACCATGCAGGACAGACGAGCTCTACAGAGGGTTGTGCGGTCAGCTGAGCGCACCATCCGCTCCGAGCTCCCTGACCTGCACTCAATCTACAGCAGGCGGTGCTGGACCAAGGCCAGGAAGATCGTGAAGGACCTCAGCCATCCCAACAACAGACTGTTCTCTCTGTTGAGGTCAGGAAAGCGATTCCGCTCCCTGAAGACCAACACAGAGAGACTGAGGAGGAGCTTCTTCCCGCAGGCGATACGGTCTCTCAATCACACCACCACACAGTACTGACCCACACATATGGTTCTTACACACACACTGGACTTTCTGGACTTTGTTTTTGCACAACACTGGTCACTATATTCTTCATTTCCGGTTAATACTTGTACAGCTGCTGTTATTGTGTATATATTTATTTATATTTAGATTTCTTCATACATTCTTATATAGTTCTATATTGTGTATTGTGTATTTTGTTGTACAGTTATTTTATTTTCAACTTTAATTTATATATTTTATCTTATTCTTCCCAGTTAAATTTACCCTTCATTCTAATTTGTGTTGTACAGTTATTTCATTTTTAACCTTAATTTATATTTTATTCCTTCCTAGTTAAATTTACCCTTTTTAATTTTTCATATTTATTTCCTATCTTATTCATAGCCTTTTCCTTTTTTGTTCTCTTTAGGTCACGAGCAGTTGTCCAAGCATTTCACTACATATCGTACTGTGTATGACTGTGTACGTGACAAATAAAATTTGAATTTGAATTTGAAAAGAGTAATCTTATTCTCCTGGAAGAAGTCCCTTCTCCTGCAGGCATTGTGTAATATAGCGATGATCTGTTGAAAAACCCAGTCATTACCACACAGACGAGGGCCCTGAGTCATGAGGCGTTCTCTCTGCAACATCTGGACATAGCCAGCGGCTATGACCTCCTGCACCCCCCCTCGTCAAGCTCCATTGTTCCACTGAAAGAAAAAGCACCCCAGACCATTATGGCATCCCCTCCACTGTGGCACATAGAAAACATCTCAGGTGGGATCTACTTGTCATCCCAGTAATACTGGAAACCATCAGGACCATCAAGGTTACATTTTTTCTCATTGGGAAATAAAACTTTCTTCCACCTCTCAGTGTCCCATGTTTGGTGCTTTCTTGCAAAGACCAAACAGTCAGTTCTGTGGCGTTCAAGCAGACGAGGCCTTTGAAGACGTTTTTTGTTTTTGAAGCCCTTCAGTCTCTGATGGTTGTGGGGCTGCATTCGGCACCACTAATGGTCTTAATTTGTGTTGAAGATCGTTCAGTGTCTTGACGGACAGCCAGTTGGATCCTCAGACTCAGTGCTGGTGAAATTTCTTCAGGTCTTCCACTTGCCTTTTTTGTTCCATAACCTGCAGGATTATTTAAGAAATTCCAAATGACTGTCTCACTCTCACTTGCATCCCACCTTAGCAGCAATGGTGCGCTGCGAGAGACCCTGCTTATTCAGTTCAACAACCCACCCACGTTTAAAAAGGGAATGTTCTTTTGCCTTTGCCATCAGAATGTCATGACAATGTGACTACCTGACAGAAAATGACAATGAATCCATGTTTTTGCACAGATTTGGCTTTTTAAAGGCTGTAAAACAGTTGATCAGCTGTAAAACAACTGGTTTCAGTTTAAGTGTTGTTTTCAGTAAATTGCATGCTCAAACTAATGTTTTGTCTCACTCCCATTTCTTCTTGTTGCATATTGAAGCTCAAACCTTGTTAAGATCCAACTATGCAAAATATGATTTTTTATTTTTATTTTTCAAGTACTCTTAAACTTTTGATCGGGACTCTATATATACTATCTTAGGTACGTCTTAGATGGACGTACAATGGTTCTTCGTTTATCGTGGGAGTTACGTTCTAAAAATAACCCGTGATAAGTGAAATCCATGAAGTAGCCAACTTTATTTTTTACAATTCTTATAGATGTTTTGAGGCTGTAAAACCCCTCACTAGACACTTTATACAATTTATACTCAGGCACGAACATTTTCACACCTTTCTCTCTTGTTTAAACACTCAACATAATTTAAGTGAGATCAAACCATTGAACAGTTTTAAATATCCAATGATTAGTGGTTCAGAATGTGCCTTGTTTTCCCCAACACTGGGATGCTCTTTGCTATTTTTGTTTTTAGATTTCTAACATGAGGCTTCCAGCAGATTTTGCAGTCTGACGTCACACCCCTTCTATAATATTTTTTCTGATTATAAATCAAACATTCTAGATGTGGTAGAAGTGGAGACTATATAGACTTTATAACCTTAATTCTTTATTTGTAACAGGGACAATGCATTTTAATAAACATTGCTTTAAATGTACCAGATTTAGCTATGAGCCAATTTTTTATCTGTAGTTCCCAGACAGAAAGAAAAGATAACAGAAACACAAGCAAAGGTTGCAGGGCATAGACCCTTATCGTGATGGAGCCGAGGCAGTTTGTTTTCAGTAATCTCTAATGAAAAAAGAAAATATAAACAAACATAAATGATTATGATACTGAATGCCTGATAAACATCTAAAACAGGAAACAAAGTCTTAAATGTTGTTGTGATCATAAAAGTTGGGATCAGATACTGAACAAAACTAAAAATAGATATATATTTAGTAAAACTAAATACTAACATATGCAAGCAAATATGCAAAACATTTTCTCTCTCTTTTTTTAAGATGCCTAAATTAAGACTAAAACTAAATGGCATTTTAGGCAAAAGAGGGAAATGTCACAATTAACAATGGTGGAAAAGACTAAGGTGAGAAGAGTGCAATTGAATTTAAGTTATACAGTATATAATAATATGTAAAAATAAAGAATAAATAATTATACAAAGCTGCAAATGTTAAACACAATAAAACACAACAACCATAACTCGTATGTCATATATTAACAGGGAATATGCCAGACTGCTGTTATGCTAAATAAGTAAGAAAAAATATGAAAATTCACATGATGGTCTTACAAGGAACTCAGTGGTATTCCAGTCATAATAAATATATTGACTGAATGTGTTATCTTTATTATATAGTTAATAGTTTAAATGCCCACCTCTCTTACCTAATATGGCATTTGTGGGACAAGTCACATGTCCAAGTGTTGTGTTACACAAAGTCGACCAGAAACAAATGTAATACTTATTTTGAAATTACTGACTCATTCTATTTTCCAGGAAGTGGCATTTTACAACCACTTTTAGTTCCATAATCGTACAAACATAGCACAAACTGCAACTGTGAGTTAAAGAGACATGAACAACTTTAGCTACTTCCATCTAATTAACATTATATATTTTTATACAATTCAAACAATCAGGTTTAGAATGATTTCCTCTGGAGTAATGTTTCTTTTGTTTCTTTGTTTCTTTAAGTCATTGCAAGCCTTGAACATTAGCATTTAAAACTGAGTTGTATTTGTGTTTACTGACTTATTGTAAGTGTGAGAGTGTTTCTCCTCCTCCTGGACGACAGTTTTGAATACATTCATAATGGATTTGCAGACTTCTTTCTTAATAAAATCTTATTCCATAAACACATGCAGCAGTGGATTCAGGCAGCTGTTGAGAAAGGCCATATTGGTGGCCAAACGGATGCCAATGATACAATTTGAAGTATCCATTTTTTTTTAGCTATCACAATTTGATCCATAAAATGAATAGGAGCCCAGCACAGAAAAAAAAAACGACTCAACTGGGTGGCCAGTGGTTTCTTATGAGATGATTGTTTTGATTGTGACAACATAAGAGGAGACAATGACAGTGGATGGGACTGCAAAAAGCACAAGGAACCGGGCGATGATAATGGGTGGATGATGAAATTGTCGCTGTATATTGGGAGATTCTGCATTACAGTCATCAGAAACCACGTAGCTGTTTAAGCAGAGAGTTTTGCTTTCATTCTTACACGCTTGCTCTGTGTCCATGATGATGGAATATGGAAAGCCGATCATCAAAGCCACCCCCCAAACACCCAGAGTCACAACCCTTACATACATTTTTTTAATCACCACCACAATGTAGACACTATCAAACATGTTCAGAATAAGTACCATGGTGTTGTGCTTACATATGAGTTTGCCAAAAGGCCAGTGGAAGTCTAAAGCAAGATTTATTAAATTAAGGGGTATAAATGCTACAAAGTAAATGAAGTTGGCCACAGGAAGGTTGAGGTACCAAAATGTGGGTACTGTTTTCCTTATCTTGAATCCAGTCGTCCAGATAACCAGTACCATTCCTGAGCACACCAAAGACAAATATCAGGAAGTGAAAAATGTTAGACACAGTAATGAAAGACTTTCTAATTTCACTAGTGGTTGTACTGGTGTTAATACAAGAGTTAATGGTTTGTTATTGTTGGTCTCCATCATTTTCTTGCCAAAGTCAGTTATAGTTTGGTTATACTCAATTAATTACCCCCAAATAATTACTTGATGTCAAATACAGTTGAAGTTACAAAGAAAATGAATTTTGTCGACATGAGCCCCCAGTGCTAAAACAACACGAATAGTGATCCGGATTAAGGCACTAAACTATGCCAAATTACAAAAATTACAGTAGTAATGAGTAAAAATAAATAACTAAAAGTGAATAAGAGCAGTAATAATGTCAAGTTATGAGGTTAATTAAACATTTTAAATGTTCAAAGTTATCGAAAATTTATCTAGAGGCAAATTATAATACAAATATAGGGCGTTACTACAAAGTGAATCAATATATTCAAGGTTCATTCCATGTATTTGAGTTTTATTCAATATATTCAAAGTTCATTTTATTCCATTTATATTTATGTTTATTTGACTAGATTTTATCTTAATCTGAATAAATGTCTCTGAGAATATGCATTTGTATTTGCTTTCAGGTGCAACTGTGTGGCTGAACACAAAACTGTGCTGAAAACAAAACTGTTCAAAATGCATGTTTCATGAATCTTATATATTTGTTTGTGTTGTGTGTTTATTTATTTACACAGGATAATTACATGTGTTATGGTTCAAAAATATTGGAGATGGACACCAGAGGAAAAACCCACAATAACAACACTGGTCCGGTCGGGTTGAGTCAAACGATGATTTAATGATCACACACGTGGGAGATGGACACTGTATGCAGACAGTCTCAGATCTCATCTCAAAAAACACATCTCCATAGTTTTATGAAATCAGGGTATTAGAACGCCCCCTCATGCGTAGTGACAGGTGTAATACAATCAATGTTGACAATTTTATTTAACACAAAGAATAACATTGTCTCCTTCCCGAGGGCAGATGCTAACTGCCCCCCTCTCCTGGAACCGTCTGTACCCTGCTAAGACACAACATGGCAGCTACAAGGACTCTTTCATTTATTAAGACCATCAGTGTGTATTGCTCTAAATCAAGTATATAATATTAAATGAATATTGCTGGATCAGCTACTTCTACTTAAAACATATTAAAACATGACTAAGCACAAAATCACCAAGAATAACATCTTATAAGTGCTGTGTAAGCGCGTGCGGCCTTCCAAGCTCAAAGCCTTTGCCCTCCATAGATCAGCCAGACTCGCGCTGGCTGTAGCTTTTAACCTTTAATTACCTTGAGCACAACTCTAGAATGAGCAACAAACTGCAATGTGTATGGAATGGTCATGGTTACATCTGCAATGGAAAATCATGTTATTATTCTGGTACCTGTAAGAAAGATCAAACTAAAGTTATCACCATCACTGTAATGCAAAGAATAATGTAAGATCAAAAACTTCAATTCATGCTTAATGCAAAGCTGGTTATATACTTCTAATGAACTAATAATGGCATATTAAAATATTAAATGATAATGAGAAAAACATCCCCTCCTTATTCTACACATGTCATCTTATAAACACTGTATTCTCTTAATTCACCCTTTATTTCACTTGTTTGCCTACTTTTAATAAATAGTTTTGGCATAAGAAGTGCACCAAAAATGATTATGCTTATAAATGGCAGATTTAACCATGCACGTCCTGTCTAGTCAACACATAAGAGAAACAAAGCGCATTTTGTCTGATTTTCTTAATTTAGTTTTTAGAAGTTGCAACTCAATCATGTGTGGGGGTGCCATGACGTTTTAGTATGCAAACGGCTCCCTCTACTGGTTGATGTTATAATAATCAGTGTTTTCTGTTACTTGTTTTTTGATAGTGATAAGCTGCTGTCATTAGATCAGTGGTTCTTAACCTTGTTGGAGGTACCGAACCCCACCAGCTTCATATGCGCATTCACTGAACCCCTCTTTAGTGAAAAATAAAATGTGATTTTTTTACTGGTGCACAAAATGAGCCATGCATGTCATGGCGAAGGCTCTGCCGAACCCCTGAGACCGACTCACCGAACCCCTAGGGTTCGATCGAACCCAGGTTAAGAACCACTGCATTAGATGCTTCTTATTAGATGTTGGATTAATTGATACACATATGAGGATTTATTTATAGATATACAATGCAATACAATATATATATATCTTGAGCCCACATGTGGTGATTATAGGATGTATAAGTGGAGAAACAGTTCACATATCTGAATCATACTTAAGGTAGTAAAAAGCCCATAAGCAATTTGACATATGCTTTACAGCTTAATTATTTCGTTTCTTATACCTCAGTATTCAAATCTGAACTCTCTTGGTTCTGACTGGTGTCCACTGACTTTGTGTAAGTGTAATTGCGTGTCTCCTCTTCCTGGAAGGCACTCTCCAGCACAATCAGGATGGATTTGCGGACTTTATCTTTAAAATCTTGGCCCATGAACACATACAGCAGTGGATTCAAGCAGCTGTTGAGAAAGGCCACGCTGGTGGCTATTGGTAACCCAATTGTGATGATATCATCTAATATCTCACTTGAATATTCTGGCATGTGATATGCCATCTCAATTAGACCCATGATGTGAAAGGGAGCCCAGCAAAGAAAGAAAGTGATGATAATGGCAGCGATGATCTTAAAGGGGCGACTTGACTGATTGGCCAGTGTGCGGTTTCTTCTGAGACGATGGATTATAACAGCATAACAGGAGACAATGACAGTGAAAGGCACAGCAAATCCTAGGAGTACGTGTGTGATAGTCATGGCCTGATGACGAAATTCCCTTAACTTTTTCACTGATGGTGTTTCATAGTCATCAGAAAGAGCATAGTTGTCAAAGCAAATCATTTTGTTAGAGTCTTGTTCAGTGTCCCTGAAGATGAAGTATGGAGCACTGAGAATCAAAGCCACCACCCAAACACACAGACTCACATAGGATGCTCTGCGTACATTTCGGTGGTTCTGAGCCCAGACGGGCCACACCACAGACACACATCTATCCACACTGATCACCACCAGAATGTAGACACTGGCAAACATGTTCAGAAAGCTGATAGTGGTGTTCAGCTTGCACATGAACTTGCCAAAAGGCCAGTGGAAATCCAAAGCTGTGTAAGTCACACTCAGGGGCAAAAACACAGTGAAGAGGAAGTCAGCCACAGCAAGGTTGAGGTACCAAACTATGTTAACAGTTTTCTTCATCTTGAACCCGGTCACCCAGATAACCACTCCATTCCCGAGCACACCGAGGACAAAAGCCAGGGAATAAATTATGAGAGACATGATGTTAAGCCCACCATTGCTGTCACTATTCTTGGAGCCATTTCCATTAGGTGCAGCAGTTGTATTGATTGGATTGAAAGAGTTAGTGGTCATCTCCCTCACTGACTTTAGACCTGCAAAGAAAAACAATAAGTAAAAAGTTCAGCTCCCAGTCAAAGTTAATAGGAAACTGAAACTGAAGCTATGGTGACATTCAGTCTAAGGCAGTATGTCAACATAGCTCCCAGACAATTAGACAAACATGAAAGGACATTATCTCTACATTTGAAATCCTCAAAAAAGCACACATTTTCTGTAATCAAGTGTTGTAAGTAAAGTTGTAAAGTGTGATTTCGTTTTTCTTCTTTTCTCTGCTGCACCCTTTAAGGGTCACCAGAGTGGATCATTTGCCTTCGTGTGACACTATCCCACATAGCAGCAGTGTTGGGCAAGTTACTTTGAAAAAGAAATTAATTATAGTTACTAGTTACTTCTTCAAAAAAGTAACTGGATTAGTAACTGAGTTACAAGATTCTAAAAGAAATTAATTACTTGAAAAGTAACTATTGCGTTACTTTAAAAAAAAAAAAAAAAGTGGGGTCCAGGGTATGATTAGCCATTTTTAACTAATTTTCATGTTTCCTCTACATTTCACCTTTAAAAACTATTTACTTTACCTTGTTTGGTATCGTCCTTTTCAGCACAACCTCATGTGTCTGAATTTACAGTTATGTTTTCATTTTGACATACTGTATTAACACAATTGATCTAAATTGAGACAAAAAGCATAAAATCCGAGTAGGAAAAGTTATATTTTTTACTGTAAATAACCATTTCAAACTATTTACATAACAATCAGCTGTTCTGCATTCAATAAGATGCCACACAAATTATTTGTGCCACTCCAAATATTTCTGTCCACTATAGAGAAGAACATCACAGCCTGATACCTGCAGGTCTGACAGCAGGAGGTGTATCACTGCCGGTTTCTATCTGGAGACAGCAGTCGCCTCATTGTTCAGACATACAACACAAAACTATCCACAACACTACACAAGACTACACACTGGCTACACACTCCAAACACGCTAAACGTCACAAATCTCTCACATCTCAAAACTCGCTCTCTCTTTTTCTGCTCTCTCTCTCTCACTCCTAAAACTTCCCCCTCTTCCTAAACAACCAAATGTCATTTTGCCATATCATTTTTGATTGGTGGACGTGGTACATTTTCTCACCAACACAAAGGGCTGTTTTTGTCTTGTTTTTTTTTACATTTTTGGTCATAAGCAGAGAGTGCTTGCTAGCACTGTCCTTAGACAGTAAACGTGACAAAAGTATTCAGGAAAAAACAAGCATATATATTGTTTATCCCCCATCTTACACTTCCTTTGTCCAATATATATCCATTATCCCTCTGCACATGTCAAAACCATCACAGTCTTGCCTCTAATGTTCACCTGAGGTGTTCCTCTGAAGGACTCATTTCTAATTTATGTACTCAAAATGGTATTGTTTTTGCCACCCCATCTGAATCCCATGTCACTCAGAAGCCACACTAACAAAATTTCTCTAGATTTCCCTGCTACTCTGTCAATACCGTCACCTCTTCAGGTTCTCTTCCACCTGCTCAGTCCTCTCACTAAAGAACACAATGTCATCATAGTCCACAAAGACGCCTTGTTGACCTCATCTGTCAACCTAATGTTGCAAACAAGAAGGGGCTCAGAGCCGATCCCTGATGTAATCCCACCCTCACCTTGGATCCATCTGCCACTCCTACTGTCTCGCTGTTCTCATACATGTCCAGCACCACCATCACATACTTCTCTGCTGCTCCTGTATGAATTCTGACCTTCTTTATACTTTGCATCTACATTCTCAAGGCAAACATTACATCTGTAGTGCTCTTTCTTGGCATGAAGCCATAATGCTGCTTATCAAACATCTCCTCCCTTCTTAACCTGACTTCAGCAACTCTTTCACATATCCTCGTGGTATGGCAACAACTTTATCCCTCTGTAGTTTAGATACAGCTTTGCACATCACCCCTGTTCTTGAAAACTAGCACTAGTCCTGTGAAATAACACTAAATTAGCGTTTTTACATCATGTGACAGTGTAAGAAAATGAATTTCCTGTTTTTTTTATGCACATATACATATTTAGAGCAATATTCCTGGGAAATCTTTCATGCTTGGTGAAAAATGAAGTAAATACCTTGTAAAGCTGTCTTGTTGGTTGTTAATGAATCCTCTGCAGAAGAATGTTTGATCCAACTCTGACAGCTTAGCTGAGACTCGTGTGGGGTGTATGTCGCTGCTGATAAACATGCAAATCCACAGGAAGTTTGTAAAAGTTAAAACATGAGAGAGCATTCTATGATGGTTGGGAGCATGAGGGTTTGCAATGCCCTCATGCAAAATTTGGACTGCAACATATTGCATCAAGAATGCAGCATTATTTTTCTAAAAGCAAAAGACATGTAATATTAGAACATATATATTCTTGTGAGAGGGCCACAGTGTAACACGGCTAACAGCTGGCTGTTTTGCTATTTAACACCATTATCTTTCTGTTGCAACCTTGGGTTTGGTGAGTATCAAGTCATGAAATATTCTGAGGACAACCAACCTGTTTCCATAATCAGTAGCATATAATATAATTCAGTAAATAAAAGCAAAATATTAACTTTCTAACTTATTGTCCCTATGCCTTGGGTGTTTATTTTGTTTTTGTTTTTATTTGCAAGAAACATAAAAAATACTTTATGTTCATGATTAGTGATTTTTAAAGTTCTTCAGGTTTATAGAAAAATATCTGATGTATCTGGAGTTCTACAAATATGTTATTTAGTAATTTAGCAAAGCTCTTTTTTTGTGGATGAATTCACTAAAGATTAATGAAACAGTTAATGGATGATATGTCACCCCTTATAAAGAACTAGATCTACAGGAAGTTTGCACAACATTTAAAATGAGAATGTTTCTATTCCTTTTCAGTGATGCAGTATGGGGCTCTTATCAGCATCCGGTTTTGCAATCTTGATAAAATACTTTTTACGCTGAAGGCCAGCTGTCCTTTTCTTGTGTCTGCACAATATTCTCACGAAAAAAAAAAAAAAAAAACTCCATGTGGAAATGTAACTAATATGTCAACTTCTCAAGGAATAGCAGCTGAAACAGCATCTGTAACAACAGAGGATAATTTATTTAGGGTCTGACAGCAGTTTAGCATCTGTGTCCAGATGCTCATACCTTTTTTCTGGACTGTACATTCTTAACAGCTTCAGATCATCATCATCATCATCATCATCATCATCATCATCATCATCATCATCACCACCCTTCTTACATCTGCCATGCATTTGGGATTTAAAGGAAACTTAACTCAGTCTAACAATTACCAAAATTTGACCCTTTGAGCGAGTATGGTTAAATCTGATTTTCTGTTCCTTTTAACTTATGATCAGAATTGAGACAGAGAATTTTTTTTGCGTCAGTTACAACACCTCTACTGATGTTGTATTACAACTCATTTCTGCTTAACCCTGAAATATGTGCATTGAGTCCTTTTCCATTCCATGAAAAACAAAACTATAATGTCTTCATGGCAAGAGGATGTCACTAAATACTCCTTGAAATAAAAATGTAGAAGCTAACCAGCAAACCTAAAAAAAAGAAAGTGTATCTATATAGAGTGCTATATGAAATTTATCTGTGAGCCAAACACTCAGTGGTCCAGAAGAAGATGGAGCAGCTGCTGCTCGCCCTCCGACATGATAGCAGGACAGCATTACACTACTTGTCTTGAAGACCCAAAAGGAAAGTCTCCTCACTAGCAGGAGATTTAATAATAGTGTCATTAAGGTGTATCAGGTGTAAAATTTACACTGTTGGCTCACACAAGCTCTGCCAAAGCTCCAGACCACATGAGCTCATAGCCCATGAAACAGTCAGGCATGAAACAGTTATAAATCGACAATATAATAATACTTTAAAGTAAAAGTAGAGCATATTTTCTGGAACTGCAGTTTCATTACAACATGACACAGTTATACAAATAATAATAATAATAATAATAATAGTAATAATAATAATAATAATGAAGCGCACTCTCTGGACTATTCTCTTTTAAGTGAATAGTATTGCATTTGGTATATAAAGTAAGTAATAAATAATAGGCACTGAATTTTGCTTCTAATCTATGGAAGAAAAACATTCACTGATTCTAATCAACAAGAAGGATTCCCCTGCCACCTACAGCTCAGTTTGAGGTATATTGTGTTGATATCCCTGGAGCTACAAAGGAGTTGATTCTATGTGAGTTTGCAGTTTAACTTTGAGTGGGACATTTACATGATAATCCGTCCATCCATTTTCTTAACCAGTTCTCAATCAGTGGACAAAGAAAGAAATGAAGAAAGATTATATTTATATTTTCCATAAATCATGAAGGTTGAGGTTAGGATTCAGAGCTACAGTTAAGGTCATCGCTGATGTTGACTTAGGTGTCAGAGGGTTGACCTTTGCCTATCTCCATTTTATTAACTGAATAATAGTCTTTGACACCTGATCTCTATGAGACTCAGACCAAAAGTGCCTTTCTTTATGATGCATAAAGCAACTAAACTCATTTAAAAAAGATGGAAGAGTGAAGAAAAAAGAAGGAAAAAGAGGAAAATATGTAAAAGATACTAGTAGTAACTGAGTTTTATTACATAAAATAGCTTATCAAACTCCATTTATTTACCAGCAGCCTGACTTCTTGACCAGAATACACTTACAGTGACAAAAAGATGGGGGTTTACTGGCTGATTTGTACCCAAGCATGTTGCTGCAATTACATCATTAAAAACTGCAAATCAGCCCGTCTGTGCTCATGTCTTCTTCTCAAGACTGCTGCACTATATCAGTAAAGCAAAAGCGTAAAGAGTCCCTCTGCTGGACAGACATATACAGTGCAATAAAAAAAGCATTCGCACACTTCCTGATTTGGAAAGAAAAGCAACTGGACTTCTTTAAGTTGCTTGAAGACGTTTCACCTCTCATCCGAGAAGCTTCTTCAGTTCTAAAGGGTCAAATGGTGGAGAGTCCCAGATTTAAACCCAGTGGGAGTATCCTCCCAAAGAGGGATAAAGGACCCCCTGATGATCCTTTACCTAATCACACGAGCCAAGGTGTGAAAACGGGTGTTTATTGGGGTGTTTTTTGCATTCATATGTTTTAGTTACTTAAGATTACCAATTGTTCACCTAAATTTCTGTCATGAATTACTGTATTGCAGGAATTACTATACAAAAACAATACAAAAGCAGGAGCCAGGAACTAACAATCCAGGAAGGATCAGAGAAAACACAGCTTTGAGGTAGAACATGACAAAGAACACAGGGAGGCTTAGACAATAAATACACAGCAGGTAATGAGGCTGCTGTGTATTTAAGGGAAAATAGGTGGGAAACATAACACACATGGGCAAATAGACTTAACTGTGACAGTCCTGGGTCAGTTTACCCAGTGTATATATTTTGGCCAGAGGTTTTATTTATTTAATTATTTATTATTTTTAAATATATTTTTGTCATTATTTATTTTATTTTATTTTTTTATTTATCCATTGTGATCCCTGGTTTGTTAAAGGTTTATATTCACTTCATGTGTTCTTTAGTGTTTTTAGGTTTGCTCCTAGTTCTCAGTTGGTTTAGAGTTTAGCTCTTTTCCCAGCGTTTCATCCACCGCAAAGTCCATTCACATGTCTGCGGTTTCCCTATTTAGTTCTGTCACTTCCTGTTTTATTTTGGAGGTTGTGTTCCTTTTTCATTGTCTTAAATTTTGCTTCCTTTCTCTGGTCTGTTATTCTCTATTCTGTTCTATTTGTTATCTTCACTGCTGTAATCACCCTTTTAAGTATATATAGTTATTGCCTTCTCCTTGATCTTTTTCAGAGTGTCAGTTCATTTTCCCCTCTTATTTTCCAGCTCCAGCACTCCCTTGCCTAGTATTAGTTCTCAGTTTAGGTTTCAGTTTCTTTTTTCCCTTTAGTTCTTTTTTTGTACTTTGGTCATCAGCCAGTTTTTTGTTTACTGCATCTACCTGTGAGTCTGAGTCAAAAAGCTCAAATAATCTCAAACAGCTTTATTAAACATGACAGTGAATTAGATGACCTCTACAGTCGCCAGATCGCTCCAACAGAGCACCTTTGGGTTTTACATAATGGATGTGCAACCAACAAATGTGTAGCAACTGTGTGATGCAATCATGTCAATGTCCTCCTGAAAAACAGAATATTCATTTATGTCCTATTTGAACTACCCTGTTAAGGCCTGATCTACTAAATAGAGGACATCCTGGGCTTTCCATTGACAGCTTGTGTGTTTGGGTGGCTTCTTTTAGCTCCAAAGAGGAAGGAAGTCTTAGGAAAAAGTTCAATGAGTAGATTCTTTTTGATATGGATCAAAATTTCCAATGTTTTATCCACTGCCTGAGAACTTCACTGTAACACACTAAAGAGGGGAAACAGATTGGAGCCTACTGACTGATTTAAGGCCTTTAATTGTGCAAAGTGGTTTAAGGCAGTAATCACTCGATTAAAAGCTACAAATCAGTCAGCATGAGCTTATCTTTATCTTTCAACCCTGCTGCGATACTTCTCATCAAAGGTATAGCAAAATAATGTTATTTTAATAACTACTGTGTTTCTCAGTATCATCCTTTAACCCTCTCAGGCTCAAATTAAACTTTTTGTTGCTAATGCACAACCAAGTCCTGCAGTGGTACTTCTGAGTAAAAAAAAACCTCATAAAATATGTATGTGGGGTAATCAGGTTGTTAGTTTTTAACTGTTGCAAATCAGCAACACCTGCCTTGAGAGGGTTAAATATTCAGTAGAGGGAAATAAGTTGTTTTCTGCATTTATGTTTTGATAATGAAATGAGATGTAGGTCGACATTATCAGTGGGAAAGCATTAAAGCCAAAAATGTTTTATTGATGCAAATAATGTTGACAGAAATATTCACAATAGTAATACAATACTTATAGACATTTAAAGACAAGTAGATTTGGCCATTTGGGATTAAAAAAAATTAAAAAATACATTTTTTTCTTATAGTGGAATCAAGATTATATAATGTTGACGACATGCTTACCAAACTCATAACATTTTTACCGATTGGGTGATTATTCATTTGATAGATCGAGGACTGGCAACAAGGCTGACAACTGTTCCTTCTAGTTTAGTTGTTGAGGTAAACCTCCAAAAGGCTGATTTTATCTCTGAAATGTAAAAAAATGTAGATTTGTAGTCTTTCTGGTTACAAACAGAATTAATTAATATTTGAAGAATTATAGCAATACTTATGAAGGCCACAGACATTGACCTCTCACTCCCTATCAGCTTTCCAGTGGTTCTATAGTCACTATGTATCCATTAGATCTGTTGTTCATTATACTCAAATAAATAAATACTAGAATAGATTTCTGTCAAATGAGAATTTGATTACAGGGTTACACATTTTACTTTCATATGTACCTAAAGGTGCCATTTGTTTTCAATATTGTGAGCCAGTTTTGTCATTTACAATCATAATTGTTATCAGTTCAGTGGTTCAAAACTTTTATTTCAAACTCCACCATTTATACTGGGCAGAATCAGTTTTGTAGATTCATCTAATTTAAATTCTGTTGTATTTATGTATTGACAAATCATAACAAGGGTCACCTCTAGGTGCTTATTTACAGGGTAAAATTTGATAGGTTAATTAACAGGACAATGTATTGTCTAGCAAGAAGCACAGTCTTTATTACTATGTCAGTGATCAGTAAAACCATAAGTTAAGGCCTATTCTTGAACTGGTAATGCACTTCTAATCTGGTTTCTTTTATGTCTCATGCAGAGACACTGGAGTGTGAACAAAAGATGCTTCCTTCCTACAGATGATACATTGGTATTGCTTGTGTTGCATGAATTCAACCACAAACAAATTACCAATTCTGAAACTAGTTTCTCTTCTCGAAAAATTTGCAGATCTTTTTATACCCTGAGTCTGAGAAAGTGTGACAGCAAAACTAATAAAACATCACACCTACCATAGATCGATACATTTAACTCAGATTGTGAACACCTTAGAAGTAACACGCATCTCATTTCAGGTGTTGCTATAAATACTAAATAGTTGCCACTGAAACAATTTTAACCATCCTCAATGCTTTAACACATAAATGAATTGCAAGCTTATTGTACAGTATCACTAAAACAAAGTCTAAGAGGCTGTAGCTGAGAAACACTCTGCTGTCACAACAAAAAAGTGAAGATAAAGAGGAAATCCTCCTGTACACCTGACAGATTAACTCTTTTGATTAAGAGAACTTTTGATTAAAAGTTGTTTAAAAGTGATTTGTTATACAGTTATTTCTACTCAGAAAGTTTATTCATGTCTTTAACGGCCTTATAACTCAGCATCAGAAAATGACTTATCTTTGCTGCGAGTGGTGACCATTGAGTTTGTATAGGTGTATGAGCGAGAAACCTCTTCCTGGAAGGCACTCTCCAGCACAATCAGGATGGATTTGCGGACTTTATCTTTAAAATCCTGGCCCATGAACACATACAGCAGTGGATTCAGGCAGCTGTTGAGAAAGGCCATACTGGTGGCTATTGGTAACCCAATTATGGTGATATCATCTAATATCTCACTTGAATATTCTGGCATGTAATTTGCCATCTCAATTAGACCCATGATGTGAAAGGGAGCCCAGCAAAGAAAGAAAGTGATGATAATGGCAGCGATGATCTTAAAGGGGCGACTTGACTGATTGGCCAGTGTGCGGTTTCTTCTGAGACGATGGATTATAACAGCATAACAGGAGACAATGACAGTAAAGGGCACAACAAATCCCAGTAGGAAGCGTGTGAAAATCATGGCCTGATGACGAAACAACTGAGTCTCATTATATGTGTCTTCATCATCAGAAAGAGCAAAGTTGTTGAAGCAGTTGATGATATCCTTATTGTGGTACGATGGCCCGATGTCCCTGAAGATGAAGTATGGAGCACTGAGAATCAAAGCCACCACCCAAACACACAGACTCACATAGGATGCCTTGCGTACATTTCGGTGGTTCTGAGCCCAGACAGGCCACACCACAGACACACATCTGTCCACACTGATCACCACCAGAATGTAGACACTGGCAAACATGTTCAGAAAGCTGATAGTGGTGTTCAGCTTGCACATGAACTTGCCAAAAGGCCAGTGGAAATCCAAAGCTGTGTAAGTCACACTCAGGGGCAAAAACGCAGTGAAGAGGAAGTCAGCCACAGCAAGGTTGAGGAACCAAACTGTGTTAACAGTTTTCTTCATCTTGAACCCGGTCACCCAGATAACCACTCCATTCCCGAGCACACCGAGGACAAAAGCCAGGGAGTACACAACGATAGACATGGTGTTCAGAGACTGTCTCAAATCGGCGTGCTCGTTTCTGTAGTCATACTCTGTGGTTTCATCATATATAGAGCCATTACTTCCAAAGTCATCTGTTCCATTAAAGAGATTTGGAGGGGTGCCAGTCATTAACTCCATCATTGTCTTTGAACCTACAACACAAACAAACATGAATATTAACCTTTTTAGATTTTCCTGAGATTACTAATGACCAACAAAGCAAAACTCTTTAAATTGAAACATAGAAAGCAGTTCAGTCAAATAAAAAGAAAGAAAGGTTGCCTTTATTTCATTCCCCCCAAAATCATACCGAAACATGACATAACTCCAACATGCCCTAAACAGGGCAACTCCATTATCCACCCATTTAGTGCACCCTAAAAGTAATTAGAGCAAATATTAAAAGCATTTTAATAAAGTTTACTTCTGCATGCTTTTTAAAGTTTAATTTAAAAAAGCTCAAACCTCCTCAAGTTTTGTGCAGCGTGCATGTGCAAATTTCCCACTGTGTTAAAAATCACATGAACGTAAGTTGGGGGTTTTTTTTAAAAAGGAGAGAAAAATACGGAAGAGGATTTAAGGTTTAACCACAGATAACTACATGCAAGAAACAGTTCCCACGTATGAAAATATGGCTATACGTAATAATACTTACATTTAATACATATAATACGTTGCTAATTGCATAATGTTTATATAGTTCACGGCTCCACAAAACAATTAAAAAGCCCAGTTCCCGACGTTTTTCCAAAAAAAAAAAAAAAAAGCCCAACCATTCTAATGTGAGATGCTTCGCAGAAACAGTGTATATTTCTTACATTTAATTTTCTTTTCCTACTCCCCCCCCCCCCCCCCTTATTTTTCTTCGTCTGAATAACAAAGCAGAAAAAACTACAATCCTACCTCTCTCGGCGACCCACTCAGATCTCTTATGTCGAACACCCTCCCTTCACCTCCGACTGGGCTTTGAAAAAGCTGGTGCTCAGATCGCGGAGTCGTTAAATATGTGACGTCAAATCTGGGACGGGGTGCTGAGGTCCCGCCCTCCAACTACCATAACTCTCACCGACAATGAACTTAAATTAACTTCTCGAACTTTTGATTTCCATGCATCGCAACATATTCTAATGCACAGTGCTAAACCAGCAGTTTGTCAGTGATGACTTATTAAATCTGTCCACGCAGAGTGGAGATTTAAGTGTGAGTTTAAATGTGTTGCCTGCACACATTAAATCCAACACGACAGTCAAAATGATGCTCTAATCCGCAAGAACTGCGCTAGTGCTTCACTAAAACTCCTGCCTCTGCAAGATTTTCTTCAAATGTCTGCCACAATTGTCTTCATTTTTCTTCGGGAAACTCCAAAAGTGAAAACCCCGAGTAACCAAACAACTAAATGTATAAATTGTGGGTTGTTGAAATGACTACCTGAGAAGGAGTGGAGCCTGGACTTCTCATACGCCCACCTGGGCTCCTGCTGCGTAATGTGTTTTTCTCTGCGTAGGTTGAGCTCATGTTTGCTTGTGGTTAAGTGTAATTGCTCTGTGTTGTTGACTGATTTGACATCTTTGCATGTTGGTATATGCATCTCCAGCCTTCCAGCATCTGTCAGTATCTGTTGCGCTTCTGTAGATAACAACCCGCAAAAAACAAACAAAAGAAAAAACCTGATACTGGAAGCATTTTGGATATTTCAGTTATAAACTTGTTAGAATCAAATAAGCAAACTTTTACTTGTTAAGTAGACTTCAGTTTGTTGACTTGTAAATTTTGGATGGACTTTCAAGTTAAACACACTGGGATATGATGCAACACTTTTGGTCACACATCATTGAAATCCATGTATTTCTGAGGCATTTTACATTTAGTGTATATGCCAAAAAAAAAAGAGAATGGGACCAGCAATCAACTCTAGACCTGATCACATGCCTTAAAAAAAAGAGGAATTCACACAACTACCCTGGAGCAAACCTAAACTGTAATCCAGAGCAATTTCATTCATGACATCTATCTGGCACGTTCCTCTTCTTTGCACTTTATGTGTTTTCTGTTGTACTTTATGTGACTCTTGAGCTTCGAGAACTGAGAACTCATCAACAGTCATTCTTTAAATCAGTTTACCTTATTTTCTATGCTTACATCAACCACATCTGGACCATCAAACTGAATTATGACAATATCCAATTAATCAAGTTTCAGGAAGAAGAGGGCTGAATAGTAGATATATATAATAAGTTCAAGATGGTGGATCTAGGGAACTTTTAGCCACAGACAATGAAAATCAGTCTCACATCCCCCGAGTAAAGCCCTACCTTTCACTTGGGGTGGGGGATGTTCATCTGAGCTTAAATTCATACTCATATTTCCTCCCACATGGGCTCCCGCTACTCTTGGTTTTGTTGTTCTGCTATCCACACATTTCTACATCTGTGTTTTATGTTTAGGAGCTCATCGTGTGAGCATCAATACTTTGTCTCTTCACCTTTCACATGGCCTAACTCTAAAGTTGCAGCTATACCGTTTTCTAAATTGGCTGCTAGCGGATTTTAATCCTCCGAATCAACCTGAAATACCCTCCCAAAAACAAATATTTGTAGCACCAAAAGAAACTCTGATGATACTAATAATTCAGGAAAACATCAAGCTAGACAATGGTGGTTATAATAAGTGAACTTGTTTTCACAGTAAAGCACAACGAGTTTTAACTCCTGCACAGATCAGATTCACACAGTTCAAACTTCTGCTAGAACCTGCCCAACCCAGAAACTGGGTCCCCCTCTAATGTACACACATCACACAGGAACTGGATCCTGCCAGAAGTCCAGATGTGAGGGGGAGGAAGAAATGAAAGAAAGTTGTGGGAGGGACAGAGGGAGGAAGAAACACTACATGTGTGCGTGTATGTGAAGATGTATGTGCTCTCAGTCGCTGCGTGTGTTCAGAACAACACCCTGATTTGAGTGTGTGGGAGGACCCATGAGTCTATTTTCTTTTCTTTTTGTCTTTTTCTAGCAGAGTGTATAAATATTTAGCAAGTAAAAAAAAAATCCCCAGTGAGCGATACCTGATGCTCGGACCAAACTCATTCCATTAGCTACAGGAAACTGCTCGCATCTTTTCATCTCCCTTAAACACAACATTAAGCTGTTCAGCTCCAAAACTAAAGTACATGCCTGTTTTAGCTGAAGTCTAGACAGCGTTTAATTTTATCACGGTTCTCTTGAGCAATACATCCACTATTTTTCTGCAAAAATGTGTGTGTGTGTGTGTTTTCCCCATTTTTCTGCTGTGCTGTTTTGTTACAGAACTTTAAGGCAAAGCATTTTGCTAGAGTCTGTAGAGGATATTAATAGCTATCTCAGGGCTATAGTTTGAGGGAAGCTTTCAGAGCCCAAGGCTTGATTTACCAACCAAACCTGCAATTATGTGTATGCCACACAAATACCAATTTGGGTGTGTAGAACAACCAGTGGAGGTTTAAGGAGAATATAGATTTAGCAGAGTGTGATGCCCACTGTTGAAGTTTGGGGAGGGGGGTTATTATTTAATACAGCAGCTGTGAGCAACTGTTCTGGAAGGCACACCAAACATATATGTACATTTATACATGTATCTTTCCCTGTCTGTGCATGTGTGCGCCTTTGTGTGTGGGATAGTGAAGTACTAATGACATACTGCAGCTTCCAGCGTCACTGTAATACACCCAGTATTTTGCTTTTGAGTGCAAAACAGTGTGACCTTGCAACTTTTCTAAACTCTAAAGAGGAATGTGTAAATTCCCGAGTTGTTTCACGGGGGAACATAAGTGTTGAAACTTCTACACCTCCATTACACTGCCATAAAGTCACAAACAGTGGGAATCTGCTGTGTCTTGCAACCTCAAAGGTTTGTTGATCTTATTGCGGTGCTGACTGGAAATCAAACCCTCATCTCACTTGTGCGGAGAGGTCAGGAATTTTGTTTTTTGAGTCAAAACCCGTGCCAACTGTTTTTGCTCATAAGGGTAGGAAATGTTATTTTTTTTTCCACAAATAAACCACACACAGGGAAAAAAGCTGCACCTCAGTAACCAAAACCACTTCCTTACATTCGTCCCCACTTTAAACCGCAGTCCCCCTCAGCAGACCTAGTGAATATGAATACTCAACCTCAGCTCTGTCTGACAGAAAACAAGCATGGCACTGCATAAGTCATACAGATCTGACACAGTGCTCTCTGTCTTGTCCGTCTGAGAGTGTTTTGAGGTAAAGTGGAACGGGATTAGGGGAACCGGAAGTGGTTATGCAGGCAGTGCCAGATGGTGAAATAAATGGAAGTTTTTATGCTTTCCATATAATCTAAGCAAGCGTTAGGGTAGCAAATGTGGAAAAACAGATGCTGCGGTGTTGGAAATAACTGGAGGTCAATGACAGTCTTAGGCTGCAGAGAAAGCAGCAGTGAACTTTTTTTTCCTTTCTTAATTACTTAATTCATCCAGCTGATCACATCCTGAATGATGTCTTGCAGATGTGCAACTAAACAGGCATCTGGCTATCATATGTGAGGCTGTCACAGATTTGAAACTTTCCAACAGTTAAATCAGCGACTTTGGGACTTAGTCTAATAAATACCACTGTGGGTTGCTGTGATGTCTTGCAGTGTTGTAACTTCTTTTGATATTGCGATGAAATTTGTCAGCAGGTCTTGTAAAATCTAGACCGAGAAGAGGTAAAGTGCTGCTCATATCGGGGAACAGATAAGCAGCCTGATGTGTTTTTGACTTTGGTGAGTAAGTCCAGTAAGTCTACCAGCAGAACCAAGCAGCTGTTTCCAGTCAGAAAAAGAAGAAACGAAGATACAGGTTGGACGAGGAGTGAAGCAGACTATGCGAGTGTCTCATAGCAATGACAGGGTGAAGAACCTGCCTGTGCTGGATGGGAATGCGTTATATTTTAACCTTAAGTGTATAATCACAGGGTTTGGGTAAATGGGCCCTAACATTTCAATGTTTTCCTGTCTGGTGCTGATAAACACCTACGCTCACACATGAGTAACAGAGCTTTGTGCTTTTCAGTATATCTCTATTGTGAAATTATGACTCAGCAGTGTTGGCTTAATATTTTTGTTTAATATTTTAAACTGGACAGATTAAAATGATTCACTGATTTCCCAAGGTACCAGACAGACTGTGTATCAAGAGCTTAATACTCCAGCAGCACTTGTAATTGTGTCTCTTGATGGAAGTACGTGAAGTTGTGCCAGAAAATTCTACTCTGTACAGTTTCAAGACAGGATTACTTTACATTTTCTAGATTTACTTCTTTAATTTGCTGTGTTAGTAGATATTACTAAAAAGAAGAGATGAAAGGAATACTTTAAAGGTCAAAAGGTGACATTTCAGTCCTTCTTCTACTTGTTCTTCTTCCTTTTTTCCTTTAGAGGCCAACTGCCCACATTACACCCGATCGCTAGAATCTTTCTCTGTCCCCCAACCTACTGCACGTCCTCCTTCACTACCAACATTGGGGTATTGAAGTAGTGAAGTGGGGTTTTATCATCATTCAATAAAAGTTGTGTATTACACATTCCTTATAGGCCTACTTCTCTTAAAAGTAATGGAGTTTGTTGCTTAATTGCTCCCCAGAGAAAGTTACTTGGTACACTACCTATTAGATTACTTTTACCTTCTGTATTCTGTAACATGACCTGAAATGCATTCTAACATAATAACCAGTCCCACAAACAAAACACAATCCGTTTTCTAATGAGGACACACCTTTGATCTTTATTGGGGGTCTATGTGTGACCACAAAACTTACAAAAAAACCCAACCAAAGTTGAAAAGCAGCTCAAAGGGACTTCAAAGCGATTGTCACTGTGATGCTAGTGTGGAAACGTCTGCGTACACTCAGTTTCTTCAGTTGTGACACCAGCACCACACATAGGGTTGCCAACTCCCTGAAAAATAAATAAGGGACACCTCGTGGCCAGGGCCGGGCGACCCAATTGTCTTCACCCTTCCCAGTGTGGTGAATTTTCTAGCTCTTTTTTTGTGTGTGAAATTATTTTTTTAACCCTTTGACTTGAATTTGATTTAAGTAGATGTGTATTCTTTGTGATATGAACACATGTGAAACAAATGATCATTTAGCCATTTATTTTTAGCTCAAAATGACAACATTAACACAGTAAAACAGGTCTCTTTCTTAAACAGAAGCCTGTCATGCTTAACTTTTGAGAATATAAGTAAATCTTTCTTTAAAAGAACTCTGTCCTGCTTAACTTAAAATAATAGAAAACAATAGAACAAAATCATTCTTGTAACAGTGCACATTTAGTGCATTTAGTACAATTGGCTTCAGTTGAGGTATTATTTCAGCTTTTCTAATGCTAATCAGCTGCTCCTGTTTGTAAACCCACTTGCTCCCATGATTACGCATCATAACTCATCATCATTATTCATCTATGTATTACTTTTATGTATTAGTCATCTATTTGTTGTAATCATCTATCCTTGCAGTTGTTTATTACACAAAATAAATTATATTATCACACTTCTGGCCACATAGCGCTGATATTCATTGCACATGCCCATATTAACTTTTTCCAGCCAGGTGTTTTCCTTTTCCCATTCTTCCCTTTCTCTGAGGGGAACAAACATTGCTGCTCTAACGCTGGGCTCACACTGTGCGGTTTTAGGCCCATTTTGAGCCGATTTTTTGAGTGATCGGACCGATTTTGGCCTTCATCGTGCGTCGTGTAGTATACGTGGGGTAACGAGAAGTGATTAACACCTCACGACCAGCTCCCGATCATCAATCGCTCGTGAGGGTCTCATCACAGCCGCTCACACTGCTCGCGCGCAAACACGTAAACGTTGGTGTAAAAGATGGAGCAGCACGGCTGTGCAGCGTGTGATCTGGACACAAGCGATGGAGGCACAACTTGTAGAACTTTGGAAAGCTCATCCGAGCCTTTTCGATGTGGCATCACAAAATTATCACGACCACAACAACCGTGAAAACAGTTGGATTTACACTGCTGCTCAATCACAGCTGCCTGATCATGTTTTTCATTAGCAATTTAGCAAAGTTGATGGTGGTGTGTCTGTGTGAGTGTAAGACGGAGAGAGAGAGAGAGCGCGACAGATTTTCTGTTATAACCTTCATTTTATGGAGGCACAGTGTGAGTACTCAGGTCGCATCAGAGCATCGGGCGGTATAGTGTGAGACCTGCATCGTGACCTACCAACTGCGAGTCAATCGTGCAGTTTGAGCAGGAGCTGAATAACGTGACTGAAAAAAATCGCACAGTGTTTGCCCAGCTTTAGGTTTACTGTCGTCCGAGACTTGCACCGCAGTGTCGGCGTTTGTTTCCCTGTTGGCCATGCTTCTTGTTGTGGTCATTTGTTGTCTTCCGGTATTTTCTCCGTAAGCGACCTTTCCTCGACCAATGAGATGAGCGGTAATCTGAATTGTCATACTCGAATTGTCATAAGTGTGCTGTCAGCTCATTGGTCACAAAGCAGGAGAGGGGCTGGGAATTATGTTTTCAAACAAAGCGTTAATTCCATTAAAAGTTATAGACTACTTTTGATTCTCACTGTATTACGGGACAAAGTGCGTCCCTTATTAGCTCAATACGGGACGTGTACTTTTGTTTCTAAATACGGGACGATTCCGTATTTTAAGGGACGGTTGGCAACCCTAACCACACACCATGGTTCCTTTGCTAACTTTGTGTTAGCGTGCTGTCTGTCCAGATGTTTGCAAAGATCTGAAACTCTGCTAGCAGGATAATGCAGTTCTTTCTGTCCTATATGCAGCTATTATCCTTAGATGCAATAATAATATCACTACCATCTTGTAAACCTTCCCTTTCTCTCTTGCTGCTGTCATTCAGTCACAAATCCCCCCTGACACTCATCTCCAGGCAACAAATTTCTTATTCTACCTTAAATGAAAAAGGCTAACATTTATAGGTTAAATATTGCCACCTTAGTTCTCTTTAAATGCATTTTTTGCTGTCTTTGTGCTGAAAAATGGTACGTGAGCATCTGTAACCACATGAGCTTCTCCCACATGCACAGTCATAACTTCCATTGACGTCACTCTGTGGGTCACTTGAAGGCAGTGCATGTCATGTAAAGTATTCAATTTATGATAAACCTGCAATAAAAAGTATAATGTCACATGACTGTTCTGTGAAGAAAATGTATTTAGGCAAAAGTGAGCTTTAAACATGCTCACGTAATGCAGCACAAAGGAAATAAACAAGAATGCACACTGTAAAGTGTAGCACTCACATTGTTTCCTAATCCAAGCTATGTTCTAACTTGTATTGAACTGCTGTTTTGTTTCTCCTATATAGTGTACTTCAAGCACAGTATCACTGGGGAAATGTAACACCTGTTTAGTGTCTGAGGCGTGCCTCTGGTGGCCCTGAGAAAAGACAGATAAGAGGGACTGAAATACCTGAAACCAGGAGAATTAGGGTACATTGATCTGCCAGTGAGAAAAACAGACGGCATGAAGCTTTTCCTTCTCCTGATTCTCTCTGGAGGGGCAGGTATAAAATCTAATTTATAGATTCAAATGACGAACACTCAAGTGTTAAGGATAGGATGCCGAATCACTGATAAAATAATTTTCTGATTTTGCCACTTATTTAATTGTATTTTTTTTACTCTACAGTTGCGCTGGAAGGAGATAACAAGATTGTTGGAGGATATGAGTGCCCCAAGAACTCTGTGCCCTACCAAGTGTCACTCTTCACTGGGTACAACTTCTGTGGGGGGGTTCTTATCTCTGATGAGTGGGTGCTCTCTGCTGCACACTGCAAACCAAAGTAAGGCACACAATCCCCATCAAGCCTGAATCCAAGCAGCTTTAAACTTTAAAATGAAGTCGGGTGTAAGAAACTCTCAAAGTGGGCTTTGTTCTTTCAGCTCAAATCTAGAAATTCGTCTGGGGGAGCACAACATCTGGGAACCTGATGGGACTGAACAGCACATCATGTCTGCTGAGTTTATTCGCCACCCTGACTACGATTCCCGTACACAGGACAGCGACATCATGCTGATCAAACTGAGTCGACCTGCCGCTCTGAGCAGCTACGTGCGTCCTGCTGTGCTTCCTTCAAGGTGTGCCAGTGAGGGGACAGTGTGCCAGGTCTCAGGATGGGGGAATCTTCGTCCCAGCGATGAGGGCTGTAAGTTAAACTGTGCTATACGGCCTATCTGTGTTGCTTGAACAGGCAGTCAACTCAGGTATTTTTAAAGATATTGATCTGTTTGTGTCTTTGCAGCAAGATACCCAGATAAGCTGCAGTGCCTGGAGGTCCCTCTCCTGAGTGATGACACCTGCTTTAACGCATATCCTTTCCAAATTACTGAAAACATGATCTGTGCTGGATATCTGGAGGGAGGGAAGGACTCCTGCCAGGTAAGATCAAAACAGGAAATGTTTATGCGCCGTGATAAAAAGGTTGAACCACTGAAAAATCATTTATTTTAACTCCAGGGTGACTCAGGGGGCCCATTGATGTGCGACGGAGAGCTCCAGGGAGTTGTGTCATGGGGGCACGGCTGTGCACAGAGGAACAAGCCTGGGGTGTACACAAAAGTTTGCAATTATGTTTCCTGGATTAAGAACACAATGGCATCTGAATGAACAGAAAAGATTCATGCCAGCTGGTTAATTTCAGTAAAGTCATCTACATGATGTGTGGTGTGTACATATATGTCTGTTTGTGCGTCATTTGAAGTTTCTAAAAAGAGAACACGTGTCTGCCTTGTGCTTAATATTTTCCCAGACATACGAGTTCTCTTTTAGACCTTACCTAGCAGTAAAGTGACAGGCAATGTGCTAAAACAAGTGTGTCCAAAGTATTTGGCTTTGAAAAGCCCACTTGTGTGTAATTCAAACTTTAGTATGTAAGACCGTAAATCAAGATGTCACGCAGGAATTTTATGCAGTGTGTGACACATCTAGCAGCCTCACATGCCGTCACAGCATTTGCAGTTACAAGCCCTGATTCAAAATGGCTTTACAATGAATAGGCATCCAAGTTTCATGCTCAGGGATGTCTTAGTAGTTAAGAAGCAAACCGAGCACTTAAAGTCAGGCAACAATAAATCACAAAGAGCAAAATACGCCGCCACACTCCTCTCTGTGGGTTGAAACTGTAAAGCATGTTGCACACAGGGCGACTCTCCATAATCACTGATTATAGTAGAGTGCTGCTGCAAATGTGGTACAGTCAGTTTCATGATGTATCGGTTTAGCGTTAATGTTAAGCTATCAGCTAAAGAAGTAAGCATCTGTCACAGCAGCACAGCATCAGGTGCACACATGGGAATGCTCGATTAGAAAATCCTGAAATGATTTAAGTGGATTTCGGTTTCCTGGGTGTGGCGCAGAGCAGCTGAGTGAGTCACCAGGCACTTGCTTGACCACCACATAAAGACCGGGACCTAACAAGGTTTCTGAGGACTTTTATCCTCCTCATAGCCTCCCTACAACGCCCCCCCCCCCCCCACCCCCCCCATAACACAAATGCTACATGGCATGTGGGGGCTGACATGTTTTTTAGAAAGCATGATCCTGGTCGATATGTTTATTCTGGCAACACAGCTGTCTGTGTTTTGAATCCATCTGGAACCCCAGAAACCATGTTTATGAGCTACTTAGAGGTTATGGCAGGTTGGTAAAGGCATCTTCATCCTTCTGCAGTGCGCTTTAGAGGACACATTCTTGATGTGGCCACAAACTAATGCAGTTTAACCATCAGTAACTGTAAGGATTAGTCAGGCATATGATAGAAGAAACCACCAGTTTAGCCATGATCTTTTCAAATAAGCTCGGTTATGAAAAGGGATGGGAAGCAAAGGAAAAAAACTGAGGAGCTGAGTGGAATAAAAGTAACATGTGAAAAGCTTTCATGAACTCTAAATGTGTCCATCTTAATATATAATAACAAAAACATTTAATAGAGATGATAAATTGAACTGACAAAATCATAAAAACACAGCTTAATGCATACACTGATATCATAAATCAGTATCATATGAGACATTGGCACACAAGTATTGCCATATACAGCTGGACTTTAGGAGAAGTTTAAATCAGGAGCATTGTTTGAAGAAGTTTCTGTTTGAACCAATAAATCTGCAGCACACTGTTGGAAAGATTCAAAAACATAAACATTAAGTGAAGCTTGTTCACCAGCCCTAAGCACGCATGGGCTCCCTGCGTGACATCAACGTCCCTGTGGCTGCTATTTGGGCATGTTGATGGCTACGGCCAGCTCAGAGGGTGTGGACCATCATGAGTGGTCAACAGAGTTCCCTTAAAGACACTCTCCAGGGATGTGATCATGTTTAAATCAAGAGTTGTAGGCAGCTGTGGAATAAATCATCTGGGAGAGTTTTCTTCTTCAGAGAGGGCAGACTGTTTTCAGTTGTGACACAGAGGAGTGAGTGTCACATAGTGTGTGTGTATAGTGTGTGTGTGTGCGTGTGTGTGCAAGTGTACACACACACACACACACACACACACACACACACACACACACACACACACACACACACACACACAGAGGAGTGAGAGCTGGCAGCATTTACCAAAATTAGACATCCTCACCTTGGAGCCTCATTTTAAAGGCAGGTCAATATGACATGTTTCAAATATTCATCATTAGCAGTCTTGTTAAAGCAAACAGCAACTGTATTTTTATGATCCCATATGCTGTTTTCTTTACTTTGTTTGTTTTGTTTTTTTAGTATTTTAGGTTCTTTTAATATGAAAACATAGCGCAATGTAACTGGTATCATATACATTGTTAATTTAAATCACAGCCTCAACCCTTTTTTTTTAACTTGACGTGTGGAGTTTCAGAAAAGAACCACAAGAGGGCAACATCTAACTGTGAACAAACCCTTAAATGAGCGAAAATGCTGCACACACGGTAACAACAGCTTCTGTAAAACATAAAAACATAAAAGGATTTTCAGCTTACAGCTTCGAACAGCCTGATATGGTTTTTACACTGTTAGTGGATGGAAAGCTTCTATCTGCAAGCTGCAGATCATTGTAAGATGAATTGTCATTGTAACTGAAGTTAAGATCGGTCTCATTGATAGGCTTTGACTGATTACATTTATCAGTTGATTGTCACCAACAATAAAACGGCTAGAGATTTTTCATACATTAGATTTATGACATTTTGGATTACACTTATAACACATTAACAATTAAAAAAAGAGTTAAATATATATTTTTAAAAAACAACAACAATAAGTAAACAGATAAATAATGTTCGCACCAAACGTCGGTTCTTTGCTCCGCAGAGCATCTGTGAAATGCTCCTATAATGGGAAGCTTGGGAATTCCCTTCTTTACAGCAAACGGCAGCATGGTCGGAGGTCACTCTCTACACATCTCCATGGTAAAGAAAGAAAACATAACAGCTGTATGCAATCTGCACAGTGATGCCCTCACGTTAAATGGACCACCGCCTTGCTCCTGACGCACGACTGACTCATCGAGGTTGCGTGAGCGTGAAAAAAAAAGGAGGCCCCCTCCTCTCCTACACTACACTTTAAAACTCATGCATTTCAAACCAAGTTCTGAGACAAAGAGAACTCCGGGTGGATATCACATAATTCTACATGAAGCCAGTGTTAACATCAGGTAGGGTTAAAAAATATGTGGTTTCATTATTTTATTCATGCTCTTATTATTATTATTATTATTATTATTATTATTATTATTATTATTATTATTATTATTATTATTATTATTTGTTTTTGCTTGGAAACTAACATTCGACTTAAGTGGTATAATAATAGTATATAGTATTATCCTATATTGAAAGTTTTATATATAAAATAGAATTAGATACATTAAAATTAAACAAAAATTCTGATCAGTTACTTCAGCAAATTGTTATTTCTATATACATATATATGTTGTATCACTTTTTTCCGTATGCTTTCGCACAATAGGGCACAGTTCTTTTGATAACACCTTCTAGGATTATCAGCCGTGATAACTTGATCACTGGTTAATACAGTGCAATTATAGATAAATTCTGTGGTGTATTTCACCCCTGACTGTAGATTGGTAATGAGTCCCACAAACGTTTTGCATAAAACAGTTGTTTTCACTGAATTCTTTTTCTCCCAGTCTGAGTGTCTGTGTATATTCCAATGGATAAATTTAAAGGTATGACAAAGAGATCTGCTCAGAAAAGTTTCAGTCTTTAACCGATTTTTGTCATGTGCTGCTAAACAGAAAACATCTTTCACTGCAATGTGTTGACATTTTGACTGACAAGCTTTCTTGACTGTATTTAAAACTTTACTGATATGTGTTGTCTGTGTCTCCTTAGGTGAAATAAATGGAGCTAAAACCTTTATTGAAGAAGCTGGGTTCAATAATCCGCGCCATCCTCACTTTTGTCTTTGCTTTGGCCGTCCTGGGTGTGATGGTGTGGGCCTACGTTCAGGGCTATCAGCTGGTGTCGTCCATGTATGGCATCATCTCCTTTGGCATTTATGGACTCCTACTCTCACTCCATGTGTTGGTCCAGAGCTTTTTTGCCTTTGTTGAGCACCAGCGAATGAAATCTCGAACAAAACCATGCTCCTATACCAAAACAATCGGTTTTACTATATCGGCTTACCAAGAGGACCCTGTTTATCTCAGAGAGTGCTTGAACTCAATCAGGGCCCTCAAGTATCCCCCTGAGCTGCTGCGCATCATCATGGTGATAGATGGGAATTCAGATGATGACCAGTATATGATGGACATGTTCAAAGAGGTGTTTGCAGACCAGGATCCGGGCTACTATGTATGGAATAACAACTATCATACCTGGGATCCCACCCAGGTCCAACATGATGAAGAAAATGGCTCAGCAATGGGCATTGAAGGGGGTTCTGATTATGTGGTAGGAGAGGATCCACAGAGAAAAGAAGTAGAGCGCCTGATCCAGACCAAGAGATGTGTGTGCATCATGCAGAAGTGGGGAGGCAAGCGGGAGGTGATGTACACAGCATTTAAAGCCCTGGGGTCATCGGTTGATTACATGCAGGTATCTACTTTTACTTAAGTGTTTTCTTTCTTATTTTTTTATGAAAATAAAAATGAAATGTTTCCAATTTTCAATGACGTTATGTCTCATTTCTCAGGTGTGTGATTCAGATACGAAGCTGGACCCTTTGGCCACGGTGGAATTGTGCAAGGTATTGGAGAGTAATCCCAAGTATGGGGCTGTAGGAGGGGATGTGATGATCCTCAACCTTAAAGACTCTTACATCAGCTTCATGAGCAGTCTCAGGTACTGGATGGCTTTCAACATCGAAAGGTCCTGCCAGTCCTTCTTCAACTGTGTGTCCTGCATTAGTGGCCCTTTAGGTAAGGGAACTCTTTTCTAGCTAAATAGTATTATATTAAAGGCTTAAAAGCATTGATGTAACTCATTGTAACCAACATCTTTTGAATTTGTCATTTCTTGTACTTGTTCATGCAGGTCTGTATAGAAATGATATCCTTCAGCAGTTTCTGGAATCGTGGTACAATCAAATGTTTCTGGGAACTCATTGTACATTTGGTGATGACAGGCATCTCACCAACCGTATGCTGAGCATGGGCTATGCCACTAAGTATGTTTTCTAGATATTATTAGGCACAGAAATTACATAATAGGACCCAACAAAGCTCAGTAGCTACAATAATGATCCTACAACATCAAACAAGCAGGTTCTAAAGGTCTATTTTTTACCCCCTTTCTTCAGATACACTGCTCGCTCAAAATGCTACACAGAAACACCCGCTCAGTTCCTTCGCTGGCTCAACCAACAGACTCGCTGGACAAAATCTTACTTCCGGGAGTGGCTCTACAATGCAATGTGGTGGCACAAGCACCATCTCTGGATGACCTATGAGTCCATCGTATCAGGTATTTTCCCCTTCTTTGTCACGGCCACCATAATCCAGCTGTTTTGGACAGGCACTCTGTGGGACATCCTCTGGGTTCTGTGCTGCATCCAGCTTATCGGGCTGGTGAAAGCAGCCTACGCCTGCATCCTGCGGAGAAACATGGTGATGGTGTTTATGTCACTTTACTCAGCTCTCTACATGACCAGTTTGCTGCCTGCTAAGTACTTTGCCATTCTCACGATGAACAAAAGCAGCTGGGGAACATCGGGCAGGCGTAAGATGGTTGGTAACTACATTCCACTCCTTCCCCTGTCGGTGTGGGCTGCCATTTTATTAAGTGGACTTGGTTACACCATCTACAAAGAGAGCAAAGAGGACTGGTCAACTGAGGCTAAAAAAATGGAAACTAGATTTCTTATTTATGGCTGTGTAGCCTACGTATGCTACTGGGTTCTTATGATGTTCCTCTATTTTGTGTGGTTCCACAGAGCATGTAGAAAGCGTTCTGGAAGTTACAAAGTGAACGTATAAAGCTGGGCATACACTGTGTGTTATTCAGCTCCTGCTCAAACTGAATCGCAGGGGTTAGAAGTTTGTAGGTCACGATGCAGGGTCTCACACTATAAGGCCCGATGCTGTGATGCGACCTGAGTGCTCACACTGGTCGTGTTAGTCGTGTTAATCGCTTTTCGTTTACTACATGATGCACGGCACACGATTAAGAAGAAAATTGGGCTGATCCCCAAAATGGTCGCACGACTGAAAAGTCGTCTCAAAATGGGGCCAAAAATCACACAGTGAATGTTCAGCTTAAGTCTGAAGAGCAAAAGTAATTTATTCAAATTTAAACCTGACTATGTGTATTTATTTTGTGTCACATTACTGAAGGACAGGGATGTTCTACAATGCTGCTAAAGCAATAAACTGAAAACTCTTTTGAGAGTCAAAAAAAAAAGAAGAAGAACAGTATTGTTTCTAAGATTGGGGAAACCTGCAGTCAGCTGAGACTGAAGAAGTCTCTTGGATGAGGGACGAAATGTTTCTCCCACTGAAGACGCTACGTCCAGATGAACCGAATCAACTTTTGCAGAAAAAGAATGAAAATAATAAAATATTAAAAATCTGTATATAGAGACAAACAATTTTTTATATGCAGATGGTGTTACGTATTCTTTTTTAAATTACACTGAGATGTTTTGTTGTCTGAGGTTCTCTTTGAGGTTAATGGAGGTGATGCGTTTGCATAATATTTATTTATCAGAATTGTGGGTTTTTTTTTAATGTTTGTGTATGTCTATGCTGATAATTTAATTTAATTTTAATTTTACCAACACAACAAGTTCAAAGGTGTGTAAGGTTTCTACAGCATTGTTGGTGTCATTGCACTGAATCCTGGATGCAACTTTCTGCAGCACTGCAAGCTTACTTGAAAATAAATGTTATAATATACTGCAGTATGAAATTAAAACAAGCAGAAAACTGTTAAATTACTGCGACATGAATCAAGAAGGACTTAAATAATGTATCACATTGTTTGCTGTATCAAGAAAAGTGAAGTAGGGATGTATTTTGTACAGTGCACTTTATTCAATGCTTTGTTGGAGAGAAAATTTGAGAAAACATATGTATTTTTTATGAATCACCTTAGCAATTGTTTGTAATGGTGGAATTTTTTAGGAAAATGTGAAAAAGAAATGACGAAATAAATTTGTTTTATCATGGACACTTTTGTCTCTGGTACAATTCATGTTACCAATGGAAAACTATGGAAATGCTGACTTGGTAAATGAAAGAAAAGTGGACACAAAGTTACATAACACAAGAACATTTCTAACATTCCCACATAATTCACAAAGCACAAAACCAAAGTCTTCAAATGTCTGTGCTGGAAATGCATGAATTCAGGGTGCGACTATAGGGGACGAAAATCAGTCATTCACACAGTGATAGATTATGGTGCAAAGCACATTTAGGAATATAAATCAAACACAGTTTTTCCACATATGGCTAGGTAGTATATATATTTTTTCACATATTAACAGATTATCGTGGTGACTATTCCCGGACTGGAAATTAGATTAGCAGTGTACACTACAAGTCTGGAAACACCCCTTATTTCTTTATATTTTGCTTCCAAGGAGACAGTCTTTTCTTGTGATTTTTAAAGTGGTCTTAAACAGTAGGTCTCCAGGCTTTCTGAAGGTATTTCAGTGCTTTTCTTTGGACATTGGCTACTTTATTTTAAATTCGTTTGTGATCTAGTCCTATTCATTTTTTTTTTTTTTTTTTTTTTTTTGTGTCCCGTTTGGATCTTTCCATCAGAATTGTTGTCTTAAGGCCAAGAAAGATGCCAAGCGGATTTATTTTACCAAGTGGATCATCATGGCCTTGCCATATTGGTCCATTTGATTGACCTTTATTATAATTATGAATTTATTTTATTTTCAGTTGCTACAAACGGGACAGACATGACTGGGGGATAGGACAGGGAGAAAGAATGAAAGAAAGAGAGGGAGAGAAAGAAAACCAAAGGGGAGAAGAGACGATGAGAAGGGGGGGAAGAAAGAGAAAAAAAACAAACAAAAAACAAAAACAAACAAACAAACAAACAAAAAACAAACAAACACCTGGGTCACCTGTATGGAGAAAAAAAAACAGAAGAGAAAGCAAACAACAAAGAGCAACATAATAAAAAAAAAGAACGGCACCATCACAATAAACTAGCTAGCAGTAGATACTAAATAATAAACGATATTGTGAAGCACGCAAGATAGACAGCGCACAATGTGCTTTGAGGCAGCAGCCAAGAAAGCTGTAGTCCGCGTCTGTGAATACCTGTGTGTACACCCGTGTGCATACCTGTGTGGATCAACATGCTTGCATTCCAAAGGTTTCTCCATGTAACGATCTGCTAGGGAGTGTGGGGAGCCACAGCCCCGTCCTCCAGGGTATGAAGCAGGTATGGAGGAGATCAAAGCTCCAGACATCCAGAGGCCCCCAGAACACAAGAGACCAAGGAAGACCAACAGAGGGGCAGCCGCGCCACTGTCCCAGTAAGAGCTGAGGAGAGTCCCAGATGAGGGCTCACTCAGCAGCCGCGGAGCAGAAGCCAGGGGGAGTTGCAGTGACGCGCCCGTGAGCTCCGCCGGCAGCCAGCTGTGCCTGAGTGACCGAGCCCCAGGCCGAGAGGCCGGGGGCACCCCACCTCCGAAGTGGCCCGAGCGAGCCCCAGGCTCCAGGCCCCGATAAGCGGCCGCCAAGGAGTGAGCCGGTGTGTACCTGGACGCCCACCCCCAGACACAAAGAACCACCAACGCACCGACACCTGAGGGAGTCCGCCACTGGCAGGGGAAGTGGTGGTGGGTGGAGATAGGCCTCCAAACCTTGGAGGGCCTGAGATGTCCCTAGAGAGGTGGCGTCTGATACCCAACCTGACATATAGACACAGACATACAGGCACACACAGACACAAACATCCATTCCCACCCTCATGCTCTCATATGCACTTACTCCACACTCAACCAACGTGGAGACAGCTATAAAGAGACGCTGTACACATGATCACACTCCCCAAGCGTACTCTACGAACCGGGTCTAGGTACCCTTGCCCCTGGAGGGGGGAACTGCACCCAGACCCAGGTGGTGTTACCCTTTTCCCTGCGGTGGGGGGAGGCAGACCGCCCCGACTCCGCAGCAGCAGGAAGGCCCCACACTCCAGACCGCAGTCGGACGGCCAACTCCTCCTAGCCCCCCCGCTCCAGCAGGCCGCAAAGAATGGGGGTGAGAGAAGACTCCAAACCTCCCTCCACCCGCTCATTGTAGTGTTGATGCATGTGTGTTCTAAGGTGCAATTAAAACCCAGGAGGGCATGGAGCTACCTGCCAGAGAGCAGCAGGTAAGCGCATAGTCCCTCCTGCTAGCCCTCAATGTCTACGTGTATTTAAAATTGAGAGGTGGGCAACGACGCCAGGGGTGAGGTGTACACCCTGATGGTAATTTGGACTCCGTGTATCGTGCCCACCCCCAAGATCCTATATGTATGTGTAATGAGAGTGTGAGTAATGTGAATGTCTAAGTTGTGGGATAAAATTGAGGCAGAGGCAGCCAGAAGGGGACAGAGGGGGGGGGGGGGGGGGGGGTAGCCTCCTCTGCACCCTGGTGACATACCCCTACTCCAAGGCCCTGCATGTGTGGGTGGTTGTGGTGGAGCGGGAAGAGGGAGGCAGCTGGAGATGGGGAGGGAAGGAAGGGAGGGGCAGGTGACCCCTCCCTGGGGCCAGACTGGGGCCCAGCACAGCAGCGCCCCCCGGCCCCACAGAGCCCGGGATAGTCCTCCCAACCCCACCACAGAGAAAACTGCACCCACCCCACCATCCACTCATCTTCCAGACTACATGAGACAATAGACGCCCAGGCTGAGATCTTCCTCCACCTCTCCTGTATCTCCCCCTCCTGCAGAGAGTTCCTGAGGAGAGGAAAGCTCCTGCAAGGTGTGACAATCTCCCCCACCAGTTGAAGAGCCCCCCAGGCGGCTCAACGCACCGGCGGCACCCTGCGCCAGGGATGGGCCCCCAAGCATCCACCCGCCCACAACCCCGGCAACACACAAACCAGGACCCAAGGCCCCGAGGCCCGGCCAGGGCCCAGCCCAGAGACAGAGCGCCCCCAGAACCTCACGCCCATCCCGGACCCACCCAGGGGCAGACAGGCTACCAGGTCAGTAACCCACGTCCGTCAGCACAGACCCTCCCCTAGCCCCGCTGCACGCAGCCACGAGGAAACAGTCACCCGAGAGCCAAAAGAGCCCCCAACCGGACATGACCGCTACCCCGGGTTGAGCCCCCCAAGGAAGCTGCCTCCGGGGAACCCCCCGACGCCCTACGCCTGTCCCTACCCCCACACCAATCACAACAGTGAAGGCGGGACCAAACTATGACCCAACTAAACTTGGGTTTGATCTAGTCCTATTCATGACCATTTTTGTTTGTTGGTGGTCTGTAGGATCACTCTGGAATCCATGAAAAGGAAGCGACTGACAAAGATAAAAACATGGAAGTTAAATAAGGAAGAATAAGGAAAAATGTTGCACAGGGTTCAGGAAGAAGTTGGGACAGGGTCTGTGTGGTAGGGAAAGTTACTATAAATAGCTGGAAAAGTACAGCTGTAGTGTTGTTGCACGAAGGTGTTTGGTGTAAACTCTGAACAGAGGAAAAAGGACAGGAAGTACAGGAAAGTATTCAAAGAAAAAGTGGGAGAGGCAAAGTACTGGAAGGCTAAGTGTATGGCAAAGAGAGAGGTAACAAAAAAAAAAAAAGAAAGGTTTATAGTGAGTTGTTTGTGAGACTGGAAACTGAGGAAGGAGAACAGGGCTTGTATCAGATGGCTAGGCAGAGAAATTGAGCTGGAGAGTGAAACAGGTGTGTCAGTAAGATGCAAGGATTAGATGTAGTGAACGTAGATGAGAAAATACTGTAAAAACAACTCAAAGTGCAGTTTAATTAATCTCTGCACCTATTTTTCAAATATTAAGAAATGAAGGGTGGCTCAAGACCTTTGCACAGCACCATAAACACTGACGTAAACACCAAATCAGAGGTGAAACTCATTAAAACGGATTAAACAAAAGGTGTGTAGCTGTGATAAAGTATGAATGACATCCATCCATCCATCCATCGTCATCCGCTTTGTCCGGGGTCGGGTCGCGGGGGCAGCAGCCTAAGCAAAGAGGCCCAGACTTCCCTCTCCCCAGCCACCTCCTCCAGCTTGTCCGGGGGAATACCAAGGCGTTCCCAGGCCAGCCGAGAGATATAATCTCTCCAGTGTGTCCTGGGTCTGCCCCGGGGCCTCCTCCCGGTGGGACATGCCTGGAACACCTCACCCAGGAGGCGCCCAGGGGGCATCCTTGTCAGATGCCCGAACCACCTCAGCTGGCTCCTTTCGATGTGGAGCAGCAGCTGCTCTACTCTGAGCCCCTCCCGGATGGCTGAACTTCTCACCCTATCTCTAAGGGAGAGGCCAGCCACCCTTCGGAGGAAGCTCATTTCTGCCGCTTGTATCCGCGATCTCGTTCTTTCGGTCACTACCCACAGCTCGTGGCCATAGGTGAGGGTAGGGACGTAGATCGACCGGTAAATTGAGAGCTTCGCTTTTACACTCAGCTCCCTCTTCACCACGACGGACCGGTGCAACGTCCGCATTACTGCAGCTGCAGCCCCAATCCGTCTGTCGATCTCCGGCTCCCTTCTCCCATCACTCGCGAACAAGACCCCGAGATACTTGAACTTGAATGACATTACAGGCTTTATTACTGGAAAACATCCTCAAAGGAAGGGAAGCTATATTTGCATGACATTGTAAATTTTAGTGGTAAAGTTAGATAGAAATGCTTTATTGCTAAACATATATCCCATATGAAAATAACAAAATGTTTATTCATGGGGCTTAAAATGTTAAAATAAGTCAATATTCTTTTCAAATAGTATTACAAAACCATTTTTTGTTTTTGTTTTTTAAGACATTGTGCTTAGTAGCAGTTTGTAAGAGCGTGACCTGCTCCTCACCCATTAGCTTGCACAGGCTCCAGCCCTGCTAATTTTTGAAGGACAGATAGATGGATACCTTTATGGCTTTATATCTGTTTATTTACAATGCAGAAACATTGCTCAATAGTATCCAGTCTACTCTTGATTCCAGCATTTACCAGCATACCTGGTATCAGGTACTTTTTTTTTTAGTGTGTACACAGCTGGGGTTCAAAGTGATTGAAAACAATCTTAAAATGTGATGTCAATGGACTGCTTGCCACCGACTGGCTATTCAGTGATGTCACTCGATAAATCATGAGATAAAAATCAGCTCTGTGTCGTTACGAATAGGGCTTAATTTTGACATCATGGTGCACAGAGCACATAAGGAGGGCAAGGACATCAGTAATGAATAGCAATGAAAGTCTGGTCAACTTAAAAAATAAAAAACCACATGTAGAATAGAATAGAATAATCCTTTAATTGTCCCACAAAGGGAAAATTGGTTGTAACAGCAGCAGAAGAAAAGCACATATACAAACAGAACACGACACAGGACAGAAACACACACAATTTTTGTCATTAAAAAAACATTTACATCATGGACAATAGTATGTAGTAGTAGTAATGTAGACTAAACGCCCCACTTCTGTTTCATTTGGAGCTATCTCACAGAGAGAATAAAACTGCGTCACAGATTTGACGTCAAAGAAACACACCTGGTGTATTGCCAGGATGTTTCAGCAGATGCTATCCAGGGCCAGTGGTCGCAGACTAAAGCATTTTCTCATGCTCGGTAGATGTGACTAGAGATCCCACTGCGTTAGTCATTAGAGTTTGTAAAGATATGGTGGTCTCCAGCCAATGTGGGAATTAGAGCTGTGAGGTGATTTACTGGAGGAAATCACTTTTAGTTTAGCTGGAGTTTTAATGAGTCAGAGAAAGGAGAAGGAGAGAAAGAAATGTAGAAGCATGACGAAGCCAAACATCACTTCCCTTCACGTCTGTTTTTAATTAACTTGTCCGCCCCCACCCTGTCTCAGCTTCCCTCCCGTCTGCCTGAAATGGGAGCCATAAGTTGCGTTTCACACCCTGGTCTCATTCCATCTGAGCAGCTCACGTTGCTTTAGAGGAAGCTGTCCCCCCAACCTTTCTCACCACTGCTGTAGCTCTGAAAACCAGCATGGTGATCATGATTAGTGTAACCTCCAACGTGGCTGATAATCCATACAAGGTTTGTACAGAAAATCAAGAAAGGGACTGATGTGAATTAAATCAGTAATATATATAGCAGGTACACTGATATAATGTTGATTAACGTTATGTTACATTGTTACAACATGATTACTTTCCTTACTACAATAAGATGATAAAGTAAAACCCAAAATTTGGTTTTTATGTTTTTGTTTGGTGTGGCTTGTACTTGCAATTACCATTGTAATATTTTCCACATTAACTCGATTGCCTCCAGTTCTTTACCATACTAGTCTTTCCTGTTTAAAAAAAAAGGAAAAATGAAAGAAAACAAAAAGTAGATGGGCTGGGAGAAAAGAACCATTTTTTCGAACAAGAATGGACAACTCTGTTAGCTCATTTAGTTATTTCTGGCTCACAGTATATGAACAAATTAAACCGAGGGTGTTTCCCCCTTCTGCAGAGACAGCTTTAATCTGTCAACATGCAGTGGGCATACTCATGCTGGTGAAGCAGCCGTCACGTAATGGAAACTACGCGAAAACACATAGTTTGAAGCAGCATACCATGAAACACCAATGAGTGCCCACAATTGTTCCTAAAACTTTTTCAAGTTACTGGAGCAGTGAATTTTTAAAAAAAAGCCTCTCTTTCATGATGACACAAACAGTGTAATGACTAGTCTGAGGTCTTTAGAGTCATTTGTCACGCTGGATCATCAAAAAACAAGCAAACGAAAGACTAACAAAATTCTGATGAAGTAAGACAGCACAGTGATTGCTTCACAGCAAAAGGTCCCGGGTTTGAATCCACCATCTGGCTGTGGACTTTCTGTGGAGCACATTCTCTCACGGTGTGTTTCAGCTTCCTCCTGTGGCAGCTGGGATAGGCTCCAGCTCAACCTGATTTGAATAACCAGAAGAATATGGATGGATGATGAAATATCCTTTGGGAAGGTACAGTTGTATATCAGTTTGCCAGAAAGTTAGTCCCAGCTCCACTGTGAAGGTTTGGATTCATGGCGCAACTGGTTAGAGCCAGAAATTTCCTTCTGTCAAACAACAGTTAAATTAACCTTTTAGTATATAAAATTATTGCTACCCCTTTTTAAAAAAAAACAGCAAAACAGAGAGATATCAACAGGAAGTTTTAAAAGAAAGAAGAAACAAAAATATAGTTTTAGAAGAGAAAGCAGACACAAATTTTACTGTAAGTAATTTTTGTATGTAAAGACTACCGTGTGTATTTTTAACTAGATTAAAAAGATTCTAACTTTTATTGTAATTGCTTAATTCATTAAGGCGCAGACTGGAGGATGCCTTGGTAATTTAGTTCTATAGAGAGAGATAGAAAGGGTGCAGTGCATTTGGCTTATATGGAAAATATTCCTGGTTCAAGACTGGGATGAGACATAAAATCAGCCTCAGCCTCAAGCCTGGATAAATCGGACGGTTGCTTTAAGCTACCTGTAAAGAAATTATTTTCTTTACACACACACACACACACGCACACACACACACACACACCAAATACCTTGTATAACTACTGCTAAAATCAAAGTGAAAAACAAGGACAGGCAACTTTGTGTTAAATTACCTTCAAATTATGACACTGTTTCAATTCAGTTTTGTTTTAAGGTATGACATATACACCTTCAACCTTTCTCACTGAGAGGGCTTGTCAGAGCTCTTCCCTTTGGAACCTACCTCTTCTTCTGTAAACTCAGCTAAAGTTTATCACAGCTGGAGCGGGAGGGCTAGGTGGAGTTGGCCGTCCGACTGCGGTCTGGAGTGTGGGGCCTCCCTGCTGCTACGGAGTCGGGGCGGTCTGCCTCTCCCCACCGCAGGGAAAAGGGTAACACCACCTGGGTCTGGGTGCAGTTCCCCCCTCCAGGGGCAAGGGTACCTAGACCCGGTTTGTAGAGTACGCTTGGGGAGTGTGATCGTGTGTACAGTGTCTCTTTATGTCTGTCTCCACGTTGGTTGAGTGTGGAGTGAGTGCATATGAGAGCATGAGGGGGGGAATGGATGTTTGTGTCTGTGTGTGCCTGTATGTCTGTGTCTATATGTCAGGTTGGGTATCAGACGCCACCTCTCTGGGGACACCTCAGGCCCTCCAAGGTTTGGAGGCCTATCTCCACCCACCACCACTTCCCCTGCCGGTGGCGGACTCCCTCAGGTGTCGGTGCGTTGGTGGTTCTTTGTGTCTGGGGGTGGGCGCCCCCCACACTCCCTAGCAGATCGTTACATGGAGAAACCTTTGGAATACAAGCATGCTGATCCACACAGGTATGCACACGGGTGTTCACTGCTCGTAGACCCAAATTACACCTTTCTTGGCTGCTACTTCGAAGCACATCTGTCCTGCGTGCTGCACAACAACATTGAATAATTAGTATTTACTGCTGTTTACACTTAGCTAGATTAATGCGAGGGTGTTGTGTTTAGTATGTTGCTTTGTTTTGGTTTTTTTTGTCTTTTTTTTGCTTGTTTTTTATTCTTCTCTGAACAGGTGATCCAGGAGATTTTTATTTTTTTTCTCCCCCCCTTTCTCACTGTCCCTCTCCCCTTCTGTTTTTCCTTTCTTTCCTCTTTCTTTCTCCCTTTCCTATCTCTCACTCATGTCTGTCCCGTCTGTAACATCTGAAAATAAAATATAATAAATAATAAAAACAAAGATCGACCAAATGGACCAATACGACAATGCCACGATAATCCATTTGGCAAAGTAAATCCATTGGGTATCCTTGTTGGTCTTCAGACAACAATTCTGATGGCTAAAGAACCAAATGGGACAGGCGAGAGAAAAAAAAAAAAAAAAAAAGTTTATCACAGCTTGTATTTCAAAAATAATGTGTAATTACAACGTAAGAAGGGAATATTAGGCTACTCTACAATAAAGCTTGGACCTTAAATAAATTAATATTGCAATGCAAACAGGAGAGATTATAAAAATCTTTAATACAGTCCCCAGTATTGTGTAATTAAAATGTAAAAAGCAGAATGTCTTTTTCCTTAATTCCAGGGTGCTTATTAAATTAAAATGCTTACACTATCATTTGTTTCTTCTTTTTCTCTAAAATGTTTTATGTGCTTCTTCTGTTGTATCTGTCTGTAACCAAAGTTATTGTCATCATCAAAATTAATCCATATCTACCTGTGATACGGTGCATACAAATATGCCAAAGGCAGCAAATTGCAACAAGCTAATGGTTAAGTAATTATATTTGACAAAGATCAGCTGCAGTAAAAAAAACACTTCTATGTGATAGCTTATTTACTTATTTACAAAGTGATGATAAATTTCAAATAAGATAGCCTTTTTGTTTCTGAGTATTATTATGAGTGCAATGTAAACATAAATCCTCAAATATTCAAAGTGACAAGTTAACAAAAGGAGTTATACTTAACACTTTATTCACAGAAAATCCATCCATTTTCTTCCACTTATCCATTTCAGGGTCACAAGGAGGCTGGAGCCTATTGTATTCCCTGAACTGGTCACTAGTCTGTCGCAGGGTCACCAAGTTATAAAAATATTATACAAGAAAATAAAGTTTTATGGTTCTGTCAACAGTGAGATCTGCCTAAGGGGCTTTTACGATAGCTGAAGGAAATTTCAGTCTTAATAATGCATTTAACTTCATTGCCACTCCTGTATGTGATCTTTAGTGGCCACATACAGGACTGGATGATAGGAGATGATAGGAGAAGTGAGTTGGAGTCTAAATGGCTCAAACAAGCACACGACTCTGACAAAAGATATGATTCACTTTGGGGTCAAAAGGAAAAAGATCATCCAGAAATGGCTAAGCCCATTCCACGGCAAATGCATTTTCTCTCATGATCTGGCATAAGTATCAAAATACAGTACTGTGCAAAAGTCTTGAGTCAAATGAGAAATAGATGCAGTGATTTAATGAAAAATATGTAAATGTGCATATACAGTATGTAAGGCAAAAACAGAGTTGGTACAATTTTAACAAGCTCGAAAGTCAATATTTGGTGTGACCATCTTTATTCTTCTACACAACTTGAACTCTTATTGGTAGCTTTCTTGTCACTTCTTTAAGTCGTCTTCAGGAATAGTTCTCCAGGCTTCTGAGAGGATCTCACATTGCTTCATTTATACTGATTCTGAGGCGGAAAATCCATGAGTGAGTGTGTTCCACTGTATGTTTTTCTATCCAGGTATGTTTTGGCTGCACTGCCATTGTGTTTAGAATCACTGGAACACTGAAAAATGAAGCTGATGCCAATCAGATATTTTCCAGATGGCATTGCATAGTTGATCTAAAACCGGACAAGATCACCAAAACCACAGACCGAAGTGCAACCCCAAACGGATCAATTGAGGTTCTTTGCAGGATAATTTTTCCCTCTTAAGGACATGACTTTCAGATACTGTTTATGTTGTGTAGATAGATTCCACTACTACTTGTTTTTTATTTTATTTCCTCAGACTTTTATATTTGTGTTTTAAGGAACACATTGCACACCTTGTGTGTGTGTACCATGTGTTTGTGTTATTTTTGTGTCATTTTTTTTCATAGATTAAACCAGAGGAATGGAAACAAATTGCGCTGTTTTGCAATGCACTGGTATGAGTAGAGTGCCTGAACATACAATTTAAAATTGGTTCTTTGCTAAGTTGTCTGTTATGTATAGAGACAAAAAGGTTCTTTAAGTTGGGGGCTTTTTTCTTTTCTTTTTTTTTCTTAGATAGATATGTGTTAAGTGTTGTAACAAACAAACAAAAAATCCTCTGAAAATGGTGACGTACAAGGACTGGACTAAAACTGAGTAAAGAAATTTAAAAAAATGTAAGAGTATAAGATCATCTGGACAACTATTGCTAAAGCCCAAATAGCAAAGAAATCTTGTTCCTTGGAACTAAAATATTAAGATTTCAGAGGTGACTAAGGCCTTTTTTTTGCACAGCACTGTAAAAACTTATGTTCTCATTTTGATTGCATCAAATGTTGGCCTGGCAACATGGCAAGCAAGTGGAAAAATACAAGTGATCTGACGGTTAGATGACATGATGAATGTTGAGTCATGTGTGACTAAATTTAGGATCGCCACAAGAGCTTTATAAGGGTTAGAGATTGTAGGCTGTCTTCATATTGTCTTTCTCCACCAACAGGACACTATTCATGTCAGGAAAATACAGACACTCAACAGATTTATTTCTCTTTTGGACCAATTGTTATAATCTTACAAGTAGATTTAATAACATTCCTCTAGCTTTCTCTCAAAGCAATTAACCAAAAAAAAAAAAAAATTAACAGAATAAAAGTAAAAAGTGTGTTATAGAACATTTTAAACAACAACAGGTCTTTTAAACGTCATGTTAAAGTCCTGTTGCTAAAATAAAGTATTTTATCTGAATTTTTAGAGAATAATGATAATGAGTTTCAAATTCATCCTTTTATCCAACAGGATAACAAAACAGGAAGTAATTTTTGAAGATCCGTGTTGTTCCTGACCTTTGGTCCTTGGTTTTGAAAGTTTAGCTTTACTTACAAAGGTAAGTCTGTAGGGAGGTGGGAGGCTTGACTTGAGACATGGCAGTAAAATAATCCTGAATTAAAATTTGTGGCTGAATTCTGTAAAGATGGAGCAAAAAGTGTGGCTGTGACTTGTGCAGTTAGAGAATAATGTCCTAAAATTGAGTAGCATGATCTTTAGTGCAGTGGTTCTAAATTGCTGAAGCTGTACAAGCATTAAACAATTTTCATATCAGTGTGATCTAGCCATCAGGTTAACTCCAACTAAATTACAGTCATTAAAGATAAGTTGTTACTAGGTTACAGCACTGTTTGGCTAAATGATCACTGAACAAAAAAAGATTTGGCGTTGCTGGAAAGACATTCAGAAGTTGATTCTCAGTGAATCTGTTTAAGGAGCACATGTAAACACAAAAAAGACAAAAATCTCTTCAATGTAAGATCTGATCTTTTTATATTATAATGAGCCTTTAAAATGTCAGAAAATATTTGCCTTCACATTAAAAAATTATCTTCCTCATTATTTTCCTCTCTCTGAACAAACTCTGTGTAAACACTCTTGGTATCAAAATAAAGCGAACACTTGTGAGATTTCATCAGAGGTGTAAATATTACAGCAGGTGTTACTGTGTCAAAGTTACTGAGGCTGGAATACAGAAAAAGTAAGTAGATTTATTCCTCCCTTAATTAATGAATTAAAAAAAATTTGAGCATGTAACCCCTTTAAAAATATGCTTTAGTTCACATTTTAAATCAAAAGATCATTAAACAACATATATACACATCACCTGTGCAAAGATTTATGCTTCTGAAGTGAAACAGTGAAAAGTGTCTGCACTTTCAATAAATAAATATTCAGGTGTGCAATGTGTCCAAATCTGGCACACACTGCACACCATATATGAGTTGAATTTTTCGGGTATGAACAGCAGAAATTATTTAATTTAATTTACGTGCCTAGAAATGCTTGTTTCTTTTGTTTTTTTTATATATATTTTTGAAGAATTACCCATACACTCATGTCCAGTGGGCCCATTCTCCCTTGTGTCATATATAGTATAAATGGACTCTGGCGCTTTAATCTACAAATCTGTGATTTTTTTGTGTTACATTGAGTACTCACAAATGCGTGCTTTGACTAATAAGTAACATTCACTAATAAGTAAAAAGCCATTTGAGGACATGTACATCTAATATCATATAAAAATATTTTGTATATCTTTGAACTTGAATATTTATCATTTGCACAGAAACGTAAATTTTTTTGGTTCCACAAATCTGATCCTTTTTATGTTCAAAGAGCTTTGTGCACGTAAAAATATCATTAAAAAAATGGTTAAATGCGCATGCACGGATCACCTGCTGTGGACAAATGTCATGTTTTGCATGCAGGTTTTGAGACTCATCGACAGCAATAAAAGATATGTGCAGCCACAGTTTATGAATTCTGACACATGAAGATGTGCAATTTCTCCATCTCGATCCGGATGAGTTGAAACTGATGTTACGAGTGAAGGGTGGATCTCCCTCTTAAATTGTGTGTGGAAGTTTGCTTAGGAGGAGTAAAACATAAAGTTCAATTCAGTTTTATTTATATAGCAACAAATCACAACAACAAGGCACTTCGTTGTTTTTCTTTTTTAGACTCCTTTTTTAAAAATTAACTAAAGTGAGTGACTGGGCCCATAAACCCGTTAGCAAAATGTAACGAGGTCAAGTCCGGTGGTCATTTTTAAGACTTCTATAGAACAAGAAGCCTTCATATTCACCATACATTCATCTTTTATACCAGAGCTTCCCAAAGTGTGGAGCCCGCAGAGCCATGGCAGGGGGGGGACAAAACGCTTGGACACTGCTAGCACGGGGCGCCCACAGAAACGCAAAGCAGGAGATGAAGCATCGCTGAATATGTTTCCAAACAAACTTCATTCTAAGCCAAAGGCTAGAAAATATGGTGAAGCATATCTTCCCGTTGGCTTCACCTGCACAAGTGCCGAGGCAGGTCTCCCCTGCAGAATTGGTTTTCCCTTCGTCGGGAGCAGCGCTGGGCTGTTCAAATCACGGACAAACAGTATCCCACATTCTTGATTTTTAGTTCACAAACACTTGTTGTAATGACTAACTACTCCTGACATTTTGGAGATGTTAGCTCTTTATACAGTAAAGTTACAGCGGGATACAAATAATATCAGGCTGATCCTGCCACGATTTGTCCCCGATTCAAATCACGGATAACCAGTATCCCACAGTTGTTTATGTTTTTAAACCCATTTTGCACAGAGAGGCATTTTTTGATATTATAGCAATGTTGAATATTATTACACAGGAAAAAACAACTACATGGAGGGAGAGTAACTGCGTGTATATATGTAAGCTGTAAAACCCAAAGATAGTCAGATTAACAGTATTTTGTCTCTATCTTCCATTCTGCAATTCATCTCATGTAAACAATAACGTGGCGCACAGCGTGACGTGAAAAAGGCACATATCTTTGACATTGCATGACCAACTCTGTATTCCTCGTCCACACATAAACGCAAAAAAGGAGTTTTAAAAAAATCTCCGTTTTCGGTGATTCGAAACGCCGTTTACATGTGGACGAAACAGCTGCGTTTTCAAAAATACCCGTGTAGTTGCGGACGTAGCGTAAAAGAGTTGGTAGTTTATTTTCTTACTACCTGTAATTTATTGCAGATTACTTGTATTTACTTAATTGTTTAATAAATGTTTGAGGTGTGAAATAAACCGTAATGGAGCAAAATATGGGTGTGTGTGGTTGGAGGATGTGTGCGTGCATGTGCGTGCGCGCGTGGACGTGGGGGCGCGAACATTTTTCTTGTAAAACAAAGGGGGGCCTAGCAAAAAAAGTTTGGGAACCACTGTTTTATACTATCATTGGACTCCTTTTACATGCAAAAATCCTCAAAGTGTCAAGAATTGCAAATTGTGGACCTAAGTAGAGATTGACAGGCAGACAAACAACAAAACAAAAGAAATGCTGGTCAGTGCTGCCCTCAGCTTCCAGAAGACACACCTGTGTCATCAGTTTCAAAATCTTACGTCACATTGTTCTCAAGTTATTGATTTCTCAAAATTTTCAGAAAGCTTACTCTGACTATGAGCTTAAGATTGCTGAGATTGAAAGTCATTCAAGATTTTTAGTAGATACATCCATGGTATGAATTTGAGAGTTATCGCATTCACAAGATTTTTATAAGACTTGACCTTAGACCTTGAGGTCAAACTCACTGAGATTTGAACTCATCCAAGATTTTTAGTAGCTGTATTGATAGTATTAATTTAAAGCTCCCATGTCAGCTCATTCTTGAGATATCACATTCACAAATCTCGGTGTCCACACACCAAAGAAGAGCTTTATCTTTATTGGCATCATATAAAGAAATGCATATTAATTGGATCGAGATCAATGGTTATATTGTTGTCATGTGCTTTTATGTCTGTGTGCATAAAACTGAGGGCAGGTGTGGCTTTTTTGAAGAACAAAACAAAAAATATAGTTACTAAAATAATTAAATGCTGATTTTTTTTTTTATTGATAGTCTTTTATCATCATAGGCTATTGGTGATTTATAACATTTATCCATCATAAGACATGTCTACATACTAGTCAAAGTACAGTATACAGGGAGTGCAGAATTATTAGGCAAGTTGTATTGTTGAGGAATAATGTTATTATTGAACAACAACCATGTTCTCAAGGAATCCAAAAAACTCATTAATATCAAAGCTGAATGTTTTTGGAAGTAGTTTTTAGTTTGTTTTTAGTTTTAGCTATTTTAGGGGGATATCTGTGTGTGCAGGTGACTATTACTGTGCATAATTATTAGGCAACTTAACAAAAAACAAATATATACCCATTTCAATTATTTATTTTTACCAGTGACACCAATATAACATCTCCACATTCACAAATATACATTTCTGACATTCAAAAACAAAACAAAAACAAATCAGCGACCAATATAGCCACCTTTCTTTGCAAGGACACTCAAAAGCCTGCCATCCATGGATTCTGTCAGTGTTTTGATCTGTTCACCATCAACATTGCGTGCAGCAGCAACCACAGCCTCCCAGACACTGTTCAGAGAGGTGTACTGTTTTCCCTCCTTGTAAATCTCACATTTGATGATGGACCACAGGTTCTCAATGGGGTTCAGATCAGGTGAACAAGGAGGCCATGTCATTAGTTTTTCTTCTTTTATACCCTTTTGTTAGATATTTTAGTACCATGGTAGCATTTACTGGATATTGTTTTATAGTGACATTATACAGGAAAACTCTGTCATTCAATAAGGCCCCTTTGTTTTAGTTATTTTTCTCTTTGACCCAAGAATTGATGTGTGAGAATCACAGGCTGGTACAAGGTTGAAATACCACAGAGATCACTCCCTCAGCTACATTAGTTTCTTAATCTTTTAGACGCCTGTTGAAGGCCAAATGGTTTGTTTCAGATTTCACTAATGAAAGAACTCTTTGTTTTGTGCCTTGAAAATATGTCGCTGAGATAATCACAATTGTAGCTGAACTGATAAACTACACAAAGGATGCTTCTTCACCCATGGGCAGGAAGACGCTGCCTTATCTTGGTCTGTACTGGTTTAAACTGATAATCTGCTGTCTCATGAATTTTACCCTCTATATAAACTGTTATACTTGTGAATAAAGTTGAGTCAATTTGGGAAGACAATCTGAAGCAGTCTCTGTTTTCTTGTTCTCCCAAGCTGCTCCCGAGCTCGTACTAACACGCTGAATGGCATGCTTGAATATTACTTGAGAATATATTTGACTGTGTTACAGACTAAGGGACATTCTCTGCTGATAGGTGAAGGTACATTCTCTGCTGATAGACGTCCACGCCTCGAAGGAAGTCGATCCACGGATTAGGCCCTGGAAACCGTTTCCTTCACCTTTCTTGCCAGCCACGCTGTGGAGTACTTGGACGCGTGTGATGGAGCATTGTCCTGCATGGAAAACATGTTTTTCTTGAAGGATGCAGACTTCTTCCTGTACCACTGCTTGAAGAAGGTGTCTTCCAGAAACTGGCAGTAGGACTGGGAGTTGAGCTTGACTCCATCCTCAACCCGAAAAGGCCCCACAAGCTCATCTTTGATGATACCAGCCCAAACCAGTACTCCACCTCCACCTTGCTGGCGTCTGAGTCGGACTGGAGCTCTCTGCCCTTTACCAATCCAGCCACGGGCCCATCCATCTGGCCCATCAAGACTCACTCTCATTTCATCAGTCCATAAAACCTTAGAAAAATCAGTCTTGAGATATTTCTTGGCCCAGTCTTGACGTTTCAGCTTGTGTGTCTTGTTCAGTGGTGGTCGTCTTTCAGCCTTTCTTACCTTGGCCATGTCTCTGAGTATTGCACACCTTGTGCTTTTGGGCACTCCAGTGATGTTGCAGCTCTGAAATATGGCCAAACTGGTGGCAAGTGGCATCTTGGCAGCTGCATGCTTGACTTTTCTCAGTTCATGGGCAGTTATTTTGCGCCTTGGTTTTTCCACACGCTTCTTGCAACCCTGTTGACTATTTTGAATGAAACGCTTGATTGTTCGATGATCACGCTTCAGAAGCTTTGCAATTTTGAGACTGCTGCATCCCTCTGCAAGATATCTCACTATTTTTGACTTTTCTGAGCCTGTCAAGTCCTTCTTTTGACCCATTTTGCCAAAGGAAAGGACGTTGCCTAATAATTATGCACACCTGATATAGGGTGTTGATGTCATTAGACCACACCCCTTCTCATTACAGAGATGCACATCACCTAATATGCTTAATTGGTAGTAGGCTTTCGAGCCTATACAGCTTGGAGTAAGACAACATGCATGAAGAGGATGATGTGGACAAAATACTCATTTGCCTAATAATTCTGCACTCCCTGTAGGCTGAATTGGTTACATAATGCTAAATGACATCAGTTATACTGCCGTGGTCCTTCCTTGCTTGGCTAACCTGTCATTTCTTCTTTTGTTTTTTCTTCCACCTCTAGCTCTTTCTTTGCTTCCTGTATGTGTGTATATGTTTGTATGCATGTGTTCTTGTCTTTGTGCAGCATAGGGACCTTGAAGAAGTTACTGCTCTTGAACCACACATCTGCTGATAATCCACACTTGCTTTGATCTTGACGCCATCAAGGGTCACTTTAGTAGAGTGGCTGAGCTTCAGTCAACGCTGGATCGTTGATTAACAATAGCCATTGGAACCCTGCCTCATGCAAAGAATTGAATTTGTTCAAAGTTCAAAGAATTTAACTTGTCATGTTTTTCTGAGTGAAGGAAATTAATCCTCTGTCCTCTCTGTGTCCATCAAATCTGTGGAGAGTTTTAGAGAGAGCACTAAGGCTTTTGTAAATATTTTGGAAGGAACTATGGAGTTTTTTTGGGTTTTTTTCCTAGGAATCGCCGCACCCACCGGGAGCTGGGACTATCACCACTGAGGAAATCACATCTTGTTGGAACTGTTGTGCACTTAGTTTTTTCACTGTAAATAAACTCACTGTAACTGTCCATAAAGTCGTGCGACTGGGTCCTGTTCCTCTGCCATTCAACAAACCTGATCTATACATTCTTGCGCAAACCATAATGACACACTTTGACATCAAAAGCTTTTGATTTGTAAAACAGTGTGTTTTGTAACAGAATTTCTTCATCATGTGATATGTAATGGGGGGGGGTGATTTATCTTTTGCTGTTGTTTACGCAACCAAATATTTCTTGGCCCACAACAGTAATGTGACAGTGTGTCAATGTAATAGCAAAGTTCAATGCAAGTTCCTGCTGAATATATTTAAACATGTCAAGACTTACTACTTCTTGTGGTTTCATTCAGACTGACTGTAGTCGGTAGCTTGTTGCTACCTCTGTCTTTCTCTGTCCTCTCTGTTTCTGTGTTCTGCTTGTGGATGATGAAACAAAGGATTTTCCTTTTACCCTTTTGACTGCACGACTGTCTGGACAGAACTGAGTCCATCAGCCACTCAGAGTGTAATCATGGTCACAATGTCTACACATGACCTGTTTTACCTCATAACTTTTCCTTACAGTATTTCTCAACTCATACTAGATATCGGGTCCTTCTGTGTTGATAGTTAATAAATTCTGTCTTGGCAAAATGTTCTGTCAGGATGCCTCGACTGTGTAAATATTTTGCTCAGCTTCATCTCTCTGATTTTAAGCTCAGCTGCCTTCTGGAGTAGCCAAAGTATCTAACCCTAACCCTCAAAGTCAAAGTGCCCTTAAAGTACCTTAAAGTTACTCGCTAAGGTCAGTTTAAAGTGGTTCCTGCTTCATGACGAGTGATGAGGGCCATTTTTCTTTTTCATACAAGGACACACACACACACACACACACACACACACACACACACACACACACACACACACACACACAAAAATATGAAAGCAAGCCCAGCTACTCTACACTATGGTAGTAAAACGTTTACTCAGTACTACTACTAATAAAGAGGTGGATCCTGCCCTCTAGTGGTGGAAGGAGTGACACACATGTTGTCTGGACTATGACGTATCACTCTGCAGACTTGATGAAATGCCTTTGTTGCGTCACATACATCTTCCAAACACTCTAGAATAAACCTAAATCTTCAGCCTGATGTGTTTCTTCAGCATGACTTTGCTCTTGTATGGATAACCAATGCAGAACCCTGAAACAACCAAAGAAAAAGAAAAAAAAAACATGAATACCACCTCATTTGTGCGCCCTGGAGCATCATGTATTCATATGACAGGTGTGAATGTCTAAATGACTTTGCGGTTAAAATCTGTTAAAGCTGATACTGTGCAAATAATAGTTCTGTTTTACCCCAGGGAGAGACACAGCAGCAGCAGTAAAGCGGTTAAACAGGCGGCGAGAAGCGGTAACAATGAGGCGAGGAAGGAGCGGGGAGAGTCACCAGACGCGGGGAAAAACTGCCCTCCTGGGAGCAGAGACAGGTCAAATGTCTCCTGCAGCTCTGTGTGGCCTGCCACAATCTGGGGGGTCACTAAGACAGACACGAAGGGATGAAGACAGGGAATATAGAGGAGAACCGACGATGAATGAAGTGAAAGAGGTTGGTTGAGGAAGTCTGCAGTTTTAATTGTATTTGCTTAGTAGGAGTTTCCTCATTTATTAAGCACAAATACAGAGTTAGTTAGTCTTCTGTACACAGTAGTTGACATGTATCATTAGTGGGTTATAACCCACCAATTCAACAGTTGTATAATTTAAGAAAAAATGTGCTAACCCAGAAAACTAAAATAATTATTCAACTAATCATATAATGTTCAGGAGGTGAGATGCACATAATATTATACATATACATAATTACACATGCTAAGCTGTGTAAAAATGCATAATCATGAATGCTAATAGATGCATTCATATAGTCAAACAGTTATTTTTGTTCTTTCCTCCTTTCTAAAATCCCCTTTAACTCCACTTTTCAGTAAAACACAATCTGTACACAGGGAATTGTCTGCACAGGGCTCATTTACATTCTGATATATTCTTCCACATTTCTTTAAATGTGTTAACAACTTTGCTACCAAAGGCATACATCCAGCAGGCCTGATTTATTTCCCTGTAAGAAGAATTTGGCTATAAAAAGCAAGGGTATAGTCAAACTGGATGTGCTTTAGGTTAGTTAGTATTCAGTGTTAGTTATTAGTGCTTTAGATGGGTTAGCCTTTAGTTTAGTTAATATGTTCCTCTTTTGTTTTCATGCATATCACTCCCTCTTGACTCCAAACAGCCAGTGCTTGCTTTGCCAGCCAACAGCTGTATTAAGATACCTGCGGCAGCACGTCCTCGCAGCAACACACTTTCCAAATATATTTTATTTGCAAGGTCACTCAGTAGTAGTGGAATAGTGTTTAGAAACCTTGGGTTCATCATAATTATAATTTTATTTTACTGGATGTGAACATGTTTGGAAGTGCACCTGAGCAGTAGACTCAGAAATAACAAGCTTCTCAGCAGCTCAACAGTCCAGTCTCTTTTTATTCCCTTTTTCTTCAGTGGATTAGTGTGCTGGATCTACATTGCAGACTGGTTAGACAAACTGAAGAAAAATCAAACTAAGAAAAAAATTTTTTTTTTGAGAAAACAAAACAGCTAGTGTTTTCAACTTAAATATTATATTTCAAAACTAAATCAACCTTCTAAGGAACAATTCTGCAACAGGCTAAATCCATTATCAGTGGGACCTTACAGCCCTCTGACCTGCTCAGCATCACAGACTGACACGCAACAATCCCTGAGAGAAACTCCTGGCTATATAGTTAATAACTTCTCTCATCCCAGGAAATAATACTTAAATACCAATGAATATTAAACTTATAGCAGTGCACAGTGTCTCAGTCAAACACAATGGTAAAAAGTTAAGTTTAAAAAAAAAAGTAGATATATTTATCTGTCATCTATTTATTTCTTAAACTTCAGGCTAAAGTCCCCCTCCTTCATACCACACTTCCAGGAAGGTCACCATAAAAAGCAGTCCCAAAGTGCCTGGACATGCACAGCACAATGGAAATATAAACACTGTGGAGTATGTTTGGAGGTCACAGGCCTCCCTGTGACACACAGAAGCCAGCTTATTTAGAAAGGCGCGTGGCTAATTTACAGTGATTTTCCAGAGGGTGCTAATTTTGGACAGAGAAGGCTTTCAATTAAATGCACTTACTGGAGACTTTAGAGACTTTCTAGCCAACTACTTAGAGTGTCTCTGAGTGCAATCAAGTGGTGAACAAGACAAACAGGAGCCAGCACTCACGTCTCTGGAAATTTATGGGAGAAGATTTGACTGGTGATGGCGAATTTAGAAACGAATATGAAAGTTCAATGTACCCTCAAAAACATTTTTAAGCTGTTCTTTCTCATTTAAAAAAAAAAAGTAAAACTACAATGTAAATAATATAATATCTTTAAAATAGTTTCAATACATGTCAAAGTTTGGACCTATTTACTTATTTCATCAAGTGTTCAAACATTTCTCTGGTACAAAGTAATGTTGCTTTAAATGTGAAGAAGTTTCCTTTTTCCTGGTACAAGGACTCTCCCCTTGATCAGTTAAAATTTCCAAATATCCTTCTAAAGTCAGCTGTTTTACCTGAGACATAGTAGTATACTCGGATAAAGGAGAGCTGGCCCGAGTACACCTCACACTGGTAGGTGCCCTGATGCTTCAAAGTCACTGAGGGGATGGAGTAGAGCCTGTCAACGCCCACAGTCACTTCTTTAAACTGATCCAATTGCTGCGTTTCAACCTGAAGGATTAAAATGTTCTCAGTTGTTGTCTGCTTCACACAAACAAACAACAAAGTGTTAATAATAACAGCTCAGTATTTTATATTTATTAAATCTGTTGTCACAAGAAGTCAACTCTGTTCATGTGGTTATAAATTTGCAAAAATTTGTAGGCAACTGAGCAAAATCACGCACTGACAAACACACCTGTTATTAGGAGACATCTTTAAGTCTGTAGTGCAGAGCTAACTGTCTTCCAGCTCCAGCCTCAAATTTCAAAGATTTGAAATCACGTTGCTCATTTCGTCTAACTCTAACTCGAGTAAGCTGGTGTGTGTATTTTGCAAAAATGTTGAACTGTTACTTTTAACAGTGACCCTGAATGATTCACCATATGCTGAGCGTACCTCCTCTGCGAACCTCCAGATCACTTCAATATCAGTTGGCAAGGCAAATGGCACGTCGCACCACATTCGAATCCTGCTGTTTTCCATAACTTTAATTTCTTCCACTGAAATAAACATATAGCCACCCACATGCACACAGACAAATGCACACACTCAGATAACATTCGCACAGGGGCAGCTCTTGAAGCCTGAGCTCTCCTTAATGATAATATTTAAGCCCAGTCTCAGAGGAGTCGAGTAAAAGTGATGATATGCTGAAGAGTGGCGGTGCTGTAAAGGCTTGATACGAATACCATGTGTGTGGGAGTCAACTGTCACCTTGCATAAAGAAACCAAGGACTTAAAGAGTACCTCGGGGGCTCTGTGCAAAAGATATAATGTGTGGAAATAAAACCTTTCCTCTGTCTCTCTTTCAAATCCTCACTTTTTGCTAAGAGCATTTCAAGGATCAAGAGTGGATGCTTATGGAGGTGAAAATAGGGCTATTTAAGGATATGTCACATCTGGATTAGTACTTATTTCTTTAGTTGGAAATTGTGACATAACAGAATCAGTGATGTGTTAGAGGTAATAATATGAATAACAGTGCTCACCTGGGCAGTCGAGAGGAAATTCACAGGAGTCGTACTGGCAGGTAACACAGTCGTACACTGCACCTGCACTCTGAAAACCTGATGGGTGAATGAAACCGATACTGATGCCATTATTATTTGGTTTCTAAAAGCAATGATTGTTATGTTGTAGAATCAAAAAAAAAATACAATAAAATCAAGACAAACCACATGGAGGGATACATCCAGAGACTGTGAAGAGAATAAAAAACTTTGATTAATAAATATTACTGATACAGCATCCAGGAGTGAAAGCCAGTTAAAGCAAACCACCTTCTGGATCCTTCATGGTATTTTAAAGACTCTAAAAATGTAACTGGCATCTTAGAGAGAGTACAGAGATCACTGTAAGATGTGATGACCTAATATAAGTTATTATGGACAGAAAGATGGAGGAAAAGGGAAGTCCGTGGCTCACCTCTAGGCAGTTTGGAGGCAGCTGAGATGAAATTGTCTGCTGCTGTCTGCAACCTTTGCTCGTACACAGTGTCTGATAGATGGAGGGGAGGAGGAGGAAGACAGAAATATTTGGCTCAATTCATACTGGGGAATTGTGTGGCTGGGGGCATCGTTTTTTGTTTTTTCTAACTTCTCTTTTTCTGACCTCACTTAGCAAATGTATTACTCTTTTATCGATGCAGCTATACAGTCTGCTTAAACAGGTGTTTAGCTACCGTTATTCAGCTTTTGGTCAAACTCTTTCAACAGCCGGAGGACCTCTGCATCCAGAATTTCCTTCAGTTGGATGTCATAGCCTTTACCTAAAAAAATCAAGAAATTACATATCACCTAGATTTTTACATGCTGTCACAAACTGTTCCTAAATTGGCAAAGAAGAAACTCTTTCGCACCTACTCTACCAGCTTCAATCACTGTCTCATTATTGTTGAATATGCGGTCCAGCTTCTCGAAGCAGGCGTCAACGTTTCTCACATTGTACTCGGTCAAAACGTGACCCCAGCACAGACGGAGACTGTCTTCCACATCCACAAAACACTGATAGCAGCTTTGAGACAGGCACAACAGCAGGCTCACACACACAAGCCGCAAAGCAGATGTCTGCATCTTTCAATGTGAGCTTTAAAAACTCAACTAATGTTTCTCTGTAGGTGTTTTGATTCAAATCCTGGTCTCATAGCGACTAAAAATGAGCAAATTCTAAGGTTTTTGTTTTCTTTTTTCTTCAGGGCTTGATGAATTAGAGCCCTGTATTTATGTTCACATCCCACACGGGGATAAAAGTAAAGTCTTGAAAGTGTATCACGCTCATCTTTTCTCGACACGACAGGAGAGCATCACAGACTCCTCTCTGTATTTCCCACCATTCTATTGTCTCTAGTCCCCATTTCCTGCTGCCTCAATGCACCAGTTTTACTGCAGAGCACAGAGATGAAGCGAGCCAAGGAGGGAGGTGGCGGCAGCGAGAGGGAGAGGGGCAGATGAAGATGGAGTTAAATGCTTGTGTACGTGTAGGGGATGGAGTGGGAAGGGTGCCGACGTGAAAACCCAAGAGAAATATATAATATGCGATAAATGAAAGTCTACCCGGCGGTGTGGGGTGGGGGTGGGGGGTGGACGGCGAGACGGAGAATGAGAAAAAGCCAAATATGAAAATAAAGAACAAAAGGGACAACAAAATCGATGGGGTAGCAGAGATAGAGAAGGAGTCAGTGCACATTATTGATGATGAAGTTTAGAAAAAATAGAATTGGTGAAAAACAAAAACGTGAGAGAAACAGAAACAAAGAAAAGACAAGAGGAGGTAAGGGAGGACACGCAAGTGACAGGCAGAGGCAGGCAGAGAGGGAGCGGGACTACAAATCAAGTCGACTGCCTCATCGCATCCTGTATCCCCCTCTCGTCTCCCATCCTCCTCATCCCCTCCACCACCACCCCTTCTCCCTTGTCCCTCACTCCTGGTGCATCTCCATGGCAACCAGACAGGGTGCCTAATACATGAACTTAATATATTTCCAGTGGCAGGGTGAGCTGGGTACTAACGCATTCATCTGTCTCCACACAGACAGGCCAATCAATATTAGGCAAGAGTGTGCTCCAGGACTGCCAAAGTCAGACAGCTACTCAGATGGTTGGACATGGAAAATCCCAAATGAATGTGTGTGTGTATGTTTGAGGGCATTTAATTGTGTCTAGTGACAAGGACACTTTGATCATTTTTGCTGCTACATATCCAAACTCACTCAGAGCTTTCAAAATGTCTGGCTGTGAGAAAAGATGACTTTATGTATATGGAAGATTTGACACAACAAACAAACAAAACAAAAAAAAGAAGGAAATAGTGCAGGATCAGAGAATTCCCTAATCTCAGAGACTGTCTAGATAACATTAGGGGAAAGCTGGGATACAGTATATTTAGTGATTTTTTGTTCATTATCCAATAACATGTTTGATTTAAAAAAAAAAAAAAAAAAGAAATACACAGAGTACGTTTTCACATTTTATTAACATACAATTGTTAAAAACAAACAGGCAAGTATGAAAACTTGTACATGATCAAAAACAAATGATGCCATAGATTTTTGAAGGTGTCATATATGGCGGGGTCACAACCCTTGGCTGTCTTCTTATTTTGCCCCCCAACTGGGGTCTGTAACACAAAGTCAGCCAGAAGGGTTGGCTCCCTGAGATGGTCTGTGCTGCAGGACAAGCAGCCGTTCTCTTCTTCAACCTGAAAAGTCTTGACGGTCACTTACAGATACTGAGATGCATGAAATCCAGAAGAAACAGTGACAGGTATCGCCTGTCACTTTTCTTGCACTTAAATTCCTTTTAAACATACCACTTTAACTCCAAGTGGTATCAAATATACTTTGTAGAAGAGACAGAGTGTATCATGTCGAATATAGTGCTAAAATGATCCCCTCCTCTACAGGATGTTGAAACTGAATGCAGCCCTGTTCCCGAGGACCTCACCTGTGACCTGCTTTGACCTCACAGGTTAAGGGTCTCAGGGACAGAGGGGCATACTGTAAAATTAAAATACACTGAGAAGGTGTAAAGACGGATCCAGTTATTATACAAAAATGCCAAAGCAGAGTTTCAAGCAGTTTAAACTCATTCGAGTTAAATGAGAGAACTGCAGAGTCACTGCACCGAGACAAAGAAATGACCTCATCTGACATTTGGATTCTGCGGCACCAACCGGTCTCCTGGTTTGCTGCAGATTAGAAGCAAAGCTGATCAGTTCAATTAAAACATAATCGGTGCATAATCATGACAGATTTATCCTTGTTTTATCCACGCTAATCTTTTTGTTCTGCAGTTCATCAAATCAGATATAAAGTAACATTTTTAACAGCAGGCACACATACTCTCAGAAACGCAGCCGCTGAGAGCTCATTGCGGAGGAGACACAATTAATTTAGAGGAAACAATTAATTATAAACTGTTGGTAAATGCCACAGGAGTTTTGAACATAATTTCTCAGCTAGCATGGACAAATTACAGTTTCTAATAGCTTTTCTGAGCCCACTGAGCTGAAGAGATTTTAAAAATCTATTTGTGCTCATGTAAAATACGTTACTAGACCATTTCACATGCTGGAACTTAACACACATACACTGAAATCTTAAAGTTGTCAAAGCTGACAAATAATTATTTAAATATGTAAGCATACTTTGCATAGGTCGCATTTTCTTTTTGTTCTCTAGTAACTGTGGCGATACGACTGTTAAATTTTCCACAACTCGCTGTAAAGAGGACTTCAGATTACTCCATCCAGTCTGAGACTTTTTCATTTCAAAGCATCTTTCAGGATCTCCGTGCAGTTCTTATCATTACGGCGTCGCACTGTGCTTTGTCCGTCCACTTCTGAACGCAGGGCAGCATGTGTCTTCTGACTTACCAGCAAAAGAGGAAATTAGTTTTCAAACATTATGAAGAAAAAAGAAGAACCCGAGCAGGACACAGGCGGCATGCAAATTATCAATCCACCTGTAGATGACATAACATTATTACACTGCTTGGTCACTTAAACTATGGTGATATCACTATAAAACACTTCAAAGAAATAAATAAATGTCATTGCGTAGAAGTATTAGAAGGCAACGCCACCCACTGGTAGACAGACAGAATGACTGGAGAAGACTGCATATGACCATACCTTAAAATCCAAAATAAAATGGAAATATTTGTATTTCATAGCTCATCTGTGGAGAAATAATGTTTCATCTTGTTTTAATACATTCACATTAATTTGAATAAAATGAGACGCATTGTGTCCACATCAGTTTGCTGCATTAAACTGAACTCCATTAATGCGTATTAATGCATCACGAAAAACCTACAGGTTAACTTTATAAACGTCAGGCCTTCACATTTTGGGACACATAGGTGCGATTTTTGAGGTTTTCTTTGTTAACAGTTGCAGCTGGGGCAGACCACAGGGAACAGCCGAAATGACTGGAATAACGGCAAAAGAGGTGGAAATGAACATTTGTTTAAATCTTGTCAGTATCCAGAGAACAAAACTCTGAGTTAATTACACAGCTCACAGAAATGATTATATCCAGGTTAATTAAAATGCGTGTCATTTTATTGCCTGTCATAACACTGAAATTCATTGACAGCTGTGAAGGGGAATAAATTAAAAAAGAGATGCACGAATGAGGTGCAAACAGAAAATGTGAATTAAAATGAAGGGCAACTTAGACACAAAATGCAGACATGACCTCGACAGCATGGAGCATGGATTCTAGATACTAATTGAAAGGCTATTCAGCATACGGCAACAAAGACAGAAGAGCAGAATAAATACCACAAATACAGGCACTTACAGGAGGGCTCTCATGCTTTTCCATGCACCATGTTTTATTACAGTCAAAGAGAAGAATGTGAAGTGAATTAGTGACGACAAAAGTTTCGTATTATAATGCATTTTAAAAGTGGCATAAAAAAATATCACTCTTACTCTACATTGAACTTGTGACATAAAATGCGTTTTAAAAAAAAGAAAAGAAAGAAATTCACCTTACACTCAGCCTCTTCTTTCCTTTTCTTCCCCCAGTCAGAGTGCTTCTGTGTTTCCTCTCAGCTCCCTCTATTTCTGATGGTCTCTGCCGGGGCCAGACAGGGAGCCCGGTGGCAGGTAGGTTACAGACAATAGTATTGATTCCATTATTCTTCTTCTCACTGCCTACCTGCCTGACTAACAGCAGCACCTATACAACACTTCACCTTTTGTCTCTGCAGGGCTGTTGTCACAAACACACAGAGCTGCAAACAAGGGGAAAATAAAGAAGAGAGAGGGGTGAAAAAAAAAGAAGAGAGCTCACTTACTTGTGCGCTCACATTCACGTGTACACACCAACCCGCCTGGTGCACATACTATCCAACAGTTAAAAACGACACACACACAGACACACGCACATTTACCCTCCATGCTGCATAAGTGGTCTCCAGCCATCTCTTTTTCCTTTCCCTCTATCCAAGTCTCCTCTCCTCCTTTTCTCTCTCCTTCTTTTACACTCTCTGGTCGTCATCCTTCCATCTCCCTCTTTTTCCTCACACGTATTTCCGAGTCTCGTACAAACCCGGTAACCTCCCCAACACGCTCGCAGGCACACACGCACGCACGCACACGCTCGCACACGCTCGCACACGCTCGCACACACGCTCCAGTCTGCAAGCTCCATATATCTGTGTGAAAGTGTGAGTGAGGGAAGGAGAGAGGGAATGTGAGTGCCGCGAGTGCATGCAGGCGTATGTGTGTGTGTGTGTGTACGAGACAAACTCTGTGTGTGTATATGTGTGTATATGTGTGAGGGGGGGGGGGGGGAGCAGGGAGGCTAGCAGAAAGTGGGGATGGAGGGGGAGGGTCAGAATCTCTAATAGGATGAGAATAGAGAGAAAATATGAAGCCCAGGAGTCTCATGAACCTGAGAGGCTGACATTACTGCCTCCTCATATGTGTACAGCAATCATACCGTCATCAAATTGATTACAGGATTTATGGTGTTGCTCCAACACTGGTGTAAATTGCAGCTGGAGTGACTTCAAACACACTAAATAAAGCCGTGGTGGAAAGCTCTGCTAATTGTAAAATGCGTCTTAATTATACAGCTTGACATCAGAGGTGAACAACATGCATTTAGCCATCCTGTACAGCCGAATTCATCCAAATGAATCTGAAATGTGGGGAGCTGCTTAAGGAGGAATGAGGAAATAACATTAAACCTGCACCCGTGTTGCATGCATAAGTAACAAAACTGCAACAGCTTTGCACGTACGGACAAATACAATCAATATTTCCACTCTTTGTTCAATCAGCTCACATCTCTTAAGGCAGTTTGATTCTAATATTTGAGCTCGTCTCCGGGAGGAAAGAGAGTTGCCATTGTGCTTGTTGGGTAACAGAATCATACAGCCCCCAGGGAAATTCAGAAATGAAAGTAAATCCAATTTGGACCCACTGATTGGCTGTCTCTTCAGCGAGAGCGAGCATAAACACTACACTTGATGGGTAAGCGTCATTAATGGCTCTAAAGTGTTCTGACCATGTTTTACAACAAAGCATATCACCAGTGCCTCACACATTTAGAGCAAATGGGGGTAAACTGACAACAAAAACACATTGCTTTTGGCCACAAAGTAGCTGCAGTGAGGAATTGATAAAAAACCTCAATGTAATGAAAAGCTAGTTAAGACCTTGGCAACTATAAAAATAAAATAGGCGAGGAGATAAAGAAAACAGCAGGAATAAATAGAAGCACACTGATTGCTTGTATTATTAGGTGAAAGTTTCAAAAGCCTTCTCACTAAAAAGCAAGAACTGACCAACAGCAAATGAAGTGAATCCATCTTCACCTTATTTCAAAAGGGATTTTTTCATAAATACAAAAAGCAGGAAAAAGAGCATTCATTAATAACACTTGGTTAATTAACCTGCATGCATATAGGCTATATAGTAGTCTGTGTCACCTTCAGACTTTTAACATCCTCCTCCATAGCTGCAATCATACTGTAATGGCAAGACACATACATTTGCATAGAAACAGCACTACAGAACGTGTTTACACAATCTGCTGGGATTTGTGCATTCAGTGGTCGGCACAATTCCTCTGCACCGAATGCGAGTTCCTCGTCTTGTGCAGCACATATAATCCACCTAATCCCGCTTTAATGTCACACAGACAAACGGCTGTGCGTTTATAACACACATATTCTGGCTGTGGATGGATTTCAGAGTGCAGGAGCCTTTGCCTGCTCTCCTCTGCCAGTAAACTAAAGCACCTCTTTCCAAGACAGAGGCAATGTGGGTGCCATTTTGGCAGAAGAACCAAGAAAAAGTCCCTCTCTAGCAGAACGGCAGTATCCGAACCCAAGTCACAAATGCATAACGTCACAGTCACAGACAGGTGTGTGTGTGTCTGTGTGTGCCTGCAGCTGCACTCTGCAGTGCCGCTGACAGACAAAGCACTGGGAGTGCTCCACAGGGATGACATCATCAGTCTGGGATGATGTCTGCCTTGTCTGTCTTAGGATCAGGATGCTCTAGTTTGCCGATGCACCCCACGAGACTGCACATGGCACTGTTTGTGGCAGCGCCGATTTTCACAAAGTATCGTGCAAAGTCTGATGTAGGCAGAGTAATATAAGAATTTCTGCCTGAGTGAGAGGGCGCTTCAAGGAACTCGCAGCACTTCATATAGAGATTGTAGCATTTCAATCACAGTCCCAACAACTCCTGTAGGCGTTTTTGTAAGGAGCATATGCGCATGCGGACGTCATGAGAATATGTTCACATAACAATCTGTTCACACATATGCACAGCCTGCTGCATATGCAGAGATGGAAACCAGGTACAAAAGGTCGCGAACGCAAACAGTCTTTACTATGTCAGCATGTGACACAGACAGAACAACATGCGAGGTCAATCGCACTTCCTCCCATGCACATTATTATCACTGCTCCACACACCTAGCAGTTGTCTGATGTTCAACTGTCTGCTCAGGCAAGAGAGCAGTGTTGCGCGGTGGATGATAAAGAAGGCTACGACTGACAGTGCAGAATCAGCACATTTCTGATATATGCCCCCTATTTTCCACCCCTTCCAGGAGGCGCGTGGGGGGGGGGGGGGGGGGGGGGGGGGGAGAGACTGTAACGCACTGCAGATGGCTGCTGTTTGAACCACCAGTCTGACTTGCTGAGGGGAAGAGGAGAGGGGGAGGAGGCAGGGAAGGTTTCAGGGTAATGAAACGGGTATAAGTACAACGGCAGACACGCAAGGCTTCTCAACCTGTGGTAGTATACAGCAGTCCGTGGATACTGTGAAATGGTGCAAAAATACAGGCAGGGAATTCATGAATGTCACAGTGAGGCTGTGTATGATGAATGTCACTTATGTGAGGTAACTGAAAGAGGGGGAGAGTAGTAGGTTATTTTCATTTAACGAGTGTAGTCTTACATTTTTATATTAATTAGAAGTCTTATTTCATCATTTGGAGCTTTAAAAACACCTAAACTAACCTGTGTGGTTATATGCGAACAGCTTGTTAACCCTTTAAGACCTACCATAGAACCAAGTCCGCCAGAGCTTATATTATATTTTTACATGCTGTGGAGCCATTTTTGGGAGCATTTCAAGTTGTTATACATCAATACAACCATTATAGCCCAGATTTTAATAATATGTATTCATTAAGTGCATAGTAATTACATAAATTGCAAAAAAGTGCAATAAACTACAAAAGAATTGAAAATCGTTTTTGCTTTTTTAACATATATTTGTAGTTAGAGAAATTTAAGAGACTTATCTCTCAACACTGTAAATACAAAAAAGTTGCACAAAATAGTTTCCCACCACAGGAAATTTATTTTGAGTGTCTTCATAGTTTTATTTTTGAGGTATACCAATTTTTATACACTGCAGGAAAAACAAAAATAAATATTATACTGCAAATTTGCAAAAAAGCAGCATATGCATCAAAATAAACTATTTCCAGCAGTGCAATATGAGTCCTAAGCATCCCAGAAACGACACAGAAAGTCATAAAGTCAAACATAACTTTTAAAAAGACCAGTATAGGCCCTGAGGCCCTGATGGTAAAAAAGACTACATTTCCGCGAAAATGACGTCACTTACGGTTTCGGGCAGGTAATGGCGGACATGCAAAAGTTCGTGCTGACCTCTATTCCAACGTAGGAAGTGTTATGAACAGCTGATCGGATCGGCAAAGCGTGTTTCTGTAATATTATGTTTTTGTTCCTGCAAGCGCTTTTTATGCAGTTTTTGCAAAGCTTTATGTGGAAGGAAACCATGACCGAGGACAAGCTGATGGCATAAGATGTAAGTACAACTCCTCCGGTTTCATATGCAAAAAAAATTATTGTGCAAGCTTACGTGATTGCAGAGCTACCGGGATTTAAAAATAGTTACGTAAAACAGAGCGTGCCCGCTCCGACCGGCTCTAAAGGGTTAAGCAGCCCCTTTCCTCACAATATAGGGCAGTTGGATTATTTTCTAGGGTTTTTCTTTCTTTACGTATTAGTTTCTACTCAAAGTCAGAGTCAGCTGCTTGATAAAAATGGACGTTCACCGTCCTGTCTTAAGGGTATTTTTGCTGCAGTACGAGCCACTGATTGCTGTACAGCCAACAACCTGTCAAGCAGCGGGTAGTCATCCCAACAACTACAATCCAACTGCCACAAATATTGCCCATGAAATGACACAGACCCGGGAAAGAGACTTCATGAGGGTTTGCCCAAAGGAGAGAATATCATGATAAAGACCTTGAGGGGATAAAAGGCGCTGCAGTTGAAAAGGACGTGCCGTGTCATTAAACACTAGGAGATCCGCTCACAGAGTAACAAAACATACTTACCTCTCTGCTGGTGGTACACTAGACGTGGCTAGAAGTGACTCCGCAGGGAAAGCTAGAAGGTTGTACAGTTATCTCCATGCTGTTTATTATGCGAAACCATACAACCAACTACCTCACACTGCAGAGCACAGACTGTAGAGACTCCAGACAAGATTTCAACAGCAGGACGTAGGCGTCTGTGTACATACTCACCTTTCTGCCTCCTACCCCATGCCCCGCTTTACTCTTTCAGCAATACATTCATAGTGTAAGTGCCCTCTTCACTACAGAATTCAGCAAGTGTTGAGACTGAGTCGCACAAACTCAAATGGGAATTTATCCTTTGATTTCCTTTTGTGCACTTTTCATTGTGCTATGGAACGTCTCTGTTTGCTCTTGGATTTGGGCAAAAAAATCGATTCACTGACATTACAAAGGGCTGTTTTTTTGTGTGTGTGTGTGTGTGTGGGGGGGGGGGTTCTATTGAGCTCGTTCAGTGGCGTGTTTTCTATTTCTTTTTTATGAATAGCAGGAAAAGAAGAATAAGAGATGCATGTTACTTCTGAGCAGTAATAAATGGGGACTGAACCTGCAATCATGATTGAAACGTGGGAACTGTAGGTGGCTGCAACCACACAAAAATTCACCTCCGGTCCTGCAGTGATGCCACGGGAAGGTAGATGTTAAGTGGCTGCATTGGCACATGTTGTACAGAGCACATGTATACAAAAGCACAAAGACTGCATGCATATGTATGATGCTGGAGGATGTCTTATGTAATCAAATGTAGTGTAGGAAGGAGAAAACCTTGCTGGTCTGAAATTTGACAATGCTGGAACAGAACTATGAAAATCCTTTTCCTGACATCTAAGCCTCTCATACAAGTGTGAGTACTACAAAAACTTCAATTTATCCATTCATTCATAGTATTTCCAACCATTTCTTAGGACTTGTTGCCCTCTACTGGTGACTGGGCAAACTCCTGCTCACTTCCCCTTCTGGCCCTTGTTCTATCAGTGCCACTAGTCTGCAATAGAGCAGCACTGACAGCTACAAAATACGATTCCAGGGGTTGACTGTCTAAGAAGAGCGACATGCAAAGAATTACAATCACAGTCTCCTATTCTATCAGAGCCTGAATTTTGTCTTTGGAAAAAAAAAGTCACGAAGCAAAATTATTCGTCGACCTATTGTTGAACCAAATTCCTACATTCACTGACTGCAGCATTTCATCCACATCAACTGTCCGATTTCACTTAAGCGCTGACAGGTTTTCATGAGAGTTAAAGGCCATCTGCCATAACACTGTCACAAGCATCAATTCTACTGTCAGCTGTTACATCTAAATCTGGGGGACTTCTGCTTCACAGTCAAGCAGGAATTTCTTTCACATTACAAAATGATTGCTAAACTGAAACTTTTTAGGTGGGTGTAGATGCTCTCTGTAGAAATTGCAATTGTTGTGTGCTGCGGTGCTACATTTGCTGGCACAGTGATACATTCCAGCAGAGACCAGCCAGGAGTGATAGGCTACTCTGAACACTCATTCAGACATAACTGGGGCAAGATGATATGCTGTGCAAATGGTGTTTAAAGGATTCCAGCAGACCCTTATCAGGGCAGAAATGTAACAAGAAATGATATCAAAGTAAAGATGATTATAGAAATGTAAAGGTAAAACGTTTCTGCATGCACTGACAAAAGAGAGCTATATGTGGGAGCTCTGCATTCTCTGCATGAAACCGGTATGCAGGATTTAAGGAATCTGACTTCCAACAAAGAAGCGTTAGAGACATAGAAAAGAAGAAACTGAATAGCCTATCTTGAAAGCCTTGAGCCAATTGAACTGCAGTTTGGTGTAACTTAAAGGGGAAAAAAGCTAGGTTAATATGTGCACATCTTCCTCCTCTTCCTCGTTTCTTTCTTAGTATGCATTTATAGTCCAAACCACTCTTTTTCTGCCACTCCCTTTCAATCTTCTGTCCCAAAGTGCACCCCCACTCCTCCTTCCCCTCACCCACTCACCCTTTTTTGGCTTTTTTTTTTTTTGCTTCATCCCTCATGGGTCCCCATTTCCCGCCTCTTACCCTTTTAGCCACCCTCTGTCTTCATACCCCCCTCCTGCCCTTTGAACACACACATGCTGGCATTTTTACATACCAACAAGCTCCTCTACTTTACTCCGTGTGCAGTATTTCACAGTCAAATCACGCAGAAATGCAGTGTAACTGTGCCAGTGTCAGCTATCATTCACTCACTCCCTCTTTGTCTTGCTCGCTCCACCCTTAAGCAGGCCTATTGAGCATTTAAGCTGTAAAAACAAAAAATACTCCACTATGAAAAATGTGTGCAGCAATTCCCGAATGGGTTGGTGTAACTTCAAGTTCAAAATTCCTCGCATACTTGAGCATCATCCACGAATGCTGACGCAGAATGAGATATCACTCAAGTCTTTAAAAAAAAAAAACTTCCCTGATTTACAAGTTGACACAACAAGTTTACTGTAAATGATTTCTTGCTGTAGGTGATGATGCAACTAGGAAAATGTAAAGTGGAAAATACCTGTCCTCTCTGAAAGTGTGCAGTACCATCTGATTTTTATCAACCAGGTTTCTAAATCATGTATTAGCATGCAACTTCTGCCACGCCCTTTGCATTTCCAACACTGTTTCTGACAGAAGCCATCTCCACGCTGTTGTTGATATTTTTACTGTTACAGAGTGACAGTGATCTGATGTAATGTGTGTTTTTTCCCCAGGTAAAAGCAGTTCTAACCTAAAGTAATCTGCTTTGGTGTACGCCAACCACATATACCAAGATGGCAAAATGAATGTTGCCATGGGAACCTTTTGCCTGGCAACTCTAACAGCCTGGCAAATAGCCAAACTGTTGCTATGGCACAGCTGTCAAGCTACGTATACTGGGATTGGTGTGTGAGTGGCTGTTCATAATGCCTCCCATCCCAAGTTTCCAATCACATGCCTGATGAAAGAATGGATCTGATTGGAAATGAAGTACTTGGGTTTTAAAGGGGGTGGCTTTGTGGTGGTAGAGGGGTGTTTAACTGAAAATGAGCTTGGTCCATTTTTTCCCCCAAAAGCATCCTCATTTGAAATCTGATTGCATCTTAAGGTTTCATGATTTTATTTTGCATTTTGGTTTAAAATCACTTTTTAGACATCACAAAATATTTTGATGTTGGGTTTTCAGCTGCTGGTAAAATGCACCACAGGTTAAATTTAACTGAACTGTAGGACAAGCATTGTTTAATGTCTAATAAGTCAAAGACAAATATTTTAGACTCCTAAAGCTCTAAGGAGTTATTGCAATCCACTCTGCCTCTGGGCTAAAATTTGTAAAACAAAGTGGCGTGAGTATATGTTAATATATCTGTGAAGCCTGCCCTTTGGCTTACAGCCTTTCTAAATGTCATTTGAAATATGATGATAATGAATTAATTTTGTAAGTAATGCCAATGCCATCTGAGTGATCTCTTATTTACTAAAGATCCATACATTTCTAAATTAAAAAATAGATGTAATGACTATTGAGGATCTATATTTTTGTACAGATAACAGAGATGATGAAAGAGAGCTATTAGTCTGCCAGAGTGCAGATATTTCAATCCGCACACTTTACAGTGAGACTATACATAACTCAGGCTTTGGACAAAGATGCTTTTACTACTAAGGAGACTGAAAAGATTTGGCATGAGCCCCCGCATCTTCAGGACCTTCTATCGCTGTGCCATTGAGAGCATCCTCACTGGATGCATCACCACCTGGTACGGCAACAGCACCGCTTACAACCGTAAAGCTCTCCAGAGAGTAGTGCGGTGTTCTGAACGGATAATTGGAGGTGAGCTTCCCTCCCTCTAGGACATCTACAGGAAGCAGTGCCTGAGGAAAGCGGGGAGGATCATCAAGGACTCCAGTCACCCCAGCCATAAACTGTTCAGACTACTTCCATCAGGAAGGAGGTTCTGCAGTATCCGGTCCCGAACCCGCAGACTGCGAGACAGCTTTTTCCATCAGGCCATCAGACTGCTGAACACGTCACAGACACCTCACCTTCACTACTGGAACTTCAACATTATGCACTCTACACTGTATATAAATGCCACTGTTTTGCACATATTCAACTCTGTATATTTTATATATTTTATTTTATTGTTTACTCTATTTAATTTGTAAAATATGTATACACACACACACACACACACACACACACACACACGTAGAAAAACATATTTAGTATACACATCCAGTAATGCATACACTCTTATATTGTACATATATTTATTACTCTCAGATTTAACCATTCTTATATTTTGCTTGTTTTATGTTATTGTATTTTTGCACAACTCTGTTGCTTGTGAAGCTCACACACAAGAATTTCACTCGCATGTACTGTACCAATGTACCTGCACATGTGACGTGACAATAAAAGTGATTTGAAAGTGATTTGATTTGAAGTCTATACTCAGCTTTGAAAAACATCTTTCAGTTAGTTTATCACTTTAACTCTTTGCAACGCACCCTAAAAATGAATTCACTGGTAACTTTGCAGCTGTTTTACACGAGTTTAGAAAAATGTTAGGAGTGTCAGGATGGAACGTTGTATGAAAATATGCTTTTGCTCACATACAGCACACAACCCGAGATGGTTGACTTTACTACTACTGGACATGTTGCTCTGGCTTAGTCATAGAAACGTGCAGGAGGTAGAGCTGTGTCCGCTTTGCTCTGTGTAAACCAATCAGATCGGCACTATTCCCACCTGTACTCAAATAGATGCAACTGGACTTTACACATTATCGTCATCAGATAATATCAAGAAGAGTTCAGCATGGTGAAAAGAGATTAATTTGAATTCATGATCACAAATTATTTGGCTCTGTTTGCACCTGTTTTAATTGATCTGCCCTTCACTGACAGTGTGCAGTTTCATTTTAATGGGTAGGTAAAAGTATCTTTTATTTGTATTCTTTAAAGCAAACTGCTATTAACAGAGATTCTTTTAGTTGAAAACCTTAATTTAATTTACACAGGAAATTCTGTTGCATTTTCCTGCAGTGTTAACATCTTTTTATTCTGTTAAGTGTGGGCTTGTTTTACAGAAAAACATAATAAGGCAAATTAAAAAAGAAATGTCCTTGTCTTTGAGACTACTACCTGGTATGACTGAATAATCAAAGGCCTGATAATAAGTGAATTATTTTCTCTTTGATATTCTTGTATTACAACCTGCTACAGGTATCAGCTAATAATCTGTCAATATTTAATTTGGCTGCCTAACAAAAGAACAAGAACCGCAACAAATGAAATGTGTACAATAACATATTGTTTAAATATGAGTATGAATATGTGTGTAAGTGCGTGAGAAAGCCATCCATTCACAAGAGGCCATTATTTCTCCACAGAAATCTGTAAAATTTCCTACTGAGATTTTTACCTTGAGGTCGCTGTCATGTCGACGTTCTGGATCTTCCTTTAGACTTGAACCGAAAAGTAACTGAAAAACACAAAGAAAACACAGATGGTATCAAGGTTAGAGTGAGTAAAACTGGCCTTGTGAATTAAAAGACTCCTGTTTACACAGGAGGTCACAGGTTCAATGTCAGCAACAGCTGAAGAGAGACTGGACAACCTACCAATTTAATGTAGCAGATTAAAACAAAATGAGCACGGTCACTACTGAAGCAGTACAAAATCTGAAAAAAGATTATTCAATTATTTCGTTTAATTACACCACTCAAACAAAATAACTACAAAGGGAAAGCACACCATTTTTTGTGTATGTTGACACAATTTTAATTTTCATTAAGGATTTTAATGTCAGTATTTAGACATAAAAATAACAAGGGAAAGGTGATCCAAATATTCAGCTCAGGGGAAATCAAAAGGTGCATAAACTGAGAGAGTAAAAACAAAATGACACAATCAAATGATCAGTTTATTACCACTTAAAACATCATGACACGAACCTGTATCTAAGTTTTACAATAACTCTGACACATGGAAAAACACATGGAAAACATGAGGCTTAAAGTGCAAAAACCAATTCATGCATCTCAGTTAATTTCATTATATTTAGTCTGATTTAAAAGAAAACTGTTTATTGCTTTTTGAATGCTTCCATTTAATAAATGATTTGATATTTACTTACTGTGAGTTTTTGCTATGAGGGAATTACTCAGAAAGGGATAATGCTTTTAGATGCTATCATATCAGTGTTTTACTGCTTACAGCTAACATGGAAAGGCATCACTGTTAGAAACACTGTAACCTAAATTGCGTTTTATGCTTTTTTTTCTAAGATTTTTTATTTTTAAATAAACATATCAGGGTGCTCAAGTCTTGATGTTTGAAAGCCATCTCAGTGCACACATGCGTTCTGCAGTATGGACAAAGCAATGCACCAGCTTGAAGCGCTAAGCCTCCTGCTCCGGTTTGATAAATATAACTTCAAAAGAAGCAGCCAAACGGCTTTAGCTGGCCGACTGCACAATGAGCATAATAACTCCCCACCTCCTGGGAGCTCCAGCCTAGTTCATTTACCCTTCCAGAGCGCTGCCAGGTCAGTATGTGCACATGTGTCTTTGTTTCACTGCAAGCCTCTTGGAGGCTCCCCACCTTCTGTTCAGTACAAAGCGGATGTATAGAGGAACCTTTTGGACCTAATTTTTTTTACAGAGGAAATGCAGTCCCCCCCTTTACTCTCCTCTCTTCTATTTGCCCCTCACATGTAATGCCTGATTGACCACAGAGCCCCTTAAAGAGGTCAAAGGGCAGACAAAACAGTCTGGTGTCATGACAACCTGTGTGCCACCAACCAGAATGTCGGGGTAGAGGAGGGGGATCAAATGGGCTGTCAGTTAAACCTCTTAAAATGCAGCTTTGTGTTTAGGCTAATGTGTGGGCAACATACAAACACGTAATGCACCTGCACTGTGAAATGGACCCTCCTAATTTGCACTCCACAGCCCGGAATAATCAAGCCAAATCCCCCAGTGCAATGCAGTTAAGTGTAGTACCTATCAAAGTGTCACATGACGCGCACGCTGCAGTGATGTGTCGGACTGCACGTGCACACGCTTGTAAGTGTGTGTGTTATTTGTGCGCATGGGAAACATTCCTGTGTAAAAGGTTCTTTGTGACCGCTCAATGCAGTGGCAGTGCATACGTGATGGGGGAGGGGTGCTAACGGATAAATGGGAGGCAAATGCATTCAGATCAATATTGAGCTGAGAGAGGGTGAGTGGGGTTGCGAAGGGAGAGTGGAAGGTGGTGAGTAGAAAGGGTGGGACCATGGAGCGACTGATTAATCATTCCTGTATTGTTATTGACTTTCTGTTAAAGGGAGTGCGTCAGACTCTGAATTATGTCCCTATATATGTGTGTGTGTGTGTGTGTGTGTGTGTGTGTGTGTGTGTGTGTGCGTGTGTGTGTGCGTGCGTGTGTGAGCGTGGCTTTACTGTATTCATTGAAAGCACAAAGTCATCAATTACAGACTTCGACTTCCAAAGGGTTGGCACCATTACTGGTCTAGCTGCGCTCTGACTAGCTTTTGCATTCCTAGTGTTCAGTAACAACTTTTGGCCGTTGGTTCACAGAGTCAGCACAATAACTGTGAAGGATTTAATTATTCATGTTTTGTAAAAAGAGCTAATATGCTGTTCCATTTTGAACATGAACAGGAAAGTGAAGGAGGTGAACAGGAAATCCCATGTGAGGAGTTAATGAGGAGCTGTCGAGTGAACAGACACAACAGAGCGGGAGGCAGGCGGGGAAGCAGCTACATGTGGAGGAGGGGCAAACACTGCCCTGACATCTGACCCTCTGACTGTGACCTTGTTCACTGTCTGAAAGGGCAGAGACTGGACACCCCTCAACATGAGCCACGTGCGAGCAATATTTTAAACGATTCGCTTTCAATAATTCTTTAAAAATAGCCAAAGGTTGGAACCAAAACCCTTATTTAAATAAATAAAACTGACATAATTAGTTTGCAATTATAACCAAGATACTAACATCAGATGATGCCAGAGGCAGTATTTCCTCTAATTATGACCCTTTTGAAAAACAGCAGCTTGTCAGGGGATGGAGGGCTGAGCTAAGTGAATGAAAACCCTATTCAGTGTTACCTTGAACTTGAACAATAAGTCTGGTGTTTGTGCTGGGGCCACTTCCTGACCCTTCCATCTCTCTGTGGAAGCAGCCAACCAAAGCTTCTCCTTTCATCTTACAGATGTGACCCTGATGACCTACTGACCAAAGAACAGGCAGCTACTGCAGGTTTTAACTCAGCTACAGACTCCTTGATCCTAAACATTTTTGTACTTACACAATTCTTAATGTATGGATATTAGTTTGGCTACTACTTGGCTCTTAAACTGACAACCTTTTGTGCTAAGGAATCACAAGGTTCATTTTCTAATGATACATTGAACAACACTGAAATTTTTCTTGTTTTCCACCACTTCAACGACTGCACCTCCTCCCATTGTCTAGCATTAAACCCTTTCTTCCCCCTCAGACACTTTCTGTCTCGCTTTATCACCCACTTGTCTCTACCTCTCAGACAGCATGTTTCTTTACACCTTCATCTTTCTTTTGCCTTCTATCGTCATGTTCTCTCCCCTCCTCCCTGTTGTATTCTCTCCTCTTCCCTGCCTGGCACCAGAGAGCTGGCACGCTCAAGGGAGTCGTTGTGTGACGACACCTCATTGCAGAGTGCGTGTATCACTGCAAAGTGTAAAGAAGAGCCTTGTGAATGCCATCAATATGCTTACAGAGGACACACAGTGACACGTTAAACCACTATCAATAAACAACATATGCTTTTAGCATTTGTGTCTCATGCATATTTTTTACTTGAATTTAAACGCTTCTTGTCAGTATGAAACGGGAGCTAGCTTAAATTAACTTAAAACAGAATGGAAACAGCTAATCGAGCTTTGTTAGAAAGATTACATACCAGCACACAAGATAATACCAGGGCTCAGTAAACATAATGTTCCATTTGATTTTATTTATATACAATTAGGTGCTGGTAGGAGCCAGACGAGACTTTTTAGCATTATATTTATTGGACAGCCATGAGAGTGGTGCCAGTTTTGTCATCTCTTGAAAAAAAGTATCTTATTATATTTTCAAAAATGTGCAACTACACTTTTTTAAACCTGGTTTGTAGTTGAATCAATTTATGTGATATGCAGTTATGTGGAAAACTAAGTAGACCCTGAACGCTTCCATAACAATTAACATTTTAATAGACTATAGAAATGTCATGGTTCTACCTATGTCGCTGCCCTATGATAGCTGGGAGAGGGTACAGTCTCCACAACCCTTAATTGGGTAAGTGGTAAAGAGAAATGATGGATGGATGAACAGGATGAACAGATGGATGCTAATCAAGTAAATTAGATAAACTGATCATCTGCAAGTGTCATCACTTCTATAAAAAAAGAATTTTGGGCAAATTTGCTGGTCTGCAGCTTCCAAGTGTGTGCTAATGCAATGCCACAATCTTGCAGGAAAGATTGTGAAAGCAAAATAATTTCAAGGTCAAGTTGTACAATACTCAGAGAACTTTTGAAAAACCCAAGAGCTAAATCCCTGACTCTCAGACTAGAGGCAGTCAAGTTCAGCATGTCACATTTGGAAGTTTATTGCAGTAGAATTAGAAAAAGATTGACAACTGTGGCTTGCTTGGAAAGGTTACAGAAGAATGCATCTTTTCTTTAAAAGGACATGACACCATGTTTGGTGAAAACCAGGCATAACAATCCAACTGTTAGGTACAGCTGTGACAAGGCAAGGATTTTAATTCCAATTGTATTTATTTATTGTCAAATGACAACAACTGTTGCCTGAAGGGGTTTTATATTGTAAGGCAAAGACCCTATAATAATACAGAGAAAACCCCAATAATCATATGACCCCCTATGGCCAAGCACTATGGCGATGATTTAGGCTTGTTTTGCAGCCACATGAACTGGGCACCTTACAGCCATTGAGTTGACCCTGAACTCTTCTGTACACTATAGTGTCCTAGCCTCAAATGTGAAGCCATCTGTCCAACAGCTACAGCTTGGTTAAAACTAGGTCATGCAACAGGACAGTGATGCTAAGCTCATAAGAAAATGCCTGAAAAAGAAAAGAATCAAGGTGTTGTAATGGCCCAGTCAAAGTCCAAACCTTAACCTGATTGAAATGTTGTGGCAGGACCTTAAGAGAGCTTTGTATAAACAAATGCCTGCAAACCTCAATGAATTAAAGTATCATTGTAAAGAAGAGTGTGCCAAAATTCCTCCACAATGACGTGAGAGACTGATAAAGTCATGCAGCAAACACTGTGAGCTACAGAATCATGGGGTGTACTTTGTTTTGTTTTTTTTACAAAGTCTTGTGAAAACTTTCTTTTTCACATGACTGTTTGAACAGATGATACCGGATGACATCAACAAAGCCAGTTCCTCAGGAACCTACTCCATAAATCATACATGACTGATGTACTGAAGAGGAGCCAGCAGGAGAGCCCTGCACTATAGCATTATCAACACTCACTCACAGTTTCACTATCGCTTGCTTTTTACCCAACCCCCAACTCCTGAGGCTCTAACACACATCTAAAGAGTCAGAGAGGAGACGTGCAGAGGATCAAAACTTGAGGCAGAACACAGCAGATAAAGATGTGCATCAAGAATGAGACAGTGGTAGGAACGTGTTGATAAAGATGTGACAGAGCTGGATAGGAAGAAAAATGAGACAGACAAGGGGGAAGAGGGGGAAAGAGAGGATTGAGACAGTTAGGGGAGGTAAGAAGCAATGCTGTGACCTACTAATGCAGAACTGAGGAATTCTCACTGCTGACTCCAAACACATTCCTACAGCTTGCAAATATTAACCCCCACCTTACCACCTCTGCTTGCTTTTGAACACAGAAGGCAGCCACCTGGCCCGTATATGAGGAAACTATTCATTCACATTAGAATAGTATAGAATAGAATAGAATTCAACTTTATTGTCATTGCACATGCACAGGTACAGGGCAACGAAATGCAGTTTGCATCCATCCAGAAGTGCTTTAGTGATATAGATATATTAACAATATATATTAGCAATAATATAGATATGTGAGTATATTACAGAAATGGGTCTATTATGGTGTGTTATAATGTACACGGTATGAAGTATGTTGTGAATATTCTATAACTATAAGTATGTACAGGCTGTAGTGAGTACAAGCTATGTACAGGCTATGAACAGGATATAAATATGAAAAACTATACAGAATATGAAATAAATAACTTTACAGAAATCTGAGATATACAGCTATACAGAAATGGGAACTGTGCAAGTTGTAAACAGTTGTAGGATTAAAAATTATCGAATGTACAGAATGATTATTTACACAGAGCTATACAGTAGTGCAGTTAAGATAAGTGAGATATAATTCCTACAGAGGCTATATAAAGTGCTAGTGGTTGTGAGTGGTGGTGGTTCAGTCCAGGTTAGCCAGGTTCAGAAAAGATTCTGACACACTAATAGGTGGGAGGACAAAAAATGAAAACACCCTCCACCCAGCGTGACACAGGCTCACTGTCCTCTCTGTGCTCCAATGCACAAAAATCAGGCAACACCATGGAGGCAAATGTACCAGAAGACTCATTTCACAATACCAGAATATAAAGAAGAGCTAAATAAGCAAACACATGTTAAGTGTATACAATTTTCTGTTAGTCTCATTGAGTTGAGAGAGAGTCATGTTACATATTATCATATTTTATTTAAATTCTTAAATTCAACGTGTTTTATAAAAGCCATAAAAGAGGTGACTTATACCAAACACTAAAAGATTGTAACAGTAGCCACTGAAGTTAGAGGCTGATATGGATTCTGAAATTAATTAAACATACATTTTTAAAGAGATGTTACTAACATATGTGCTAAGCAATTGAGAAAAAAAGCAATCATGATGATTCTAAACTATATGCACATCTCAGAAGAAGGAGTGCAGTAGGAGTGAATTTTTCTAGGCCTACAGTTCTCTACTGCACTCCATGTTAAGGCTTTACTGTTTAATGGGTACAGCACTATCGCCTGTACCAAGCTCCTGGGTTCAAAGAAACTTCCTGTACCCGTTCCTTTTCAAGTGTACAAATGAATAATAATAATAATAATAATAATAATAATAATAAAATATATGAATAAAGAACCCCTGTACCTGCACATTTTTAAAGGTCAGCTACATTAAGGTACAAATTTGCCACCAGAGGTTCAAGACTGGGCTCTGTGAGGTACAAATAAGTAAAAGCACGCAAGTACGGTTGCAGCACCTTAAAGAATGCCACTCCAGTGACAAGCCATGGTTCCCCCTAAAATACAAGAAGGTACTTTATGTTCTAGGAGCAAAATATCAATGTTAGCTATTAAAAATAACAGCAAATGAGTGCTATCAGCTCCAGTTAAGCATTGAATATAAACAGAAAGTGCACTACCCCGCTTAATAAAAAAAAATCCCTGCACTGAAGATTTTACTTGCATGGAAGTACAACATATTTTAACAGTGTATTCATTTATATCAATTTGTATAGCATTGCCTGATGGATATTTAGGTGTTAATGTGTAATTAACGTGCAGTTGGTTAATGTGTATGGTATAAAAGATTGAGCCTTTTATTGCATTCAATATACGGCATTTGAACATTTACACATTTCAACAGAGACAAAGCATCTGCAGTAATAAACCAGCTTGAATGTATATGAAACATTGCTAGGCAGCTGAAAATAATTCAACCCATGCATTTTTTAGAGGTAGAAAATTTTCTTTTACAAGGTCAGTTAGAGATTTAAACTGGTGCAAAAACTTGCATCCTATGCAACAGAGAGCTTCGTGCCAATAAAGGAGGAGGGCCCTATGGATGTCCAGATGGAGCTCTCGCAGCTCCGGCCCCATTTCAGCCCCATATCCTAGAGAAGGCAGACAAACACTGATGCAACTGGAACACTGAGTCCAGGGGGAATAGTTCTCACTCAGACCGTGAGAGAGCATTAGTACATCTACAGCAGTCACGTGGTTCAGCGCTTTCTCACGCTGGGCCTGGCTGCCTGTTGTGTGTGGCCCTTTTTCCTATCTCTTTCACACCAGAACTACATAATTGATAGCGAAGGCCAAGTTATGTTTTATAAAGTGAAACACATGAATGGCTTCCTCTCCACTCTAATGTTTAGATATACTCGGGTAAGTAAGTGGCAGCCTCAAGTTGAGAGGTTTTAAATAACTGATAGGTTCTTTGTCACTTCAAAAAGCCATGGCAATCCATTATTTCTGCCAAAGGATTCAGTATGGCAAGACACTTCTGTGGCCATGTAGTCAGCGTCGAAACTGCTTATTTGCTCTGAGTGTTGAAAAGTGATAATTAGTGCTTAATTAGCTTTTTTTTTTTTTACAGTTTCCTTATTTTTTAGTTTGGCATAACATGATTAAAAATAAAATATACAACCCGCTGATGTATTAGTACCAAACTCAAAATGTGGGTAAATCAAGCTCCAAGGAATTTATCATTAGTGTAAATAATGTCTAAATAATCCTACGTAAAGGGCAAGAACAACAACAACAAAGAAAATCGCTATAATAATTCAAAATGATGCACGGATCCCAAATATCATCATCCCCCGTGCACCGTGTATACCACACAGCTACACTTTGTGATGTACAAGCTGAAGTGCCACTCACTAATGCAGGAATTAAGGTCAATGAGCTGTACAATTATCCAAATTATTTCTGTGATTTTGCTGTACGTTTTGGTTACACTGGAGTTGAAGTTGTTGCTGCTTAATACAAACTAAATCAGTAACTGCACTGATAACGATTAGACTTCTTAGATATGAATATTTGTGAGGTTAATGAAGTTTTCAATTATAGTAAATTGAGTATGTTGTGGTTTTAGATGTTTCGGCCACACTATACAGTTGACAGCTTAGGCAACATTTTGACTATGCTTTGATATTTAAATCCACTACTGGGAAAACACCTGCCACAATAATTATTGTGAAAATAAGCTATTTACTATTCTCTTATGTGTTTCTTTTACACTAAATCTAACTCTCATTATGCAGTCAAATGCCTGAATATGGGGGTATTTTGTGCCTTCATTTTGTGATAATACAAAAGATTTTATACTTTTGGCCAATAATGCATGGTACGTAAACTGGTATTCCAAAGCATTAAATTGGGTATCTAGCAGTGAGTTTTTGGTGCAACCATTAGCACACTCTCCGTTTTGGTTCTCTTCCGGTCAATCAAAGGGATTTCTCATATCTACTACTCTATATCCATCTCCCAACTATGAATTTAGAAGGAAAATGAATAAAGATTTGCTCAAATTTAACTGGGCATGGTGATTTGGTGATTGATCTTCATTGTTCCATTGCTACAACCTGTACAAACCAGCCACCAAGGTCGGCGGCCTGTTAGTTTTGTACCAACACTAAGTCTTGGTTTAAATCAGATGTATTCAGATCAACACTCGGAACTGCGATCGTCCCCCTATTCAAACTCTAATCCTAGTCACGAAAACCTTTTTACTCCCCTTTGTCAAATGGCACACCCTTGCACAGAGACTCACTATCTGTGCGTTTTGGAATGAGCGCCTGGATCATATTTTCTTCAAAATGGACAGGATGGATTGTTAAGAATATATTTCAAAGACGAGGTTATATTATAGATTTCCAATATGACAGTAACTTGTCAAAACTACCTAATGAAGGCGAGGCCATGAACAAACAGCGGGGTGAGGACGAGATGAGAGGGATGCATACTGATACCACAAACAAACAGTGAGGGGAAGTAGAGGGTGGGACGTGTCGGTCCCAAAGTCGGGAGCATGATGGCCAAATAATCCAAATTCAATCCAAGTTTCATATCAGCTGAAGCTGAAGATCCAAAACTGGGCCGAAGACACATTCACTATGTAACACAATCATTATTAACGCATTATTAATATATTGAAGATTTACAAAGACAACGACAGACACAAAAACGACACAAAAGTGAGTGCCCCAACCCCATTCTTCTTTCCCCGTTATCCTCCCAGCTGGGCCCCAAAACCAGCCCTGAGCTGTAACTGAACGAGACTTAAGGAAAAACGGTTTTAAAGCAAACGTGCAAATTCTGCTAAGCAAACAAAAATGATAAAAGACATGTTTGAAAGATTGGAGAAGGATGGAGATGGGAAAAATGTTTCAGTGGGAGTGGGAGGAAGGAAAATGACTTTATGTGCACAAATCAAAGCAGATCCGAGAACAGGAATGAAAGAGGCAAAAAAAGGAAAGAAAAAAAACCACGATTACTTCCCAAATAAAACGCCGAAAGAAGGAAATAAGAAAATATTATAATAACATCTAATTCCATTTTTCTTTTACCTTTTCCCACGTATATTTTCCAACTTGAATCTTCCTCTCAGTCCCCTCATCCTTACTCTCGACTTAGTGCTTTGCCTCTTGACTTGCAGCCCTGCATCTCTATGTCACTCCAGCCGCATCACATTTTATCCACTGTTGTCTCGCCTCGTCTTTCACACAAACCATTAAAAAACAAACAAAAAAACCCCCATCTTTTCTTTATCCCGTTGTGGACGTAAGGGGAAACATGCCTTACAGACAAAGGAAATTAACACCAACCATGAGGAGGAAAAAGTGCAGGACGGAAAGGCGGCCGACAAAGTCAGAGGCAGTAAAGTGAGAGGCAGGCTGATCCGCTCCTGCTGCGGCTGCTTCTCAGTTTGTAGCTGGGACAGCATGGTGCTGGAGCTGTGCAGAACGGCTTCCACCGCACGGTTATAACCAGAGGACAAAAAGCCAAAAGTCTCAGAGGTGCCACAGAGAGCTGAGAAAACAGAGAACGCACGAAGAGGAGGGAGAAGGCATCAGTCATCGTGTGAGTGTGTGTAGCTGTGTGTGTGTGTGTGTGTGCGTGTGTGTGTTTGTGTGTGTGTGTGCATGCAGGAATGAAGGCGAGCGAGAGGGAGGGACGGAGATTGAGAGAAAGGAGGTGGGAGGGAATAGGAGGAGTGTATGTGGAAAGAGGAAAAGGGGAGGAGACATTTTTTCCCCTTTTTCCTGTTCACATTTTTTAAATTTTCTTTTTGTGCATGTGTGTGTGTGTGTGTGTGTGTGTGTGTGTGTGTGTGTGTGTGTGTATTTGCGAATGAGCCCTATACTGTCCTCAAGTACATGGCTAACATATCAGCAGGGTTATTATTCCACCTTTCCATGCCTGTTTTCTCCTCATCCTGTAACCCTTTGTTTATGGCCAGCTGTGTCTTTAAGCCCGTGCACTTGAACTCAGAGAGTGCTTTTCTTTCTCTGTGTACTTCCCCTCTGCTGGCCCCCAGCACACAGGAAAGAGACACAGCTTGCAGGAGAGAGAGAGAAAGACAGAGAGTGAGACAGAGAGAGAGAGAGAGAGAGAGAGAGAGAGAGAGAGAGAGAGAGCAGGACAGAGGGCCAGAAAGGGGCAGAAAGACAAATGCAGATGGGGGATGGGAATGGATTTTTAAATGGTGGTTCAAGGCTATGGAAGACTTAGTTTAAGAAATACAGTAGCATGTAAAGTGTGCAGACATGAAAATGAAACGAGGCTGAGCACTCTTTTCATTTTCATGGGCTTCTCTGATATTAAAATAACGATTGATATGTGTGAACATGTGAAGGAGAGGTGGGAGAACAGGCTCCCTTTTGAAATATTGATTTACAATATGAAATATTCCACTGTGATTGTTACATCATGGAAGCATACAGTGGAGAAAGTGCAAGGTTAAGGTCAGACCATTAAGCAGAGCCCTGCATATCTCCACAAAATCTCCATGGCAACTGCTGACATACAGGTGAAATGTTTCATAATAAGAAAACTCATTTGTGCTGTGGGTCATAGAGTGGACTATTATGGACTATTATACCAGCTTATCCTTTTATCCACTTGCCCATTTTTAAAGAAATGTACAGTTACCTCACCTTCACTGGTTTAATTGTTGAGACAGCAAAAAAGGGGGAAGGGGTGGACATAATGGACTCCATCGGAAGGCCATGGAGGTACACAGTAAACTGAACCTTACGCGACGCCTCTCAGACTTGCAAATGTTTAATTGCTCTTCAGCTGTCCCTCAGCATTTTCCAGTTTGCATAACAGGTTCTAAATACACCCTGTGACTGGAGGGTGCTTTAAACGTTATAGGGTTCATTTAAGAATCAATAGCATAAACATATTTTAAACAATGACGAATCTCCATATGTAAATCCTATTTTCCTAACTTTAATACCAAACTAGTTGAAATCCCAGAGCTTATCAACTCACTTCTCAGGTTTTTGAAATTCTGCCCTGACCTTGGAGTTTCACATTCACATGTAAATCTAAAAACCATCTAGCAGAGCGCTAGGAGAAAATTTAGGGGAATCAAGAGAGTGTTTCTTGAAATTTTATTTTATTTTTTAAAAAAACAGGAAATGCAATTTGCAAGCTTTTTGAATCTGTTTGCAGGCTGGTAGATTTTCCACCCACCACAATTCCCACCTGGAAATGTTCATTTATGAAGTATTTTCCCTTCTCAGATTGTTTCTTGTGTGAACTACTTATCTGTTTATCATCGGTCACTCGTTTTTAACAGGACTGCCTTCCAGCTTACTTCTTTTGGGCTTTTTCCTTTTTTTACTTAGCAACTTTAATCCTCCTAATTTGCCACACCTCTTGAAATTTAAATACTATCTGTCCACAAACAAGGAATAAACTGAGGAACCACTCGGAAAATATTGTGGAGAACTGGTGCTAAAGAAGAGAAAACAGCTACTTCACCTTCCTCCTTATTCCCAATAGCAGATATCTCCACAGGTTTGATTTTTTTATATCCTTCCTGGTACACACCCAGTGATTTGATTAATTCACCTAATTAATTGGACTCACTGTAAGAAAAAAAAAAACCCAAAAAAGATATTTCTATATTACATGGTGGAAAACCTGGAAATTTTCTGTCATTTAATTGTTAATCTATCAGTTAAGTACCGTATTTCCCGGACTACAAAGCGCACCCGAATATTAGCCGCACAAGCTAAAATCAGGGGAAAATCCTGTTTTGTACATACATTAGCCGCACCTGACTAAAAGCCGCAGGTGTTTCAATGTTGACTTATCTTATGTAAGAGAATATGCACAAAGGGAATTGTCAGGAAAGAGATGGCTGTTTGGAGACATCACTTTTATTAATATTTTGATATTTGCATAACTTTTTAGGTATATGTACAAGTACCGGTAATTACAAGTACAAAACATGTACTGTGCTTCATAAATGAGTAACAAATGTAGTACATAACAATAACCTACAGCACACCAGAAAAATAGATTCGGACTACCTTTTAGGCTCAGGTGCAGTGACACGGCTTTAACAAGAAGAAAAGTCAGTCATTCACCACCATCTGCGCACTAAAACCACCAAAGTCCTCTTCTCCAGTGTTGGAAACGAACAGGCTCAGGATGGCTTCGTCATCCACTCTCGTCATCCCAAAGAAATCCTCGTTGTCAGTGTCAGAGTCGAACACCCTCTGAAGGGCCGTGGCGGTGTCCTCCTCGCCATCATGCAGCAGTCCAGCCCTTCGAAATCCGTTGGTGATCGTGGATGTTTTCACACTTTTCCACGCAGTCAGAATCCACTGGTGGAGTTGGGCATAACTTGCTTTTCGCAAGATTATTGCCGCTCATCATCCACGCCTCCCGCTGAACGCGTAGCACTACTTTGAAGTTTGTTTTTCGCGCTACTTCGTACGGCACTACGTTGCCTGTGACATGTGACCAACATACCACTCTTGAACCCCGATCCTTCCGCCAGGCAACGTAGTGCCGTACAACAGCGGAACAAACAAAACAAATCCTCTTACGATATCACAAAAATCATGGACAAGCCATAGAAAAGCCGCACCTGACTAAAAGCCGCAGGGTTCAAAGCTTGTGCAAAAAGTAGCGGCTTATAGCCCAACAATTACGGTACTTTGTGTAGTATGGATTGAACTAAGGGGAGGGGTGCTGTAGTTGTGAAAGCTGCAAAGCCTATAAAAATACAGTTCAAAGTTTATAATCTATGCACCCCTTCACATTTTCTAAAGCTGTCTAGTGGGCAAGATGAGAGTCTTGGCTGGGCCGATTCTGGTCCCCGGGCCTTATGTTTAATACACCTGCACAGCACTATAGCACCATCAAGGATTGCTGTGAAAGACCCTTCTATTAAAAATGAATAAATAGAGGAGGGCTGTTGAACTTAACGTAACCAGATAATGAGCCATTCGTTCATTTTCACTTTTACAGTCAGATGTGGTAACAAACTTTTTCTAACAAGTTCACCGCATAATTTAATGGTGGCGTTCTGGTAAGAGTTTCTTTCCACTGCCCCCTTGTGGCTTACAAAGGTATGTTTAATTACATCTCCTGTCTTCTTTAGCGACATTTTAAGAGCATTTTTCTTTTGACATTCCTTCTCAAATCATGAGTCATTTTAAAACCTCTCAAAGACCAAAACTTTTACACCCACAGGTTGAGAGCAACACAGCCCCTCCCTCATGGAGAAGATGAAGGCTTGTTTCGCTCTTCCACAGCTTTAAATCATTTATGACGGGCTGGAATCTGGATTCTCTTCTGATTTTTGCTTGCCCTCCTTGACCTCCTATCTTTAATTAGAAAATCAGAAAATATGACTTTCTGTTTTTTTAACTGCTCTACGTCACTGGTGATTTTTTTTTTATTTTTTTATTTAGTATTACTTTTTGCATCATTGTGGCTGTGCATATGCCAACAAATTCTGAAAAGTTTGAGCTTCTTGTCAAATTCCCCAAAGCTCCCCACTACTTGCGCAACCAAAATAATGCCTCTGAGCATCTGAAGCACACTCGAAACAGGCAAAAATTTTCAGCATAGTGTTGTAATGGACTTAGCTAATTTGCTAAAATATCAGGTGCTCCCTTTATTACTGTCCCAGACAATTTTAGTTTTAAACTCTTTATTAGCAAACAGTAATTATCCTTTTTTTTTTTTTTTTTTTTTTTTTTAAAGAAAAGAAAAGAAACAAACACGTGTGGCTCTACAATTTCCCTCATTTTAAGAGTTTTGTCTTCACTTTTCGCTTTTTTTCTGCCCAACTGCTTTACTCTCACTGGTCTTCTCAAAAAAAGACAGCCCACCGTCATCTCCAAAGAGCACACAAATAAGGCAACCAGCTGGTGAAACTACAGGAGAACTACAAGCAAATGACAGGAGCTTAAAAAACAAACAAGTAAATGCTGGACTTACCTCAGATGACGACTCCACATCCATCCGCCCTCTGTTACAGAAAAACCCGTGTACATGGTTTGGCTAACAACTCTACCATGGAAAGAGAGTGTTAGCACCGCCCCCGTGTGGACGACAGAAGGTAGGTTTAAACTATTGCTACTATTTCTTGCAAATAGTATGAGAATTTTTCCTTTTTCACATTCTCGTTCACATACCTTTCTAGAGCAACTGCAGTTTGCACATTATGTCAATAATTATGTACATGGAGAGCATTTTATAATATTATAAAACACAATAAAAAAAAGAGTCTTTATAAACTACATCTTAAAACTTTAAACTTTGCACTGATATAGGTTTATAACTTCTCCTGAAAAATAATAGCATTTAGGTTCTCATAACAGGGACAAAGAAGTTACATGATACAGGGACACGCTTTGAACAAAAATCTTATTTCCTTTTAATTTAGCCTTTTCTTTATTCATGTTGTATTTATGCAGAATCAAAAATAATTTATGCACTTATACACACAAAACAACATTTTGTGTGTATAAATCCCAGAGCTTACCTTCTCTCTCATCAGAAATCTGAAAGTTGGCATGGGAACTGAAGATTCACATTCACGTTTGAGCTTCAAACCATCGGCAGTGAGCTACTGTACAGGAGGAAATTTTAGGGGATTCAACAGGGTGTTTCTTGATGGTTATTTTTAAAAAACAGGAAATATATTTTGCAAGCTTTTTCTAACAGAACCAGAATAGAAGAGCTTTTCTCCAAACAGAAAGTCAAACTGAACCAACAGTTATTTTGGTTTTTGTTTTTTCAAAATGATATTCTGTATTGAAATGTTTGTCCATTAATGTATGACTGGAGCTTTATTGTATGCCGTGTTTAAAAAACAACCACGTGACAACCACAGAGACATTGAGCCTTCTTCAAAGCATTAGAGGATAATTAACATGCTTTAAGCAAAAATTGTGTTTACTTATAATTAATCAATTAAAATATCAATGGGATAAAGTAATGCGAGTTCAGGTTTGTCCTCTACATTATTACTCCATGCACCTATTTTGGTACAAACCCCTTTTATTGCCAAACACAGTGATTGGCCTTCCCTTCACATTCTTATCCTATTATTTCTCAGTTTAGGTCAAACTTCCAGTTTTGCAGTCCAATCTCACTACAAGGAGTACAGGTTTGAAATATACATTATTTACCTATATATCTAATGTGTATACATATATAAAATAAATTTCCATGCGGGGGCTTGTGACAAAGTGGATGAGCAGTTGTAATACTCTCCACTTGTCCCAGAAGTATTGACTTATTGACTTTTTGCACACTATGCACATTATTACCTCTATATATTTATTTGCTATAATTTGCTATTGTCAAAGTAACATTGCTGCACTTACTATCCCGGGTTTGTTTGTGTAAGCATTATGTTGCCAGCAAAACAAACATTCAGCAAATGAAAGCAAATACTCAGTTACATGTTGCTTTATATTTTGTTATGTTGCATAATTAATTCATTTGTGCATACTTACTTTGTTTTTTTTTATTTGTTTTCAGTCAAGGTGTAGGTCAGGTGTAGGGAAAAGCCCGCCCAATGTTTCCTGATTTTTAAAGTACTGATGATGTCATCTCTGACATGAGCTGGTTAAACCAAGAGGAGGGGTTTCTTTTACCATAGGAATGCTTCCTTTTGTTTGTTTTAAGATACAAGGGGATTTATTGAATATTTTTTCTTATTTAGAGCCATTTAGTTAGTAAAGATGTCAATCAGAAGAGTGGGGAGCTAACTGCAGGGAAATTGATAGCATTATATATAGTCAATCTCTGCTTGATTCGGAGGAGGAAGGAAAGGTGAGCTGTTTTACTGAATCCATGTACGTTTGAGTTTTGTTAATTAAGTTAATTTGAGGGAGTTTTGTTAAGTTTCACATATGATGGAGGTCACTGTAAATAAATTGCTCATCTCTAGGAACCCCAAATTTCTGCTGACCTATTACCTTTCTTGACGCTCGAGTAGGAGTACCTCACAGAGGTCTGGGAGTTTGAGAATCCTACGCAGTATCTTTGCTGTTCTTAGGACTGCGCTCTTCCGCTGGGGTTCCTTGCGTAATAGTAGTCCAACAGCATCCTGTTCTCATCCCTTGTCCATCTATGCCTTCTTGTTCCAATAGTAAACTTCTCATCACTGTGTCCTGGTTCTCCCAACACCTGAATGAATCAATCAAGCAATAGAGCAATTTTTTACAGTTTTTAACACAAAAATCTTTCAAGAACATGATATTTGAAGACCCTAATTATAAAAATTAACAAATACAGTTGACCTTATACCATTGTCCTGAGAAAAACAAAGTACACTCCAGGATCGAGAAGCTGAGAATCACTTTTAGCAGCAGTAACTTGAAGTTATAATTTTCTTTATGAGTTTTTATCAGTCTCTCACGTCATTGTGGAAGGATTTTGACTCACTCTTCTTTACAGCATTGCTTCATTCAGGTTTGCAGGCATTTGTTTAAGCACAGCTCACTTAATCACTTAAGATTCTGCCACAGCCTTTCAGTCAGTTTGAGGTCTGGAGTTTGGGCCATTGCACCACCCTGATTCTTATTTTCAGCCATTCTGTTGCTTCTGTATTTGGGATCATTTTCCTGTTGCATGATAGAGCTTTTGCTTAACTTAAGCCGTCTGACAGACGGCCTCACGTTTGACTCCAGAATACTTTTGGTATACAGAGAATCCATTGCCAAATCATCGGCTCCCCATCACCATGCTTGACAGCTGGTGTGAGGTGTTTGTGTTGATGTGCTGTGTTTGGCTTTCACCAAACATGACACCGTGCATTACCATCTCCTCTTTGCTCTCCTGTCCAAAAAACATTGTTCCAGAAGTTGTGTGGTTTGTTCAGATGCAGCTTTGCAGATTTAAACTGTGTTGCTATGTATTTTTTCAAAGAGGGTTTCTCCTGGTAGTCTTTCCAAAGAAGTTGTGCTTGTTCAGTCTTTTTCTAATTTTACTGTTATGAATTTTAGCATTTAACATGCTAGCTGAGGCCTCCAGAGTCTGAGATGTAGCATGTGGTTGTTTTGGGGGTTTGGTACGGTCTGACCTTTGGGCTGTGACATCCACCCCTGGTGAGATTGTGGCATTGTGTTAAGGCATGCCTGAAGTGCTCACACTTCCCAATGATCAGTTAATCAAAAAACATTTGATTAGCACCATCTGGCTGCTACTTAAAGTCTTAATTCCTATGGAAGCAGTACGGGTGTATAATATATTTATTTGTTTATTTATTTAATTTCCAGTTGATTTTAATGGTGAAATTGTTAACATTCATTTAAAATCAAACCTGCCTGCAAGACGGGAACTTGAGAAAGACCAACTTTTTTTAATCTAAAAAGAGGGAAAGGGTGTAATGCATTGCAAATACAAAGAGGTATCGATCCACTGACAGGTGGGGAGAAGGAGTGGGGTGTGGTGAGGATTGATAAAGGTCAAAGCATGTGTGTGCTGCATCTGGCATACCTTTTGTTAAAGAGGAAATTAAAAGTTCCATACTCATCCGCATTACTGGGGACCAGAGAGAGGAGGAGGAGGGGGATGGATGCCCAGAGAAACAGTTTTCTGTCTTAATGCAGACAAACTCTTCCCTCAGGCCAAGGACAATCATTAGCTGAAGGGAAAGAGCCAGCATGTGTGTTATAAGAAGAGATCCTTATACTGGCACTGATCTTGAAAGAGCCTGGACGATCGATCGCATTAAGCTCCCTGTGAAAGAGAGAAATCAATATGTTTTTAAAGGCAAGGCAGGCTGCATGTGGCGTATGCGTGTGGGCTTCATTGATACGGCCAGATGCATTCAGGGAGAAGCTGTTCCTGAAAAAGAATCACATTTCGAGGTCAAGTGGTCTCATTTCCAATACTTCCACAAAATGGCAATGCTTCTGAGAGAGCCATATAACGGGAAAAGGTGGCAAAGTGTGTCTGAAGAGTCCCAGTTTGGGTTCCTGTTATCACAGCAGAGTATCAGTCAATGTTTGAAGAGCCCAGATGACACACTGGCAGGGGGAAAAATCAATAGTTTTCAGTTGGATAAAGTTATACTAAGTGAGGAGTGTGAGAAATACGGGAGGGAAAGGAAAAGATAAATGACCTGTGAGTGTCAGAGAAAAGTCAGTGTTAAAGATACAATTCATTGCCTGCATGGGTTAATGGGAGAATATGGAGTGGGGCAGAGGTCAGCGAAAGAAAAACAAAGAAAAACAAAGAAAAACAAAGAGAGAATTGAATTCCAGTCAATTGTCAAAACAATGCTAATCAATACAAAACACAACCGCCACGCAGCAGATTTGTTGCTCTCACCCTTGCCTTGCCTATCTCTCTCTCTCTCGGGTATACTCACAGTAATAATTGACTCTTTTCATGGTATCTGGGTGAGTGAGTTCAACCCACTAAAGGCAGGAGTGAAGAAAAATGAACCCAAATGAGACAAACTCCCATGAGGCACACACACACCGACACACACATCTTATAAAGCGGGCTGTTTTTTAAAACAACCCTGATCTGATTTGATTAAGGGTGGTTCGGGGGGGGGGGGGGGGGGGGGGGGGGTACCAGTCTGTGGTTGCATAAAAAATTGAAAACAATAAATGGGTGGGTAAGATTTGAGGGGGATAATTCAGGAAGTAATATGTGAGAATGAAGATAAAGGAAGCAAGGCAAGAAATTTCAAATGTGGCTCAGTGTTGTAGAACAGGCCAGTGACTCTTCTTTTAAACAAAATACCACACTGCCCTCACATGGTCACAAAGAGAAACAAACTGAAGTGTTGAAGCACACTTCTTGCTTGAGTTTATCTTCTTTTTTGCACATAATTTGCCACTATAGTCAGAAACATTGTACATATATTTGTATTTAAATTGCTGGAATAACCAAGACCTTCACTAAAATATTTTTCGGCATTAATATAACCTTTATATGCATATTCTAAGTATTTTGTTTCACATTTGTTAGTAGTTTTTTTTTTTTTTTTGCTGGTATATACATAGAAAATAAACAAAAATCTCAATTTTAGCACTTCATACTCTCTCTGTAATATATATATATATATATATATATTTAATTTAATATAAAAACAAATGCAAACATTTCTTCAGTGATTTGAAAATAGTCACTGCATTACATCAAAATGATGAAGAAAAAACAATAAACCACCAAGATTGACTCGGGTGGTGGATTTTCTGCCATTTGTGATTCATGTGGAAAAGGAAAGTTTATGACATTTTTTGGTCTGTTTTTCAAAGTCTAAAGATTGTTTTATGATTAGTTTGTTATACACCATATTTTAGGAAAAAAGTCTACTTTTCAACATTGTAACAGTTGAAATATGTTCTAGTTTGATTTACTGTGAATTTAGAATTCCCTTTTTTGTCTTTTCCCCCAAATTGTTTTCTTTGATAATTTCAGAGAAAATTGTCGAAGTTTTGCTATTGTTTTCATATGTATGGCTCTCTGGCTTTTTAACTTTTAGCACCCTCTTGAGGTTAAAATATTTTGCCAAAGATGCTGGCTGATTATCACTCAGGGGTGGAGTCAGCACTGGTCTGTTTTGGAGGCTCCAAGAATAAATTTGTTACATATTTTTTAATCTATGCAGACTGTCCCATTTTTTTTCCTTTAAGAAAAAGAGAAAAGCTTTTACAGCTCTTATATGCAATTCTTGTGTCAAACTCTAAAAATGTGTTTGGTTGTTTTTTACTATACATGCACAGTAATTGAACTGTCATGGGCTGGGTCTTTTGACCCAGCATGTTGAGTTTCATGCCTTTGTATTACAAAGTTTGTGTTTGTATAGTTTCAACTTCAGTTGGTTCTGTTTGAGTTCTGTTTTTTCTATCTAGGTTCCTCTCATCTCCCCACTATGTTGTTTATAGTGCAGTGTCCTCTGTGTTTAAGTCTCCCTCGCACTTCGTGTGTTTCAGTGATGTCTTTGTCTTCCTCCCGTCATCTCCTGTTGTTTACATGTTTCCCTCCTTGTGTTTCATTCAGTCTTCCCCGTTTGTCTTGCGTAATCTCCTTGTCCATTTAGGTTCTCCTTGTGTCTCTGTCCTGTTTCCCTCTCTGTGTTTATGTGCATATGTCCCTTTTTCTACTCCCATGTTCCCCTTATGTTCATTCCATGTCTCCTGCCTATCTTGTTTATCCATGTTCCCGTGTTCCCTCGTTTAGTTTTGCTTCCCCTGTGATGTCATGTTCATTTGCATCAGCTGTTTCACCATTTGTTTTCACTTCCCCTGATCGCCTCCTGTGTGCATTTAGTCTGTGAGTTTCATTCATTCCTTGTCCGGTCGTCTGCTATGTCATGCCATGCTTCCGGGTCTTCATGTAGTCAAGTTGTCACATTTAAGGTTTTTTCATGTTTAGGATGTTTCATGTTATATTTCTGGTTTTCCCCAGTTTAGGTTATTGTTTTGCTTCAAATTGATTTTGCCCTTTTATTTTTCTACTGCTTAATCAGCCATAATAAATAGCGCATTTTCTGTTAGAGTCAAGTTTAGTTTTTGCGTGTCTGCATTTGGGTCCTCCTCCTCACTCCACACAGTCAGCTTCCACCTGACTGTGACATGAACTTAGCACATGAAGCTCAAATTATGCAGTGACTCTATAAACTAAAAACGCTGCTGGCCCATGCCTACAGTTTTAGCAAAACTGCAAGAATTACAGGCCTTTCCTTCCACATTACCATATGTAAAAGCATGATTTTACCTACCAATCAAACATTTTGTCTGGATAACAGCACAAATAGTAAAGAGGGACATCTGAAGAAAGATGAGGAGAAGGAATAATAATAAGATGGAATGAAGATCACTAAGAATCAGTAACACAGCTGTGTAACTGATTGAAGCAGAGTCGATGTAGCTGACTTTGTTGTGGATCATGCATGTGCAAGGCTGAACAAGTGATTCAATTAAATCAAGCAGTGTGTCCGAAAACACCAAAATGATACATGCATCATCCACATATGTTGAAATTAAAAAATAAATAAATAATGTGTTTTCTGTAATCCTACTGAACTTTTATAACGACCAACATACATCAGCAAGAATAAGTTCGAGTAAGCACTTCTCATCACACTTCTCTGTTCATACTCTCTTCTTGAATTTTTCTCTGGATTAGAAGCTGTGTGATCATCAGCCCACTGATCAGCTCGTCTTCACAAGGCTTGAGCAGACACTGATCAAGCTTCATGTTAGGAATGGAAACAACACTCTGGGTGGCCCTCTTCATGTTGCCTAGCTAAAAATACATTTTCACAACATGAAACAACAAGTCAAACAAAAATGAACTCATTCTGAGTTGGGATTCATAGTAACATAGCATTGTTCCACAGCTTTTGCTCCAAGAGTGGTTGGTATATTTGTTTTTCAAATGCAAGACGCTCAACTATGGAACGCCAGGACTGCCATAATGAATTAATTAAATACACCATTAAATAATTAATTAAATGTGTCAATAATTAATTAAAATTGGAATTAATTAATTAAATAAATAGTTATGACACATGTAATTAATTAATTATTGACACATTTAATTAATTATTTATGTATTTCACATTTTAATTAATTATTGACACATTTAATTAATTATTGACACATTTAATTAATTATTTAATGATATATTTATTTATTTCATTTTGGCAGTCCTGACGCCTGGCTCTCGTCATGAAATAATTTTATCTGTCAGCCTCACCCATCAAACTCAGGGGGCGGGGGTTAACGCTGCCCATGCAGCTTCTCTAACATTTGATTGGTTGCCGTGCAAAGTAAGTCAAAACAGGTCGATCCTAGAAAATCGATTGCTTGTGTAGACTTGGGGCAGCCAGTTATCCCAGAATGCAGATCAAATCACAGGCAGCAATGGTGGTGGTGTAGTTTTAAAATACCCCGTTTTTCTGTCACCAGCTACACTTTTAACAGTGTTTTAGCCGCGAATGTCGCGACGTATGTCTGGTCAGGTTGTCAACATAGAACATGTTTGCAAAAGTGCTCAGATGTTTTCAGAGATTTCACTAGCTCTGCTAACAGTTAGCATGCAGAGTGCACCGAGGGGGTACATTAACCGGTTTGTTTACATATTCCACTCTCCGTGTTCCACATGTTGCATTCGCAGATTCTCATTTTCACCGAACGATCGTCTCTTTCCGCCTGGTCTTGTGTCTCTGTGCTTCTGTAACATAAAGAACGAGCTGACATTTTTCTCACGAAACCAGCGATCAGCTCAACAGACCCTCAGTTTACCTGCATGCATCCTCCTCCTCATCTGTCAGCTGTTTAACACCTGCTGCTAATTCAAGAAACACGCCTAGTTACCTGGTGATAGTCACAGTTTAACTGGGCAGCCGGTGCTCGATATAACGCAATGTCAGCGCATTTTTCTGCACAAGATAAGTAAATATAGTGTTTTCCCCGAGCGCAGAGCTGCTGGAGCTCGTTTCCTTACAGAGCACTTTATAGGCGAACAGCTTTATCAGCGGCTGATGTCCAATCACCAGCACACAGCTTTCAAACCTCAGCTGAGTTTTAGCTCTCAGTGGTTAAATGCTGGACTTCATTCACTCAGGTTCTGTCTGTCGGGTCACGTTTACTTCGCTGTTTTATTTACAACTGAGCAAATCGGTTTGGCTGAGGTTAAAGTTACGTTTCATAACTGCATAGTTTCACAGACGTTTAATGGTTCACTGGCACATGTGTTAGACTGAACTATCATCTAAATATCATCTGTTTTTTAATAGTTATTCAACTGTATTCTAAGCACCAGCTGTCTGTTAGAATGTGATTTTTTTTCTCTCTCTGTTGGCAGAGGTATAAAAATGCGCAGGAAAATCTGACATGCATGGCGAACTTCACCGACGATATTTAGGGAGGAATAAACACACATCAAACATAAATGAACCATTTGTCTGTCTCCATAATTGAGAGAATTTTCTCTTCTTATGTCAACACTCTCTCTCTTTTTTTTTTTGCTTTTTTTTTGCTTTTTCGGTCATGTTATGTTTACCTGTCAAAGGCTTGTTACAAACTATGAAACACATTGTGCAGACTTCTGGATGTTAGAAGAAAACTAATACTGCTCATGAATGAGACTAAAGGCAGGAAGGTGTCCTTTAAAACTAAACATGTTAATAGGACCTCCCTGTTTATATCATAGTTTATGATATAGCACGTGTATTTCAGCAAATTCAAAAGTGTTAAATGTTTTGGTGTTAGTAGTCTTCTTGCAAAAGTAGAGTTAATTTTACTCTAAGCAGAGTCACATTCTTTTAATGTAACTCTGAGGTGTAAAATGATAGTAGTTAAAATCGAGTGTTAAAAATGAGTGTTTCTCTGTCAAATCTGGAGGTGTTACAATGGAAACATTAACTCTTGACCTCTTAACTCTGAACTCCTAGAGGGGCTATGACACCAATAGAGTAAATTCACAGACTCCGCCCCCAGCACGGCTCCAATCGAAGCTGAAGTGAAGCCGTTTCAGAACATTTTGCTCTACATATTTGAGTTGTTTGCCATGCTTGGTAAGTCATTTTTTCAAAGATTGTTTCAATTATTATCATGAGCTTTTACTTCTGTGGCTCTTTGGAGTTGAGACAAAGCTGTGTGAAAGGCATTAGCCATGTTGCTCGGTGATAGCATAATATTCTGTTTTAGCTAGCTGAAAGGTATTGTTTGCGGGCAAATACCACAGCCATGAAAAAAGCTTGCATGTGAATTTTCAGTCAAACTTTTGGTCAAATACACCTAAAACAATGTCTAGAATGTGAAATGTTGGTATAATGGTGCTACTTGAAGCCTGAAAACGATCGCCCATAAAAAAAAATCAAAAAATGAGCAAACAGCAGTAGCAGACGTCCTGACTGGGTTCTACGTTAGCATTTAGATCCCTCCAGAGTTTTGTGCACACGGTTTAGGTAAAACTGAAAAAGGTTGAGGTTTTACATTTGGTTCAGTATTACCTGTTTCCTGTGTCTTTGTCTTTTGGGAAAATACTTTACACAAGTAATGACTCAAAGAGGATTCCTTTTTTTTTTTTTGCTGTGCTGCAATTGTTTACTGGATTATTTGTGCCATTAATTAGTGTCAACCAATTTTTATTCAATCCCCGCACAGGATATGCTTGTGAAGATGGAATATGGGGGAGAGCAGAAGTGCGTTGAAGTTCCACAAAGGGATGAATGAAGGACATGCATATTGTATTGAAGAAATAAGTGATGAGAATGCTGTTATTTGCATTTACCAGCTCACCTATGTCAGACCTTTTGATAAACAAAATTCTAATGAAAGTGAGAACATGTACACTGTTACATCTTTCAGAAAATGTTTTGAAATTGTGGTGCACAGTTCAGAATAAATGTTTTTCAAAAACCATTGCATCTTTTTAGTAAATGTTTATTTCCAAAAGAAATTTCTAGAAGTTCAGAACAGTAAAATTCCCGCTTTTTACAATGAATTAGAAGATAACTCTTAAGTAGTTAAACTAAAATACTCTTTGAGAGTTAATATATAAACTCTTAACACTAAGTGTTAAATTATCAACTCCAGACAGATTTGGTGTTTAACACTAAATCAGAGTTAACGTACCAACTCTCCAAAAAGAGTTAAATTAACACTCTCTGGTGTGGACCCATATAGACACTTTAATAGTGTTGAAATCAAATCTGACAATGTTAATTTGGACATGCTGGATTTGCTGTGTAATAGCCTGCTGAGGCCACTATACGTGCTGGCCTCATATCAAATGTGAAGGCAGACTGAGTCTATGTTTGACGTTTTTTATATCTAATCTTCCTTTTCAAACATTTAAACAGCAGCGAGTCTGCAGCTGAGGGAATACAAATTCAAATTGTCGGAACAGGTTTGCTCGTTTCTTGGATTCATTTGGTGATTTATTAAATGTATAACTGTTATTCTAATCTGCTGCTGAGTCTCTTACACTTTTCTTTATGCTGTATATTTTCACGTCTCTGGAATAGTTGGCAGTTAGATAGTCAGCTGGGAAACTTTGTGTTAACTCATGGAGCTGAGGATATCGTGGATATGCTGACCTCGCTGCGTGGTGTACAGAGCGAGGTCAGCATGATTAATATTCACAATAAAAATATTAGCCGAACATCATGAAGTCTGTATGTGTTTCATAGTGTCGAACAACCTTTGTACAGTTAAAGCCAGCAGTTACTACATGACGGAAACACCAACGTTATCTCTTTTATGTGTTTATACACAGGTCACGCTGATTACTGAACAAAAACCCAAAGATCAGATGTTAAACAGATTTATTTGCTCTCTCTCCTCCTTAAACATGTTTTTAATGTTAGTTATAATTCAGAATTGGCGACTGAAACACGTAGGACACATAAGAACATCAGGAAATAAAACACCGATAAATATAACCTCAGTAAAAGAAGTCACCGGGGGTTACTACAGCTGTGTACTGGGGCCTGCGCTTTGTCGGTGGGATTGCTTGCGAGGCGAGCGGGTCTATCCCACGCTTTGCCGTGAGACTGGGCAGACATCTCCGAAATCATCGAAACACTTTTGCAAAGAGGCTGTATCTTGACAAACCGACCAGACACATGAAGATTAAACCACTACATTCTCGGCTAAAAAAATATTAAAACGGTATTTGGTAACACACAAACAGGGTTTTTCAAAGCTCAGTTCTGTTAGCTTCCACATGCCGGTTGTTGTGTGCTAGAAACAATGGCCACCAGGCCAAAGCAATGGTTTTGACTCGATCAGCGTTAACCCCGCCCCCTGAGTTTGATGGGTGAGGCTGACAGATAAAATTATTTCATGATGAGAGCCAGGCGCCAAGACTGCCAAAATGAAATAAATAAATATATCATTAAATAATTAATTAAATGTGTCAATAATTAATGAAATGTGTCAATAATTAATTAAAATGTGAAATACATAAATAATTAATTAAATGTGTCAATAATTAATTAATTAAATGTGTCAATAATTAATTAAAATGTGAAATACATAAATAATTAATTAAATGTGTCAATAATTAATTAATTACATGTGTCATAACTATTTATTTAATTAATTAATTCCAATTTTAATTAATTATTGCCACATTTAATTAATTATTTAATGGTGTATTTAATTAATTCATTATGGCAGTCCTGGCGTTCCATACTCAACCTGTTGCCTGGTGTTTTTAATTTAATTCATTTTAGATGTATTTTCTATGTATGTTTAGATTTTGTTTTTGAAGCAAGTATCTGCATTTCAGGGGATAGGAATTTTTATTTCTTTGAAAAAAATCTCTCAAGGTGACTGTGTGTCAGTGCAGGTTCTCAGTAAAGCTGGAATTATATTTTCTGGGCCCCTGGCTCTCATGCAGACTCATTCGGGTCTGCATGACATATCTACATTAAAATTAACAAACTATGCATGCGCCCCAGGCAGGTTACTTCAAAGGGACTTCAAGGAAGCATAACAGAAATGACTACAGGGTTCCTGGATCTCCTGCTGTCTGTGTCCGTGCCTACAATGGAGTACAATTGAGGCCTTATAGGCCAACTAACACTGTTGATAAAATAGTCATCTTAAGAGTCTTGAATGCTTTAACTGAAGGCAGCTGGTTCTTGAAGATGCTTCATCCCATATCCAAAAGACTTCTTCAGTTCTGAAAACTGATCCAGGGTATTTAACTTCTAATGAAGCTATTACTTTGTGGTGGTCCTGAGCTTAAGACCCAGTAACACACTCAGACAGAAACTGGGAGGTTGAACTGCAATGCACAGAGTGCACTGACTGAGAGGTTTTCAGAAATGCTACGAAGAGTCATGGTATGACATCATATATCAGATTCTGTTTGGAAAGCTCTATACCATGACACACAAGGATCAGTTATAATATTAATAAGCACTGGTTCACAGCTAAGCTGGTTAGGCAGAGACTGGGAACGGAGAAAGTGTTGTGAAGTGGGGACACACAGGGAGTTTCAAAGTACAGCCAGTCCAGTTTAATCCTGTCGTTATCTTTAGGCCTGCTCAAAGGAGTGACACCAGTTCTCGGGAAACGACTTCCGCTCATGTCTGGAAAGGTCTCAAGCAGGCAAGCCTAAATCCCCACTCCACAAGCAACAATTCACATCTAGTGAACAGACTAAAGGGCCAAAAGACTCCCAACCTCCACCCAGTACTTTTCACCCATGTTCCCATTTCACCACCTTGACCATTCATAATACAACAGGTCTAGACATCCCCCTTATTGGTCATCACTTCAGAGGACTCTCCCCAACTACCACAGCCCTTTAAATATACTTTCAGTGCCTTCTTTTAGGACCCATAGTAAACTTCAACTGAATAAATAGTTCAATTTATCAATGCTACATGGATGGAACCTGATTTTTTTTTTCTTTTTTGATTAATGCTAGTACTAATCAAAGCAGAACTAGAAAACAATATTGTGACATGATTAGGAACAAAGACATTTAAATTGGAATTTTAAAAAGCTCCTTGAAGTTTATGACAAAAAAATATACTTGTGGGGTTTGCACCGACCCCAGTTGATAGGCTATGGGTTAAAGGAGAAGGGACACATGGACAGAGAAGGTAGGTGGTTTGAGAAAGGAGTAAAAGAGTCCATCTACAGTTCATAATTTGTTAGACAAAGTGACAATGTTTGTAGTTTTGCCTCTGTATGCTTCTGTATAAAACAGTTAAAATGTAGTTGAAGTACTGATTTTCTGCTTTAATTGAACAGGTTAAGTAAGAAAAATTAGTTCAGGACTTTGGATTTAAGTCTTTAGTCATTTTTATTCATAGTCCTTTATTCTCAGAGGCTCAAACATATTTGGACAAACTAACATCAATATAAATGTAAATATTGTTTTATCACTTGAATGAAAATCCTTTGCAATCAGTGACTGCCTGACGTTTAGAACTCATGGACATCAAATACTGTTTCCTACCTTGAGATATTCTGCTAAGCCTTTAACTTCAGTTGATGCTTGTTTATCTGCACTCAGATTTCTATTTAATAACTGAAAAACATGTTCTGTTGAGTTGAGATCAAATCAAAGATTTAGCCATTCATGAATATTCAATTTCATTCCCTAACAAAACCCCTCTTGTGTTGCTTTTGCAGTATGCTTTGGGTTATTAGATATTTCCACTGTGAAGCTCTATCTGGTCATTTTTGTTGCATTTGACAGAGTATGATCAGCGACTATTACCTTGTACACGTCACATTTCATCCTGCTACTTCTATCAACAACATTGTTAAAATTGCATCCACCATGTTTGCCAAATGATGTGGTATCCTTTGGATAATGACTTGATTCTTTCTGCGTACTTCATTCTTCTCAAGTTAGTCTTGATTTAATGTCTTCAAATATGTTTTTCTGATATGTTCTGATGTTTACCTGCAAAACCTTCTTGTTCTTAAGTGTAACCAGTGATTTGCACTTTGCTGTAATACTTCGTTTAAATTCAACAAATAAATTCAACCTCCTTGAGCTCTCAACTCGATTAGATGTTGGAAATCATTCTGTCATTATCCATTTTAGTTTGTCATTTGTGAGCTTTCGGCCATTTGGTGTTTTTGAGATGACCAGGTCATGCCTTCTTTTTTTGTAATTTTGACCACTCCTAAAGTTTTTGCTGTCTCTATGGTAGTTTTATTCAGGATTTTTAGCCTTTTTTTAGCCTCCTTCACCTTGAATGGCATCACTTTGGGCTTCATATTTAAACTTACAGTGAAATTCTATAAAATACAAATTCATCACTTTTCATTAATATGGCTGCTTCCATGAAACTGCTTCTCAATAAAATCCGTTGAATCAAAGCTGAAAATCTGCACTTCGATCACATGTTCAACAGCTGATTTAAAATCCTCTGTGATGGTGGGCAGAGGCAAAAATAAATTTTGTCTTTGTCTTAGGAATTATGGACCTAACTATATATCCACTTGAACTAATTGAAGCTAATAGTATACAACACCAAATACCAGCCACCTATAAAACAATTCTGACATCTCTTTCTATGTGTTTCATAACCCCCATTCACACATTGAATTGACTTTAGTGATGGCAGGGTGGTGAATCGTCTCATGGATAATTCACACCTGGGTTCATGCTACCCCACCTTTTGACTGGCTTTGTGACCCCTAGTGATGACAGGGTGGGTCAACGACTCTCAAGACGACAATTTCTAAAGACAACTGTCCCATTAAAGGCTAAATACCTGAGACCTCCCATTAGCTTTTAGAACTGAAACAAACTCAAGAGATAACTGTTATTATTATTGGCAGCTAGAAATGCTATGACTGAGGTGTGTGTGTGTGTGTGTGTGTGTAGCAGGGGGTCTTCATGAATTTTATACACTGAAGTCCTTCCAGCCTTAAGCTGTTAGAATGGGCTGTTCTAATGACCTAAATAAACCTGAAGGCTGTTTGTTTGAATGGCTTCACTATATAAAATTCATGAAGACCCCCTCCTACACACACAAATGGTAAATGGCCTGTATTTATATAGCGCTTTACTAGTTCCTAAAGACCCCAAAGCGCTTTACATATCTGGTCATCCACCCATGGGTGATGGCAAGCTACATTGTAGCCACAGCCGCCCTGGGATGCACTGACAGAGGCAAGGCTGCCGGACACTGGCGCCACCAGGCCCTCTGACCACCACCAGTAGGCAACGGGTGAAGTGTCTTGCCCAAGGACACAACGACCAGGACTGTCCAAGCCGGGGCTCGAACCGGCAACCTTCCGATTACAAGGCGAATTCCCAACTCTTGAGCCATGATCGCCCCAAACATGCACACACATGCACTAAACCAACTCCCAGTTTTGGGTTTGGGAGACAGAAACTCCAGATTTTTTTCTCCAGATCAGTCTTAAAACTTTGATTTTTGTTAAAGCCTATACTTTAAGATTTGTGCCTCCCTTAGCACTAATTAGCATCTATCTGTCTCTGTTCAGTGAATCCATGCACTTTATAGATGCTGCTTATTAAACAACCAGGCTTGCAGGAGTTTACTGACAACTTCACCCTAAAAATAAATAAACTTCTAGTATAGATCTCTCTCCTCAGGGTTCCTTTAAGGAAAATTAAAAATAATAATAATAATAAAGAAATGTAAAATAAAATAAAATAAAACAAAACAAAACAAAATAAAATAAAATAAAATAAAATAAAATAAAATAAAATAAAATAAAATAAAATAAAACAACGATTTTTGGCCCTCATAGACTCGAGGCAATAATTTTTAATTAAAGTGTAAGAACTAAAGAAACTGTTTGGTATAAAATGAACATATAAGATTCAAATACATTTCATTTGATCAATTACATTAAATCTAATGTACTTATGTACCAAATTTACACAGAAAATCATCATGTGATCAAATTACTTAAAGTCAGCATTTTGGGCATAAACATTTTTTAGATCGGTCAACAATTGCTTCAGACCAGTGAGTCTAATATTTTATTGATTTTTTTTATGTAGTTAAAAGTTGAAAAAGTTAACATCCCACAATTTTAGTCTGTAAATGACCATTAAAAAAAATCCACGTTTGACTTCAGTGAAAGTGAGTTCAGCACAATAGCACCACCCATCCATTCTAGTTTATTTGGTATGTAACAGTTATGCAAATCAACCTCTTGAGCGCTTAAATAGTTGTAGGATACCGGCCAAGTCACTTCGAGGAACACTGACAAACAGCACTCACCTCAAACAGAAGGAATCTCTGCTCCCTATTGTAAGTAAAATTTGATTTCCATCGTTAGTTCTGATAAACACTTTTAATTGGTATCTTTCATTTGGTTATCTTTTGAAAATGTCCTCATTTCATGTCCGTGTGAACCGTGGACAGGTTTTTTAGATTCGTCTCAGCAACCCTGGTTACTGTCTAGCACGAGACCAACAGAGACCAATACTTCTTCTCTGTTCCTGTAAATCTTTAGTCATTTATTTGCGTTATCGTTCACACATTGTCGGACTTTTTAGTCTAAGCCACATTCAGACATGCGCGTCTTTATATTTGGTTCTATATGTTATATGGGTATGTCACTTTCCGTAAGCACCTGAAATTGGCAGAACTGGTCATTATGGGGGTGTCTCAGTCCATTGTAAGTAGTTATCTTGGCCAGGGTAATTGCTACATGTATTCCAACTTAATTTGTGTTTATATTTGTTACAAACTGCGGCCCTCTTGTCCAGGTTTGTCCAGGATTTCAATAGCAGTAAAACTTGACCGTGACATATATAAAAATTGTATTATATAAAAATCTCAGATGTAAAGCCACAATAATCTCTCCAAAATCACAAGCCTTTACCCCTCATTGGCATTAAACTGTAAGTTAAATTTAACACAGACTTAAAATTTCTACAAATTTACAAGATAAATCAGCATCTAACAGCAACAACACTTTAACAGTCTTAAGCGACCCGTTTACCCGTGACTGGGTCTTGGGTTATTAAGGTAATTTTCAAATTTACTCGTCAAGTTCATCTCACCTTATATAAGCTCATCATTGTACTAATTAAGTTATTTTCAAATGTAGCACGGCCTTCAGTTCCAGTTTCCCGAGACTTCAACAGAGAGCGTGAGAGAGGTGGTAGGCGTAGGCGTGGGGGAGTACTGTACTACTTATGCAAATGGTCACCATAGCAATGCAGCCCGCCGTTAGAATCGGTTATATGGTAATAATTAGCCAACGAACAGTTAATTAAGTCTGCTGCTAGTGAAGCTTCAGGTATGTAACAATCAAGCATGTAAATCCATTAAAACGTAACTTCATAATGATATATGATTCATAGGAACGCATTCCCTATGTGACATGTGTGTAGCTGTGGGGTACAGTTAATTACAATCCTGGGTTTGTTTGTATAGCACATAGTTGCTAAGCGCTTCACAGTTTGGGTGAAACCACACCTTTAAGAGGTGAGGACACTATTATGTATCCCCCCACCCACACCCTCTTCCGCCTAGAAAAGCAGCAGAGTGAGGGATTTCGCTCTCTTTCACGCTCATCAGCTGTTTACTCCGGTATTCCATATTTGGGCCGGGCGGGCACTAGTCACCGCTTGCTCACTACACACAGCGAAGGAAGTGAGTCACGCTGACGGTAATCCTACGTCTCTGTTGCTTTACAGCCGAAGAGAACAAGGAAGGAACGTGCCGCCACGAGAGTTCCAGCGCATCAGTACCGAGGGGCAGACAAATACAGCAGGAGGGCACCGACAATAACTACGTTAAAATGTGAGTACTCACTTCTGTACTTCTAACTTTAATTTTATCGCGTTTGGTTGTGTAATGTGTTGAAGTTTTGTCGGCTGTGTTACGTCTGTTTGTTGTTGTAAATTTTATTTGATTGTATTTTATTAATGTTTTTTAAACATTTTATTTATTTATTTATTTAGTTAGTTATCTAATCTCATCTCCGGAAATACCCCCCCATCCAAAATACATTGTTTATTAATTGTTAATTAATACGTTGTTTGGGTGAGCTGCCTACAGCTGTACGTTTCTCGTCACAAACTTTCTGAATTTCCATTTGGGGGTTTCCGCACCGCCTGAAAACTCAAGCGCGTTATTTCCACTAAGTAGTGTGACGTTCCCTTCATCACAGCTGGCTGGAGGATATACATTTTTCGCTTTCTTATATTCTTTGTCTGGCTTTTTTATTTTGTATCCCAACGGTCCACAAGCACGTGAACACGCTTTGCGCCGTGTCCTCATCTGCAGGCGCGGGGGGAATATCGACGAAACCGCTCCTAAAAATGGCTCAACTAATCTTTCCTTTTCAGGGCGACATTTTAACAGAGTTTTGCCCTCGTAGTTAAACATTAAAGACCGCAGTATAAGCAGCTGGAACAAGCCTGTGCCTGAAAATAGGTCAAGTTGTTCCAAACAAACCTGTATCAGAGGTTTGCGTATAATGACAGCCGCTCGCCTTTAAACGAGCACAGTAAACATGGTGTGCAGACTGAGAAGCTACCTCATTTTCGAGCTCACCTAACTTGTGATTATAGAGAAAACAAACACCCCCAGTGATGCGTTTAAGTTCCTTCAAAACGTAAATCATCCATCTGTATAACTCCAAATGAACGTGTGTAAGACCATCTGTCTTCAGTAACATGCTGTTACATTTTGTTAATCATCCAATTTAAGGACTTCATTAAGAACAAAAGTTCAAGATAAACCAGGGATTTAAAATAAGAACATCAGTTTTAAAACAACCTTTTATAAATAAATCAAAGCGTTTTTACAGGCATTTCTTACTCTTTGTTCGACAGTAACTAAAATCACTGGTTCAAGTGTCTAAAAATGAAGGTGTAGGCCTGCTATAAAAAAGAAAACAGAAAACAATATTTATATTCAATTCTGCAGATGTGTGGTTTAAATAACTGTTGCGGTCGCATGTACCACAATCGTTGAAGCAATTCTTAAGATATTGTGCTGTTATTAATGGCTTTAATGTCTCTTAGCACTTGTCACCCAAACCATATTGACTCTTCATTGCAGATTCTAGCCTACCCCTGTTTACCTCACGGACAAATTATAAACTGGAAGTCCGAAATGGTGTCTGAGGGAGATAACACATCGATGCTCTCATAGTTCATGCGACAGCAAAACATTTGTTAGGGATTTAAAGTTGCTGCTTGTGTCACAGGATCACGGCTACCCTTAAGGGAAGGCTGTGGCTCCATATAGTAGAGAAAATGATTATTTTCTGTGACAACACATTACCCAGACTGAAGCAAGAGTGGCACGTCGCAAGCCACAATAACAAAGTACAGTTTGCAACTCAAAAGTTCAAGGATGGACTTTCTTGTCAGGGATAACAGGAAGATGTTAGCACTGTCAGCTGGTTTGTCTGCAGTTGGCCAAAGCCTTGGCCCAATTAAGCACATTTTTTCTCTCTCTGATCAAGTTGACACTGACACTCAACCCAAAACAGACATGCTATCAGAAAATAAACAGCACAATGACCTCAATGAATTTGCATAGTCAAATTACTTGGATGTCAACCTGGCATTTATAGTTTGCATCGGATTTGCCCGTGTACAAACTTTATCTTTTTGTTGGCACAGAGCATGGCAATATATGTAAAATTCACTCAGGACATCTCACCCATGCTCAACACTGCCCTGAAGGCAAAGAAAAATAAATATACACTTCAGGGAAAACTGCACAGGGAAGTGTGATAACTGAAGTTCACGGTCTTCCACACCTCACTGAAGTCATAGCAAAACACATGCACAGAATCACATGGATAAATTGTGTGGTTTTCTTCCTTCTTTCTTTGTCTACAGTCACAATGAAGCAAGAGATCAAGGCCGGGGTGGACTTCCTCAAACGAATGGCTGTGACACGTGGTAACTTAGATGGTGCCAAAGCAGAGTTGTTTGCAGAAAATCTTCAAAGACTTCTATGTGAAAAATACAAGGATCACTGGTACCCCGACTGTCCCAGCAAAGGCCAAGCATTTAGGTAATCATCACTGTTTAAACATTTACACAGTGGTCAGTGAGTGACTTTTTCCTGCAAAGAAAGAAGGCACCTAACTTTTAATTCCTGAACTTTTCACAGATGCATTCGCATAAACAGAAGCATACCCTGTGATGAAGTGGTGTTGCAAGCCTGCAAAGAGACTAACATCATGCCCACCAGCCTGGGATTTCCATCTGAGATGACTCTGTGGATTGATCCACTGGAGGTGTCTGCAAGGTGAGTCACCGGGTGCCTGCAGAGGCAGACAAAGACGCAGCCATTTCTCAGTCTGTTCTGTTCTGAACGAGTGACAGTTGTGATGCAATATGTGAAACAACAAGTGCAAACTTGTAGGAAGTCACAGGCTGGAAAATGGATGGCATGACTTAAAAATCATTTACTCCCTTCTTCACAGATCCAAAGAGAACAACAGTCCCTTTAAAGTTGCTTCTTTCGACAAAGAGGAGGAAGAGGAGAATGAAGAGTGTGTGAAGGATGACCTGGATGTGTCCTCACTGGACTCACTAAGCCAGGAGACTTCAGATTACCACTCTGCCACATCTTCGGATTGTGGTTCAGCTTCATCGAGCGACACGGAGGAGGAGGCGAAAGATGGGGATGTGCAGCGAGAAAAAGAAAAAGAAGGGCAGGTTGCTAAGAAGGGAAAGATGGAGGATGAAAGCTGCAAAATAACCATGGTGCCCAGGATTCGAAAGCCACACGAAGATGGATCAAACAGGGTCAAATACCCAAGAAATATGGTACGTTTTTCTTGCTTTCTTTTCTTTTTGTTTTCTTTTCTTTTCTTTTCTTTTCTTTTAACAATCTGTTGGTCATTTATTTACCACAATGCTTCTTAGAGCAGTTATCTATGTGGCCAAACCTGTGCTTATGTTAGTAAAAGAAAGCACACCAGGGCTCGCAAAATCGCTAGCCCGACGGGGAGACCAAAATCTATCTCAGCCCCGCCCGTCGGGTTATCATATAGCCCGACGGACGGGGCTGAGATAGATTTTGCGAGCCCTGCACACTAATTAACAATAGTGCTACAAGAAATGACTTATTTGTTACAATGAACCTGAGTACAGTAGCCTAGTCAAAAAAACCCACATGCAGCATCCAGCTGCCACAAATATACACTTACAGATTCTCATCACATATCAGTTCAATTCAGTTTTATATAGCGCTTCATCAGCAGCAGTGATCAACATCTGTTGATCATCTCAAGGCAAACACCTAGCGTAAAGACCCCACAATAATAAAGAGAAAACCCCAACAATTAGATGACCCCTCTTTAAGCAAGCACTTGGTGACAGTGGGAAGGAAAAACTCAGGAAACCTCTTTCCATACCTTTTGTAAAATTTTTTGGCTGGCCATTCATGAGGTCTTGTTGATGATGATTTCCAATAATGGAACGACCTCTCAGAGTTGAATGAGGTTTGAATGAGCTTTAAGGACTCTTGTCTACATAAAAGCTAATCCTAGCCTGCCTTTGTTGTGGTGTAGCAGATGTCTTAAGTTGTTGTGCTGGAAATCTGGTTGTCAATTCACACAGTTAGATCACTGCCTTAGCATTGCGCGACTATAAATCTGGGCAACTGAGCTACTGAAGGCAAGATTTTTTCCCTCTTAGTTAATTCACTTATTATATAGAATTAATGGCTTCAATAACCTATGCAGCTGAACATTTCTCTATGAAATAAGCGTGAGTTATCTGTGAATTATGCGTTATCCAGTTTTAAGGATTTATGGCCTTGTTGTTAGCGACCGTATAGGTCCAGTGTTGTGATTCATTGGATTTGTTGTTGTTATAAGAAACTGGCTTTATTTCTTTTGGATTAACTGACTCACACTTTTTGCAATTTCTTCCTTTACACAAGTAAGATACATGAACAGCTATTTTTAGTTTCATTTGCAAGTTGTTGTTGATGTTAGCTGCTGCTATATTATTACAGTGTTATGTTTTGTTGTTGTGTGCTTTAGAAAGGATTCATCACATATGGAAAAAATGTGTCTGTTACCATCCTTTCAGATTTCACTCAATCCAATCTTTGTCTCTGTTCAGGTGCCTCCTAACCTTCAGGTCATCTACCACCCTACACCAGTGTGGCCTCAGTTCAAGAAGCATGCTCCAGTTTTCATCAGCACTGTGCCACCACCTCCAGCCCAGCAGGTCGTTGGATACTACGTTGTGCCGCGGACCTTTCCGCAGTTCATCATCCCTCAGGCTCCCCTGCAGCCATGGCGAGCAGGGAAGGAGTAGACCAATTGTGAACTATGGGGAGGGCAAGTTTGGGGGCATTATAAGCATTATAAGCTGAGCCGTCTGATGTCAGGCCTGAGTAGAGATCTTCTTGGACCAAAAGGTTTAGCTGTACAGTTTAATTATTCCTTTCATAATCTGAAAAAAAAAACTCTTTTGTTTCTTCATTTTTCTTTGTCAACGACGGCTATTACTCTGCACAGGGATACCCCACAGCTCAAGTGAAAACTGCTCTTTGAATCTGTTGTGTTTGCACTGCTGCTTTTGTATTGATGAACTGTACTCAACAAGAACAACATCAGTCACTGGGTGCTTGAAGTTGAACTCAGGAATTCTCAGCAATATGTTTAATGCCAAAAATATGTCTTTTAAATTTTTTTTACCATCTGTAAATCTTTGCAGGGTGTAAAAGTCACAGTTAATCACTGTGAAATGTGATTCAGGGTTTTTAAACTACTGTAGCAATAGTGACAATATCTGTCTATTAAGTAGAAGAGGCTATTTTTTTACTAAGCTGCTTGTAAATATTACCACATCCGATGAGCACTTTATAATCGTATATTTGTTGTAATTTATTCAGCCACCAATGGATGGCAGTCAAGTCACATACAGTCAGTTTTATATATATATTTCAAACTTTGGTTTTACTTTAGAAACTTCACTTTTCCAAACGTGAACATGTTTATTTAATAGCTTAAACGCTCTCTGCTGTAATATACAGAACGCTTGTGTCACTGTCTTTCTCTTGTTTGTTTGTTTTTTAATTTGAAATGGGCTTGCTTATAAAGTCGTGACTTTTTTATTGTTCATTGCTTGCTATGAGGTCCTGCTACAGCTTTATAAACCATGAATTGTTACTTTTCATTTTTTATTTATTTACATTTCACGCTTACGCATTGATTGATTTTGTTCTTAGTTCTTGCTTGAGCCGCTTGTTTTATCGCAGAAGATTAATCCATGCAGTTTTTTCTGAAATCATTGTTCTGACATGAATCGTACTTTTCAGTAAAGTCTTTGCTGTTGCGTTTAAATCCTGTTTGTGTTTCTTCTTTTTTTATTCACTTGGCTGGGAAATCACCTGTATAAAGTGTATCCTCGGGCAGAACTCTCACTGCCGTCAGCGGAACAGCAGGATCTGGTTAGCGGAAGTACTCCAGTGCGTTGGATGCGTCACGTTGCCCAAGGTCATGACGCTGTGCCTCAGTTGAAAGGGTTTAGGAGAAAGGCTTTTTTTTCTCACTTTTTGTGTAGTCTATTTGGGGACTTACCTGTGCAATTTAATAAATATGGAGACATCGAAATCAGAGGGCACAGTTACATGAATGTTTTCAAAATGACAAGAAAAACATTTTCAGGTAGAAATGGAATAGTGACAGCAAACGATGTTAGTGAACCCTGACTACTGCATTGAATATAACCTAGTGCAACTCATCCCCGCCACGGCTCTGTAGCTATTGTGAAACTTGCGCAGTCCAGGTTTCATTGCGTCAGAATCAACTTGAAAGATTAAAATAAAAGCACGGGGGTTACATAACTGAATTTCCATACATTTGCCGTTTGGCGTTTTCTCTCAATTAAAATAACAATGATTGGATTTTTTTTCTTACACATCATCAAATAAAGAAATGTACAAAAGTTTATGTCATTTCACTGCACCTGCAACCTTCCTGTGCTTCACTGCTAAGAGAGTGCGCCACGCACGTGACGAGCGCATCCACCCACGCACAAAGAAAGCGCTTATCAGACCAGCGCACACTCTTAAATAATAAGACATGCAAATAAGAGCGCAAAGTCCGCTGCAGTGTGGACAGTGTGACGGCGGTGCGCGCGAGCAGTGCGCGTAACCGCTCCGCGCCGGTTGGGCTGGAGCGGTGATTGTGGAGAAGACCCGAGAGTTTTGGTAAACCCGCATCGTGGATGAGGAACGCAAGTGAGAAGGGCCTGCTACGCGACTGTGCCATCGGACTATGCCTTACCCAGCTCTGGAGGAGAGCAACAGGCAAAGCATAGGGCGGGAAAGCGCAAGGCGACAAGGAGAGGGGAGCAGGCGGGCGTCTCGTGTGCGCTCCGGAGATGGAGATGACAAACCGCAGCCTGCACGGCGACTCCAAAGTCGACTGCGTGAGCTGCGATGGCCTGATCAGCCGAAACCGTGGGGACTCCGCAGACGTGTCGGTGCCACTGACACTCCCCGGGAAACGGACAACTCACATGGAGGGAGACGACCTTTACAGACTCCGAGACAGAAAATTATTACTGGAGGATAAAAAGCGTCTGTGCGCGTGGACTCTGGGCACCGCTCTCTTTGGGATACTGCTCATGATAATCCACGCAGAAATATGTCCCTATGTTTACACTCCGGTAGGTTTAAGACACGAAACACGTCAGTGTCTTTCAGACATTATCTCCACACCGAAATGCACAGCTTACATTTGAAATTAAATTAAATGTTTAACGATAAAACTTTATCTTGTATAGTTCGCTACCTTCTGTGTCAGCTGCCGCCTCTTATTATGTGGATTCATGTGAATATTTTTCTTAAAAGTTCTTAAAGCCCACGCTAGAAGTGATGTGACACATTGCTCTTTTGCGCATGTTGTAAAGCGTTTAAATGATAGCATCTTTAATGATAGCAACTTTGCATCTGCAAAGTTAGTCCGTTTGTTCAGCCCTTCTCTGGAAAGAGCAGACAAAGCTCTGACAGCAACATTAAGCTCACTTTCTATTTTCAGGAGCTTACTTTTTTATTGTTTGCCCTTGGACTCATGCTCAAATGCTAAATGAACAAATGAACACTACTGCTTCTACCTTAATTCAGAGGAACTAAAGCCTGTAAAGACTTGTTCCACTGCTGGCAAGCAGCACCTCAAATCAATGTCAACCTTTTAATAATACACACCTAGATTTGATTTTTCTTAGAAGCACATTTCAGGACACAGCTTTTCATGACTAAATTCTTGGTTAACAAACAACACTAACCGCTTGCAGCTCCAGCAGCATAATCTGCACCTGGTGTTTGACCGTCCGTGACCCGTTAATTAGTTAGTTCATTTCCAGACAGTCTATTTGGTAGCACAGACTCATGATATTAAGATGCAGATCTCAAGTTCAAGTTCAAGTTCAACTTTATTGTCACTTCAACCATATACAGTTTAAAAATACACAGTGAGGCGAAACAACGTTCCTCCAGGAACCAAGGTGCTACAAGACAAGTTAGTGCAAAAAAAAAAATATATATAATATATCTAGTAATAATATTGTGCAAAAGAGCATTTACAGGTTGGTGTGTGCGATGGTTTGGTGGTGTAGGTCAGTGTGTTTGCGCTTTGTGTTGGTTAGTCAGTCCAGTCTCAATGTTTTGAGGTATTTGAGTTAAGCTGAGTGATAATGTTAGTGTGTGTGTATGTGTGTGTGTGCGTGTTTATCAGTCAGTCCCTTTTTGCTGAGGAGACGGATGGCTTGTGGAAAAAAGCTGTTGCACAGTCTGGATGTGTGTGCCCGAATGCTTCGGTACCTTTTTCCAGATGGCAGGAGTGTGAAGAGTGTGTGAGAGGGGTGTGTCCGATCAGCCACAATGCTGGTGGCTTTGCGAATGCAGCGTGTGGTGTAGATGTCCTCAATAGAGGGTAGAGAGACCCCGATGATCTTCTCTGCTGTTCCCACTATCCGCTGTAGGGTCTTGCGGTCTGATATGGCACAGCTCCCAAACCAGACAGTGATGCAGCTGCTCAGGATGCTCTCAATAGTTCCTCTATAGAAGGTGGTCAGGATCGGTGGTGGAAGCCGGGCCTTTCTCAGTCTTCTCAGAAAGAAGAGACACTGTTGGGCTTTCTTGTGCAGGGAGCTGGTGTTGAGGGACCAGCCGAGGTCCTTCTCCAGGTGTACACCCAGGAATTTGGTGCTGTCAACGATCTCCACAGAGGAGCCGTTGATGCTCGGCGGTGAGTGGTCGCCTCGTGTCCTCCTAAAGTCAACAACCATCTCTTTTGTCTTGTCAACATTCAGAGACAGGTTGTTGTCCTTACACCAGTCTCAGTGGATAACAATGCCAGTCTACACAATCAGCGAATGATTGACCCCCCCCCTCTCGCAGCACATGCCAGTTCCACATGTGGAAAAAAGTTACGACACGTGCTGCAGAACATCAGACCACATCCATGCTGTGAAGTCAGGGATTGATCATGCTGTCAGAGAGTCTCACATTTCTAATGCACACCAGGTACACCGCTCTGTCTGTTACATTCAATGAGGTTGACCTGGAGAAATTATGATGGTGAAACTAAATGTACTGGCATAAATATGAGTTCAGAATTTCAGTTTACAAACATGAACCAAGAACAGGTGCTGTTCAACTGCTCCTAACAGCAGGCATCGGCTTTGGTATGATGGAAATGCTGATGCACTGGAAAAGTGTTCTCTGCCCACAGTAAAAGCATATTATTTTGGAGAGGCTTCAGTTCTGATTTAACCATAGCTTATATAACTCATGCCAGGATTCATACTACTTTTTGTAACTTCATGCAGTGCCAAAGTCATGAATGTGAGCTGCACCATGGACTCTTTTGGGGGGGGGGGGGGTTATCACATAACAGCAGCGTTAATCAAACATAGCATCTATATCTTTCCCTGGAAGTGCACCATATAATATTATTTGTTTTTATGTCATTTTTATGTATGCTGCAGCATATATTTGGAGCGGCTCTATCAAAGTTAGCAATCGTCTACAAAGTTGTATTCAAGCAAACCTTTTTCGTGGTTATGCACAAAAACAAAGCTATTTATGGAACCTTTTTCCACATTTCACCTCTTCCCCTGCAGCATGATTGTTAACAGTACTTCAGGCGATCTTTCCACATCATTTAGTGTATAATTAGAGCGTTTGCATGGCTAGGCTAATGGTCTCTCTGTCTTGACTAAGGTTGTTCTAGTTGCCAGGGGGATGCACTTTGACTTGAATGTGACCTTGTGTCATCTTTTCTGCTGCTTTTTTAATTAACTGGCTTTTACAGTTTGAAACAATTTACATGCACCGAGACTGAAAATGTGAGCATTCGATCATTATTGCAGGCATTTGAGTGATTCTGAGACTACAGGTCAAAAAGAAAGTTTGTGACAGATTGGTCCGCCTGAACATAAATGGGAGATTTTTGTCTCATACAGAAAACATCATTTGGTAGACAGCCCATACATTTTTATAGCATCCTATTGTTGTATCAAACAGCACCTCTCACTAATCATTACTTTGCAGATTATATTTAAACTTAGTCAAAAGCATTCCATGTGCCAAGCAGGTGAAAGTCCTGATAATGAATGTCAATATCATTATCACAACTTTAACGTGGCTATATTTCATCCACTGACTACACAGACGTTTGTTTTTTAAACTCATCACAGCAAAATAATCAGCAGAAATGGATCATCTGATCAAAGGTCAAACAAAATGGGGAGAACATTTTTTTTTCACACACGCAGGGCAGCCACATTTGGTATCCGTGTCCCAATCCCCATAGTGGAAATGACTTCTGTGTGAGCTTTGCTTTTGCTTGATATGGGTCAAAAATGATGTAAATCTTTCTCTTTTTGAATTTGACTTATGTAAATGTAGGCTGTGCAAGCCAGATGTGTGGGTGTGCTGCAAGTACTACACATCCTGTTCTTAAAAATGATGAGTTTAATGTTTCGGTGGTTGCTTTTCCTGTTTCACTTTTATGAATCTACATTGCCTGCAAAGTAGCTGCTGGTAGTGAACATAGGTTTGCATGATTATGCCCTTTGCACTAAGAAACTTGGGAAGTCACTGGCATTCTTTGAAAATATGAGTACACAGCATGCGTATATCAACAGGATGAGCTGGTGGTGAGCTTCAGGCTTGGTAGGTATAATGTAGACATCAAACAAAGGAGGCAGCTTGATTAGGATGGATTTTATTTTGTTTGCTGCTTCCCTTTATTGGGATGGTAGTTTGGAGGTTAGTACTGTTGCATTATGGCAACAAGGTCCTTGCTTCAGATACAGGGTGGGCATGGGGTGGCTTTAAATTAACTATAGGTATAAATGTGAGCATGAGTGATTGTCTGCAACCCTGAACTGGACAAGTTGAAGAAGATAAATGGATGCTTCCCTTTCATTTGGTTGAAAGTTTTGAGGTAATTACTATTATTTCTTTAAACATTTGTTAGCAAATGCTTTAATTTTTTCGCCTACTCTTGATTTAAGACTTACCCAGTAAACATTCACTTTATAATTTTCTGTTTCTAAATAGTATATTCTGAACTCATATGGGCATATGGCACAACAGAGAGATTTCAATGTATATCACCAACCAGACAGCAGGAATGTAAAAAACAAAATGAGATGAAGAGGCAGTCAAAACAAAGCAGCATCTCTCTGACGTTAAGAATGCAAGATTTTTTTTTTTTTTTTTACCTTTTCCACTACACTACTTTTGATCTTGTCTGATATTCTTTGTAAACCCACACTTAAATTTATTGCAGAGAATGTACATGAACGTTAATGAAACCACAGTGGCTAACAAACCAAACTCGAAAACTAAAGTCAGATGCATGTATTATTACTTTGGAAAGTATTTATTTATTACAAAACTCAACCCAGACCGCTGACTATTGCGCTAGATATAGTGTTTTGTTTTGTTTTTTTATATTGTTTTGCCATACCTTGGGTGGCCTGTTCTGGTGACACTGGATCCTCATTTGTCCAAGACCATCTGTCCAAGTCTGTTAACCCAAAGTAGGTTAAACAGGAAAATGTTACAGAAATAATTTTAGAAACTTGGCACGAAACATGCTGTTGAGCTCTGTGTTATGGTGTGTGGTGAAATGTTGAGCTTTTGCGGGGTCTTCTAATTAGTGCTGGATGAATCACAGACGTGATGTGGATGCTACGGGAGAGACTGTGGAAAACAATGTACCTTGCCAATGGACGTCACACCATACCACCTACACACTCAACTCGCCTCAAGTTTGAAAGTTTGTAATTATCTTTTTGTCAGTAAAACCACACTGAACTATGCTTCTTGTGAAAAAGCAAAAAAGCTTCCACTAATACATCACCTGCACTGACATGTATGGCTCAGCATTATAGACAAATATAGGGCCTTTTAAAACTGCTGAGACCAAGGTGATTTGGTTTTTGATTCATCACGTGACACCGTCTCAATTTTACGATGGAGCAAAGCATTATGGTGTGAGTATCTGAGCCTGTAACTGCTTGTTCCGTGGAATGGAAAGTATTTAATTACAAGCACACATTACTTTAATTAAGTGGTTTTGTATGTATTTTTTGGAGTTCACTGTAGAATCAGTAACTCCTTTTTCATTAGGACTAATTACTGTAAATTATGTGAAGCTCATTTTGGAAAGAGTCAAAAAGTAGCCTGCAATTGTACTGTTATGTAACAGAAAGACAAAAATTGTTCAATATAATATATTATGGAAAGAGAAATTCCAACAATACATTCATCATAAACAAAAAGGGGGCTAATGTACATTTGAGAAAACATCAGATTGTAGAGACTGATTGGTGACCATGCAAAGTAACAGAAGTGCAGCCATTATTGGGCAGTAATAAAATACATGCAGTTTGGCTAGTAGCTTTTTGATTTGTTTTTACTATTTTGTAGTTGTGGATAGCATTTCGTGTTTTATAAAATTGAATATCTTAGGTCTAGTATTATTTTTTAACCTGGTGAGTGAAATACTCCCATCTGGGCAGTTTCTGGAAGGCAGGTGTTTGACTGACAGCCATTGTATACAACAGCAAAATGGTTATTCCTACTCTTTCCCAAGAATAGTGGGGAATTTTATTTTTTATGTTTGTTTTTGATCATTGAACAATTTGGCACTTTTTTCCAAACAAAGCAATTGACCGATCCCTCCACTGGCATGAAACCTTTTTTTTTTTATTATACTTTGTGAATACAATCCTAATTCCAAAAAGGCTGGAATGTTGTGCAATATGTAAATAAAATCAGAATACAAAGACTATGAAACGTTTTTTTTCATGAAAAATGTTACCTCGTTTTGAATTTGATGGCACATCTCAGAAAAGTTGGGATGCAGGCAACAAAAACAGCTGGAGGAGCATTTTGCAGCTAATTAGGTTAACCACTAACAAGTCAGTAACATGACTGGACATAAAACAAGTCTAATCTTAGAGAGGCACAGTTTTTCAGTAAATATGGGCAGTTGTCTACAAATCAAAAAAGAGTGGCTACAATGTTTTGAACATTTCAGAATAACGTTCCTCAACATAAAATTCTAAGGATGTTGAATATCTCATCATGTACAGCATGTACAGTCATCAAAAGAATGTGAGAATCTGGAGAAATATCTGTGCTTAGGGGACAGAGCATCTATTGTTAATAAAATATCAGTTTATGAGATTTACAAATCATTACATTCGGTTTGTAGTTACGTTTTACAGGGCCAATCTTGGAATGGGGGTTGTGTTTTATTATTATTTATGTATTTTTTCCACTGTGATGGACTTATGACATGTCCTTCTGGTGTCCTGTGAGAGCTGCAATAGGTCCCAGGCTCCATTGCAAACCTGAGCTCTGCAAGCATTTAAGACAATATATTGATAGATTTTTTTTCAGATTTTTTTTCAGTGGATTCTTTAGTTTAGAAAGATGAAAGGATAAAATTTACAGTGTCACACAGCAGACCAAGACAAAGACGTGCGTTCTCTTCACAATGCCTCAGAATAAATGAATTTTCCTTAGATGAAACAAAGCCAATCCCCGTTTTGAAATCAAAAGAAAAATGTCATATACAGACTGCACCAAGGACAAACTTTTTTACTGCAAATGGAAGAATTTGACTCTACCTGAGGAGCATGTTAACAGTCTGGAACCCATACTGGCTAACAGTAACCATATGTAGCAAGTTTCTGTCCGTTGAGAGCTCTTATTGTGTCTTTTCTTTTTTTTTTTTTTTGTGCATATTTAGACCAAGAAGAAAAGAATGTTCTGATATATATTTATATATATATATATATATATTAGATAATTAAAATATTGTGGTTAAAAGAAACATATTACAGCAACTTTTAAAAATTATTAGTTATTTATTTTTCATCTTTCATCCCTTTATGGTCTGGTTTGATGTAATTTCAGGATATTGTTTTTATTTTAGGTGGATTTCTAGTAAAATGTTGTTTTTTTTTATAAAACAGGTGGATGAAGGAACACTAAAACATAATTTCAGCAAATAATTTCTCATACTCTAGACTTAAGAAGTCACTTGGATGAGTGAAGAAACATTTCTCCCACTGAAAACGCTGTCCACATGAAAAGAATCCACTTATTGGGTTCTCATTCTCTAGGTTTTTTTTTTTTAAATTAAACTTCATTCTGCACACTTAATACTCAACCTGGCCTGGACATGGCACCCCTGGCACACTGGTTTGTGTGCTGTGACATGTTTTTCAAAAAGCTGGTTTCCTATTTACACTTTGGCATAATCAGATTGTTTGTTGTGGGTTTTCATGCTTTTTGAAAAAACTGACCTGATTTCCAAGTCATTTAAATATAATTGATAAAGACAGGAGAGTTTAATGCACTAACATTGCATATCAATCAATCAAAGCTTTATTCGTCACATGCAGGTTGCCCTGCAGTGAAATGCCCCCCCCCGACCTTACACATATAGCACAAACATTACATAGGGATACAGGTCGGAGATTGGCAGAATCAGAGAAAAAACATTGAAATGTACACTACAATGGGGAAAGTACAAGAGGAAAAAAAGAGACCCCTACTCATGCTATGCTTCCATGGTAGGACAACATGAGAACAGGAAACAAAAAAACTCCTCTGCACAAAAAAGCACATAAATGTCCACAGCACAACATTGTGAAGACATGACAAGCCACAGGGGTGGGTGGGGGGTGAGGAGTAATCCGAAGCGAACACAGCAGCCGCCCTGCACAGCGCTACCATTCCAGCGCGGCACACAGACCCGCCGTGTTCCCTCGCAGGAAACAAGCATCGAAGGCGTTGGAAAGGGAGGGGGGATGAGTGAGTGCCTATCAGTGTAAGTGTATGTGTGTGTGTGTCCATAGTTCAGCTGAGATATATGTTATTAATGATATAAATCAATGGGGTAAAAGAAGAAATCAAAGATATATTTGGTGTGTGTGTGTCTGAGAGAGCGTATATTCATATGTCTTGATGCATTCTCAATCATCCAGGTAAGTAAATCTCCAAAAGTTGATTCTGTTGAACAGATGAACAGAATCAACTTTTGGAGACGTGTGTGTGTGTGTGTACTTACTTTAAAAAAGACTTCTTATTATGGACAGTGGGTGCCGTCATATTGCCTGCTCAGGCTCCTCAGAAGCTGATAGAGTATGTCCTAATTTGAGCGTTCACCTTCCTGCTCCGCTATCTGGCCTTCCTCCACCTCATCTCCTGATAGCTCTAATCTGACTCTCCTTCCACAATTCTGAGTTTAATCTTTTCTGTCTCTCCCTGCCCTCTTCTTCCTGAAATAGGCTGAAAATATGAGGTAGTAAGTCCTGCTGTCCACTTCAAAGGAAACTAAATAAAATGCTTTGTTTCAGAAGAGATAATATCACTGGGCATTTCTGAAATTCTACTAAATCAAAGTTAAGACTAATTGATGAAATGATTTCGTTTATGGGAGTAGAATCACAATATCTGCAAAAAATGATCACTTAATCTCCCTTGTGGTCATAAAATGTAGAAGCTGCAATTCCTGTTATTTTGAAAAGAAAATCCATTTGCTCTGTTTGCCAAACAGACACAAATATAGCATCAATAGAAAGTGCATTATGTCCTCTTGACATTGCAGCAGGACTCGTATAGATTGCATAAATGGCCTTTGACGTAGAAGTCAAGTACTTGATTTGCATGTAAGTGTTTTCGCTCAGTGCTACAGAAGGGACTAGCAGCTATCCAGTTCTTGGACTATATCAAACCTTGATATATGAAAACATGAAAAGCAGTGAAATTTTAGACATTGCAGAAGAACAGCTGTGTTTTCATCACTCACGGTTCTGTTTTCTCTAACTCTATCTGTTTTCTTCTCAGGGCTCAAACATTGCATTGATCATCAACTGCTCCATCAGCCTGTCAACTGGGTGTCTTCTGATCCTCATTATAGCTTTCCATTATAAGGACATCCAGGTGAGTATGCTTTTTATGTTTTTTGGCATCGCTTATTGAACTATTACTTATTGTAATTCAATGTAACTCAGCATTAGTTTGGTTAAAATTCAATTTTTTTAGAGATACTTAAAGGCAGCTTTTTAAAAAGCCCCTCTCAGGCCATGTCTGGTAGCCTCAACACTGATTGTCTGTGATATTTGCTGCATGCAGGAAAACCCCAAATAAAAATCTCAGCCCACACAGGCATGCGCAATATTGCAGCTGTAATGTTTTTCCAGTCTACGTGGCTTGCTGCCGATTTGTGTGGGAATTTAATATACATGAAGGGATTTGGTTGAAATTAAACAGAGTAAACATTCTTTCATTTCCCCTCTTGCAGTCACAGCATGCATGTTTAAGAGTAGTAACAACAACAAGTACAGAAAGAACTGTGTGTCTGTTTTGTAACAGTTTCTTTCATTTTTGCCTGCTGGGTTTGTATTCTTACCTACAGAGTGTTTAGTTTGGTCATAAGTCGCGTGTATCTGATACAAGAGGGGTACTGTCCAAGTGTGTAGAGGAGATAAGGAAGGACAGGCTTAGGGTGGGGACTGATATAGAGACAGTGTGCAGTGATGCATGATGTAACTGGTGTCAGAAGTGGCAGGCTAAATCATCCAGACCGTCTCAAAGTGTCTTAGTTGGTGGATTAAAGACAAAGTAATAATTAACAAAATGATGAAAGAGGAAGTTCTAAGAATGTCCCTGCTTCACTTTCTTAAACAAAATAAAGCTGCAGATTGAAGAAGTGGAAATATCTGAGTCACAATTTCAATACACATTCATAGTTTATCTCACAGGCTTCTGTCAAATATTTCTGGTTCAAATCTTTAGCGGGCCAAAAATAATTTTCTTATCATTTCCCTTTTAGCACAGCCCAACTATCGTATACTTGCAATCTTTCCCGCTTATAATGCAAAGTATGCATGTCGTAGTAATCCACATAATGAGATTATACTATGCGTATCCCAAAGTATTTTGTTCTTTCTAACAACTTTTTATTCCCCATCATAACTTTGCTGAGGCAATTGATAGAAATGGAAGTCATATAGTTAAAAAACACATCAGCAAAATGAAAGCACCCTGCTAATGTCATTAGCAAATATTGTAGGCAAATTCAATTCAGTTTAGTTTTATTCATATAGCACCAAATTATAACAGCAGTCACCCTCAAGTGCTTTATATTCTAAGATAAAGGCACTTTCATAATACACAGAAACCACAACAATTGGGCGACCACTTGTGAGCAAGCACTTGGCGACAGTGGGAAGGAAAAACTCCCTTTAAAACAGGAAGAAACCACCGGCAGAACCAGGCAGAAGAGAAAAGAAGAAAAAAAAACAGACTATGGAAGACAGCCAGAGATGAACAGTAACTAATGCTAACTAATGATTAAATGCAAAGTGATGAATAAACATATAGTAAGTGAAATAAAAATGGAAGATGAAGCTAATGACAGAAGCTTTGGAGAAAAAACATCACAGATTTTATTGACACCATATTTACATACCATCATTACATTAATTGCATATCCACTGTATGAGAAGAAGATGCAACTGTAATGTTATTGTCTTCCATCTCCAACTGCACTTTGATCAAATTCCTTTCTATTTTTACTCTTTACTGTCCTTCCTCATCTCTCAGCTGTTCATCATTGACCACAACCAGGTGGACTGGCGTATCGCCATGACCAGCCACAGGATTATTGTCATCACCCTGGAGCTGTTAGTTTGTGTTATCCATCCTGTTGGATCATACTGGGGGGTGGGCCTCCATGTGAACTCCTCTTCCACCGTTCCCACTCCATCTCCACTGTGTGTTTCCAGCCACCACGGCGAGACCCTGATGGACATGGAGCTGCTGTTATCAGTGCTGATGTTCCTCCGCTTGTACTTGGTGCACAGAGCCATCTTGCTGCACAGCAAAGTGCTGCTGAGTGCCTCCTACAGGAGCATAGGCTCACTCAACAATATCAACTTCACCTTTCGCTTTGTTCTCAAGGTACTGATGAACAAACACCCAGCACGCATGCTGCTAGTCTTCATCCTGTTCTTCTGGCTCACTGTGTCCTGGATGCTTACACTGTGTGAGAGGTATGAAGCACAACTGAGACTTTGTGTAATCAAACTGATTCATAATCGCATTAAACTGATTTTTCATTTGCACGAATGCAGGCATTACAATAACGAACCAAAGATTTTCAATGACAAAATGAAAGTTTTCTCATAAAAAAAAAATTAATTAGCTCTTTTTCTTAATCTCTCTTCCATCTTCACCCAGGTGTCAACTGACTATTATACACAGAAACACCAAAATGCTCTCCAGTAGTTTAACATTCCTCTTCAGGGTTTGATAGTCAGTTTGACTTTCTGGTTCAAGATGGATTTCCAATAAATGATTTCATAATTCTCCCCTAACAAAATTCTTTTTGACGTCTGCCAGCTAAATGTCAGCCTGATCCTCTGCAATCTGCCTGGCTGTTTAAACAGCGTGAGGTCATTTGTTCGTTTGAACCTTAATGGGAGGTTTGCCTTCAGTTTTCCACTTCTTTCTCGCATTCGTGTATATTTTGACATTTTGATTTGTTAGAAGTAATAAAAGAGCTTATTACTGATAGCAGATAATTTCACCAAATCTGTCAACACGCAACCATTATGCTAGCTGATTACTAGATCCGTGAGCCAGACGGATAAAATGATATGTTATCTAGCTGTGAGGCTTCAGCAAAGTTTATATTGGGCTTGTACTTTTGATGTTTTACAAGTTTATACTGGTTTCGACTTCCCGAACTCCTGAGTGCTGTAAAAAAATCTGCACTGATAAGGCGGTTTGATTAGTACGCCACACCTTCATCAAACAGACTGTGTTTGAGATGTTAAGAAACAAAATGAAGAACCTCAGAGAGTCAGGGAGAGTGTCACAAATAAACTTATCCATTGCATCACTTCAGCTCTTAATTGTATTTGGTGATTCACTGAAATAGTTAAATATAAGAAGGGATTTAGCCTGTAACTGTATCTATAAACAGGTTTCTGGATTAGACTGATATTAGTCAGAATTATCAGCTGCTACTTATACTTATACTCCAGAGCAGTTGTTGAATAGGATTAGAGAACTAATCCTATTCAACAACTGATATTAGAAAACAAACAAAGAAACAACCATACATACAAAAAAAAAATGTTTTCTATCTCATACAGTTTCACAACTGGGGGGTGGGGTTAATTGTGGTAATGTTTATTTTTTAACTCAACTAATACCTCTTTATAATATGTTTCATTACACTTCAGTCTCAGTGCTACGTTGTTTCCCCTGCAGGCAGACCAAAGAATCAACAGGCCATATGGATACAGCGCTGTGGCTCATAGCCATCACCTTCCTCACAGTTGGCTATGGGGATGTGGCACCCAAAACCAACTGTGGCAAGGCAGTGTGTCTCTTCACTGGAGTCATGGTAACTAAGCTGATTTGAGAAAATGTAGTACTGAAAATGATTTTAGATTCACATAAAAACTAAGGGCATACTGAATAAAATAAAACACACAATGCTTGTTCTTCATCAAATGATTGTTTTGGCCTTGTATCAGACAGTGTATGAAAAAGGGAAAAGTGTAGCATCTTTAGCATAGCATCTTTATTTTTAATGCACTTTACATCCAACAATGTTGGCCAAAGTGCTACAAATATAAAACAAAGAGAAAACAGTTTAAATTACATATAGAATACCTTAAACTTAAAAAAAAAATAACAATTGATAACAAACATATTAAGAGACATCAACAAGTCCTGCTGTGTACAGTAAGGCCCAGAAGTATTAGAACAAAGACAAACATGAAGATTTTCAGCTTTAATTCCAGAGGTTTAACAAAGGTATTCCATGAGGAATCACAATCATTTATATACAACTTGATGAACTTGATGAAGTTAGACTGCCTAAATTCTAGCACCCAGTCGCGTTCAAAGTTTGGTGTTTGTGAAGTGTGCAGTCTCATTTAGATGTTTAATCTGGCAAAGTTTAATCTGGCTTTATTGTTCTTGAGTCTAACCAGTGGTTTGCACCTTGTTGTAAATCCTCTGTAATTCCATTCAGTGAGTCTTGATATTAGACTTTGTCAGTGTCTGCCTCCTGAGGACTGCTCTAGATGTTGTGAAGAGGATTTTCTTATCGATGGTAATAATTCTGTAATCATGCACTTTAGTTGTTAGTGGTCTTTCAGGGCATTTGCTTTGTTACTGAGATGACCAGGTCGTGCCTTCTTTTTAAGACTGTAGCAGGATGTTCACAGCTTTCATTATCTCCCTGATTACTTTAATATGTTTTTTCAGCCCAATGATGGCCTCCTGTTTGCTGTTTACAGGAAGCATTCAGCAAATGCAAATTCAACAATTTGAATCAATTTCAAATCTGTTATCTGCTTATTTTGTCATGGAATAAAAAGGAAAAAGACCTAATTCATCTGAAACTACTTGGCATTCAATTTTCCAATTATTTTTGAGCCTCTGAAAATTAGGGAATGTGTATATTGTAATTCTTAAATTCCTTAATTGAATACTTTTGTTATACTCCTAAAAGTTTGTACTTCAGTCGCATCTTGACTGTTTGAATCAAAGAACTTTGTGGTGATGTATGGAGACAAAATGATAAAAACTGTCTCACTGTACAAACTGTTATCTCCTTACAGTAGCTGTGAGACAAAAACCCTCAATTCAATAGGGAGGCACAGGGAGTGGAGTTTTTTTAATCTTTGCTTTGCTTGTCTTTGTTACCACTGAAACCACCCGACACACTTTTGAGTGCAAAAACAGACAATAACACACAAAACCAAGAGCTTCTGTCACTGTTTTCACTTTGTCACACTATGTTGTCTCTAAATAGGTTGAATTTTCTGTTATCTTCCATTTTGTTTCATTTCTTCTCTGTTCTGTCACACTGTATTACATGTTGATTTCATGGATAGCATGAAATCAACATGCTATCCATGTTGATTTCACTGGAGGACTTCCTTTTGCGCAATTGATTTCATTCCTGTACTGTGATCTATTAGCATCTTTTATCGTCTGCTAGGGTTTATTATGTTTTATCGAATCCCTTCTCCGTGTATTTTAGCGTCATTTGTTCTACTTCATTCTACCTTCTCACCCTTAATGTTCTGTTCCACGTGTTTGTTTCATTCCCTTCTGTTCCACTGCAACAACTATTCATCCATTTTCCTATTTCATTTTTCCTATTTCATTTTTCCTATTTCATTTTCAGGTCAGTTCAGTTTGGTTCAGTTCACTTCTCCGCTGTTTGCAATCCAGCCTATTCTGCACTGTTCCACTAGTTATCTTTGATACATTAAATTCTTCTTGCTTGAATGCCTTCCTTCCCTTGTGTGTGTGTGTGTGATTTCGATTGCAGCTGTAAGTTGACACAGTGTACTTCTGCAAGACCTTGATATTACCAGGCGCTCACATGAAAAGACTGAGGGAGGGAAGCTGTCAGCATGCAGTGTACCCTGTGCAGTTGCACAAAGATCTATGTGAAGTGTGATGGCTCTGCTGAGTGTGCCATAGTGTCTCAGAGAATTACAGCCAGGTTTAAGGTTTTTCATGTGTAAAAGAGCAAAAAAGGACATATATGAACATCTTAAAGTGAGATGTTTTTCTTAAAACAAGTTCGTTTTTTATGTTAATGCAAAAATGTTGGTAAGTGAAGACTGAAAAAAAGCTGGAGGGAAAGGTCAAGTGAGGGCAAGCAAGGAGTGGCTCCGTGTTTGAAATGGCAACACATTTTGCTGCTGCCTTGAATTCTGGTACAAGCAGATAAGAATCTCGGCCATGGCTCTGGATGTGGGCACAAGTCCGGTTTAGACACCTCTGTGACAGAGTGGAAAACAGTCCTCCCAATCTTTCCCTCTCTCTTTCTCCATCTCCCTTGTTTTCATTAAGTTCCCCCCTTATAAGGCAAAACTTTCCACCATATCCATTTTAGGTGGTTTATTGCCTTTGGCACCACTACAACAGGAGGGTGTGCCAACCTGTGCCCAGGGTTTGGAAAAAAATAGATTTCCCACTCCCATCAGCAGCTCTGGGAGCTAGAAACTTGGGGTGATACTCACACCTGTAATATGGTTGAAAGCTTCAATGTTCAGCACTTTGGCCTCTGTCCAGCTATAACTCAATTTGCAGCTGTTTTAAGGAGTTGACACCACTTTTTGCATCCCATCCCTGTGTGAGGATGGATCCAAGGAAAGAGTTTGTACCTCCCAGGTTTAGCAGACGATGTAATGATAGATATTTTGTGGCTGGTGGAATGAAGGATAAATATATCTCTCAGAACTCTGGCTCAAGCTTTATTGCTCATGCTTGGTCTTTCTCTCTCTCTCTCTCTCCTCTCTTTCTAATGCAAGCTGAAAAGTGGAAAACAGGTAAAAACTGGTTAACTTTTATCTTTATTCGTAATGGATATGAGTGCAGTGTTTTGTCTCTGTCTCCACTGATACATCTTTTTATAGATGTGGATGTGTTTTGCTTTGAGACCCATTCGAATATTCACCATCATTATGTATTTCCCTATCCAGGAATAGCGCTAAGCTATTCTCAGAGGAAACCCACACTATTTTAGTGCCACTGAGGCCCGTCTAAGCATTGAACTTTTTGTGTAAATTTAGTTTTGATTTATTAGATGGAAGTACAAGGATCAACACTGAGTTTTCTGAAGAAGTTCTTTCCTTAGAGGGTAATGGACACGTAAAAAGACACGCTGGCCGCTGTCATTGAGCTTAACTTGCAAATTCAGGCTCATCAGTTTTGTCTCAGTATTCTGGATCAGTCTTACACAATCGCTGACGATCTGTTGAGACGACAACAAAAATACTAAAAGCTCTGTGTGTCTTGGGTTTTAGGGTGTTGCCTGCACCGCCATGCTGGTTGCAATCGTTACAGAGAAGCTGGCGCTGAACAAAGGAGAGAAACATGTGCACTTCTTCATGATGGATATCCAGATTTCTAAAAGGGTAAGAGCATGCAACAATTTTCTGCAAACCTGTATAAACACACAGTAATCAGCCGGCATGCCTTTTTTTATCAAGTTCTTTCTTTTTTTGTTTTTTTCATTGCTTCTATTTGAAATATTCTGTAGTGGGTCATGTGACATTTGCATGTATGGGTCTTTTCCTGCTTATTATTCTTTTACTTCAAAGTTGATATTTGTGGTTTTGCTTGTTTTCCCCCTGGAATCGCTGCAAATCATATATCCTTTGGGCTACATGAAGTAGGTTAGTAGTAGCTATCGGTAACTGTTCATACCCACATTCAGTGTGCAGATTTGAGAACCATTTAATTTAGATAATCCCTCACAATGAACACCATGTCCGTGTTTGTTGCTGTCAGAGTCAATGGGACAATGTGTGGTAATGCAGTTGTAAGAACAGAGCAACTGGAAGTCTGTGCTGCATTGCCACACAGCATTGATACAACAAACTAATACACTTTGGTATGCTTTGTATACTTGGTATTCTGGGCAATAAAAAGGAACCCACAAGAAAAGGAGAATTTGAGTTTTTATGGTTCGAAATTCTGTGAAAGTTTAAAGAAAATATTGTTTACTAATAGTTAAATATAAATGACATCAACAGCTCTCTTGTCCAACAAAAAATAATCTTGATAACAATTTATGTTAATATAAAAGTGTAACACATACATTTTCTGAGCTGTGTTGAAGTTCTCATAAATAGTGGCTCTAATTTTTGTAGCATTTGCATGAAAATTTTTGTGCAACAATCCAATAAACATGTTGTAACCATCAATTACCCTCCCTCCCATCACTGGTAGCTGCAGTGTTGTAAGCCAAACAAGAGACAGGATAAAACGGATAGAGATGTCAGGATGGATGAGTCACTGCTTTCCATGTTGCATGCACGCTTTGGTGTTTGATTCCTTTACTACAGGATTGTGTGGGAAAAGAGAAGGGAGAACTGCCGGGCTCTTGATGTCCTTTTCAAGGCGTCAAACAGAGGAAATAATCTTATCTCTGTCAGGAAAGAAACTTGTGTCACTTCAGGCCTGTGCAGCAGCGGGCAGGAAACTGCTGACGCGTGTGTTTTGCTTTTAAGGGTGTCTGAAAGTAAGTAGGAGAGGAGTGTGGTTGCAAGTGTCTGCTTGTTGATGGGAAAAAGGGAAGTTACAAGAAATCATTTTCAGTGTCTTGGTAATACGCAAAAATGTGTAATGACTGACAGATTGTGCAGGCTTGGTTTAAAGCTGTGTTTTGTATAAAGCAGTACAGCTCCCCCCCAAACCGTGTAGCAATGTCTGACTGAAGTAGAAGCACTGCTTTGGAGGATACAACCATTTCCTCTCTCCTGGTGGCTGCATCCTGTCACAAGGTGCATCTTTATGCCTCGCTTTTGGTTGTTTTGGTTTGTGTGTGTGCATGTGCATGCATCCTCCTGAGCTTACTGGTGCAGTCCAGATTTACACTGATGGGAACAAGGGAAGACATCTGGATGCAAAACACTGACAACCTCTATTAATAACCCTCACAACAAGGTCGTAGTGACATCATCACAGGGTAGTTACAGTGATTTGAGCAGGAAGGTAAACAGACATGAATAGAATCAAAGAAAAAACAAAACAAAACAGGAGAATACAAGCGAAATCTAGAAATCTCAAGTTCCTAGTTTAGCCGTTATGGCCTGTTTTATAAATATCTGTATATAAGACTCACTGACCATAACAGCCACTATCTGAAAACAGCATCATTGTACAAAAGGGTGGAACAGGAAAGGCTAGCTGGATTTCATCAGCTGGCCTGGACGATGTGTGCTGTACTAAAATCTTTAAAAGTTAACAGTTAGCGGCTCTGCACGAATTTTATCAGTCGAACATCCAAAGTTGATCGATATGTGCTGTCACCACATTTCTGTATGTTTAAGCAGTCAGTTCAAATGTTTCTTTTCCCAGATCCGCCATGCTGCTGCTAATGTGCTAAGAGAATGCTGGCTTCTTCATCGTGCAAACGTGACAAAGGGCAACCGCGGTGAGCACAGAAAACACCAGAGATGCCTTCTGGAAGCCATCAGAGTGTGAGTTACTGTATTGCAAAATAATACCTTCAGGCGGGGTGTCTGCGTGCGTGTTTCAGTCTGTGTGAGGGGTGTACAGTATGTGGGTGGTGGTTTGTGTGCCTTACATGTGTATTTTATGGGTCATTAACTAATTGTCAACATGCTCGGAGTAACCAATTTAAAGATGCTAATTTAGATTACTAATTAGATTTGTTTGCCTCTTTTATGTGGACAGGATATGTGTGAACAAGTGTCTGTTCTTCCTGGCAAGTAAATAAATAAAAGGCCCCTTTTTTAAATGATTATTTGAAGTTTTTGACAATAACTGACAACTATTGTGCAAACCTTTCGGGAGATACTTTTAAGAAGAATCACTTTTTTTCCTCCATAAATTGTGTCTGCTTGTAATTGAACAAGTTTCTCTTCTAAGAACAAGTGGATTACACAAGACAGGATGTCCGAAACGCTGATCATGTGGTACATTATCCTGACAACAGCAATACATGTGTGAGAATATGTCAGCCTGTGTGAACGGGGTCGTACTTCCTGCTTTGAACTGATCTAAACTATTATAAATAAACCCTGTGTGGAAAGTGTGAGAAGAAGGCCCCTCTCTACTCTAAGAGTAGAGACCAGGTGCTTGATTGCAAAATTGGTTTTCATATGTCTTTGTTAGCTGATTGTCTGGATTATCTATTGAAGGAACTAAATTTAGACCTTTTCCACATTCGCCGCAAACCTTCTAGTAATGTTTTATAGCATTTCAACAAACTCAGCATGACTCCTTTAATACTGAGTAATTGAATACTTGATTGTCAGAATATTCCTCAAATCAGAGTTTCTGTAAGTGTTTTATCTCAGTGTAGTCACTCATATTGGACGATCAACACTTCACAGCATTTATTTTGTTTACATTCCTGTGCCTCAGGATAGCATTTAAAATACGGTCTAATAAAATACAGTTTGAATTTTTCCACGTGTCTCAAAAATCACATTTACAGTTGTTGGGGTTTTTTTTAACTTCACAGATTTCGGCATTTACGCCTTAAACAAAGAAAACTAAGAGATTACGTCAGTGAGATGGTGGATCTCCCAAAGGTAAATAACAGCACATATGATTCACTGTAAAACTCCATTTATTTACACTTACAGGCCATTACATTTGGTATACATGTTCAGTCGCTCTGTAATGCAGATCTCTAATCAGCCAATCACCTGACAGCTACTCAGTGCATTTAGGCTTGTACGTCAGGTCCAGGCGACCGGCTGAAATTCACACCAAGCATCAGAATGGGGAAGAAAGGTGATTTAAGTGACTTTAAAACAGGGTTGTTGATGCCATACCGGTTAGTCTGCATATTTCACAAATCTGCTGTGATTTTCCCACACAGTCATGTCTAGGGTTTTCAGAGAATGCTCTGAAAAAAGGAAATATCCAGTGACCAGCAGTTCCCTGGCCACTAACTCCTTGTTGATGTCAAAGACTGAGCAGACTGGCAACAGTAACTCAAATCTCAAATAACCACTTTTTACAACCAAGCTATGCAGAAGAGCATCTATGAAAGCACAGCATGTTTAACCTTGAAGCAGATGTGCTACAGTAACAGAAGACCACACTGGGAGTGACATCTGCCAGCTATGAGGAGGAATCCGAAATTAAATATTGCTGTTTGGGGTTTCTTAGATAGAGCAGATAAATGCATACAAAAAAAACTGGATGATGAGATTTTAATTTGTCAGAAGTGAACAGGCACAGAAAAGGTTTCCATGAGGAAAAAACACATTAAAAAGACATCACCTAGTGAGAGTCACAAATGTAATTCTGGAGCGCTGTAATTGCTGGAATTATATGAAAATGTGCCCAGTTTCACTAAATAAGCCGTTCTATGGTTACCTTACAGTCAGTTACGGTCTAACAATCTACTCCTGCTTACTGACTGAGTGCAGCTGAGCCGCAGCATAAAAAACAAACAGCTTCAAACAAAACAAAAAGCGATCCAAATGTTTTTGTCTGATTCCCTCAAAATCACTGTCAATCAGTCAGTAATCCACACAAACTCTGCAACATACTTTTAAAATGTATCTGCACAGAGTTCAGTAACGTTAGACTTTTGGTTCTAGTTTGAACTCCAAGTGTGTTTTCTTTTCAAAGCCAAAATATTTGTGTTGTGTGGTGGATTTCAACAGATGCAGATGATTATGTGCGACCTCAGTGCCAACTGGAATAACTCCTATCGGGAGCTGGAGCAGCGAATCCTCTCCATGGAGCAGAAGCTGGACGAGCTGAGTCGCTGCTTCCAACAAACGTCTGATCTGCTGTCTCAGGTTGTACGTCACCGCAACCCAGAGATCAGGTAAACAATACTTACAGATGCCAGTGTCCCTGCACAGATCTGCTAAAAAACACACTGTAAGATGTCATATATCATACGTATATTCACTTTGGAGAATAACAAAATTATTTTGTTGGGGTTTTTTTTGTAGGTGACACGACTGCACGCAGTTGTTAAAAACAGTCCGTAGTGTTTTCATCTGAAGTATCCACGAATCCTCTCCAACCAGAGCTGCTTTAGACTCTTAACATGCTGAACCACTTGGAGGACTGGCATACTCACTAAAGATCATCTTTTGGCCCCATTCTGAGTATACTGCACAGTGACTCACTGCTGTTAAATTATACAGATAAAATAAGACCTAAATTCACTGCTGGGAAATCCGAGTGCATTTTCAGGAAATCTGCTGGGCTTTCAAGCAAAAGGATTGGTGACAGAGCCCAAGAACTAACCTGATCTCAGTCAAGGACTGTGGAGGATCCCTTAATCTGCAATAACATCAGATCTGTAAACTTCTATTTGCAAGATATTATTGATGCTCTACATTCCTAGCTTATTCCTGTGGAATAAGCCATTTTGCATGTTTTAATTTTTGCAGTATTTCAGTGTTAATCCAACCATTTTCCATCATCTGAGACACACAGTGTCTCAATAATTCATCACTGTTGTGCTCTCCTGTAGCCGTTTAAGTAAATCTTGAATGAAAATGTGTTTAACGGTAATAGACTTTGGTGAGTGAAGAGAATGAAGTGAATGTCAAATTAAACTTGATGAAAAGAAAGTTTTATTGCAAACTCTAAGTCGAAGGGATCCCATGACTATTAACTGAAACTTGCAGACTTGCGTCGGCCACAGTTTGACGGAAGAAAAAAAAACATCCAACACTTTACACCTGTTGAAAATAAAGAAACTTCAGTGGCCTTATAAGCTCATCTTTTAGCAATCCAACTGCTCCATCTAGTGGACAATATTAAAACACACAACAATAATCATAATAATAAAAACTACACGACTTTCTTCCTGATAATTTCGGATTCTTCAGCATCTCAAAGGAGCATAACATTTTCAGCTGTATTAAAACAGAAAACAAGATTTAATCAAACCTCTGTACAAATGTCACTAATAAGAAAGCACTTTGTGAGAACAGCTGCAAAACTGGACCAACTCTCTCTCTCTCTCTCTGGAGGATTAACTGGAGTTTTGTTTAAACTTAATCCAGTGCTGGAAAAAAAGCCTCCTTGTTGGCTACCTTTATTTTTATTTTTTTTCATTTTATTTTATTTTTTTTAACTCCGGTAGTTAGTGTAGCAGCAGAAAAATGTATGAGAAACTAAATATGTAACATTTGCACATGGTAAACATGTTAATAACCATCTAAAACATGCTTATAATTCAAAGTCATTTAGAATGAGTGTGTTTATGTTTTTGCTTTATTTCTGTCACTGGAGGACACATTAATTAAACAGACTGGTGACAAGCAGGTGTCATGTGTGGCATATCTATTTTGATTTGTTGCTTGAAGAAATAAAAACTGATCTATTCGTACTTCTGTCACACCGTAGGCTTCTTCGGTTTGTTACTTGTCCTGTTTTTAAGCTGGTGCCATATGTATGCTGAAGGCCTGGGAAACAGTTCTCCGCAGTCACATGTGAAGGGCATTCTGCATGTTCTCTTGACTTTTCTTTTCCACGTGCAGCCAGAGGGAGGTTTTTTTGGAGACCCGCCCTTCAGGTGCTGCGCCAGGAGTTTAGCTCCTGTGAAAGTGTCCCCACAGCTAACACAGATGTAGCTTATGGCCTCCGCGTGCTGAATACAGTGTCTCAGGAGGTGCAGCCTGTGTTTAAAAGCTCGTCCGCATGGGCACTTGTGCGACCGGTGGCCTCGGTGGAGGTACCGGTGGCTGATGATGAGCGAGGGCTGCCGCAGGACAGCGCCGCACTGCCTGCAAGGGTAAGGCGCCTTGGAGCGCCAGCTGCTGTTCATGCGTTTCATCAAAGCCAAGCGATGGCTGTCATTCTCAAACATGGCTAGGATGGTTGGCATTGGTTGTGAGGGGGGGTTAAAGAGCGCACCCTCTTGGTATGTGTCCCGGGGTCTTGAAAGCACAGGAAAAGGGGAATGAAGGTTACTTGAAGGCGGTTGGTTTGGCTGAGCTAGGGCACCATTTGTCCCTGACGTTTGGCCATCACTGTGTGTTCCATTAATGGCCTTGCTCACGAACTTGGTTGACTGCAGCTGGATTTTTGTGCTCTGGGCTCCTCGGTTATCCTTTGCCAACAGTGATGGAGTAGTAACAGTGCACGCCTTGGTGCTGACCACTGACGTGTGAACTTTGGTTACGTGCTCTACTAAATATTTCTCAGAGGTAAAAAGGAATTTGCATATGTTGCATGCTTTCGGCATTGACTCAGAGCAGAAAAGCACCAAAGGCGATTTTCTCCCTTTGGGACACTGGTGGCTATAGTACAAGTTTTTGTGACTGAAAACTTGGCCACAGATGTCACAGGCATACAGAGCCAAGTGGTGTTTCTTAACAGCACTCTCAGTTAGAAAGGCCTTCTTGCACAGAAAGCATTGATATTTTACTCTTACGCCACTGCAGTGCAGCAAGTGGAGCTTAATTGACTTAAACGGACCTCTGCCGCACACAGTGCACATTACACTATTGGCAGCAGGAAAGGGTGCACATGTCGTTTGGGAATCTGGACGGTCTGAAAAATGACCAGAATCATTGGGAAAACTGGAGTTGGAGCGACCATTTGTTTCAGAGTGATCTGGAGGCAGTTTATTAGGTTTAGAGTGTGTCATGACTTCATCTTCAGAAGCAGAGCTTGTTGAATCTTCTGCCATGTCGGAATCACTTTCAGTGCTAAGATCTTCATCATCTGCACCCAGTATGTACGCCACACTGTTTTTAGGCATCTCAGGCTTTATATCAGCTCTCTGTTCAGACCTCAGTGCTGGCAGTGAGTCATGTTGAACAGTATCTGCATTTTGCTGCATTGTCTTCTCATTAGGAGAGCCGTCACTGCTCTGCCTCTTACAAATCAAAGAGGAATCTTCTTGGATAAACTCAGAGTCTGTACAGTGTTTCTCTGCATGCTTGTTCAGCTCCCAGACATTGCTGAAAGACTGATGGCATTTGTTGCAGACAGGTGGCAGATGCGCATTATCCAAGTGTGTAGAGAGTGACGTCAGGCGACGGAAACTAACCTTGCAGATGTGGCATGTGGCTTTGGTATTGTGGCTTTTATAATGTGAAATCAATTTCTTTAAGTTGTGGATGTTCTGCCCACATTCCCAACATTTTGATACCAGGTGCACATCTTCGTCGCTGCTCGAGTCTGCTGACATAACAGTCTGTGAATTTTGAACAGAAAAGACAAAAATCAGTTGAAATAGTCCAGAATATAGCACCTTGTTCCTGCATTTACTTTTATACCTGTGGCCCCAGAGACATGTGGACAATGAGTGGACTAAACATTCTGACATGGTTTGTAGTGATGCACTTTGGTTCGCTCAGAGTTCTCTTTAATTGGGCTTCTTCTGTTAGCCATTTAGCATGAAACCAAATCATGGGGAAAAGCTACAAGTTTACCAACTCATCAACTGATTTGGACCAGAGAAAACAAACCACAGGTGTGAACATGCTCCTAAGATTTACAAACACTGTCTGAAATGGCTCAAAAACAAATGGTTGAACCAGATTTTCTAATGAACCATACGTTGGTGAATAAAAGATGGACCGATGGCTAGCTCACAGCACATCAGTGACCGTGAGCTAAAGTTCAGCCTCACACACCTGCTCACATGGCTGCAGGCTTTTCGTTTGTATTTATGATGTGTGAAGACATAAAACATTGTATAGAAGAGACAGAAAAATACATCAATAAGACACTGAAATATTAACCATTGATGAGGCCACAAGATTAGAATTTTTACAGTAGCCATTTTAGTTTTTTGAAACCAGACTGATGTGAAATGGTAAATGTTAATGGCACTAATGGAAACCAGAATTAACTAAATTAACTTTTTTTTAAATCAGGTGATTTGCCCCCTGTTGGCCATTAGATGAGATGGTTCAATGAATGATTAAGGAACTTTAGCACTGGCTTCACTTTTCAGAACCGGAAGCTACATCTATCTTTTTTATTCAGTTAAAGAGCTTCTAATATGTCAAAAATATAGTGTATAGTTTTTCAACCTTATTGTAAAGCAAAGCTGCCCAACCTTTAAAGTATTTGTGGCATTTTTTTTTTATTTGCACAAGTTGGTAGTCTGTACTTGCAGTTTTATGCCCTAATGGAATTAAAGTTAGTTAACAAACTTCCATGCTTTATTTCAAGAAGAGCGCGAACCCTAAGGTAGTCAAGTGGCAATCTGTGAGGCAGAAAAATTAAGTCGTCATGGAAATGCTAAAAACTAAAGTTACTCTTGTTGCCAGCTGATCCACTTTCCAAACACTCTGGTATTAAAAGTCCTAAATTTGTTCTCAAAAGACAGGTAGAGAAAAACTGTTTCGACTTCCATTAGTTCCCCTGTTTACTGCAACTCCAAAATAATATGAATATTTTTGTAACTCAACATCGGGTGGAGCTAGAACAGGCATTTGCTTCCACATCCATCTTTTACGTGCAGTCTATTGGCTTCCACAACTAAATAAGTTAATAATAAATTAATATTTATAACTGAACAAACATTTAAATGCCATCTACATAGCTTAATATCTGTTATTATCTGGAAGCTTTGTTGTTGAGTAAACCAAGGTCTTGGCTAGAAAAAAAAAACAAAGCAAAACAAACACAAAGAAATTAAAATCACCCCCTAAAATTCAAGATATTACCTCTCTCCTGTGATGCTGTGACAAGTATGCACTTTTTCAAAGTACACAGGTTAATAACAAAAATAAAAACAATTCAATAAATTTTTTCAATACTTAAAATAAACATACTTTGTTTAGTAATGACTACTCTTCTCAGGCATCCACACTCCAGTATCACAGTGCCACTTTGCCATTGAACTATCAACATTTGCTGGAAGAAACAACACACGTTCTCTCTTGTGGCTGACTTAATACTATACTAGATGCACTTACCCCGTCCACAAATACCGGTAACAGCAGACGGTTCGTGCAACTCATTTACTGTGAAAATATAAGTAGCTTAACTTGGTATAATGAGCAAATCCAGCTGTAGGTGGGATAAAAAACAGGTCTCCATATTTCAAAGAGAAAAAGAACAATTCACTTTTACCTCGGGAAATCCTCCTGTCCTTTATGGCGTCCAAGATCGCTGTTCCGAACTCATCTACATCCGGTTTGAACCGGAAGAGATGAGCCTCCATCTCCCACAATGCATCGATGTGCTTTACCCACTGAGTGGACAAGCCAAGGCAACTCTAAATTATTCTTACTACAAATATAAATATTTTGCAGCTTGCTGCTGCAATTTTTAATCTACAGATTTATTAAAAAATAAATCTTTAATGCAAAGCGATCTCATGCTAAATTGCTAACAGAAGAAGCCCATTATTTATTTTATTTTATTTCATTAATTTTTATTTAAAGAAAATTATGAGACACCTTACTTTTTTCTTTCTGAAATCAAGCTTATACACTAAGAAACGTATTCCCCTGCATCTTCTAAATATCTCTTTTTATGCATATATGTTTATATGCATTTTATGTTAAATAAGCAGAGTGAGTGGATGCCTGAACAATGGAGAAGATTTGAAGAACCCTGGTGATGTTAGAGCTGTAGTAACTAAAGAGGGATAACGCTTATACCAGGAAGATATGGCAAATAGTATTTTAAGCTGGGTTAAGAAGAGAAGTGATGGTCAGTGAGCGGAAGTAATAATTTATGCATAGAAGGAGCACTACAGATGTGATGTTTGCCTAAAGGGAGGGTGTTACAGCAAACAAGAGGAATGAAAGTTTGTAGAAGCAAGATGGAATTCATGTTTGAAAGAGCGAGAGGCAGGTGTAAGAGTGCAAAGTTGCAAAGAGTAGAGGTAGTCAAGGTAGATGAGCTTAGATATTTGGGGTCATCCATCCAAAGTAAAAGACAGTGCACAAGAGAGGTGAAGAAGAGAGTGGAGTGAGACAAGTGTCAGGCGTGATTTGTGTCAGAGAGAGGGCAGCAAGAGCAACAGGGAAGTGACACCTGTCATGATGTATGGCTTTAAAAAAAGAAAGACAAATAAGATAAATGAACCAAAACAGTTAAACAATGTGAAGCAAAGGAGAAGATCATAAAGATAGATTTTCCTTATTCATTTATAATATTATCCTTCCAGATGTGTTTAGATCAGTGTCATATTAAAACAGTGGGGTTTTTTTAATTACTAGTTGAAATTGAGATTGTGCTGCAAGTCCTTGACGATAAATAGATTAACTTTATAAATTAAACAATTCAATAGATTTTTTGGCTAGGAGCTGAGCATGCCGTTTTTCTTGTTTTTTTTATGAAGAGAGAAAAACAAAACAAAACACAAAATACTGCGGGTTTACTTAACCCGAGATCAATCCAAATGAGTGCATAATTAAATAGTCGAAGTCAAGTTTTATTCAAATTTTTAAAAATGTGACTCTTTTTTGAAATATAGATTAAAATGTTCTTGTGTAACAGCTTTATCAGATTTAATTCATTCATTCATTTAAAAATGAAGTCAAGTCAATAAAGTTTAATTTGACTTTGACTTGACTTCATTTTTAAATTAGGATGAAACTATGAAAAAAATCTGTTATACAGCTTTCATTACTGGGGAAATTTCAGATTTCAAAACAATGATTAAAACTAATTATATTATATTATATTATATTATATTATATTATATTATATTATATTATATTATATTATATTATATTATATTATATTATATTATATTATATGTGTGATAAAATAGTTCCTGACAGGGGAACTAGTCATGTTTTAACTGTGTTTCAAATCGACTTCTTTTACATGACGAACAAGATGCATTTGTTTTGTACAAAAGAGATTTCCAGGCGGGTGGAACATTATCGCTTTCCTTATCCGCTCAGTTGAACCGTACACGGCAAACGCCAAGCCACGAAACAAACACTTCACCAGGAAGTCTTGGCTAGCGTTGTTTATAACCACCGTTAGGGTTGACTTATAATGATAGCTTCTAGCTAATTTTTACGTTTAAATGTTAACGATATTAAAAGCCATACCTTGAGGCGTCGGTATTAGAGGTCTGTCTTTTAGGAAACAGAATTTTAATTATAAATAATAGCTTTATCTCGGCTCTACTACCCGTCGTTTACAAGCTTTCTGTAAACATCAGCTGTTCCAGGTGAGTCGCGATATGTCCGAGTCCGGTCACAGTCAACCCGGCATGTATGGGCAAGGGCGCAGGAGGAGGCGACGCCGAGGGGACAGAGATGTTGGCCCTCCGGGGCAAAATCTGTCCGGACCCAGTCGAGATCGGGATTACCAACCGAGAGAGCGAAGGGTACTTCAAACGATATACTGCTTTGGCCTCTGATTTTATCTTCTCTACATCAAAATACTTACTCGAATCATTTTCTTTCCAGGATGGAAGCGAGGATCCACCAGGTCCTCTAATTCAGAAGACCCCCATCATTCTTGCAAAACCTCCCGGAGAAAGGGTAGGTGGGCTTGTCTTTGAGACCACAAACTATAGTCTACAGTTTAAATTTGTGAGGTATCATTTTGCTTACCCTAACCGAATAGGAAGAATAGCCAAAATCAAAGAATATTCACAATGCCAGAACAAAACGAGCCGTGCTTGTTTGTGCTTACGAAGCACTTCCATCTCCAATTCGTGCTGTTGTTTATATATTCTAAGGCTAAGCCCTCACAAAATACACCTGTCAGTGGAACACCAGTCCTTGAGAAGCCCATCATGCTAATGAAGGCCAGGGACGATGGAGTGAAGCCAGGGACACCTACTGAGTCGGCTGCACAGTCCTCTGGTCCACCCTCTAAGATAGAGAGGGAAGGGCAGCGACCTACTCAGCCTGTATACCAGATCCAAAACAGAGGAATGAGTGCTTCTGCATCGAGCAGTGCATTGGACCGTGAGTTGTTATAGACTCTACAAAAAGACATTTTATTTTCTTCTCCAAATTCAAAAGTATGTTCATGTGCAATAATTAAGGCCACAAGCTTTCATGTGACTTCCAGCCATGGTTGGGCAGTCCAAACTCCTTCCTCCGGAGAAAATGAAGCACAGCATTAAACTGGTGGATGATCAGATGAATTGGTGTGACAGTGCCATGGAGGTAAATTCATAGCATTTAATACATTTAGTTGATTTTGCAGATTTAAACAGTGCTTTCAGTTTACTTTATGATATGTGATCAAAGGAAACTGAGTGATGTTGTTGTGATGTGTTGCAGTATTTGAGGGACCAGACAGACATGTTGGTGGTGGGAGTTATTGGCTTGCAGGGAACTGGGAAATCCACCATCATGTCGCTGTTATCTGCCAACACTCCTGAGGAAGATCAAAGGTAAGGTTAAAGAATAAGATCAAGATGTAAAGTGTTCTGCACTACACACACTACTGAGGTTTTTGCAGACACATGACAACTAAATATACGGTGTTCAGTTTGGACCTGTGACAATCATGCTGATGGGTTAGGATGAAATGAATGGGACACCAGTTAGAGACCATTCCACACCTGTATAGCAACCACTGGGAAAAATCTGTATTTCCTGGATGGAGGTTGGCGGCAGTTGCATTGAAATGATTGCCAAAGTTTCAGTTACACCGGACTAGATACTATTTCATGACTTGCATTTAAAAATTTGGAGTCCCTGATGGTTTGGCAAAAACCTCCTTGTTGAGCAATATCCGCATGACTCACGTGAGAAATATCAGTAGTGTTTTGGTTTGGGCCAAACTCATGCACATAGGCTTAACTGGTGATTTTTAAATTGCAGAAGATTTGAAATGATGAAAGTGCTTAATTACACAAAAAGACAGGAAAAAGGTCTTTGGCTTGTCTTAAAGCACGCTGAGTGGTCACTGATAATAGAAAAGTACTCTATAATTGCCATTCACTTAAATTGATCCAACACACAAACTGTAGGGAACGGCGATGTGATGGCTGAAGCTCAAGAGATGGCGCATTTCATTTACTATTTAGAAGGTTATTGGTTTAAACCCTAGGTGCTCCAGTCTGCATGCCAAATATCCTTGGGCAACAAACTGATTCCTAAATTCCTCTCCGATGCATCCATCAGAGTGTGACGCACATAACCCAGGAGGTGCCCAGGAGGCACTTTCCCTTATTCAAGTGAAATGCCTACTTAAGTTAAGAGGGAATGAGGTAATACAACCGTAGAACTTGTCTGAATACATTTTATCCCTGCCATCAAAACGCAGAACATCTAGTTCCCAACCACTGAGCCGTGGCACATAGGTGTGTTGTGGAAGATTGTGGTTCCACTCCTGCAGGGAAAAATTATCAATATGCTTTTTGTAACATTTTGTTTGGTGGTGTGCCATGTGATTTTTCTAATATGAAATATACTCAATATAATACTCTATATTTGTCTGATAATTACAGATGCATTTCTTTTTTTAAAGGATCAATGCGAGTACTTTAATAATTAATTTGAGAAAAATCACTTGAACAGTTCTTTGGAGGTGATATTGAATAAAAACGTGTGTTTGTTTGAACAGGAGTTTTGTATTCAGACCCCAGACTCAAGAAATCAAGGAAAGAGGTGGAAATCAGAGCACAGGGATTGATTTCTTCATCACACAGGAGAGAGTTATCTTCTTAGATACGCAGGTATGAATGAAGTATTGTGATTAGAAATGACAGTTTCTACGGTTTACTGTAGTATTTTCTTTTTGCTGTCAGAATGTAAGTTGGTACAAACTGTCTGTAATGTTAACCTTGGAACTGCAAGATGTCTAACTATGGTTAAGGATTTGTTGTGCTGAAGCAACAACATGTTTCACTGTGTTTAAATGTCATTCTTCAGCCAATGCTTAGCCCATCAATTCTGGATCATCTTATCAACAATGATCGGAAGTTACCTCCAGAATACAATCTTCCTCATACATATGTTGAGATGCAGGTATGTGGCTGGCCTGCGGAGGACAGTATATAATAATATGAATGCTGGTGCTAAACACCTGTGAACTTTAGTTTTGGGATTCATTGTTTGATGTTGGTTTAGTGATCGTATTTATTCTTTTCTACAAATAAAGCATGTTTGTACTCTCTGTATAATTCTTCTACAGTCTCTTCAGATCGCTGCCTTCCTGTTTACAGTGTGCCATGTTGTAATTGTGGTTCAAGACTGGTTCACTGATTTGAACCTTTACAGGTGAGTATTTTAGGTCTGCGATGGACCTGTGCTCTCAAGATGGTTGTGATTATAATTTTAAAGCCCAATACTCTCAAAGGAATGCTGAACATTTCATGCTATATCTTAAAAGGATATTTGTTTTTGCTTTTTCATAAGCTCAGCAATGTTGTTCTTTCAGCCAGTCTGACATTTTAAACAGGCAAATCCAGACCTGTGTAAAATGTCAGACTCCATGCCCATCTAACATGTGCTGACATTTATTACCTTTTGTACGCCACAATCCATTTGGATCAGTTCATGACTCATTTTCTTCACACAGCATAACAAACAATCTGAGCAACTCTGGCTATGTGATTAAAAACCTTTTCCCTTTGCATAGCATTCTTGCCTAATGCTGAAAATATTGCCATTAAAAGCAAGTTTTCACTGGCTTTGTACATAGCTTAAAATGATATCTCTGTAGTAGAAAGCTACAGTTTTAATCAGCACAAATATTGATATGATTATGTATTGTTTTGGCATCCTTTGGTGAAAAATCAATGTCAGATTACCAAACAATGGTTTTTACCAGGGCTATTGCCAAGTAGCATCTCACATTGGCACAGCAGGAAAATGGCAGATTCTGTATATTTACATATGTAACTATCCAAGCAAATTTTACCTGTACTCTTTCCACTCAGTAAAATGATCTAATTCTCATTATTATTGCTTCTTGTGACACAAATTGATTCCACAGCTGAAGTTATATTATGGTGTCACCTTTATGGACAGGTTTCTTCAGACTGCTGAGATGCTGAAACCTTCCACACCATCTGCAAGCCACGACAGCACCGGCTCTTCAGGCAGTGATGACGGAGCAGAGTATTATCCACATATAGGTGGCTGTTTAATGCTGACGCGCTATATTTGACACACAAACCAAATTTAAGCATGTCAAAGTTTAAATTTCTTTCTCCCCCAGTTTTCCTCCAGAACAAGGCCAGACGGGATGATTTCTGCCCAAGAAATCTGAAGAACATGCATATGGTGGTCAACAAATTAATGGCTCATTCTCACCTCAAATACAAAGGTGCAAAACTACAACAAATTTCTCTTTATGTTAATGTTTTATGTGTAAGTAGTAATGAATGCCAGTAAGGGAGCTGGTAGAAGAAAATGAATGTGATATGGTGGCAAAAACAAGTTAAGTAAATGGTAAGAAATTATCTACATTTAAAGTACTGGGACGATCGTGGCTCAAGAGTTGGGCGTTCACCTTGTAATCGGAAGGTTGCCGGTTCGAGGCCCGGCTTGGACAGTCTCAGTCGTTGTGTCCTTGGGCAAGACACTTCACCCGTTGCCTACTGGTGGTGGTCAGAGGGCCCGGTGGCGCCAGTGTCCGGCAGCCTCGCCTCTGTCAGTGCGCCCCAGGGTGGCTGTGGCTACAATGTAGCTTGCCATCTCCAGTGTGTGAATGTGTGTGTGAATGGGTGGATGACTGGTTGTGTAAAGCGCTTTGGGGTCCTTAGGGACTAGAAAAGCGCTATATAAATACAGGCCATTTACCATTTACTGTGCAAATCTTGAGTCACCCCTCAAAACATGAATGGAAATGCAGTGTATAAGGAAAATACGAAACTTTAAAGTCAGTATTTGGAATGACTACTTTTTCTCTCCTGAACTCTCTTAGGAAAGCTTTGTTATCATTTCTTTAAGCAGTCTTCAGGAACTGTTCTCCACATTTATTGAAGGACAGTCAAAACTCTTCTTTCGACGTTGGCTGCCTTTTGTTACATTTTCTATGGATGATTGCAAACAGTTTTAATTATTTTTGATGTCCAAGTTCTGGGGAGGCCAATCCATGACTGATATAGGGCTGGGCAATATGAGGAAAATCTATATTGTGTAATTTTTTTACTATATCAAGATACATGATATATATCGCGATATGTTTAAATAACCTCCAAAACAAGTGTCATTTTCAATCATGCAGTGCCAAAAATGACACTGGTGTACTCATTTAAATTTTTTCTACAAAGAATCTGAATGAATTGACATGTTTTATTTTAACAGTAACCATCAGTTTCATACAGGGATTTTTCACAAATGACTATGCTGTCACAGTAAGTCTCTTTCTGTGGTCAACACTACACCTTTAACAAATAAAGATCATAGCAGCACAAAAAACTTTGAGCAATAATTAACGAGACAAAACAACTGAAATTAAAAAGGTGCTCCTTTGTGCTTTACAACATATAAAAAAATGTGATGACCTCAAATTATAGAGACAAAAGTCTACATAATGACTATAAAAACGACTGACCAAGAACAGTCACTGTTATCACAGATGGTTTATTTGAGGTTTTCTTTGGTGTGGGGAGACATTGACATGCAGAGTTTAAATTGGTCTTAATTTTGCAGTTGAACTTGTGGTACTGATACCTTTAGGGGCATAATTTTACAGCATGTTTCGCAAATTACCCCATTTTGTTTGGCATCCTCCTTGTGAAAGTCAAACAATAGCGAGTCTCATTCCCTTGCTCATCCGATACTCATGCTGTTGCTATTTTTCCTTATCCAGGAGTATATAGAGACATATCCTCAACGCAGTTGCTGGGTAGAAGAATTTCTGGGTGGGGGGTTTATAGCGCCCACCCCCAGACTGATAGTGTTCCTGTGAGTGTTTTTCTAGCCAGGTATGCTTTCATGGCATTGACAGTGTGTTTGGGATCATTCTCCCATGATCAATGTCAAAATTAATCCTTTTCTGCATTCATAACTCTATCAACACCACTGGCTGAAATACCTCCCCAAACTATGACCCTCTACCATGTTATACAGATGGCTGTAGACAATCACTGTTGTGCCTCTCTTCTGACCTCCATACATATCACTGATGATTTAACCCAAAAGTTCTAAATGTGCATTCAGGAGTGGTAAAAGGCTCCATCAGGTTTATGGTGTTTCTAGATGAAAACCTTTTGTTTGCTTTGTACTTGTGAGCAAAATGATATTTTGTGACTGTTCAAAGGTTTTTAGTGAATGTGTTTGGTTTTGTAGTCCTGTAAACAAAGCATCACTTCTGAAGTGGATTAACAGGCTGGCCACAACTATAACATGTGTTTTATTCTCAGGAACATTATCCATGCTTGACTGCAATGTCTTCCCAGGCCTGGGGCAGGACTATCTGACAACCGAGGTCAATATGTTTTTGCTTCCTGTGCAGGAAAATGACGGGGAGGATAATTTGACCAAAGCAGGTTACAAACATTTATTCTTCTCATAAGGTAAAACTCAAGTGACATCTCGTGTGTTGTGTGAAAAATAAATGAATCTTTGTACGTTGTTTAGGGTCAGGAACGTACCCACTGTTCTCTCTGCTCCCCGGCTATAGAGGACACCCGGCCTTTTCCACCATGGTTTCAAAACTCCGCAGCCAAATACTGGCCATGCCCCGCTGTCAGCTGTCACACACTATTCTCACTGAGAAAAACTGGTAAACATCATATCAGTACTATTTATTTATAAATGAATAATTATTTTATTCATATTCCACTATTCAAAAAGTGTAGGTGACTAATCCATGGTAAAAAAAAGTGAGACAACCAAGTAAATACATCCTGCACCCAGGGTGAGAATCAGTTTTATGTTTTAAACTGGTTTGCTCAACAAAGCCATCATAAATGTCATTGTTTTTGAACTCTCATAGAAACAGTTTTTAATCCCTGTGGAAGAAATGCAAAATATCTATTAGAGATTAGGGGTCTCTCTGCTTCCCTTTACTTTCAGTGACTACAACCTGCTGTCTTTTTGTTTTGTTTTTTGTAAACAACAGAAAATGAGCGCTGGTGGTTTGTTGTGAAATAGTTTTCTGAGGTGCAACTTGCTGCATGTACCTACAAGCACAAAACTTTCAGAGTAGTGAAAAATATTTCTTGCTGTGGGATATCAGGTTAATTTTTTTCTGAACATGCTTAAAACAATATCAATTGAAAATGAAATACTACAGTGAAAAGAAACATATTTCCATGCCATATAAAGAAAGTAAAAGTGTTAATAATTAAGGTTGGTGCAGAAATGCATAAAATTTTTGATTTTTTTCTTCTTTGTACTATGTCACTGTAATTTTGTGAAATCTTGAGACATTATTGGGATTTCGTTTAAGTTTATCCCTCTGTTTCCTGTCTTAACTTTCTTTGTTTTCACAGGTTTCACTATGCAGCTCGTATCTGGGATGGTGTGAAAAAGTCCTCTGCCCTCTCTGAATACAGTCGTCTGCTCTGCTGACACGTGTTTAACTGCTCTTATGTACAGTTTTATTTCACTGATCAGATCACACAAAGACAAAAGAAGTGCAGCTGAATGGGATGTTGAAAAAAAAAAACATCACTGGGACATAAAATAAATATAATTATTCAGACTTTGAGTCCTGCTTGTTCTATAGTGTCCTGGGACTGTCCTCAGGAATTCTGATAGTTACAGATAAAGTTACAGCCTGTGCAGAGGTGGTGAGCGGGAAAAGAAAGTGTCTTCTCTCAGCACATGTCTAATAAAAATGCGAGAATAGTTTTTAAATTCAAGTCATTCTTGACTGTGTTTCAGTTTTGATGCACTGATACTTAACATGTTTTATAAGGTGAAAATACAGATTTCTGTCTTGTTATTACCTTTGTAAAAAGTATGGTAAAAATGAAAGAGAGAACTGGTGGGCCTGGTTTTTTAAAGATATATGTTGTATTGTAGAATGCATGTAGCATGCATCACAGTCAGTTTTTTTTTCATTCAGTGCCACTAGAGTGGTTGCATGGTTAAAACATACTCTGCTGACAACTGAAACAGTCACTGGTTATCAAAGAAAAAAAAAACAATTCACGTCCGTTCTAAAAGAAAATGATTTGCAGCCTAAATGGAGCCTAAACATATTTTAGCAATAGAATGAAACGACTTTAAAGAATATTCCATCAAATATATGATACAAAAATCAGCAATTTAATAACACTAAAACTTCAGCTATGAATAGAAGCATATATATAGCCACCTGTCATCAATACACTGATACAAAAATCAATAAGGCATTTTATTATCACTAAAACTTCAAACAAATAAACAAACTGGAACTAAACAGGTTTTTAAACTAGTTTTAATAGATATTATTCTTCCTCATACATATGTTGAGATTCAGGTATTCTATGTTATTCTATTTTAACTTTGGAGAATTCTAACTAATACCAATTTAATTATCTAGATATAGGTTCTATGAAGTCTATTCATATATACATATATGCTGTTTCAAAGGCTTGTTTTTGATAGTCAGGTTCTTTCATTGTCAAAGGAGGAGTTAAGGAGTGGTCACAGCAAGAAGACCACTTCCCCCCAATAAGAATTACTTATAAACTGAACAGAAACTAAACAGAAATTCACTTCTATCTGACCATCACACAATGCAGATCTTTGTGCTGATCCTTGGGATTGTGCTGCTCCCTAAAGGCAAGTTTTTGTTCAGTTATCTGTTCTTTAACATTTTTAAACCAGCAAGTTCTGTAATATTCAATGAAATGTTTTCTTTTTTAATGCTTTTACAACAAGTGTCATTACATCTTAGTAAAGGTTTGTCAATTCTACAAATGATTGCACTATTTATTGTACTGTTAGCCATCTATTTTTCAAACTGTTTTAGTGAATGTTTTAGAATATGTCCATGCATTGGAAGCAAGAGAAAGTTTACTTGTCTTTATCTTTGTTTTATCAGTCTGTGCTTTGAAATGTTACGAATGCATACCGGACCTCTCTGGAAGCTGCGCTCAGACAACAAAAAAATGTCCTTCCAACACTCAGTGTGCATCAGTCAGAATAGCTTCATACGCAGGTTTGATTTTGTATAGTTCTTATTTTATTCTTCTTTTAAACTGGTTCAGTTTTCAATGGTTCGTCTTTTTGTTGCAGGTGGTTCAAAACTGGTTGATATTAAAGGTAAAAGTTGTGCTGCGGCTGAGGAGTGTGTTCAGGCCTCAATCAACTTTGGAGGCGCCCGAACTCTAATTACCAGCAAGTGTTGCACCTCTGATCTTTGCAACTCTCAAGATGCCCCTGGTAATTTCTATCATGCTTCTTGGTATTTTGAAATCTAATTTCCTGTTCTTGAAACTTAAAAAATAAAAAATCTTTTTATCAAATATGTTGAGAAATTTTAAAGTGGGTCAATCGTCGTATTTGCTTGAATAGATCAGGGCAAAATAATCAATCTGTGAAAATTTCCTGATTGAAAATTCTCAAACAAACATATTAGTAACATATTGTTTTCTGTTGGTTTTTTTTCCAAGCTGATGTTTTTGGCACACAGTTAAAATAAGCAGGGAAACAAATATTACAAATATTTCTGTATTCAACAGAGGGCAGCATCTCATCTCCAAATGGGAAAAAGTGCTTCCAATGTGTTGGAAACGATTGCACACAAACTCTAAACTGCAACGGAAATGAGGACCACTGCATCTCATCAGCAAGTAATATACCGACAGGATTCAGTGTCTGCATGTTTGTTCTTTTCTGCTCAGACAAATGTTCTGTTATTCCTTCCTTTCATTTCCTCAGTGACTGCAGAAGGACAAAAGGTGACTGTAAAGGGCTGCGCCTCCAAGCTGATTTGCTCAAGCACACAATCTCCACAGATCACAGGAATCACTGCAGCAGAAATCAGCTGCTGCCAGGGTGACCTCTGCAACAGTGCTGGGATGACAACTACATCACAGCCCAGTAGTACAACTGCTGGCACTACAGCTGTTGGCCGTCTGCTCTTTGTCACAACGCTGATCTCTCTGGTCATGTTCTCTTAGCTGATGAAACAACAGCATCACATCCCAGCTTTTCATATGACTGTCACAATGTTTCCTCCCATTTCACCAGACCTTAAAAAATTATTGAAAATTTTGTAACTAAATATAATTTTCGGTTTGTGGAAAAAAATTAACGAATAAATTTCTTAAAATCCTATATGCATCTCTGTTTCCTTTAAGTCTCAAAATCATTTTGCACGCACATTTAAAGGTTATCGTAAGGAGTCAGTGAGACATTTTCCTGAATTAATAGAAAAGTAAAATACAAATATGGTGGATTTTGACAATTAAATTCAAATTTCAAATTCAAATTTTATTTGTCACACACACACAACCATACACAGTATGACATGGGGGTGAAATGCTTGTAGCTGTACAATGCCCGACCATTAAATGACAGAAGAAAAGTTCTACAATATTTACAATTTACTACAAAAATTTACAAATTAACTTAGGAATTTACAGTAAAGAATGTGCAAATACACTCAAAAAAATGAATGAGGTGGATTGTTCAGTGTATATTAATTATTTATTTTCATTTTACTTAAAATATATGTTTTTGTTAAGTTAACATATGTTTTTCTAATCAAGTCTACGTAATTGTGTCTATTATTCAACGTACATAATACTAATGTGTTACTTGATCGCATAACATTTAAGTTAAGTCAATTAGGATCGATATACCTTGTATATCCACAAGGTGGCAGTAATGCAAAAACAGTTGTAATGAAACCGCGCAGAACAAGAAGGTTTCACGGCTTGTGCCTGCTCATGCACAAGACTTCAAATTTAACTGAAAAAGGCTGTTTTGGCGCCAAGCTGCTGTTTCTTTGAGAGGTAAGACCACTTTTTTCTTTGACTATGTTGTGTAGTATCTATATGTCCAGCATGGTTATATTTTGCGTTTGTCTTACAAGACATGTTATATCGTTTGCGTGTGCTTGTTTTACATTAGTTTTACTGGGTCCTGGACATGCTTATTTTGTGGACTGTGTAAGAAACATTTTTATTGTTTTTTGTTTTATTAAGGGATTAGCTACAGGTAGTGATGGGCAGATGAAGCCCCATGAAGCACTGAAGCTTTTCATCCAATTGGTTCACCCCAACGCGAAGCTTCATGAAGCTTCATTTGCTCTAGCAGGACACCTACTGGACGTAAAAATAATAGCTGGCATGAATTTGAAGAGTGTGGCATTTTGCACACAGCCTGTAAATGTCAACAACAAAAGGAGTGTGTAAAACATGTATATTGTAGTGATGGCAGTATACTGTGTATATTTATAGTGGCAGTATGGGAAATGATTATTTGGAAATGCTTGAAATGGAAATGATCATTTACTGTGAGGTGAGGTGTGGTTGGGGTGTGGACAGTGGTTGTGCTTTTGTAACGTTGAGGTATGGACAGCTACACACTGAGCCTCAGTCCTGCCTGTTCACATTTTATTCTGTAAAAACTAAATTTTCACTGCTTTTATGACCTTTTTAGTGGGGAGAACATAGCTAGGATTTAATGATTTAACAAATCTTTTGAATCCTTTGTCCTCCACAATGCTAAATGGCTGGGAGTCCTCAATCACCATGCTGACCAGGTCTTCATCTATTTGAGATTGTTCTCCTGAGGAAAGACAATAAAGATAAAGCACAAATATAAATATCACACACGTAACTTATTACAGTTGTATAATATTGTTATATCATTTAGTAACATTACTGCATGCTATATTATCATTGCATTTGATGGCTCACCTGGTCTTGCTCCACAATCGGTGTCCCCCTTATTCTCATGCAAAGCTCTGTAGTGCCTAAGCATGGATGAGGTGTTGCTGTTATATCCCAGCTCCCTGGCACACAGCAAACACTTCACCTTGTACAAAAGTCAAGACAGCTCAACATAAATTGTATTGCACCATCAGTATCATGAAAATACATCTTCTGTAGAAATTTACATACCTTGTTGGGAGGAATAAGATCAAAATGTTCCCACACAGGGGAGGACATCCTCCTCTTCTTAGCTGGCTCTATTCTCTCCTGACTTTCTCTCCTCACTCTCATAAACCTCCATACGGTCTCCAAACTCTCACTAACCGCAACTCTCCATCAAACACCCACATTTTTGAATGAAGTCTGAGGGGTTTATATCGCTGTCATATCTCGCGGCAAAGTTCGAACCACTTCATGAACCAGTCACGTGGTACAGCCGGGCAGCGAGGCTTCGGACGTCATCATTTTCAGCTCCTCCCATAAATGAAGCAAGCCTCGATACGCGCTTCGCGGAAACGCCCCCTCCATTACTCGACACACGCTCCGAAGCCTCGATACAGAACGTCCCATCACTAGCTACAGGGGTTCATGGGGTTATTCTTTCAAGGGGTTATTTTTCCATTTGCTTTCTTGGGATTCCTTTTCTGTAATCCGAGAGTCGGAAATATCGAATAGGATAGCAAGGATAGCATAAAGTGACATTTAAAATCCAAAAAGTCAAGGGCGAAAGCCACTGTGACACCATTGTTCTGCTCTATCAGTAATCTGTATTATGTAAAAATGGTCTGTAAATACAGCATGTTTCCTAGCGGAGTTATACATATCAATGTAGTTATAAATTACAGTTTGTGAAAGTACACACTTAATTTTTTTAATAAAATTATTCAAGACATATGAGTGGACAGACAATGGAGGTCGACAGACCTGGTGATAATTGCTTCTATAGAAAGTTAGCACATGGCAGTGTCAATCTCTTGCTTTTCTTCTGAGTAGTATTTTATTTAGTTGTAATTCAAACAATAATTTGCTTCTTGAAATTAAGGAATTAATTTTTTTTTTCTTTATAAATCTCAGATCCTGCCTTTACCTGCTCCCTTCTATACTGATGTGGTGTATGTGGTATTGCTGAGCTTGTATGTGGTATGTGAACTGTTATACTTTTAAAAACAAAACTGTTTTATAAGTTAAGTTTTCTTTTGTGACCCATCCCATGCCCCTGTTATTTCTTCTCCACATCTGAACCATGGTATAGGTTGCAGTTCAAGGGCCTGAGGCATGAAATTCTTTTCAGATCAGCTGTGATCAATATTTTTTGGAACTTGATAAATAACAATAAAAGCTGTAATGGCTCCATTAGCATTTTGTGTAAATGTTTGTGTTAAAATTATAGCTTTAATGAGGTCTTACTACATTAGTTTTAGTTTGTATATGTGTACATATAGTATGTATATTTACAGTACAGTATGTTGTGTTTGTTGACATATTTTCAGGTGGAAGCAGAATATGTGAGGATTACTACTGCATGTTCCAAGGCTTTTTACACAACTTGACCAATACACTGACCAGCTCATAAAAGTCTTCAAGAAAAAAGGAGGCGTTGCAGGGAAGAAAATTAGACAAACTTTGGCCCCAGCCACACAGGTGCGTTATTCTGTTGGTAGCAAAATATTATGGCTAATAAGATCATTTTCAAATTTAAACAGCTAGTGTATGGTAGCTGCACAGTGCACTTACATTTATATTAAGCAAGACAAAGTTTGGTACTCAAAACGTTGGAAAATTTAAATTACCTAAACATATGTAAAATCTGATCCCTTGATTTAGGTTAAACCAGAAGTGAATGTTTTTATGTTATGTTTTGAATGCAAAAAAGATGATGTATTAGTTTGTCTTTACCTCCATTATGGACATATATAATGTGGTGGAAACCCTGCCCAACAGGTTAACTATTCATGTCCATGTGATGATTAGTTGGTCTTGTGTACATGTCTATCTGTGCAGTGGATATGTCATTCATTTTGCGTATAATGTGAGTTTCTGTCATCCTAAAGTATATCTGTTTTCTCTTCCTGTATCTCTGCCACTCTCTACAGAAGGAAACCATTGAAAAGGGGAGGGAGTGTGTCCTCAGGGCACTACCTTTTTACCTGAATGAAGACCCAAGCATCCTCTTCAAAGAATAATTGGTTGGTAATTTTAGTTTAGTTTTTTATCTGTATTAAACCAAATTTTGAATAACTAATGTTGTTGCATGTTGTAATGTTGTTGTTGTTGTAATTTGCATGGAACCTGTTTAAATGTTTTGGGAAATCTTCTTGTATACCCAAACTATTTATATTTATCGTTGAATCTGTAGTCTAAAATAGTGGCACACTGGGGTGCATGTTCCTAATATTGTGTTTACGTCATTAAAGGGTAGCTTTGGCCCTTTTTCTTTCTTTTTTTAAAACTGGATGCCATTTTTCTATGTTTTTGTGTCTAAGCTACAGCTGTTCAGAGGGAGCTGGAACAAATTACCCTTGCTATCTTTACCATCGAAAGAGCTGATGCCAGCACTCCTCCAGCCGATGTGGGTATAACCATCTAGTGTGTCCTGCATGACCTGGAAGACCTGGCCTCTGCATGTGCACTCTTAATGGGTGGGATATATGCACTGAATCTCAGTTAACCTCAAGACTGAAAGCTAAGAGACAATCAAAAGCATTGAGATTTAAAGGATTTAATTGAGAGATGATACTGCACCAGAAATGTTGAAGGGTGGTGTGTATATTAGCGTTCAAGGCATATTGTTATGAGGTGGAAATATATTCATATTCAGTTTGTGTTACATTGTGTGCATTGTAAAGGTAATTGCAATACATACTAAAAATAAGGGTAAGTTAGGAGGTTGATCTGATATCCTCGTGTTGGTGTTGTTCCCAGATCATCATACTAAATGTTGTTCCAGGATCAACATTGCAAGTGACCAATCAGAATGTTGTGACGTCATACTTTTGCGACTTCGGGAAAAACCGGCGTAAAACAAAAAACTGTACTTAAGCTGCATGAAACCGCCTCTGTCCGCCGATCAACTGACCCTAACCCTAACCCTTTAATAAACAGTAAGCAGAATTGATATTGTCCTTGCAACATTGGAATTTCATAAATGCACGAATGGCTTGGAATAGAATAACGTCACAACAATGTGATTGGTCACTTGCAATGTTGAACCTGGAACAACATTTTCATGATGGTCTGGGAACAACACCAACACGAGGATATCAGATCATCCAAGTTGGGAATGCAGGATGAATGTATATTTTGTGGACTTTTAAAGACGAACAATTGTTTCCATGTTAAAATGTTTACATCTGAAGTTTTTTGCCCAAACACTGGTAAAATAAATGTTGACAGTGGCGAGTGTTAAATGGTTACTGCTGTGCTGTTGCAAAAAAACTGAACGCTGACAAGCTGTTTTATTGTTAGACCATAATGTTGGCATGTTTTGTTAAAGTTTTATTTGGGATGGTGATGTAATTTTCTTTGATTGCTAATATCAGTGGACTATTTATTATTATTATTATTATTATTATTGTTGTTGTTGTTGTTACTTTTTTTTTTTTTTTTAAATTGTGGCTGTTGAGGTGGACACTTCACTTTGCATTGTTAAAGGAAAGCACTTCATTGGCATTGTGTTACTGGACTGACCCTAAGCAATCATTGCAAATAGCAACTTTGCTATCCATTTTAGACACTAAAAGAAAAAAACACTCACAGACCTTACTAGCATCACATGTGCATAACTCAAGTGTCATCTTATCAATGTGTTATGTGATCTTCAATGCGTTTTTTTTCTCTTCTATTTCTGGTAGATACAGACATTTAATTTAAAGTCTTGATGTTGCATCTGTCTACATACTGTTAATTACTAACCCTAATGAGCTGTTGTGTTTTATTTTGGACTGGGTTTACACAAATGCTCACTGAATGTGTTGGCAATAAAATAAATTTTAAAAAATAAGTTGGATGTACTTAATTCATTTGTGTGGAACCTGTTGACAAAATAGATTTATGTAAAACTAATTAATAAAGCACAAGGTGGCTGAAAATATAATATTTGAATTAATCTAACTTAAATTTAACATTTTACTGCCACAAATAAGAAATGTGTTGAAGTAACTAATCTAAACTATCTAACCTGAAAATATATCATCTATGTTCATACAACATAACTTGATTTAGTTAGTCTTAAATATGTCTTGTTAATCTTAAGTAGTTTTTTTAAATTAGATGAACTAAAGATTTTTGCTTTAAACTAACATAATTCAATTTCGTGGAACCTGTTGACAAAATAATTTTAATTAAAGTCAACGTTTCATTTTTTTGAGTGTAGCAGAAGAGATTATAAAGATAAGGATTATAAATTATAGGAATTATAGGATTATAGGAAATGTGTGGTGGTGCGTGTGGTGACGTGTGTGAGAGTCCAGTCTTATAGTGACGTGTTTGGGAGAGTCCAGTCCTACACCTGGTTCAGGCCCCGAATAGCCTGGGGGAAGAAGCTCCTCTTCATTCTCTCTGTTTTGGCCTTAAGGGAGCGGAAGCGCTTCCCAGACCTCAACAGTGAGAAGAGTCCATTGTTGGGATGGGAGAGGTCCATCATAATCTTCCTAGCTTTGGACTTGCACCGCTTGGTGTAGATGGACAGCAGGTCAGGGAGCTCTGATTGAATGATGCGTTCTGCCGAGCGCACCACCCTTTGCAGATCTCGTCTATCCTGCTTGGTGCTGTTCCCAAACCAGGTGCAGATGTTTGACGTCAGGACGCTCTCGATGGTGCAGGAGTAGAAGTTCTTGAGCACCTTCAGTGGCAGATGAAAGTCTCTAAGTCTTCTGAGGAAGAAGAGACGCTGACGGGCTTTCTTAACCAGGGTGTTGATGTGACAGGACCATGACAGGTCCTGAGTGATGTGGACACCCAGGTATCGGAAACTGTCCACTCTCTCCACTGGCGTGCCACTGATGATGAGGGGTTTGTAATTCCTCGCCTGCTTTGTAGTGAAGTCCACGATCAGCTCCTTAGTCTTGCTGATGTTTAGGAGGAGGTTATTCTCCTGGCACCAGGTCTCCAGGTTCCTAATCTCCTCCAGGTAGGCCGTCTCGATGTTGTCGGAGATCAGGCCCACAACAGCAGTGTCGTCAGCAAACTTGACAATGGAGGTGGTGTCGGATGTGGCTACACAGTCATAAGTCTACAGTGAGTACAGCAGGGGGCTTAAAACACAGCCCTGAGGCACTCCAGTGCTGAGTGAGATGGAGGGGGAGACTTGTTTTCCCACCCTCACTGATTGGGGTCTGTCTGTGAGGAAGTTGAGGATCCACTGACACAGTGATGAGCTGAGTCCTAGATCCGTCAACTTGGTGAAAAGCTTAGAGGGAATTATTGTGTTGAATGCTGAACTGTAGTCCACGAACAGCATCCTAACATAATTCCCTCTGCCAGTGTCCAGGTGACTCAGGGATGTGTGGAGCAGGTGAGATATGGCATCGTCTGTGGAACGATTAGTCCGGTAAGCAAACTGAAGTGAGTCGATGGTGGGAGGAAGTGAAGAAGTGATGTGATCTCTCATCAGTCTTTCAAAACACTTCATCACAATTGAAGTCAGTGCTACTGGACGGTAGTCATTGTGGCAAGCGGGCTGTTGTTTCTTTGGAACAGGGACAATAATGGACCGTTTGAAGCACGTGGGAACCACAGCTTGGGCCAGGGAGAGGTTGAAGATCTCCGTGAACACCGGTGCTAGTTGATCAGCGCAGGCTCTAAGGACCCGGCCAGGGATTGCATCTGGTCCTGCTGCCTTCCTGGTGTTCACCCTCCTGAAGGTGTTCCTCACGGCATGCTCTGTGATGACGAATGCATTTTCTTCACTGGTGCACTCCGAGCGCGCGCAGCCGTTTGTTGTTTTAATTGCTGCGGCGTCGAAGCGAGCATAAAACGTGTTCAGCTCATCAGCCAGTGAAGCATCGGCATTCATCATTGAAGAAGCTGGTCGTTTATAGTCCGTTATAGTCCGCAGTCCTTTCCACAGGCTCCTAGAGTCGCACTGTCGTAGCTGTGACTCTAGTTTTTCCCCGTAGCTCCGCTTTGCCTTTCGGACCGCGCTGCGCACGTTGTAGGACGCAGCCTTGTATAGGTCCATATTACCGGAGACAAGCCCTTCATTGTAGGCAGCGGTGCGTGATCTCAGAGCGTCGCGGATGTTTTTATCCACCCACGGCTTCTGGTTGGGAAACGTTCGGATGATAGTTCTTTCTGCTGTGTCGTCCGCTAGTTTCCCGATAAATCCCACAACCGCTTCCGTAAACATGTTGATGTCATCAGAGCTGCGCCGAAACATGTCCCAGTCTGCGTCATCCAGTGCGTCCTGCAGCGCGGCCACCGATTGGTCCGTCCAGCGAGCGACCTCCCTCCTGATTGGTGGTTGCTGCTTTAGCCTTTGTTTGTAAGCAGGTATGAGGAAGATGGCGGAATGGTCCGATTTTCCAAATGCCGGCAGGGGTTGAGCCTTGTAACAGTTCTTGAACGGGGTGTAGCAGTGGTCTAATGTCCTCGTGCCCCGGGTGGGGCAGTTGATGTGCTGGTGAAAGTTGTGAAATGTCCGTTTGAGATTCACTCTGTTAAAATCTCCCATAACAATGAGTGCGGCATCTCGGTGAAGTGTTTGTTGATGTGTGAGAGCCTCATGTAGCTCACATAAGGCAGTGTCCGAGTCCGCGTGAGGCGGAATGTAAACAGTGCAGGCAATGACCGCAGTGAATTCCCGAGGGAGATAGAAAGGGCGACACTTAACGATCAAAAGCTCCAGATTGGGCAAGCAAGAGCGTGTGAGTGGGGAGATGTTTGTGCTGTCGCACCATCTGTTGTTCACCATCAAACACACTCCACCACCTCTTTTCTTCCCCGACTCCATTGTCCTGTCCATGCGGTAAACCGAAAAGAACCCCGTTGGCTGCACGGCGTGGTCTGGTATCGCTGGGTTCAGCCAAGTCTCGGTGAAGCAGAGGAGGTTGCAGTCCCGAATGTCTCTCTGGAACTTGATTCTGGCTCTGAGGTCATCAAGCTTGTTCTCGATGGATTGAACATTGGCTAGCAGGATACTGGGCATGGGTGCGCGGTGTGCGCGAGCCCGTAGCCTGTTCCTGATGCCTGTTCCTGAATTATGTGTAAACAGAATAGCACAGAGTTAGTGAAGGAGTGCTTACAGTGCAAAGTGTACTCATTATTCTTGAACTGTCACCTACTAACTGCCTTTCAAGTTTGTGTGACTAACACACAACCAGATGATGATGTAGAGTCAAAAGTGTAAATACACTGATCATGGGCATTATTGGTCCAGCTAGGTTTGGGTGATTTGCATTTTTTTTTTTGCAGATTGTATTTACTCTAATATAATCTATTTAGAGTATTTATATTATAATATATTATATTATAATCTAATTTATTATATTAGATTATATAATAATTATATAATAATCTAATACAAACTCATATAAGATTTGTTTGATGTTCTGGCATAAACACACATATGAATACATTCTTAAAATGTATGTGTACGCAGTGTTGGGAAGGTTACTTTTAAAATGTATTCCATTACAGAATACAGAATACATGCCCCAAAATGTATTCTGTAACGTATTCCGTTACGTTACTCAATGACAGTAACGTATTCTGAATACTTTGGATTACTTAATATATTATCATGCTTTTTACAACAACGTGAATGTACTAATGCTGTGTGATTTATTACTATTACTGAAGGTCCGCGTCTCCGAACTGTAGTAAAGGGACCTCTGACTAATACGGCGGGGTCTCTGTCGGCTCGTAGCCGAAAAATAGCTTTACTTTGTTGTGTGGGTCAACTTTTCTTGCGAGAGACAGAGAGAGGCGTTGAAAGACTGCTCCAATTGTTTTCGGAGGAAAACACGAACACGGTGTACAGTCGAGTCTTAATAGTTTACTTACAACTGGGCTCGTCAGGCACTCTTCTTGGCTGAAGTGGTTGTTATTATATTTACATGCTTCCAGCTCCCGTTTTTCCTCGATGACAACTCGTACCTTTCCACTCCCCTTTTTCTCCCTCCTCGCTCACAGACCCATAACGTGTATGGCAGTCCATTCTCCCTGCAGCACGGACTACACTGCCCATGATGCTACATTCTTTAGAGCTATGCTTGTAGCATTCTGCCTATTAGCTTAGCACAACAACAACAACAACAACGAAAAGGCGCTCTCTCACCCAGGAAACACACAGTCGCAGAGAGAGAGAGAGAGCGTCGCCCTGTAACCATGGCAACCGTAACGCTGCCGCCTGGAACAACAGAACGTAGCTGTCAAACAAAACCCAAACAGTCCTGACCCGCGACAATATGAAACAGGAAAGTACCGCAGTGTAATCCATTTATTTCAACAAAGTAACTGTATTCTAAATACCACCTTTTTAAACGGTAACTGTAACGGAATACAGTTACTCATATTTTGTATTTTAAATACGTAACGGCGGTACATGTATTCCGTTACTCCCCAACACTGTGTGTACGCGATAGTCAATATTATGGGTTATCAAATTAATAAGACATAAAGAAAATATGGCTGAACTAATCTACCGATCCGCAGTAACTCGTTAACAGATTTGCCGCATTATGGCGTTAATGTCATTTTAAGGAGATTAACGCTGACAGCACTAGTGGGAATCCAATGAATATGACTGCACATTTACACCGACATCATCCTAGTGCAAAGGCAAATGGAAGCAGACAAAAACTACGGAGCCCCGCAGGGGACATGGGAGAAAAAAAAATTAAGACGGACTTTTGCGAGATCTCGCAAAACTACGGCGCCCCGCAGGGGACATGGGAGAAAAAAAATTAGGGAGGAAAAAAAAAATTAGGGAGAAAAAAAAAAATTAAGACGGACTTTTGCGAGATCTCGCAAAAGTATTGCGAGATCCGGAGTTTGTTTTGCGAGATCTCGCAAAACTCCAACAATGGCGGCAGCTACTTAGTTGTAATATTACTCTTTCTGGGTCACAAAATACACTTTTAAGATATTTTGAGGCGTGAATGTAGTTGTGTAAACGTCAGATACCTGCTCGGTTTACAAGACATCACATACTTGCAAAAGTGCTCCAACGTTTTTGGAGATCTGACACCCACTAGCTCGAAGCTAACGGGAGGTCGAGACCTACTACAGCCCGGAGGAACACCGCTTTCCCGGCACATCGTGCCTCGACCTCCCGGTCGGCTTCGAGCTGGCGGCCTCCGAAGAATGCGGCTAAAACTTTTGCGATACTTTTGCGAGCTCTCGCAATACTTTTGCGTCTTAATTTTTTTTTTCTCCCTAATTTTTTTTTTCTCCCTAATTTTTTTTTCTCCCATGTCCCCTGCGGGGCTCCGTACAAAACAAACTCGGGATCTCGCAAAACTTTTGCGAGATCTCGCAAAACAAACTCGGGATCACGCAAAAGATCCTGCTCCTTTTTGATAGCGTTTCAGTTGAAGGGTGCGGTGCTACGGTACGGGGCTCCATGCGGTGCGGACATGGAGGAGGATTTAGAACATTTCTTGCGGTCAAGAGAGGTCCCACACGACGACATCATGCACATGCAACAAGACAAAGTACGTATAAACAACAAAGCATTAAACACCGCGGTTCAAAAGGCGAGTAACTTGTTGAAAAACCGAGGTCATATATGCAGGCCTTTAATGTTAATTCTTGTAAATATGTTCAGGTTCATTAAACATAACTCGTTAAGTGCACATATGTTTTGAAATTTCAAATCGTGTCCAAATTCATGGGCTGCATCCTCCCGAGGACTCGGGCTTCGTGGTCTACGTGGGCTGGGTCCTCAGAAGGTCGGGTAGGCCGGAAGTAAATGGCTGGGGAAATTGGACGGTCTAGCCTTCTGATTAGCGTCACCGCTGTCTCGGTGGAGTGTAATAAGCTCGTCCGTCTGCTCCTTTCTATCTAAAATATAAGACGACACTGGAGTAAATTCTCGACCATCTCACACTTCTGTTTAATCAGTTTTCTGTTTGATGTTGATTAAGCGGTGTAAAACCAAGGTGGAACCCACCTGGGGGATTAATAAAGTTTTATTTTATCGAATTTAATCTAATAACTTTAATCTCAGCCAAACCGTTTTACTCACGAACAAATGAAACACTGAAAAAAGCCAAACATTAACATTTTTAGGTTGTCTAAGTGTTTTATATATTACGTTTAGCCTGAGTAGCAAAAGTCCGTGGTGATCTGAAAATAATATGCCGGGAGTTGTGCCGTTCTCGGCGGCTTTAGTGACCCTTGAGCTCTTGGCTACCTATCGAGCTGGTGGGTAACAGACATCAAGGAAAACGTCGAAGCACTTTTGTAAATATGCGATATCTTGATAAACCGAGCAGATATTTCAAGTTTATACACCCACGTTCTCCCCTGAAATATGTTAAAAGTTTATTTTGTGACCCAGAAAGATTAATAATGGTCATTTTAAAACTTATTAATGGCTGCCATTACCGGAAACTGGAGTTTGGCTGGGCCGCACTTTGAATTCTGGGATATGGTGGGCCACGAAGCACACACCCGACCCATCCTTCAAATTCGGTGAAAAGTGAATGTTTGTAATTCTTTGTATTACACCCCCTGGCATATGTTAATTTTGTTCTGGTTGTATACATGTTCTGTATACTGTTTCTTAATAAAGTTCAATAATTTAAAAAAAAAAAAAATCGGTGAAAAGGAGGACGCATTTGTCCGCTGCATTCGGAGGAGTTTACGAATTTAAAATAGAATCTTTGTAGAGATTAGAGATGGCACGATACCACTTTTTTATGTCCGATACCGATACCGATATCATAAATTTGGATATCTGCCGATACCGATATGAATCCGATATAGTGTTTTTTAATCAACAAAACTGTTTTTTTAAATATCTTGCTGCATTTTGCAAGTCTGCAAGTTCATACTCAAGTTTAAAACAACAACTACACTAAAGCTATTCTGTTATACCTGTATACAAAAAAAATATTTCATAGTTCAGCAATACTGATCAATCTAATAAACTTAGACCTACACCATCCTCCCTATTCTGGTATTTTAAAGAGTACTTGGCGTAAATATTAAGCAACCTAACTAATAGGGTTCCAACTCCCAGCAACAACAAAAATAAATAAATAAAAAATAGGGAACCACCCCTCACGCGCCACCTCATGATGCTTAATCGACGTAATCAACCTTAATTTGATGCAGTGTGAAAAAAAATGCACAGAAATCAATTATTTTTCAAGAAATATTAAATAGATTCAACATCTTTCTTCAACAAAATTGCAGACTGCACAGATGGTACCTTCCCAAAGTAAAAAGTACTATAGCTTACTAGGGTATATATTAGACTTAATAGTCACTATATACAGTAATGGACTTCTATTCATTTTACATCAAATTAAAACTTTGGGTGTCAGATAATTATTTATTAAAAGCTCGACATTTTAAATGAGAATAAGAAAGAAAAGTATGTCTTTGTGCCCCCTTTTCCCTGTTCATGCCCTATCGGCCCCCCTGGCTAAACTTTGCTAGATCCGCCCCTGCACAGTTACCAGCGTCAGCTACGTAGAAAAAGATCCTCGAGTAGAAAGTTATATTAAATACATTCTAACAACAGCTTATCAAGCTTAAACGTTCTGCTGTTGTTCAGCCGCTGGTTTCCTCTTTCTGGTACAAAGTGGGCCAAAAACAAACAAGACAGACGGACTCGCGACAGAAAAGCCGATCAGCTGATCATTAGCAGTTTCACGATTGAAGTAGCAGCCGGAGAGCGAGAGGCAGTCGCTTGTTAAGCTTAACGCGGGAATGCTTTACAAACATTCAGAGATGGACTTACACACGTGCTTTACTTCTCTCGGGGATAACTTTGTCGGAGATGAAATGCCAGGTTGCTAGCATCCAGACCACCGACAGGTCCGGCATGCCACAGCTGCTCTATCACATGATGCATACTGCTCCGACGTGCTAACGTTCTGAGGTGAGTTACAGCGTGTTGCAAGTTTTGTGAGGTGCTTTCGTGATATTTAATGGATCGGATTACATTTTTTATTTTTCTCCGATATCCGATCCAGTAATTTAGGTCAGTATCGGACCGATACCGATACGTAATATCGGATCGGTCCATCTCTAGTAGAGATTGCCATAATTGTTATACATTTCTGTGCAAATTAAAAAAAAAAGGAGTCTATGAATTTGGATCGCATCGCTGTGACATAATCGGTCTACAAAAGCGTCCTCAGGAGGATGCAGCCCATGAATTTGGACAATGTGATAAATAAAGTTAAAAAAAAAAGAGGTTGCAGCCCATGAATTTGGATGTTGTTATCTGGCTGTGCCATTACCATGGTAACATGGACACCATGGCACCAAATACTTGGTGGAACTTACCTTACTTATACCTTACTAGCAAAATACTTGGTGGAACTTACCTTACTTATACCTTACTAGCAAAATATTTTTTAGTAACGTAGTATATAAATATCTACTACTATTACTATACTAATACTAACACAGCAACAGTAAAGTAATAAGACAGAAGTTGACAGAGTAACTTTTGATAATGATCATGAACAGTGATTAAGAACTCTATTCTAATACAGTTAGTATTCCATGTGTGCCAGTGTGGCTTCCTAGAGTAAAAGTATATTAATAGCATTTCTCTAATGTTTTATGTCTGCAGGTGGATAAGGCAGTGCTGTTCGTCATGACTGATGGACAAATGGCAAAATACATAAGGACATATGGTGACAGAGTAGCTGTCCAGTCCTTCTGTCAACAAACTAAGTACAGCACAGATAAAGAGACTCTTCTGCAGAACCTAAGAGATAAAATTGCGACACGGAAAGTAAGATCAAAAACCAAAGGAATGCTGTGTGGTTCATCAGGTGTGTTCCACAAGCAAAGTGAAGGGATGGCAAGACAGAGAAATAAAATACTGCAGGAGAGAAGACCTGCAGAAAAATTGAAATCGGATGGCTTCATTTAAGCAGTAATGAATACCGTCAAGTGAGAACCAGAAATGGTGGAGGAACAAGACATGCAAGAAAGATGAAACACTGTTAACAGTTCAGTCCTCATCTGAAGAGGATTTTTCTGTCAGCATAACTGAAGAAGATTCACCGGTGACATTACTTGGATTTGACAGTGAGACAGATGATTTTGTCCCAGATCTACTTGAACATGGGGATTCATCTGACAGTGACACTGGCAAACAGGTTTGTTAAAATAAGAAAGTTATTATTACAAATAATGATCACTTTAAAGTTACTGTATTTTGTCGTGTTTAGTAGTGCTCGGTGGTAACATGCGACATTTTCTAATTTTGTTGTACTATTGTACTAGGTATGACTGTGCAACTGCAATAAAGAGTTGTCTTATTCAAGTGCTTTATGTACATCTACGAATATTTGCACTTCTGAAGGATGAAATTATTCCAGGAATTTGTTGTTGACTTGTGTGGTAAGGTACATTTAATACATCTGTGAAAGACTTACAGCTTTGTATTCATTGACATGTACAAAATGACTGGCTGCTGAAAAAATAATTGAATTATTTTCGTTTGTGTCTTGTGTTTGTTTTCTGGTTCACAGATTCACAATTTCCAGATGGAACACAATCCAAAAAAACTGAAATCACTCTGTGAGGCAGTGACAACACAAAGTCCAGGAAAATCCCATCATATGCATTCAACCCCAACAGACATTAAAAACACTGTCGTGGGACAGCGGCAGCAGACTGACTCAAGTGATCATGATTTCCCTGACCACTGCTCTGAAATTATTGATCTGACCAGTATAGTTCCTAACAAATCCTTCAAACTAGAGTCCCGGGACAAACTTCCAGAAGATTTGGAATTTTGTTTTCCACACATAGACGAAGCGGATACGGTTGTATGGAATCCTGAAGAGGATCTTGTCAGAGCAGATGGTGATGACACAGTCGTGATAACCCTAAATTATGTCAACAGTGAGGATCTCAGACGGGTAAGACCATGGACAGTTGTGGTTGATATGGTTTAAGTGTGACAAAATATGGAAATTTATTAATAATCAAATTCAGTAACTTGCATAGTTCTGATTTTAAAAAAAGCTGATCATGCATTCCTGCTTGGACAAAATTTAAGTATGTGTGTTATTTTCTGTAATATTCTTTTAAAAGAAATAACTTACAGTACTGTGAAACAATTGCTCGATTTCTATTAATCAGAATTCATCTCTTGTTTGTTTAAAACTTGATTTTTTTTTGCAGCAATAATACAACATTTTAAGTAGTAAGAAGTACATCAAGATCTGATAAAAACCTGTGGAATTCCACTGTAATATGTCTTTTTACTCTTGTAAGTGAGACATGTAGGCTGAAAATAAAGAGGTGTATTTTTGTTCTATTTCTTAAGACCTATTGACATATTTTGCAGACTTTTTAAGAACATTCATGATTTAGAATAAGCCAAGGTAGAAGATTGAAGAAGAGTCTTCTAATCTTGAAGGGTTAAGGTGTCTGTTGTCAATTAATGCAATACATCCTTCTCAGAATGCTGACACAAATGGATTACCTATGGATGGTTTCCTGCTACCATTGTCTTCAACTAATGGCTTGCCCACACCCCATATGCAGTCAATACAGGAGGAAGCACCCCAGATTGCACAGGTAAGATGGATCAATTCAGGCAACCATAAACACCTACCTTTACATACTGTAGAGATGCCAAAATTTCATGCTATTTTCTGAGGATATGGCAGTTTGTGGGTCCATTTGAATTAAAAGGATATTGTCAGTTGAGAGACAATTCCAGTGTTTTACATTAAGATAAGATTAAACAGGAAATTTAGTCTTGAAATCAAATTATTTACATAACACAGCAGTGAGACATTGTTTTGGTGTCACTATTGTGTTCTCTACCTATTTTGCACAGAAGTGAGTCTTCTCATACATGTAAAGAACACTTGTATAATTTTCTGTGAGGCATACAAGGACATCCATCAGGCCACAATGTTAATGTTATATATAAATTGTCAGTGCAACCATGGTTTGGGAATGTACAGCCCACTAAAATTAGACAAATAAATTTCAAACTTTTTCAGAACATTGATATTGTGTAATCTGTACAATTCATTTGCATTTCTTATGGAATGTGCATGTTTTGTCTTTTACTCAGGACCATGGACTGAATTTCATCGCACAAGGTTTGCCTTTAGATTCAAGCAACCAACTTTCCCCATCAAATTCAGGAGACCCACAGAGCCCCCTACATGTATCAATTCACAGGATAAAAGTTGTTGATGATCTTTTGGCTGTATTTATGGACAGTCGCATTCTGAATGAGACTTTAAAGATGAACTTTGTAAATGAAAATGCTGTTGATGATGCTGGGGTGTCAAGGGAGGTTTACACTGCATTTTGGGAGCAATTTTTGGAACAGTGTGAAGGTGAAAATGAACGAGTTCCAAGGCTGAGGCCAGACTTTAGTGAGGCTGAATGGCAAGCTGTTGGGCAGATATGGGTGAAAGGCTTACTAGACCATGGTGTCTTTCCAGTGAGGCTGTCAAGGGCTTTCATTTTAGCTTGCATCCACGGAATGGACTCAGTTGATGTAGACATTCTGATTGCATTGTTTCTCAACTATCTCCCTCCTGTTGAGAGATCAGCTGTTGAGAAGGCGCTCCAAGGCACAATGGATGAAAATGATGAAGAGGACCTGCTTGACCTCTTTACAAGGATGGGTTCCCACTTCCTACCACCTAAGAACAACATGCAGCCTGCCATTGAAACAATGGCTCATAAGGCCATTCTCCAAGAGCCAAAGTATATAATGGATTGCTTCTCCACACCCATGGCACATCTGCAGCTAAAACTGGCAGACAAGGAAAGTGTGTTGTCTCTGTATGAGACAAAGAAGGCCACAGGCAAAAGACTAGTGCAGCTATTTCAAACAACAAAATTGATGCTGCCTCACGGAGAACAAATAACATTTAACCATCTTCAGCGTTATGTTAAAAACGCTGATGAAACCAAAGCTGAAAAAATCCTGCACTTCTGCACAGGATCTTCTGTGATATGTGTTGACAAAATTTTGGTGTGCTTTAATGCTGAAACTGGGCTCAACAGAAGGCCTGTTGCTCACACCTGTGGAGCTACCCTTGAAGTGCCATGCACTTACAGTTCTTATCCTGAATTTCGCACAGAGTTCAAGGTTCAAGGTTCTTTATTTGTCACATGCATAGTTATACAAGTATAACACACAGTGAAATGTAGCCTGACACGCTCCTCGACATGTGCAAAAAAATTGGGGGGGGGGGTGTAGAGGAAGAACATTATATATATATATATATATGTAGTATATACATTGGGTGAATGTGCAGTAGTAGCAGCAAGCAGGTGAATTCTGTACATTAATATGAATAGACAATCTGACTATTTTACAGGATAGACAATATAGACATATTTAAAATTAAAGGAATTGAAATGTACATTGTGCCTTGGTTTAGTGTCTGGAAGAGTCCTGTCTCAGTCAATTATAGATGATGTGAGCGGGCGGGTGTGTGTGTTTAGGGCACGGATGGCTTGGGGATAGAAGCTCCTCTTGAGTCTCTCTGTCCTTGCCCAGAAGATGCGGAACCTTCTACCAGATTGCAGAAGTTGGAACAGTTTGTTGCCAGGATGGGACGGGTCCTTCAGTATCTGCGCTGCTCTAGTCCGGCATCTCCTGGTGTAGGTGTCCTGAAGCGGGGGGAGAGCAATCCTGCAGCAGCAGCAGAGTTCGACAATGTCCTTTCCAGCAATTACTTTGAAATGGACATCATTTGAACTTGATGAGTGTACTAATGGTTACAGCTGTAATTGTTATTTGTATGATTATCCTTGAGTTCATAAATTCTGTCTTGTTTCATTTTGTCATTGAAGCATTTGATATATTCAGCCGTATAACAAGCAGTCACAAATGTAATTTTCTGATGGTTTAGTTGTATGTTAGGTCAGATTTCACAAGGACTCTTTATTGTTTAAAATTCTTTGAAAATGACCGCATCTTTAACTTCTGTTGAAAACAAGGTTTGTGTTTAGCGTTAGAGAGACATATCACATCAAAATTTGCTGTACACATTGTCATTGTTTTCTTTTACTCCTGCCATCAGCCAGAATAAAGGCTCTCTTTTGTTTTAAGTTCATTATCCTCTCTCTCTCCTTGTCTGCTTTTGGGTACGTTCTGTCAACACACCTGCATACCCCACAGTGACACACATTGGCTTGCTGTTTATCCATCTAGAATGTTTTGTTGTGAGTTGCCTAGTTTTGGGAGATATTAGCTGTAGAGATCTCTTCCTTGTTGAAAAACAACATGAAGCTACATAAGGTCTACATAAAGACATTGCTACTAAGCATTAAGTACCATGTGAAACAAGAGAAGGGTAGGCTTGTACAGTCAATATCTCTAAAATTGGGCAACTCACACTAAAACAATGTGGATTAAGGAATACTACAGCTAGTGAACAGAAAAATGTGTAAATTTGATTTTAGGGTGAAAAGTCCATTAATATTAGTAAAGAATGTCACTATGGTTGCGAAAGAAGTTATTGAAAGTTAATGATAAGATCCTGTTTACAAATTCTTAAAGCTGATGTGGCCTATAAACATCTTGTAACAATAAGTCCTATTTTCCCTTGATTAGCTTCCAAAATGTTTACTAGTTGTTTTGTTAAAAATCATATTGCCATCACAAGTTATTTTTTTTGAAAGGACTTTGCCATAATGTGACATACAGATGATTCACAATTCTTTATACCGTCTTATATAATTACAAATTAACAAGCAATGATAATCAGATTTAACAGTTTCTTGGATAAACAAGATTGTAGGCCAGGATTTCTAATTAGGTTAAATAGTATATATTGTTAATTATAAAATATTGCTACATTTTTGACAGATTATGCACTTCTGACTACCCTTCTCTGAAATTAAAGTGCCTGGGAACACAGGCAGTCAATACACAGATGTTGTCGATATGCTTTTGTCATTTGCAATTTTTTAGTTGTCTGTACTACATAGTCCAAAAAAAAATTAGAAATTGATTAGATTTCAGTTTATTTGTCCGGTAGTTCAACAACACATATCATCCTTTCAGAAGTGGTGAGTTTTGCAAAAATAGCATTCGAATGTAACAGAACAGGTGGGTGCAAAGAATTTGTTATTCAGCTGATAAAATAAGCTTCAGATAAATTCAGTGACCAAAAAAGAATGTTTATATCTATTAGAAATTCTAAGAGTTCAAAAGGTCTCAATTTAGTTCTTTATTTTTTCAGTTTTGTTTAACCAACATTAAAAAAACTAAAGCTCTTCTGGAATCAGAATAAATAGTTAAAAAAAAAGAAGCAAAAATGACATAAAATAATTATATTTTTAGTCAGAGAAACTTGAGTTCAGAAAAATGCCAAGGTGTCCCCTCTCAGATTATGATGCCCCTTAGTACCATTTCATGTAGCCTGCCAATGTGACAGTTGGCGTTATGATATATATAAAGCAACAAGGCATAATAGCATATCTCTTCGATTTTAAACAGTATTCTAGCCAACATCAACAACTAAACATTCCCATCATTAACAAATAGAGATGGTGTAAATAAAAACTCAACTCAATTATTACAAAATACTCAACATAAACCACCATTATCTGAGTAAACACTGTACATTAAAACTCCTAACACATTAAATTAAGATGTGTCTTATGTTTTGATCCATGTATCAAGCCAAATACACAGTTAAAGTAATTCGAAGTAATACACATAGACATGGAACTTGATAACATTTGACAGAACATTACAATGTTTTTGTGCTAAAGAACACTCAGAATATCATTAACAGGCAGAGACTTCCCTTTATACTTTAGTTCACTGACCCTCCTGGAACACAACAATAAATATTTCTATATAAGATATTCTCATAAATGACTGTGTACTAGAAAGCTTACAGTTTACAGTCTGTTTAACATCCAGAAGTTAGCTTTCTCACATATAGCACAGGTCAATTTTGAGAAATGTTCTCTGCTGCAGTGTATGCAATTTACACTAATGCCATGATGTTCTCTCTTAAATGCATGTACAAGTTCACAGCCTGATATGGGTCTGTTGGTGGAGTCAGATGGGACTCAGTCATGATGATATTGCACAGTTCATATAAATCGGGGTCACATGGTTTGGTCAGTTGAAAAACACACTCAGTTTTACACATTTCAACATGTTCTTCTTCAGTGGGGCAAAGGAAGTCTCTTGTCCCGTAGAGCTCAGGTAATGTATACATTACATTAGGTCGACCACTGGGGATATTGATGTTTGTTGATGGCCTGATGGAGTGTGTATTCCAAACCTGTGCAGTGTCATCCAGCTCATCTGTTAAAGCAGTGAGTAACAAATGCAGTTAAATATTGGGACAGAATGATCTACGTTCTAGAAAAATAAATCACTGGCTAATATCTATGATAAAAGTCAGCCAAGTGTTGATTATTTCAACCATATTTTTTGTATATGTCTTATTAATTTGATAGCCGATAATATTGACTTAAAGAAAATAGAGAAATGTACAGGACTTTAAGAAATGTATTCATTTATTTTCTCCACAAACCAAAAATTATGTTTAGTTACAAAAATGTAGTTATTTTTTAAGCTCTGGTGAAATGAGAGGCAACATTGTGACAGTCATAAGAAAAGCTCGGCTGTGATGTTGTTGTTTCCATCAGCTAAGAGAACAAGACCAGAGAGATCAGCGGTGTCACAAAGAGCAGAAGGCCAGCAGTTGTACTGATGGCACTGTTGCAGAGGTCACCCTGGCAGCAGCTGATTTCTGTTCCTATGATTCCTGCAATCTGTGCAGATTGTGTGCTTGAGCAAACCACCTTGGAGGCGCAGCCCTTTACAGTCACCTTTTGCCCTCCTGAAGTCACTGAGGAAATGAAAAGAGGGAATCACTGAATCACTGAGCAGAAAAGAACAAACATGCAGACATTGAATGCTGTCGGCCTGTTACCTCTTGTTGAGATGCAGTGGTCCTCATCTCCATTGCAATTTAGAGTTTTTGTGCAATCGTTTCCATCACATTGGAAGCACTTTTACCCATTTGGAGAGGAGATGCTGCCCTCTGTTGAATACAGAAATATTTGTAATATTTGTTCCCCTCCTTATTTTAACTGTGTGCCAAAAACATCAGCAAAAAAACAAACAAAAAAAACAACAGAAAACAAAAGAAAAACCATTTATGTTATTAATATGTTTATTGTTTGAGATTTTTTAATCAGGAAATTTTTACAGATTGATAATTTTGACCTCATCTGTTCAAGCGAATACGACGATTGAAAGAAAGGTTTTGACCCACTTCAAAACTTTCTCAACATATTTAATAAAAATAAATAAATTTTTCTTTTTTTTTTTTACTTTCAAGGACAGGAAATTACATTTCAAAATACCAAGAAGCGTGATAGAAATTACCAGGGGCATCTTGAGAGTTGCAAAGATCAGAGGTGCAACACTTGCTGGTCAGTAGAGTTTGAGAAACTCCAAAGTTGATTGAGGCCTGAACACACTCCTCAGCCGCAGCACAACTTTTCGCTTTAATATCAACCAGTTTTGAACCACCTGCAACAAAAAGACGAACCATTGAAAACTGAATCAGTTCAAAAGAAGAATAAAATAAGAACTATAAAATATCAAACCTGCATATGAAGTCACTCTTACTGATCCACACTGAGTGTTGGAAGGACATTCTTTTGTTGTCTGAGCGCACCTTCCAGAGAGGTCCGGTATGCATTCGTAACATTTCAAGGCACAGGCTGATAAAACAAAGATAAAGATAAATGAAATTTTTCTTGCTTCCAATGCATGGACATATTCTAAAACATTCACTAAAATGAACCGTTTAAAAAATAAAGGGCAAACAGTACAGTAATTAGTATAATAATTTGTAGAACGTAGACAAACGTTTACTGGGTTGTACTAAAACATGTTGTAGAAGCATTAAAAAAGAAAATGTTTCATTGAATATTACAGAACTTTCTTCAAAAGAACAGATAACTGAAGAAAAACTTGCCTCTAGGGAGCAGCACGATCCCAAGGATCAGCACAAGGTTTTGCATTGTGGAGCGGTCAGACATAAGTAAATTCTACTTTAGTTTGTGTTCAGGTTATAAGCAATTTGTTAGGTTTGTAGCATAAACCTATTCGCTGGAACGTTGAAGACAATATAATTACACTGCAAGCAAGACACAAGTAGGCAAACTTCTTCATGGTACTCGTGCACGGGAGAGAACCAGACAGAGCGCCGTTCCTTCGCTTGACCCCAGTAGCTCTCGTCCGTTCTCCCATACACTGTCCTTTTATTGAGGTTACATGAATATGCATAGGTTCATTAACATACGACGTCTACATACAAACAAAGAGTACCTTGCCTGTGTGTGTGTGTGTGTGTGTGTGTGTGTGTGTGTGTGTGTGTGTGTGTGTGTGTGTGTGTGTGTGTGTGTGTGGACTGCTGATCAAAGGGTCAAACATCCTTGGTCAGGAAGAGGGTAGCCTCCCCCTCACCCTAGATGGTTCATCCTAGATAACACGGTGAGGAAGTCCTGCAGTTCATCTAAACAAAGAGCACTTAGACTAGAACAGACGCAACTACGTTAATCCTACCATAAAATAATAAGACACGGTATGACCTCTCATGCTCCCAAAGTGCTGTCTAATACACACAAAGTTTGCAGACTATCAAGGATCAAAACCTCTACCAATCTACAACTAATTACAAAACTCTAAGCATATATAAGTAAATATTTCTAAGCATAAATGACAATCAACAATACAAATCTAACATTTCCCCCCTTTTTGACCTTTATGCCTGAAAAGTTCCCAGTTATGCATACCTCATGTCTGACAGTTTCAATGTAAACATTTTTTTACTCAGCATATGTCAAATCACCCTAAATTACTGTAAAGATACACAGTTTAACAAATGTATTAGCAGTTACCCCATTCATTGAGCTCATCTCATAGCAAACTGCATCTTACGAGCAACCAAAGAAATTGTTAATTTAATAGTGAAACTAAAAAAGTAACATTTTCAAAAACATCTCAGCTTGGTGATGCTTCCTCCGGGTGTGCACATCACATGTCTTTCTGCAGAGTGGTTTAAGCTCTGCAGGGCGTCATGAATGTCTCTTCCAGTTGTTTCCATCACTGTCCATAGGACCAGAGTCCAAATGTATGTAGAATAGACATTCAAACATACTAGTTGGTTTTGTGGTTCGTCAACATGGGTCTCAGCTATCATGAAAGCTGCAGACCTCTCAGCACTCTAGTTTTATGGCCTCTTACCAGCCCCCATCACCTGACTTCAGACCTTCGTCTTGTGAGGGGGATATTTATGACTCCTTAATTGTCCACGCTCTGCAGAAAAAGCTCTCTGTGGAAAGGGTGCTGGGTTCCGTCATCTTACTGCTGTTATGATCCCAGCAGCCTTCAGAGTGTCATCGTATGCACAGTACAGTGGCACAGCGTTAGGTGATGTTCATAGGAAACTGCTGTTATCACCACCATAGCTTCTGGTTCCTGTGCTTTCACAGAATCATGATGTCATCCTCGAACTCCTTCTGCGCTGTCGATGGAGCTTGGCACGCTCCCCTCATCCCACGAGTTTTCATGTTCCAACGCTGCTGAAGGTTTAAGGCAGAGCACGTCGTACACCTTAGTTGTCTTCCTCAGCGTCAATATTGAATCTCTCATTTTATTTAAAATCTCCTGGAAGCTCAGTAGCACAGCTCTCTGTGTGATGTCTGCTGTGCTGAAGATGATCTCTGATCCTCCTGAAGCCTCTCTCCTGGCCTCAGCTCCCATCTTGTGGACGATCCTCTCCTCTATTTTGCAGGCAGTTTCATGGTCCTTGCTGTGGCTCCAAGGTCTGATTTCATGATGGGCCCCAACCAGCTTGACCTTTGACCTCAACCACTGCCTGGCTGTCAGCTATGCGCTTCTCACTGGGCCTCTGAAGATTTCTCAGGAGATTACTGCTGCACCTGTATTTCCTTGCTAAGAAGAAAAACTTCTATTTGGAGAGCATGTCAACAATCATCAAACCACATTCTTTAGTTCAGTGAACTTCACTTATAGGCCATCAAAGCCTCATCTGAACATGGGTGCACCACTTGCATAGGTTTAATATTTGTAAATAAACGGCTAATCACACAAATCACTGCAACAATAATAAAAAACATTGTTTAATGTTAATCCTTGGACCCCTCCTCTTGACGCATGGACACACCCATGCGTCAACTCACCAAACCTGGATACCTGTCTTAAAGAAAAAGATTAGCTAGATCATATCCCAGGCAACATCAGGGCATCTCCTCCCCTGGAGCAGCACCACCCTGGACCTATAATCCTGCAATGAAAATGTTAGTGTGCTTTGCATATTAAGTTTGCTTAACACCTGGCTCTCCCAGGAGCCTGCATACACACCATCATGGCCTGGAAAACAAAATCTGGAAGTAAAATCAAACTTCATACCTGTAAACAATTGTATCATAAGAGTAATAAGCATTCAACATCAGCAAGACAAGTGTCATGTGCAGGTTTTCTCAAAGCAGTAACTACAACTATTACCCTAATTCACCTCAGACATGGATCATCCCATGTACTCTGTTAACATTAATGTAATCAGTGACTTCTCTTAAGCAAAGTCACTCCACTCATATATTATTATTATGGGTTCAAAAGTGGCCAGCAAATGAGCCCATAATAAACTATTCCATAAATACCGTAATCTCTTATTTGTTCTACCCATGTCACTTGTCCGCTTCAGCTGAATCTACCACAGCATTCTCAAAGAAACAAACATTAGCAATACACATTGACTGTGGTCAGACGGAGGTCAGACACAGGTCAACGGATTCTAGAGGTGCCATAAAACACCATTAAGTTAACACTCGCTGTGGAAACAGTAACACTGGTCTCATCACAGTATGTCTCAAACTATATTAATTTCTCCATCAACATATGCCTGTAACTACAGTTTTCTTCACACATAAACCCAGAAATCTCGTAGTAGAGAAACATTAGCCAGTATTCCTATAAATCACATGATCAAACACATGAAGAACCGTAATGCTGTAAAAACGAAAATGCAAATGTTAGCGCTTGCGCAGGCGTATGCATACTTTGTCACAGATATCTCTGTGAGCACACAAGCTAGTGAATGACGCACACATAGTAAATTCACAGACACAGAAAATGGCATTTAAAATGTTAAATCATCACGCAACCTCGAGTGTTGCTGTCATCTTTCTGCTCCTGTAAAGGGAAGCACACACAGACTCATCTGCACCCCTGCCAGGCGGGGGTCAACTTCACACAGTCGTGTTACATCAGTAAAGTCTTGTCAGCTTTTGTCAGCTTTTACCAGTCAGTCAGTCAGTTTGTTTTCCTTTCACTCACTCATTCATGCATTCATTCTTTCTTTCTTTGCTGATAGTGGAACCTATCGTTGCATTTAGTTTCCACTCTCAGCAAAATGACGTCATTTCAAAAAGAAAAAGAAGAACTTTAGTTTGGATTACATCGCTGAATCCTTTTGGACTGGGACTGTCATTTAATAATTGTCCCAAATAAGTGGCTTTCTCCAGAGTCCATTTAAATGTGGAGAACTCACTTGGCACAATTTTCTCGACGACGTGTAGCGCTTTTAATTCCCGACGTGCAGATCTGCTTAAATAACAGAGATTATCAAACAAAACTTTCAGTGCACTGTGAAAGTATCAAAATAAAAAGGCCTTGTTAAGTCATGACACAAGCTCCTCATCTCAGGAGGGTAAATCATACCATTAGCATGGTTCATCATACCATCATACTAATCGGCAGGCTCAACTTCACAACAAAAGAAAAATCATCAGCTAGATTCACTCCAAATCAACCATCAGCTGCACAACACACAACATAATCCTAATGTCTTATTAGCTATGAGTTTAATTACCAGGTCTGTGCTCTTCACTCATTTAGGCCACAGATCTATTTTATTCAATTTTCCTTTTCCCTTCATCATAAAACATGTGACATGCTGTCATGCACTTCACAAAACAGTCTGTTCTGACGTATTCAGAGTTGTGTATCTAAATACAGGATTCACTCGCACATCAAAGCAGGAAACTCAGTGTTTTAGAGTCTCTACTCAACACACAACAAACTCCAACACATCTCATTCACTCGTGCTAGAATTCAATCACCTTTCATTAATCTAAAACCGATCACTAATTTGCATATCAACTATTAACCCACTAAGTTGACAGGACGACAGAAAAGCATGTTCAAAATAGTATCACAAAAGACAATTTCCCTCATACAGTAAATTACATGTGCTGCCTCAATCAAGCAGGAAGCTTCTCCCAATTTACCATTTTAACAACTAAATTTATTGTCTGATCACTGGTTGGTCAAACCAGGATCTTTTTTCTCACAAAAGTTAAACTGTTGTCCTGCAACTTGGAGAGTCAATTTTTTTCTTTAGGATAAATTCAGCATTTGATAACAAGTGTCTGCTAAATTGACACTATTGTAACACTGATGAAAGATAACAAGCTAATTTTCATTGCATGGGTTTGTGTTATTAGGCAGGTCTAATGCATGTCTGTGGAGCTGCATCTCCAGCAGAGCATGTTCTTAAAGCTGCCTTTCCTACACATTTCTCTGCTATTATTTAATCATTTCTCAACTAATGTGCTATGAGTCTTCATGAGTCATTTTGTGTTTGGAATTGTTAGTAGGGTTAATGCATGTTCTGCTTGTGTGTGTGTGATTTTGTATATGTTTCTATTTTCGCAATATTTCAGACTCCGTCTCAATTTTCCAACTTAAGCAGTCAGTTTTCTTTTCCCCAGGTTTGCTAACCCAAATTTTGATTTCCCACATTAAATAATTCCTATGTGTTCTCACCTAGTCTTCTCACTCTGTTGTCCTCTCACTCTTTTGTCCTCTCCCACTTCAACAGTCCCGGCAGTTCTCCTTCAGCTTTGTCCTGTCTAGTAGCTGAAGTGCTGCTGCTGCCTTCTTGGGCGACTTCTTAGCAGCTGCTGCCGGTTTCTTGGCTTTGGCTGCGGCGGGCTTCTTGGCTTTGCTCTCAGTAGCCTTGTTCATCTTGAAGGATCCGGAGGTCCTGGTGCCCTTGGTCTGCACCAGAGTGCCCTTCGCCACCAGGCTCTTGATGGCGGTCTTGACACGGGCCTTGTTCTTGTCCACATCGTAGCCTCCGGCAGCCAGAGCCTTCTTGAGAGCGGCCACGGCTTTCACAATCAGCTCGCCCACGCTGAGGCCGACCTTCTTGGGCTTGGAAGTCATCGTCTTCTTCTTCTTGGCCTGAACCTCGGCGCAGGGCGTGTTTATGATGGAGCCTTTCCCACCACAGCGCTGGCACGTTGAACGCATCATGAAGGGTCCATTTCTTTCATGTCGCTAGCCAGCATGCTAGCTGCATGTGGCTTGCCCGAGTCACTCAGTCCTTTTTGAGCATTTCAACATGCTACCACCGCCATCTTGCTCGCCCCTCCGTGGAATTCATCCAATCAGACAGGAAGATGGGTTTGCTTTCTTCTGCTGCTGTTTATCCACATTGCTGCTGCTTTGCTGGGACTTTTTGTGCTCAGGACTTGCTGCTGTCTCTTTATCATGGAGCTGCATTCCTTATCTTCAGGGAGGAGTGAGCTCGCTTGTGAGGTTGAGAAACACATGGCACTGTAAATAAGTCAGCCAGAAACTTGGCCTGCATGTTTCCAATGATGTTAAACTATAACTTTCTTCCGACCGCTGCATGTGGAAAATTGATTCAGGTCTGCTTTTCACCTGAAAGTGACAAACTAAGACATTTCATTATTATCATCACTGCTTAATCAACACACATCTCTCTCTCTCTCTCTCTCTCTCTGTGTTTTTGTGAACAGTCTTTTCTTAAAAGCAGAAAATGAAATTGTAGTTGTTTTTGGCTGATCAACACAAAACCTTTTTCCTATGATTTTTCTTTTTCACTCTATTTTTTCTTTTTTTTTTTTCGTTACAATAGCTGGTGACCTGCAGAATCACCGCTCTCACTCACAATCAGAGGCAATTACTTTTACACAGCGCACAAAAACACTGTGATGTCAGACACATTCACACTCACTTTTTCATCTGCATAAATAAACCATATGGCTGGAGATATGTGCCATGGTGATCCACAAGCATGATCACCAGTTTATTTAATTATTTTTAATCCAACAAAACAAATAAACAAAAACATGATGCTGATGTTATGAACACTCTACACACAAGAGTCAAGATTCAGGAAAACTGCTCATGGAAACGCTGCACACTCCAGTTATCACAGTTAACATAGTGCTGTTTCCCTCTCTTAGAGTAGTTCTTAGACAGCTCTCGATCTGATAATGTGTAGTTTGCTCATCAGCTCAGAAAAAAAACTGCAACGCAACATCACACAGTAGTTGCTCTGCCCACAGCGGCAAAGTCTTACACTTTCATATTCAATTCAGCTTCTCCATCATGTACTTTTAGATGTTTCATACAGGGTTCAGCATATTAGTTGTTTTCACAGGTGTGCTCCATATCTCAACAATGGCTCATAACAAGATGACAGTCTTTCACACAGGTCAAGTGCCTCTATGCACTTCATTAGTTTAAATATTTACCTATATCACTTCACCTCACATGTCATTGTACTGAATTTAAGCAACCACAAGTTTAATGTAGGTTACTTTTAACAACTATCCACCTCAATGGTTTGGCACACAGGCTGTTAACATTTTGTGTCAGGAAGGGGTGGGGGGAAAGCCACCCACCAGAGCACAGCTGCTGATGTGGGCTGGCCTTCTCCACAGCTCTCCAAGGCTGGTGTGTTTTCTGAAAACTTCTAACATTTGAATCTCTTCCATTTATAAGCCTGCGATTAACCGCACGGCTCAGGTCCGCGTGACCGCGCTCGCGTGAACCCGCGCAGCTGTGGAACCGTCGCTCTCTCTCTTTTTTACATAAATACTTTGTGCTGCCAGGAGCAAAGTCCAGCACAAACGTCTTTCTCCCTCTAACTCACTCTTGGTTGCTTAGAAACCCATGATAACAACAACAGTCGGTGTTACAGACCACGTGTTCTGCTCCGCACACACTCACACAACAACAACAACAAAAACGACGACGACGACAACAATGACAACAACACAAAATAGGCCTACTCCGGACTCACACCGGACCGCTCGGGACCCTGACCCAGTTGTGGGACGCTCACCCACTCGCGCGACAAAACCCAATGAAGGGACGCTCGGGACACACACCCAGGGCGATTTCAAAACCGGACACTCACCGGACGCTTGGGACCCTTGGGCGATTTAACCAAAACTTCTTTTTCGGGACACTAACCCAGTTATCGCTCCACAAAGCAGCGAACTTCTCAACGCCTCACAAAATGGCGGAGACTGCACAACGACACGGTTATAGAGTCGGCCTCTTTAAACTTACTTGGCGTTGCTTAGCGTGTAATATCAGCCTGAATCCCGCCGATCGCCATTCATCGAGGAGAAAGACAGACAGCGAATCCACAGGAACTTCCTGGCTGACGTCAGTCTTTCAGCGTGCCTCCCCCCCCTCGGTGAATGCGATCCCAGGGATCCGGCATCGAAGGACCAATTAATGTTAGGTTTGTAGCATAAACCTATTCGCTGGAACGTTGAAGACAATATAATTACACTGCAAGCAAGACACAAGTAGGCAAACTTCTTCATGGTACTCGTGCACGGGAGAGAACCAGACAGAGCGCCGTTCCTTCGCTTGACCCCAGTAGCTCTCGTCCGTTCTCCCATACACTGTCCTTTTATTGAGGTTACATGAATATGCATAGGTTCATTAACATACGACGTCTACATACAAACAAAGAGTACCTTGCCTGTGTGTGTGTGTGTGTGTGTGTGTGTGTGTGTGTGTGTGTGTGTGTGTGTGTGGACTGCTGATCAAAGGGTCAAACATCCTTGGTCAGGAAGAGGGTAGCCTCCCCCTCACCCTAGATGGTTCATCCTAGATAACACGGTGAGGAAGTCCTGCAGTTCATCTAAACAAAGAGCACTTAGACTAGAACAGACGCAACTACGTTAATCCTACCATAAAATAATAAGACACGGTATGACCTCTCATGCTCCCAAAGTGCTGTCTAATACACACAAAGTTTGCAGACTATCAAGGATCAAAACCTCTACCAATCTACAACTAATTACAAAACTCTAAGCATATATAAGTAAATATTTCTAAGCATAAATGACAATCAACAATACAAATCTAACACAATTCTCATCGAGGGGAGTGGTCTCCTATCTCTGACCACTCCTTAATTCTGCCTTTGACAGTGAAGGAACCTGACTATCAAAAAACAGTCCTTTGAATAAGAATTTGAATTCTTTTTCCACATAATTCAAGTTAAGTGAATGGTAAAGTTTTTAAATTGCTTAATTCTCTATCTGCTGAAATATTTTTAGGCTGCAAATCATTTTCTTTGAGAACAGACGTAAAATGTTTGTTTCTTGAATGAACTGAATGAAAAACAAAACTGACTGTGATTCATGAGAAATGAAAGTCACCGACAACCACACAAAAGGTATGTAACCGTTATTGCCACATGCATTCTATCTTACAGCATATATCAATCAAAACCAGACACACCAGTTTTCAGTGGTATATTATTAACTTGCACGTTTCCCCTTATCTTTTCAAAAAAGGTAATAAAAAAGACAGAAATCTGTATTTTCAACTATCAGTGCATCAAAACTGAAACACAGTCAAGAATGACTTGAATTTAAAAACTATTCTCGCATTTTTATTAGACATGTGCTGAGAGAAGACACTTTCTTTTCCCGCTCACCACCTCTGCACAGGCTGTAACTTTATCTGTAACTATCAGAATTCCTGAGGAGAGTCCCAGGACACTATAGAACAAGCAGGACTCAAAGTCTGAATAATTATATTTATTTTATGCCCCTTTGATGTTTTTTTCAAACATCCCATTCAGCTGCACTTCTTTCGTCTTTGTGTGATCTGATCAGTGAAATAAAACTGTACATAAGAGCAGTTAAACACGTGTCAGCAGAGCAGACGACTGTATTCAGAGAGGGCAGAGGACTTTTTCACACCATCCCAGATACGAGCTGCATAGTGAAACCTGTGAAAACAAAGAAAGTTAAGACAGGAAACAGAGGGATAAACTTAAACGAAATCCCAACAATGTCTCAAGATTTCACAAAATTATGGTGACATAATAAAAAGAAAAAAAAATCCAAATAGTATGTATTTCTGCAACAACCTTACTTATTAACACTTTTACTTCCCATGCCTATATGGATTGGAAATATATGTTTCTTTTCACTGTAGTATTTAATTTTCAGTTGATACTGTTTTAAGCATGTTGAGAAAAAAAAACCCTGATATCCCACAGCAAGAAATATTTTACACCACTCTGAAAGTTTTGTGCTTGCAGGTACATGCAGCAGGTTTCACCATGCCTCAGAAAACTATTTCACAGCAAACAACCAGCGCTCATTTTCTGTTGTAAAAAAACCCAGCAGGTTGTAGTCACTGAAAGTAAAGGGGAACAGAGAGAGACCCCCCTCATCTCTAATAGAAATTTGGCATTTCTTCCACAGGGAATAGAAACTGTTTCTATGGGAGTTCAAAAATAATTATATTTATGATGGCTTTGTTGAGCAAAACAGTTTAAAACGTAAAATTGATTCTCAACCTGAGTGCAGGATGTATTTCCTCATTTATACTTGGTTGTCTTGGTTGTCTTGCTTTATTCCCCAAGTAGACCACATTTCATTCATAATGTTGTAAATTATATCAGTAAGGAAGCTGACTAAATATTCACTGATAATTTATGGGACAGGGGTGGGATTAAATAAGTGTATACTTCTTCCCACTCCCTTTCAACATGTAAATTAATCAGAATGTTTTTTTGTATGTAATTTGTATAGTATATTTTTTTTTCTCTCATTTCTTTTCTAAATGTACTTGTATATTGTTCACATGTTGAAATAAATTACCAATCAATCAATCAATCGTTTGCGTATAAATAGTACTGATATGATGTTTACCAGTTTTTCTCAGTGAGAATAGTGTGTGACAGCTGACAGCGGGGCATGGCCAGTATTTGGCTGCAGAGTTTTGAAACCATGGTGGAGAAGGTCGGGTGTCCTCTATAGCCGGGGAGCAGAGAGAACAGTGGTACCTGTTCCTGTTCCTGACCATAAACAACATACAAATATTCATTTATTTTTCACACAACACATGAGAGGTCACTTGAGTTTACCTTATGAAAATAAATCTTTTTGTAACCGGCTTTGGTCCTCCCCATCATTTTCCTGCACAGGAAGCAAGAACATATTGACCTCAATGAGATTTTTAGATTTCTTTTTAGAGATGCTTCTGATATCTCATTAAAGCTGGTAATAAGGAAGCATAGTTCAAACATGTCTTTATTTCAAAGAGAAGGCTAGTCCAACAATAAAACTTTTCAGACTTTGAATATGGTTTGGTTACCTTGAATGATTGACTAGCTTTGACTTAAAATCCAGATACGAAACTGTTGTACAAATATCCTGTACCAACAGTGGCGGTCCTAGCCTGTTTGGTGCAGGATGTATTTCCTCATTTATACTTGGTTGTCTTGCTTTATTCCCACGGATCGTTTGCGTATAAATAGTACTGATATGATGTTTACCAGTTTTGTCAGATAGTCCTGCCCCAGGCCTGGGAAGACACTGCCGTCGAGCATGGATAATGTTACTGAGAAAAAAAAAAAACACGAGTTATAGGTGTGGCTTGCCTGTTACAGTTTTTTCTGATTGCTTAAGCACATTTTTTTGTAACTTTTGGCTAATTTTGCAAAACTCTTCACACAAATAAGAAAACCTGTCACCCAATAATCAAAACATTGTAGTTCTCTTGTAAAAGCAAACACAGCTAGATTAACTCTTCACACCTTCGTAAAAATGGTCTTTCCGTATCAAACAGTACACACAAGCCATCATCTACTAAGCACACAATGCGCCAACTGCACACTGATGGTATGAATACAAAACACATCTGGCTTTTGCTTTCTCTGTGCACAAGGTAGGCTATGTCAGTTTGAGCTCATACTTCTGTCATAGATCCATAAGCATAGAGGGATCCAAACTTCAAATACTGGTGTTTATTCAAACACATCAAAACAAACACAAGTGTTTATTTCCAAGTATAGGATTATTTGCAATCGCCATAATGACTATATGGTTTACTTGGTCTGCAGTGAACATGCTTCCTCTTCCCCCAGCATCTGGTCATCTAGCAATTCTGTAAAGTAGCAATTTCAGTATTTTTACATCAATGGTATTGGTGTGTTTCTCATTGGCATATGGCAGTGCTACAAATCTTTGTGCGAAGTGACTGTACTAACCGATTCTCATTTCAAGATGTCCTTATGGTGCTTGCTACAGTGTAGCGGCTCGAGTTAGGCTGGACCCGTTGGCCAGCTACCCTCAGGGTCATTCCACGGTTGATTACATGGTCCACTATTGTAGCTCTGATGTCATCAGCAATTCTATTTCTTACTCTTCCTACCCTTCCTCTCCCCCCCTCCTCGTCTTCCTCTTGCTCCTCCTTGTCCTTGTCGTCCTCTTCATCCTACTTCTTCACCTCCACGTCCTCTTCCTCGGCCTCCTCTACTTCTCACTCTTTCTGCTCCCTCCATTGTACTCCGCACACACAGCTTACCTGGATTATAGTGCTTAGGCTGATTGCAAAGTGGACTAATTATCTAAAACAGTCTTCACATGTGAAAGTGTGCCAGACAGTTGGCAAATTAGTGTTAATGATAGCCATACATGTGTATACTTTTGCTAGGAGTGTGTTGGAAATTTGGTAATTGAGTGTTGTGCAGTGAATTGTGCCTACAGTTTTGCAAAGTGTGTGTTACAAAATTGCAAACTGAGTGCAAAGCAGTTTTTGTGCTTTTAGTTTTGCAAACTCAGTGAGTGGTTTTGCTATAAGTCTTAATAGTTTTAGAGATTGTGCTACAGGAATCACAGTTAGGGTTTAAGCATTCAGAAAAAACTGTAAACAAGTTGGGGCAATGACATCAGCAGAGAGAGGTCCACTGGTCACTTTTGTATATGCGGTTAATGCCATTGGCAACACAATTCCTCCACTGTTTGTGTTCCCACACATACATTATGCAGACCACTGTGTCAGAGATGGACCAGTAGGAAGTACTGGTAGTGGAAATAAATCAGGATGGGTGTGAGAAACAGATTTCCTCATCTTTCTGAAGCACTTTGCAAACCACACCAAGGTAAGCCATGATAAAAAGTAATGGAATTGCGATGCTGGTGAACAACTACATTTTTTCAGCTTCATTGTTATGTTCAAAATTGGTGCAAGAGTTGTAGGTTATAATGCCCACTGAGCCAATGAGGCCAAACTCAAGAAAGACCAACCAAAATTAATGAAATATTCAGTTGCAGAAAATTCCATAATTTGTCTTTTTTGGGGGGTTGGAATATGTTCAAAAGCTAGATTTCTGCATTCTGTCACACACACACAGCTACATAAATGGATGTAAGTGCATCCATGTGTTGAATAAACAAAGATTACATGTTAATGTTTTGTTAGTACCCTTATTTCATCGTGTTACATTTTACCCCAGGATATGTTACAACTAACCCAGACTATGGGGTTAATTGTAACATTTCACTCTTTGTGTCACTCTTTGGCATCCTCCTTGTGTAAGTCTCATTCTCTTGCTCATCTCAAACTTGCACTGTTGCTATATTTTTCTCTATCCAGGATTATATAAACTCATATTCCCAGCGCAGTGGGCCAGGTAGAAGATTTTCTGGTTGGTGGGGGTATATTGCCCACCCCTTGGCTGATAGTGTTCCTGTGAGTATATTTATTTATTTATTTCTTTTGCCTGTCCCGTTTGGCTCTTTTGCCATCAGAATTATTGTCTAAAGGCGAAGAAAGATGCCCAACGGATTTACTTTACCAAATGGACCATCCCAGCCTTGCCGTAATGGTCTATTTGATTCACCTTTTATTGTTCATTTTATTTTCACTTACTGAATACGGGACAGACTTGAATGAGGAAAAGAAAAGGGAGAAAGAAAGAGGGGGAAAAAAACAGCGGAGAAGAGGGACGGGGATAAAGGGCAAAAAACAAAAACCAACAAAATAAGCAGACAAAAATACATATATCAATCACCTGGATCACCTGTTGAGAAAGAAAAAAGAAAACAAGCATTTAACAAGGGATAAACAACATCATGATGATCTATGGGAATATAACAGTAAATACTAAGTGTTAAACATTATTGTGCAGCACGTAAGATCGACAGCGCACAGTGTGCTTTAAGGTAGGAGCCAAAAAGGGTGTATTTTGTGTGTGTGAGCACCGGTGTGTACAACTGTGAGCATGAACGCGCTTGTTTTTAAAAGGTTCCTTCATGTAATGATCTGCTAGAGGGTGTGGGGGGGCCACAGCCCCGTCCTCCAGGGCATGAAGCAGGTATGGAGGAGATCAAAACTCCAGACATCCAGAGGCCCTCAGAACACAAGAGACCAAGGAAGACCAACAGAGGGGCAGCCGCGCCACTGTCCCAGAAAGAGCTGAGGAGAGTCCCAGATGAGGGCTCACTCAGCAGCCGCGGAGCAGAAGCCAGGGGGAGTTGCAGTGACGTGCCCGTGAGCTCCGCCGGCAGCCAGCTGTGCCAGAGTGACCGAGCCCCAGGCAGAGAGGCCGAGGGCACCCCACCCCCAAAGTGGCCCAAGCGAGCCCCAGGCTCCAGGCCCCGAAAAGCAGCCACCAAGGAGTGAGCCGGTGTGTACCTGGACGCCCATCCCCGGACACAAAGACCCACCAACGCACCGATGTCTGAGGGCTGAGGGGAAGTGGTGGGGGGAGATAGGCCTCCATGCCTTGGAGGGCCTGAGATGTCCCCAGAGAGGTGGCGTCTGATACCCGACCTGATATATGGACACAGACATACAGGCACACACAGATACAAACATCCATTCCCACCCTCATGCTCTCATATGCAATTACTCAACACTCACCCAACGTGGAGACAGACATAAAGAGACGCTGTACACACGATCACACTCCCCAAGCGTACTCTGCCGATTACAAGATGAACTGCCAACTCTTGAGCCATGATGTTGTTCAAAGGTTTTTAGTGAATGTGTTTCTTTTAGTAGTCCTGTATACAAAGCATTACGTCCGAAGTGGATTACAGTTTTTTCTGAATGCTTAAACCCTAACTGTGATTCCTGTAGCACAATCTCTAAAAACTATTCAGACTTATAGCAAAACCACTCACTGAGTTTGCAAAACTAAAAGCACAAAAACTGCTTTGCACTCAGTTTGCAATTTTGTAACACACACTTTGCAAAACTGTAGGCACAATTCACTGCACAACACTCAATTACCAAATTTCCAACACACTCCTAGCAAAAGTATACACATGTATGGCTATCATTAACACTAATTTGCCAACTGTCTGGCACACTTTCACATGTGAAGACTGTTTTAGATAATTAGTCCACTTTGCAATCAGCCTAAGCACTATAATCCAGGTAAGCTGTGTGTGCGGAGTACAATGGAGGGAGCAGAAAGAGTGAGAAGTAGAGGAGGCCGAGGAAGAGGACGTGGAGGTGAAGAAGTAGGATGAAGAGGACGACAAGGACAAGGAGGAGCAAGAGGAAGACGAGGAGGGGGGGAGAGGAAGGGTAGGATGAGTAAGAAATAGAATTGCTGATGACATCAGAGCTACAATAGTGGACCATGTAATCAACCGTGGAATGACCCTGAGGGTAGCTGGCCAACGGGTCCAGCCTAACTCGAGCCGCTACACTGTAGCAAGCACCATAAGGACATCTTGAAATGAGAATCGGTTAGTACAGTCACTTCGCACAAAGATTTGTAGCACTGCCATATGCCAATGAGAAACACACCAATACCATTGATGTAAAAATACTGAAATTGCTACTTTACAGAATTGCTAGATGACCAGATGCTGGGGGAAGAGGAAGCATGTTCACTGCAGACCAAGTAACCCATATAGTCATTATGGCGATTGCAAATAATCTTATACTTGGAAATAAACACTTGTGTTTGTTTTGATGTGTTTGAATAAACACCAGTACTTGAAGTTTGGATCCCTCTATGCTTATGGATCTATGACAGAAGTATGAGCTCAAACTGACATAGCCTACCTTGTGCACAGAGAAAGCAAAAGCCAGATGTGTTTTGTATTCATACCATCAGTGTGCAGTTGGCGCATTGTGTGCTTAGTAGATGATGGCTTGTGTGTACTGTTTGATACGGAAAGACCATTTTTACGAAGGTGTGAAGAGTTAATCTAGCTGTGTTTGCTTTTGCAAGAGAACTACAATGTTTTGATTATTGGGTGACAGGTTTTCTTATTTGTGTGAAGAGTTTTGCAAAATTAGCCAAAAGTTACAAAAAAATGTGCTTAAGCAATCAGAAAAAACTGTAACAGGCAAGCCACACCTATAACTCGTGTTTTTTTTTTTTCTCAGTAACATTATCCATGCTCGACGGCAGTGTCTTCCCAGGCCTGGGGCAGGACTATCTGACAACCGAGGTCAATATGTTCTTGCTTCCTGTGCAGGAAAATGATGGGGAGGACCAAAGCAGGTTACAAAAAGATTTATTTTCATAAGGTAAACTCAAGTGACCTCTCATGTGTTGTGTGAAAAATAAATGAATATTTGTATGTTGTTTATGGTCAGGAACGTACCCACTGTTCTCTCTGCTCCCCGGCTATAGAGGACACCCGACCTTCTCCACCATGGTTTCAAAACTCTGCAGCCAAATACTGGCCATGCCCCGCTGTCAGCTGTCACACACTATTCTCACTGAGAAAAACTGGTAAACATCATATCAGTACTATTTATACGCAAACGATCCGTGGGAATAAAGCAAGACAACCAAGTATAAATGAGGAAATACATCCTGCACTCAGGTTGAGAATCAATTTTACGTTTTAAACTGTTTTGCTCAACAAAGCCATCATAAATATAATTATTTTTGAACTCCCATAGAAACAGTTTCTATTCCCTGTGGAAGAAATGCCAAATTTCTATTAGAGATGAGGGGGGTCTCTCTCTGTTCCCCTTTACTTTCAGTGACTACAACCTGCTGGGTTTTTTTTACAACAGAAAATGAGCGCTGGTTGTTTGCTGTGAAATAGTTTTCTGAGGCATGGTGAAACCTGCTGCATGTACCTGCAAGCACAAAACTTTCAGAGTGGTGTAAAATATTTCTTGCTGTGGGATATCAGGGTTTTTTTTTCTCAACATGCTTAAAACAATATCAACTGAAAATTAAATACTACAGTGAAAAGAAACATATATTTCCAATCCATATAGGCATGGGAAGTAAAAGTGTTAATAAGTAAGGTTGTTGCAGAAATACATACTATTTGGATTTTTTTTTCTTTTTATTATGTCACCATAATTTTGTGAAATCTTGAGACATTGTTGGGATTTCGTTTAAGTTTATCCCTCTGTTTCCTGTCTTAACTTTCTTTGTTTTCACAGGTTTCACTATGCAGCTCGTATCTGGGATGGTGTGAAAAAGTCCTCGGCCCTCTCTGAATACAGTCGTCTGCTCTGCTGACACGTGTTTAACTGCTCTTATGTACAGTTTTATTTCACTGATCAGATCACACAAAGACGAAAGAAGTGCAGCTGAATGGGATGTTTGAAAAAAACATCACTGGGGCATAAAATAAATATAATTATTCAGACTTTGAGTCCTGCTTGTTCTATAGTGTCCTGGGACTCTCCTCAGGAATTCTGATAGTTACAGATAAAGTTACAGCCTGTGCAGAGGTGGTGAGCGGGAAAAGAAAGTGTCTTCTCTCAGCACATGTCTAATAAAAATGCGAGAATAGTTTTTAAATTCAAGTCATTCTTGACTGTGTTTCAGTTTTGATGCACTGATAGTTGAAAATACAGATTCCTGTCTTTTTTATTACCTTTTTTGAAAAGATAAGGGGAAACGTGCAAGTTAATAATATACCACTGAAAACTGGTGTGTCTGGTTTTGATTGATATATGATGTAAGATAGAATGCATGTGGCAATAACGGTTACATACCTTTTGTGTGGTCGTCGGTGACTTTCATTTCTCATGAATCACAGTCAGTTTTGTTTTTCATTCAGTTCATTCAAGAAACAAACATTTTACGTCTGTTCTACCTTTTGTGTGGTCGTCGGTGACTTTCATTTCTCATGAATCACAGTCAGTTTTGTTTTTCATTCAGTGCAAGAAATTAAGCTGTCGTCAAGAACTACCACACAGAGTGATTACATGGTTAAAGCATACTCTGCTGACATTTGAAACAGTCACTGGTCATCAAAGACAAAAAAAACAAAACAAACATTTTACGTCTGTTCTTGAAGAAAATGATATGCAGCCTAAAATATTTCAGCAATAGAATTAAACAGCTTCACAGAATATTCCATTAAATATATGATACAAAAATCAATAAAGCAATATAATAACACTAAAATTTCAAACAAATACACAAAATTAAAACTGAAACAACATGTTTTCAAACTAGTTTTAATAGAATCCCATCAGGACTAAAAGAAAAATGCAGCATAGATGTTATTCTAATTTAACAGTGGAGATTTCTAACTAATACCAATTTAATTATTTAGACTCAAAAACACTGAGTTATAGGTTCTTTGATGTCTTTGCCCAGTTGGTTATTTAACTTTGCAAACAAAAGAAGAAAAGCTACATGGAACACAGAGGTCATATTATAACCTTTAAGAAGCAAAATACGGATGTGTTATAATGTTCACATGAAGAATTCAGCAGATTGCAATTCTGTAGTAGATTAGTGATGTTGGTACAGTAGCGGTTTTTGATACGGGCAACACGGGCGGTTGCCCGGGGCGGCATCGTGGTGGGGGGAGCCATCACGCGCATGTTGACCCGATGTCATGCCAGCCCATATTGGGAATGGTACAGGCACCGATCGGTTTTCTATCGCCCATTTGCTGGGAGTAAGGGCGCCCTCCGTTTGCGAGGTGCGCCTGCTGCTTGCAGCACAGGGAGGAGAGGGCGGGGCGGCGGGGGATTATCTGGCTGGAGCAGCATCTAATAACCAACTCGCGAAATAAAGCAAAATAAAAACAAACTAACAAACACGAAAACACCAGACATTATGATACAGACTTATAATTTGCGCTGATGTTTTTTCGAAATTCTATATGCGAAAAGTGAGCGCGAGAGCCCTCGGTGCGTCTGCTTGCTGCTGAAGTCAAAGTAAACTTTATTGTCATCTCCGCTACATACAGTCCAGTATATAGAGAGACGAGACGACGAGGCTCCAGTTACAGCAGTGAAAGTAAACAAACAATATATATAAGAAGAGTAAGAAAATAAATATACACTTTAGGACCAGGGGTAAAGGGATCAATAACAATTTAAAATTCATAATTTACAGTTTGATGATTTAAAGTCTCACACACAACCCGTGGAAAGGGGAGGAGAGTCCTGCTGCTTCCAAGTAGACCACATTTCATTCAAAATGTTGTAAATCCAAGCCTATTATGTATTCATGATTTGAATCCTGGGTTGTGCGAAATCCTCGAAATAAATAGACAAAGTGAACTAAGGTGTAGGTTTATTAGGTTATGTTGTGGTGATCCCTGAGTTGGGGGATGGGTGTTCATACTGGAGTGTAAAATTAAAACCAATGGAAGATGGACAAGAAAAGTTCAAAGCCATCATTTCTTCAGTTTAGAATAACGAAAAAAGAAGAGGAGGAGAAACGAGCAAAAGATACAGGCAAGCAGATATGTCATTAGATAATGGCAGGTCATCCTGAAACAATCAGAATCAGAATACTTTATTAATCCCTAAGGAAATGATGTGGGTTACAGTTGCTCCAAAAAGAAATGGTAAAAATAGTAACAGTAACAGAATAAACTCCAAACATTACATTATCTTACCGATTTTAATATTAATTAGTCAGTGTCAATTGTTGAGTTGTTCTGTTCTCATTGTATGATGAATTATGATGGCTGTTTGGTGGCTGTTTGCATACTATGCGCACTCTCTCTCACTTCATATGTGTGTGTGTTTCTCTGGTGAAATTCAGTATGGTTCCGACAACAGTTTTATGTTAATGTATAATCCTTAATATGTTTTATGTGTGTGTGTGTGTGTGTGTGTGTGGGGGGGGGGGGGGGGGGGGCGCCAGAGGGAGTGTTCGCCCAGGGCGCCAAACAGGCTAGGACCGCCACTGTTGGTACAGGATATTTGTACAACAGTTTCGTATCTGGATTTTAAGTCAAAGCTAGTCAATCATTCAAGGTAACCAAACCATATTCAAAGTCTGAAAAGTTTTATTGTTGGACTAGCCTTCTCTTTGAAATAAAGACATGTTTGAACTATGCTTCCTTATTACCAGCTTTAATGAGATATCAGAAGCATCTCTAAAAAGAAATCTAAAAATCTCATTGAGGTCAATATGTTCTTGCTTCCTGTGCAGGAAAATGATGGGGAGGATAATTTTTCAAATTCAAATTCAAATTTTTATTTGTCACATACACAGTCATACACAGTACGATATGCAGTGAAATACTTACACAACTGCTCGTGACCTGAAGAAGAAGAAAAAAAAGGCTATGAATAAGATAGGAAATAAATATGAAAAATTAAAAAGGGTAAATTTAACAAGGAAGGAATAAAATAAAATATAAAAATTAAAGTTAAAAATGAAATAACTGTACAACAACAATTTAGAATGAAGGGTAAATTTAACTGGGAAAGAATAAGATAAAATATATAAATTAAAGTTGAAAATAAAATAACTGTACAACAAAAAAGTCCTCGGCCCTCTCTGAATACAGTCGTCTGCTCGTCACAAAGACGAAAGAAGTGCAGCTGAATGGGATGTTTGAAAAAAACATCACTGGGGCATAAAATAAATATAATTATTCAGACTTTGAGTCCTGCTTGTTCTATAGTGTCCTGGGACTCTCCTCAGGAATTCTGATAGTTACAGATAAAGTTACAGCCTGTGCAGAGGTGGTGAGCGGGAAAAGAAAGTGTCTTCTCTCAGCACATGTCTAATAAAAATGCGAGAATAGTTTTTAAATTCAAGTCATTCTTGACTGTGTTTCAGTTTTGATGCACTGATAGTTGAAAATACAGATTCCTGTCTTTTTTATTACCTTTTTTGAAAAGATAAGGGGAAACGTGCAAGTTAATAATATACCACTGAAAACTGGTGTGTCTGGTTTTGATTGATATATGCTGTAAGATAGAATGCATGTGGCAATAACGGTTACATACCTTTTGTGTGGTCGTCGGTGACTTTCATTTCTCATGAATCACAGTCAGTTTTGTTTTTCATTCAGTGCAAGAAATTAAGCTGTCGTCAAGAACTACCACACAGAGTGATTACATGGTTAAAGCATACTCTGCTGACATTTGAAACAGTCACTGGTCATCAAAGACAAAAAAAACAAAACAAACATTTTACGTCTGTTCTACCTTTTGTGTGGTTGTCGGTGACTTTCATTTCTCATGAATCACAGTCAGTTTTGTTTTTCATTCAGTTCATTCAAGAAACAAACATTTTACGTCTGTTCTCAAAGAAAATGATTTGCAGCCTAAAAATATTTCAGCAGATAGAGAATTAAGCAATTTAAAAACTTTACCATTCACTTAACTTGAATTATGTGGAAAAAGAATTCAAATTCTTATTCAAAGGACTGTTTGTTGATAGTCAGGTTCCTTCACTGTCAAAGGCAGAATTAAGGAGTGGTCAGAGATAGGAGACCACTCCCCTCGATGAGAATTGCTTATAACCTGAACACAAACTAAAGTAGAATTCACTTATGTCTGACCGCTCCACAATGCAGAACCTTGTGCTGATCCTTGGGATCGTGCTGCTCCCTAGAGGCAAGTTTTTCTTCAGTTATCTGTTCTTTTGAAGAAAGTTCTGTAATATTCAATGAAACATTTTCTTTTTTAATGCTTCTACAACATGTTTTAGTACAACCCAGTAAACGTTTGTCTACGTTCTACAAATTATTATACTAATTACTGTACTGTTTGCCCTTTATTTTTTAAACGGTTCATTTTAGTGAATGTTTTAGAATATGTCCATGCATTGGAAGCAAGAAAAATTTCATTTATCTTTATCTTTGTTTTATCAGCCTGTGCCTTGAAATGTTACGAATGCATACCGGACCTCTCTGGAAGGTGCGCTCAGACAACAAAAGAATGTCCTTCCAACACTCAGTGTGGATCAGTAAGAGTGACTTCATATGCAGGTTTGATATTTTATAGTTCTTATTTTATTCTTCTTTTGAACTGATTCAGTTTTCAATGGTTCGTCTTTTTGTTGCAGGTGGTTCAAAACTGGTTGATATTAAAGCGAAAAGTTGTGCTGCGGCTGAGGAGTGTGTTCAGGCCTCAATCAACTTTGGAGTTTCTCAAACTCTACTGACCAGCAAGTGTTGCACCTCTGATCTTTGCAACTCTCAAGATGCCCCTGGTAATTTCTATCACGCTTCTTGGTATTTTGAAATGTAATTTCCTGTCCTTGAAAGTAAAAACAAAAAAAGAAAAATTTATTTATTTTTATTAAATATGTTGAGAAAGTTTTGAAGTGGGTCAAAACCTTTCTTTCAATCGTCGTATTCGCTTGAACAGATGAGGTCAAAATTATCAATCTGTAAAAATTTCCTGATTAAAAAATCTCAAACAATAAACATATTAATAACATAAATGGTTTTTCTTTTGTTTTCTGTTGTTTTTTTTTTTGTTTGTTTTATTGCTGATGTTTTTGGCACACAGTTAAAATAAGGAGGGGAACAAATATTACAAATATTTCTGTATTCAACAGAGGGCAGCATCTCATCTCCAAATGGGAAAAAGTGCTTCCAATGTGATGGAAACGATTGCACAAAAACTCTAAATTGCAATGGAGATGAGGACCACTGCATCTCAACAAGAGGTAACAGGCCGACAGCATTCAATGTCTGCATGTTTGTTCTTTTCTGCTCAGTGATTCAGTGATTCCCTCTTTTCATTTCCTCAGTGACTGCAGGAGGGCAAAAGGTGACTGTAAAGGGCTGCGCCTCCAAGGTGGTTTGCTCAAGCACACAATCTGCACAGATTGCAGGAATCATAGGAACAGAAATCAGCTGCTGCCAGGGTGACCTCTGCAACAGTGCCATCAGTACAACTGCTGGCCTTCTGCTCTTTGTGACACCGCTGATCTCTCTGGTCTTGTTCTCTTAGCTGATGGAAACAACAACATCACAGCCAAGCTTTTCTTATGACTGTCACAATGTTGCCTCTCATTTCACCAGAGCTTAAAAAATAACTACATTTTTGTAACTAAACATAATTTTTGGTTTGTGGAGAAAATAAATGAATACATTTCTTAAAGTCCTGTACATTTCTCTATTTTCTTTAAGTCAATATTATCGGCTATCAAATTAATAAGACATATACAAAAAATATGGTTGAAATAATCGACACTTGGCTGACTTTTATCATAGATATTAGCCAGTGATTTATTTTTCTAGAACGTAGATCATTCTGTCCCAATATTTAACTGCATTTGTTACTCACTGCTTTAAAGGTTAATGTTGGAAATGGGTAGAATTATATTTTATATTTTCTCCATCTAATGGACAAATCTTTTTATAGTATACAGTTTAAACATGGACTTTATTAACCCCACACTGGGGAAATTCACATGTTACAGCATCACATGTGTCAGGAAGAAAAGTGAATAAAAGATATAATATAAAAAAAATAAGAAAATATAGCACATCAAGAAAAAAGCCACAATAAACCTATAAAGACTAATTTGTACCATGTACAAATGTACATGCTTGTAAAATATACATGTGTATTTTAGAAGGTATCTATTATGTGTATGTGTGTATTGTTACGTGGTCAGTCACGTTTGTTTTGGTCATAATCCGGATGAGTTGGCTGTATTTTTCCATGTTCTCACCCCTGGGCGGAGCCTCATCACTACACCTGTTTGTTCACCTGTCAGTGATCCAGGGCTAACAACAGGCAGTATTTAAGGCCAGCTTCCTTATCTGTTCCACACCAGTTTGTCAGCTATCCTAGGTTGTTTGTTTGTGTTGTGTTGTGTTGTGTGTGGGTCCAGATCCATGCTTTGGCCTCCGGGCCCCATTGTTACAGTTTCTCCTAGAACAGAACCAGGCTGGGTTTTCACTTCGGGCTTAAACTGGACAACTGCACATTAAATTTTTGTGAATCACCACACAAACTGATTGCATGGTTAGAGCATACTCTGCTGACATTTTGAACAGTGTTCGGTCATCTAAGAAAATCATTTTCAAGTCTGTTTATAAAAATACAATTATTTGAAGTCCACAAATGCTTCAGTGGTGGGTCAACTATCTACTAGTGTTTGTCAACTATCTGACATCAAAATAAATGAAACATTTTAGTCAAGCAAGAAATGTTCCAGTGTCTTAGCTGACAAGAACAGCACCTGGTTTGGTTTTCTTCTGCTGCTGTAGCCTTTCTGCTCAATATCTGCTGTCAAATGCCTCAGAAAGAGCTAAACATATGATAGATATTAGATATTAGTCTCTTAACATGCTTATGCCTTAATACAACTTTCAGCTTTCATTGGTGCTATCAAATCAGATAATCAACATACAATTATAATTAAAGTAATAATTTTGATAAATATGTGTCCAAACCTTTGATTATAAAACTGTAACACTAAATCTACAGTTCACTGGCTGATTGGGTGTAATAGCAATATATTAAAAATGTATTAGATTGAACACCTCAGTATGTCTGAAGTATTGCAGTTATAATGTGTGGTTTAGTAAGACAGGAAAATGTTTGTGAGAGTGTACACATGAATGTTGCTGTGGTATTGTTGGCTAAGGGTAAACGTAAATACAGTATAATCGTAATTCACGTCGGCAGTAATGACACCCGGTTACGTCAATCGGAGGTCACTAAAATCAATATTGAATCGGTGTGCAACTTTGCCAAAACAATGTCGGACTCTGTAGTTTTCTCTGGTCCCCTCCCCAATCAGACCAGGAGTAACATGTTTAGCCGCATGTTCTCCTTAAATTGCTGGCTGTCTGAGTGGTGTCCAAGAAACGATGTGGGCTTCATAGATAATTGGCACACCTTCTGGAGGAAACCTGGTCTTGTTAGGAGAGACGGCATCCATCCCACTTTGGATGGAGCAGCTCTCATTTCTAATAATAATAATAATGTGTTAATAGACCTCTCTGCATTGAATCATATCTGTTATTAATCCCTGTCTCTCTTCCACAGCATGTCTTTATCCTGTATTTCTTTTCTCATCCCAACCAGTCGAAGCAGATGTCCCCCCTTCCTGAGCCTGGTTCTGCTGGAGGTTTCTTCCTGTTAAAAGGAAGTTTTTCCTTTCCACTGTCGCCAAAGTGTCGCTCATACGGGGTCATATGATTGTTGAGTTTTTCTCTGTATCTATTATTGTATGACCTACTGTACAATAAAAAGCCCCTTGAGGTGACTGCTGTTGTGATTTGGCCATATATAAATAAAATTGAATTGAATGTTAACTGCAGTAAAAAGGTTAAAGTACCACATGTGCTGTCAGTGCAGTGTCTGATCTCAGACCTGCACAGCTTCCGTTTTAAACACTTGATGTACTCAGCTGCATGAAGAGCACATGAGATTTTCTCTGACACAATTAAATAAAACATGATGAAGGTCAAAGGTCATCACTTGTATGCTGAACAAAAAATTGGTAATCTGGAAATCTTTCACAGTTTTTTGCCAATAGTGTGTTATTTACCATAAAGTAATTCAGAGTCATTCACACCAGAGTAAGAGAGGATAATATATTTTTAAATATACTTTCTACAGAACTAAATATAATATCTTTATGTAAACGTCCAGAGCCTCTGTGGATTTGCCAAGTATTTATAACATAACGCAAAGCAACAGCCTCCATCACAGTGTTCATGAAATGCTGGGTTTATCAATCTTGTGGGGCGGGCATATTGTTGAGTTCAGAAGATTTCCCTGTAAGGGACCTGGTGGTGAACATTAGTCTTCCGTCCTTGCGATGAACTTCAGTCTTCCTGATGTTTCTGAAATGGTGCATCTCTCAGTAGGTTAACAGAACATGTGACACCTTTCTGTGATAATAGAAAGGGAACAAGTTTCTCCAAACCTCTGGAACGAGGAAACCCAGCATGGTCTCCCTCACCAGTTTTCGCCCAGGATGGATGAAGCTGTTGATGATAATGTGGATAATCAAAAGAACAAATGACAGGTCTATGAAACAAGCTGCTGGTTTTATTTAAAGTTTCCATGTTAGCAGACCGTAGAGCAGGCTCCGGAGCCGCATGCGACTGTTTTGTCCTTATACTGCGGCTTCACATGGTTTGGGAAAATAAATTAGAAGTATTTAGCTGACGTGTATTTTATTTGTGTTTAGTTCTTTTTTTTTTAACTTGTAGTTCTAAATTGGAAGATTGTTGTGATATTGAAATAAAAATAATAAAATTATATTTTATTATTTTTCATCGCTCAAAATAAGCGTCACACTCGCAGAAGCCGGTATACCCGCCAAAACGCTGTGCATTTATCAAGACTTTCAACCCCAGATAGACCAATGGATCTTCGGATCCACATTATGTCAGCAGCTGTTCTCCACCGTGAACTATGTTAAAAACAAACACCGCTAACGCCTCACAGATGACAGCTTACAGTCCTGCGTAAAGATGAAAGTGACTTCAGCCCCGATTTGAGAGGCGGTGCCCAGAGGTTCAGGAGCAGAAGTTCCATTGTAAACATACCACGGCAGACCCGCTGCTTTTCAGCATCCCGTTATTGACCACTTGCTGTACGCATACAGTCGACGGTAGCTTTTCAGCTCACAGCCCGACAACACAACAGCAGAGAGCGTGATTGCAGGTGCCGCTCAGGCGCGTCCGACTCTCATGCAGCGGCACTGCAGACCACGCCCCGCCACACACATTAACCAGGTAAAATACATATTTAGGCAGAATTTTGCAAATATCTATTTTTCATTTTTTGGCAGCATAGTGCTCCCCCTCCCCCAATTTTTAAAAGTCAGATCAAGGCTCCAAAAGCCCAAAGGCAATAAAACAGTTTTTGTTTGCTACATGGATCATTTTAGTTCAGCTGGGTGTCTTTCCTTTTGTTATATTTCTTTAAGAGTTCAAAATGTGTTAATTACATAAATAAAATGTAATTTTCTCTGTAGCACTTCATGGATTTCATAAGCAACACATTTGCTCTGTGGATTCTTTTGAAAACCAGTTAAAAAACTTTTCTGTTCACACAAGCCTTTTGTTGATCTACGTATTTGATATTCTTTACATCATTTACACTTGATCTTGACTGCACCTCCAAGAACTCGGCTGTTAAACTCCTAACATTTGCAGATGACACCACTGTCATTGGCCTCATTCAGGATGGTGATGAGTCTGCATACCAGCAGGAAGTTGAGCGGCTGGCACTCTGGTACAGTCAGCACAATCTGGAGCTGAACAATCTTAAAACTGTAGAGATGACAGTGGACTTCAGGAGACATCCCTCAACTCTGCTCCCCCCCTTACGACATCAGACAGCCCTGTGTTGACTGTGAAGATCTTGAAGTTCCTGGGTACCACTATCTTGCAGGACCTGAAGTGGGAGACCAACATCAACTCCATCCTCAAAAAGACCCAGCAGAGGATGTACTAGGAAAGACAACTAGGAAAGTACAGTCTTCCACAAGAGTTGCTGATCCAGTTCTACATTGTGTCTGTCCTGTGCTCCTCCATCACAGTCTGATATGGTGCAGCCACTAAACAGGGCAGGAGCAGACTGCAGCGGACTGTACGGGCAACAGAAAGGATCATTGGCGCCCCCTTGCCCTCCATCCAGGATCTGTACCTCTCAAGAACCAGGAAACGGGCAGGGAAAATCATCACAGACCCCTCACACCCTGGACACAAACTTTTCTACCTGCTGCCCTCTGACAGACGGTACAGAAGTGTGTGTATATATATATATATATATATATATATATATATACATATATATATATATATATATATATATATGTATACATATATATATATATATATATATATATATATATGTAACACACCCCAAGCAAGAGGGCGGCTGACAGATTATGTCTGGTTCTGAAAAAAACAGATAAATTATGAGATGGACGACAGGTAGTGTGTTTCCTCTCTCGCTTCTGCCAGATCTTTATTTAAACACATTCATGTGTTCACAACAGGTTGCAAAAACTTCTTAACATCTCTGTCTCACATTCCCAAAGCCCAAAATCAGAATAAACTAAAATAGTATAATAATAGTATAAACAAAAATCTAAACAGTCATCTCTGTTGTTTGTTACTAAGAGCTATAAATCACACTTTTTTTCACACATCGTTTGATAAAGCAAACATTCCAGTATTGTACCATATACTAATGGCGTATCTGTGTAGTGGAAATCTCCACATCAACATTGCAGAGCGATCAGAATTATTATAGGTTATTACACTAACTTTAGACAATAACAGTGACAACATATCAAACTGTCTCTGCGAACACATTAACTCAAATATACAGGAGCCGTGGTGTACTTTTGTTACAAGAGGGTGCCTTAAGTTTAGAAAACAACAAAGCTAACAGCTACTCTAGGATGTGGCGAGCTAAGCTAGCTCCTACTCTCGATCGTAACACATTTCAATGAGCAAAACAGACGAATACAGATCCCAGCAAAACAAACTGCTGGTCAGGTTTTACCCTTATTTGGCATGTAAATTATGTGGACCACATGTGTGGCCTTATTACTTACTAACCTGAAAAAAACAGATAAATTATGAGATGGACGACAGGTAGTGTGTTTCCTCTCTCGCTTCTGCCAGATCTGAAGACGAGCAGTAGCGTCACACTAAACCATCTCACTGGGGCGGAAGTGCCCCCTTGTGGCGTAACTAGGGATCACACCACATGTTGGATCTCCAACAAAAATCACAAGATTAAGGCCCTTCCTTAACAAAACTACACCTAAAAGCTTAAATCACATAATGTGACCACACATTACAGTGTGTCACATATGTATATATATATATATATATATATATATATATATTACGGGTGCAACGATACACAAAATTCACGGTTCATTTCGATACTTTGGGGTCACGGTTCAATATTTTTTCGATAGAAAAAAAAATGTTCATGCCTTTTTAATTTGTCATTTATTAAATTTTCACGGCACATTCCGCACCACATCTCTGTGCGTTCATCATTTGTTTGAAGCCAGCTCACCTCCTGCAACTACTTTTCCGAGAATACATGCTTCTTTTGTGGTTCGGACTCCTGACATTTCTTTGGAGGTGGAAGAAAACCAAAGTAATTGCTTAAAGGAGCTTGCTTCTTCAACATCTTTAAGAGTTCTAAACAAATGTCTGTCCTCCTCCTGAAAATCTTATGTACGCAAACACACGTTGCAGTTTTTTATTTTGACAGCGAATGCGCACCTGCGGACCACTTATGTGCAGCCCTGGTTATTTAGCTCGTCATATTGCAGCCACAGAAATTCTTTTGTCCATGAAACCATAAAGCTGCACTTTCTTTTTGCCTTATAGTCCGATTTGTCATAACTTTTCCGTTTTGTGGTAAGCTTTTCTTTGGCTGTCACTGCTTCACCCTGAATTGGTGCGCAAATTATCATCAGTCACCAATCAGTACTGTCGCTCTCTATACACAGTTCGCGTGATTGCAAAGTGAAAGCAAAAAACAAGCGCGAATTCAAACGCGATTTCAATATGTCACATATTGACAGTGGCTCACCGATGCCAATGACATAATTACCCAGCTACATTTCTGAAAGAATGCAAAAGCATTGACATATATTTTTCCTTCCTACGATAGGCCGACGGGCAGGGCAGAGATAGATTTTGGTAGCCCGACTGGAAATATCGCTAGCCCCGGGATGTCGGGCTAGCGATATTTATATATATATATATATATATATATATATATATATATATATATATATATATATATATATATATATATATATATATATGTATATAAAACAACAAACAACACCCAGCACGCCCCTGCGGGCGGTTTATCCTTCAAGCTCGGGTCCTCTACCAGAGGCCTGGGAGCTTGAGGGTCCTGCGCAGTATCTTAGCTGTTCCCAGAACTGCGCTCTTCTGGACAGAGATCTCCGATGTTGTTCCCGGGATCTGCTGGAGCCATTCGCCTAGCTTGGGAGTCACCGCACCTAGTGCTCCAATTACCACGGGGACCACCGTTACCTTCACCCTCCACATCCTCTCGAGCTCTTCTCTGAGCCCTTGGTATTTCTCCAGCTTCTCGTGTTCCTTCTTCCTGATATTGCTGTCATTCGGAACCGCTACATTGATCACTACGGCCGTCTTCTTCTGTTTGTCTACCACCACTATGTCCGGTTGGTTAGCCACCACCATTTTGTTCGTCTGTATCTGGAAGTCCCACTGGATCTTAGCTCGGTCATTCTCCACCACCCTTGGGGGCATCTCCCATTTTGACCTCGGGACTTCCAGTTTATACTCGGCACAGATGTTCCTGTACACTATGCCGGCCACTTGGTTATGGCGTTCCATGTATTCCTTGCCTGCTAGCATCTTGCACCCTGCTGTTATGTGCTGGATTGTCTCTGGGGCATCTTTACACAGCTTGCACCTGGGGTCTTGCCTGGTGTGATAGACCCCAGCCTCTATGGATCTTGTGCTCAGAGCTTGTTCTTGTGCTGCCATGATTAGTGCCTCTGTGCTGTCTTTCAGTCCAGCTTTGTCCAGCCACTGGTAGGATTTCTGGATATCAGCCACCTCCTCTATCTGCCGGTGGTACATACCGTGCAGGGGCCTGTCCTTCCATGATGGTTCCTCATCTCCCTCCTCTTTCTTGGGTTTCTGCTGCCTGAGGTATTCACTGAGCACTCGGTCAGTTGGGGCCATCTTCCCAATGTATTCTTGGATGTTCCTTGTCTCATCCTGGACTGTGGTGCTGACACTCACCAGTCCCTGGCCCCCTTCCTTCCCCTTAGCGTACAGCCTCAGGGTGCTGGACTTGGGGTGAAACCCTCCATGCATGGTAAGGAGCTTTCTTGTCTTTATGTCAGTGGCTTCTATCTCCTCCTTTGGCCAGCCTATTACCCCAGCAGGGTACCTGATCACGGGCAGGGCGTACGTGTTGATGGCCCGGATCTTGTTCTTACCATTCAGCTGACTCCTCAGGACTTGCCTGACCCTCTGCAGGTACTTGGTGGTTGCAGCTTTTCTAGCGGTCTCTTCATGGTTCCCATTCGCCTGCGGGATCCCCAGGTACTTGTAACTGTCCTCTATGTCTGCAATGTTGCCTTCTGGTAGTTCAATCCCCTCAGTTCTGACTACCTTCCCTCTCTTTGTTACCATCCGACTACACTTCTCCAGTCCGAACGACATTCCAATGTCATTGCTGTATAGCCTGGTAGTGTGGATCAGTGAATCAATGTCTCGTTCACTTTTGGCATACAGCTTGATGTCATCCATGTACAGGAGGTGGCTGACAACTGCTCCGTTCCGTAGTCGGTATCCGTAGCCAGTCTTGTTAATGATCTCACTGAGGGGGTTCAGGCCTATGCAGAACAGCAGTGGGGACAGAGCATCTCCTTGGTAGATCCCGCACTTGATGGTGACTTGTGCTATGGGCTTGGAGTTGGCCTCTAGTGTTGTACGCCACATCCCCATTGAGTTCCTGATGAAGGCTCTTAGGGTCCCATTGATCTTGTACAATTCTAGGCATTCCAGTATCCAGCTGTGGGGCATTGAGTCATAGGCCTTGTAATCAATCCAGGCAGTGCACAGGTTGGTCAGTCTGGTCTTGCAGTCTCGGCTGACTGTTCTGTCTACCAGTAGCTGGTGTTTTGCGCCTCTGGTATTCTTGCCAATTCCTTTCTGTGTCCCGCTCATGTATTGACCCATGTGCCTGTTCATCTTAGCCGATATGATGCCTGACAGGAGCTTCCATGTAGTACTGAGGCAGGTTATTGGTCGGTAGTTGGAGGGGACCGGTCCCTTCTTGGGGTCCTTGGGGATCAGGACCGTCCGACCTTCGGTTAGCCATTCCGGGTGTGTCTCGTTAACTAACAGCTGGTTCATTTGTGCTGCCAGACGCTCGTGGAGTGCAGTCAGCTTCTTTAGCCAGTAGGCGTGAACCATGTCGGGCCCTGGTGCTGTCCAACTCTTCATACTGGAGACCCTTTCTTGGATATCTGCCACTGTGATGGTTACTGGACCCTGTTCAGGGAGGTCTGCCCTCAGATCCACTAGCCACTGAGCATTGCCGTTATGGGTTGCGTCCTTCTCCCATATGCTCTTCCAGTATTGCTCCGTCTCCAGCCTTGGTGGTGCTGTTCTCTTATTATTATTGTTCCCTTGCCACTGAGAGTACACCTTTGCTGGTTCTGTGGAGAACAGCTGGTTTATTCTCCTGCCTTCTATCTCTCTGGTGTACCTCCTCAAGCGGCTGGCCAAGGCTGTGAGTCTTTGCTTGGCAGTTTCCAAGGCCTCAGGTATGGACAGCTTGCTGTATTTCTTATGCACCTTCTTTGTCGCACCTTTCTGCAACTCCGTTAGTTGGCTAACCTCCCTCCGTGCTACTTTGATCTTGCCCTCTAGCCTCTTTCTCCATGGAGGGTACTGCCCCTTGTGGCTGTTCAACTTGTAGCCAAGCATCTCACTGATCACTGCTGCCGTATTGTAGATCAGCTTGTTAGTATCGGTAATCGTGGTTGTAGGTATTGTCCGTAGTGCTGCATTAACATCATCTAGCAGACCTTCTGAGGGTACTTCACGTAATCTTGGTAACCGGCTACGGGGGATCCAGGTTTCAAGCTTGGCCATGATCCTATTTTTCAGGTCAGTTCCTCTCGCACTCAACGATCCTTCTCCTGTCGCACTTGGGGCTATGTACCCAATCTCGGGTGGGGGTGATGATATCTCCCCCCTGACCTGGCGTCCTGACTCGTCCTTGCCGTAGCATTTGTGTTGTACCTCGTCAATCTCTAGCTGTGAGAGCAGTCCCTTCTTTATATATATATATATATATATATATATATATATATATATATATATATAAATATAAAAATAATGGTATCTATGGGATTTCTGTAAGGTGAGAACCTGTAGGTTTTTACAAAGGAATCTCTGAACAAACATGCAGAACCTGATTGACTTAACGCTGTATGCCTGTTACCTTCTGATGAGACGTGTTTGCAAGACAGGAATAATGAGTACATTTTCCTTTTTCTTTTCTTGAGATTTTTTTTAATAATAAATCAGCTGAATTTAATTCTCCCACACTGTTCTTCTCTTTTTTCTTCCCATATTTATACTGCACACTGAAAAAGTGTGTATAATGAAAGAAAACAGGTTTGAATTCTGCCCCCACTCCCTCCCCCAACCACATCTATCAATATGTACCCTCTACACACCCCTTGAATCTGTGTCATATTGTCATGATCCTGGGTCCTTTTGACCCAGCGTTTTGTGTTTTCTCTTCGTGATTTTGGTTCTGTTCTTCCTCTGGTTAGTGTTTACTCTGTTCTGCCCATGTGTTCCTGTATCTAGTCCACGTTTCTTAGTTTGTGTCCTTTCATGTGTAAGTTCCTGTTTTATTGTGAAGGTCTGTGTCTTATGTGAGTGTTTTCAGTTTGCCTCCCTGGTCTCGTCATGTTAATTACTCCCAGCTGTGTTCCCACCTGTATGTAACCCCCCTGTGTTCTCTGAGTGTATTTAAGTTGTGTCTTCTGTCATAGTAGTTGCTGGTTCGTCTGTGTTGTTTCCCCTCGGTCTCCCTGCGTCTCTCCGTATGTATTTCCCCGGACCTCCCTGCATCTTCGTTTCTGGTTTGTCTTATTAGTTTACCCAGTTTAGGTTTCTAGTTTCATGTTTTGCCACCCTAGCTGTTTGTATTGACCCACTATTATAAATAAACACTCACCTGCACCAGAACTGCCGCCCTTTTGGTCCTTACTACAAATCCACACGGCTTGCCCCGCAAACCGTGACACATATAGCCCCCATGACCAGTCACACTCCTTCCCCTTCAACCTGATCATTCCATATCTCACATCCACTTTTCATCTTTCTGTGCTTTAATTATTGCCTTTCCCCTTTGTCACCTTATACCATCCTCTCCTTGACTCCTGATCATGTGAGGAAGGAGCTGGAGAAGCTCAAGACCAAAAAAGCAACAAGCCCAGATCACATCATCTCCAGATTTCACTGGAACTGTGCAGATTCGCTATGTGAGGTGATCATGCCCATGTTTATTCAGAGCCTGGAAATCCTAAACGATCACCACAGTGACGCCTATTGGCCACTGAATGTAATAAACAATGTGCTTCAGAAAATAGTATTTTCTCCCTCTGTTACCTAACACATGTGAGGCTGTTTCACTTCCTGAGTAATTTAGTACAATGCACACTAAGCCAAATCGTAAAGTATATTGAGCAAACACTGCTATGTTGTTGTGTTAAACACATAGGTTTTCCAGTGGTTTCGGGACGGAGTCAGCTTCATTTTATGCAAGTTACCTGCCCAGTTTTGCAACCCTCAAGGAATTGTTTGACTGAAGCTTTGGCTACGTTCACACTGCAGGCGAAAGCGCATCAAATCCGATTTTTTTGACCCTATGCGACCCATATCCGATCAAGGTCTGACAGTGTGAACGGCACAAATCCGATATTTTCAAATCCGATCTGGGTCACTTTCATATGTGGTACTGAATCCGATACATATCCGATGTTTTAGAAAGCGACTGCTGTTTGAACGGTCAGGTCGCATTAAATCCGTCTTTTACGTCACCGACACAAGACAGACGCCAATTATCAGCGCCAGAGAAGCGCCAGAGAAGACATCGCGAACGCTTCTCTGGCCATCCCGTGTAGATATCAGTGAAACTGTTGGGAAGACAATGTTGGAGAAACGTGAACATTTTATTTGTACTGTATAATCTGCAGATTCTGACAGAAATCTGCAACTATCCTTTGAAGCACCGCTCCTCTCTAAAACAGCAATAAGGATCATTATTAGGTTATTTACATTATTATGTAAATAACAAAATAACTTAAAGCAAAAATTGGGAAATGTAAAGTCCGAACTCTTTATATTAAGGGTCATCTATCAAACAATACTGTTTGCTCTGGGTCTAAACAGAGCGCGTTGTGTGTGAAGTCTTCTTTTGCGCATGCGGGCCGCTTTGAGCGTTCACACTAGAGCGCGTTTGCTGTCGCATTTTATTTGTAGTGTGAACAAGCAGACAAAAAAATCGGATTTGATCAAAAAATCGGAATTGAGCATTAAGACCTGCAGTGTGAACGTAGCCTTAATGTGAATGTCATTAGGTCTGTTCTACATGCTGTTACAGGTAGAAACTGCTGGGACATTAGGTTTTATTTTTAAATAATTCAAAGGTGAATATACATGTAAACAAGACTAAATGTTCTTTCTTCTAAATAACTAAAAGATAAGAGCTCATTTCACATTGGCCCATGTCTTTTTGAATCTTGACATGTCTTGGTTTACAAGTTGCTCAGTGGCAGACAAGGAACCTTTCCTAAACTTTATTTGTAATCTATACTGCTGTGGATGACACAACTTGTGAAATGGATATGATGTCTGTCTGACAGGTTTGGATTACATTAAACGTGCATGCCTTTTGTTCTGTTGTAAATGCAGCCACCCTGGATGTTAACAGTCAATTCAATCATCACAACTCTGCTGATATGAGTTTGCGATTTTCTGCTGGGAAGCAGCACAGAGAGGGACAGGAAACGAGTTAATTGTTGTAGAGGGCCAGCTCTCTCATGGCCAGTCCCTTAGACCCCATAGAGGAGTTTAATGAGAGGAGGGTGTTAGCCAAGCAAATGTCCATCATGGACAACACTCAAACTCATCACCTGCATGTGGAGGATTATATTAGGCTGTATAACAAAACATGTTGTAAAGACCCCTTGTTAGGTTTTGTATTGTTGATTGTCATTTATGCTTAGAAATATTTACTCACATATGCTTAGCAGTGTATAATCATTTGTAGATTGAAAGAATGTCTCATCCTAGGAGGTCTGTAACGGCTCTGTGTAGCATGAAGGGGGAGTGCGTTCACTCCCTCTACAGAGTGTTCTGGCGTAGATCACACCTCCTAGGAGAGGTCGTATCTTCTCTTGCTGATATATGGTATAGCAAACACACGTATATCTGTTTAAGTATAAGAGCCTTTTGTTCAGATGGACCCGCTCCTGGCACCAGCGTTTGGGGAGTCTTCACAGGGTCACACCTTGACCCCACACACACACACACACACACACACACACACACACACACACACACACAGGCAAGGTACTCTTTGTGTGTATGTAGACGTCATATGTTAATGAACCTATGCATATTCATGTAACCTCAATAAAAGAACAGTGGTACGGGAGAACGAAGGAGAGCGACTGGGGTCAAGCGAAGGAACGGCGCCTGTCCGGTTTTCTCTCCCGTGCACGAGAAACATGAAGAAGCTTGCCTACTTGTGTCTTGCTTTGCAGTGTAATTATATTGTCTTCAACGTTCCAGCGGATGGGTTCAAGGACAATAGGCCTATTTTGTGTTGTTGTCGTTGTTGTTGTTGTTGTGTGAGTGTGTGCGGAGCAGAACACGTGGTCTGTGACACCGACTGTTGTTGTTATCATGGGTTCCTAGGCAACCAAGAGTGAGTCAGAGGGTGACAGACGTTTGCTCCTGGCAGCACAAAGTATTTAAAAAAAAAAAAAAGAGAGAGAGAGAGAGCGACGGCTCCTTAGCTGCGCGCGTTCACGCGAGCACGGTCGCGCGGGTTTCACGCGGACCTGAGCCGTGCGGTTAATCGCAGGCTTATAAATGGAAGAGATTCAAATGTTAGAAGTTTTCAGAAAACACACCAGCCTTGAAGAGCGTGTGGAGAAGGCCTGCCACATCAGCAGCACTTAAGATGTGCTGTGGTGAATGGCTTTCCCCCCACCCCTTTGCTGACACGAAATGTTTATTCTTTAGCTTGCCCTGATCGACAACAGCCTGTGTGCCAGACCATAGATTTAATTGAGGTGGATAGTTGTTAAAAGTAATCTACATTAAGCTTGTGGTTGCTCAAATTCAGTACAATGACATATGAGGTGAAGTGATATAGATAAATATTTAAACTAATGAAGTGTGCCGGGTGGCGGCCAGGAGCGGAGGCCCTGGCGGACTGACCCCCGGCTGCCAAGACTGGCAATAGGGACATGGAATGTCACCTCTCTGGTGGGGAAGGAGCCTGAGTTAGTGCGTGAGGTTGAGAGGTACCGGCTAGATATAGTCGGGCTTCACCTCTACGCATGGCTTGGGCTCTGGAACCAGTCTCCTGGAGAGGGACTGGACTCTGTCTCAGACTGGAGTTGTCCCTGGTGAGAGGCGGCGGTCTGGGGTGGGTATTCTAATATCCCCTCGGCTTGCTGCCGGTATGTTGGGGTTCTTCCCGGTGGTTGAGAGGGTTTGTTCCCTGCGCCTTAGGGTCAGGGAACGGATCCTGACTGTCATGTGCGCTTATGCGCCAAGTGGCAGTTCAGAGTACCCAGCCTTCTTAGAGTCCCTGGGTGGGGTGCTCGAAGGTGCTCCACCTGGAGACTCCGTTGTCCTACTGGGACTTCAATGCTCACATGGGTAACAACAGCGAGACCTGGAGGGGAGTAATTGGGAAGAACGGCCTCCCTGATCTGAACCCGAGTGGTGTTTTGTTATTGGACTTGTGTGCAAATCACAGTTTGGCCATAACGAACACCTTGTTCGAACATAAGAGTGTCCATAAGTGCACGTGGCACCAGGACTCTCTAGTCCGTAGGTCGATGATCGATTTTGTAATCGTATCACCAGACCTGCGACCATATTTTCTGGACACTCGGGTAAAGAGAGGGGCTGAGCTGTCAACTGATCACCACCTGGTGGTGAGTTGGATCAGGTGGCGGGGGAGGACACTAGACAGACCCGGTGCACCTAAGTGAGGGTGTGCTGGGAACGTCTAGCAGAGGCCCCGGTCCGCCTCCGGCAGAGCTTCAACAGCATTCCGAGGGAGACTGGGAACATTGATTCCGAATGGACCATGTTTAGCATCTCCATTGCCAACGCTGCTGCATTGAGCTGCAGCCGCAAGGTGGTTGGTGCCTGTCATGGTGGTAATCCCTGAACCAAATAGTGGACACCAGAGGTGAAGGAGCCACCAGGCAGAAGAAGGTGTCCTAACGGGCTTGGTTAGCCTGTGGGACTTTGGAGGCAGCTGACAGGTATCGACAGGCCAAGCGGAATGCGGCTCGGGCAGTGGCTGAAGCAAAAACTCGGGTGTGGGAGGAGTTCAGAGAGGCCATGGAAAAAGACTTTCGGACTGCCTCCAAGAGATTCTGGCGAGCCGTCAGGCGTCTCAGGAGGGGAAAGCGGTGCTCTACCTGCACTGTGTATAGTGCTCGGGGAGCGCTGCGGAAGGAATACTTCGAGGACCTTCTTAATCCCACTGACACGTCTTCCGAGGAGGAAGCAGAGTCTGGGGATGAGGGGGATGACCCACCGTCTGGCCCATTGTTACAGGTCATTCGATCCCTATACAACCGTTGCAAGAGCTTGGTTTGCATTTCTGGCAATAAGTCGGACTCGTTTCTGGTGGGTGATGGGCACCACCAGGGCTGCCCTTTGTCACTGATTCTGTTCATAATTTTTATGGACAGGATTTATAGGCGCAGCCAAGTGGCGGAGGGCTTTCACTTCGGTGGCCTCAGAATCTCATCTCTCCTTTTCGCGGATGATGTGGTTCTGTTGGCTTCATCGGGTAATGGCCTCCAGCTCACACTGGAACAATTCGAAGCCAAGTGTGAAGCAGCGGGAATGAGGATCAGCACCTCCAAATCTGAGGCCATGGTTCTCAGCCGGAAAAGGGTGGAGTGCCCACTCCGGGTCGGGGATGAGTTCCTGCCCCAAGTGGAGGAGTTCAAGTATCTCGGGGTCTTGTTCGCCAGTGGGAGAAGGGAGCTGGAGATCGACAGACGGATTGCTGCTGCGGCCGCAGTGATACGGACGCTGCACTGGTCCGTCTTGTGGAAGAGGGAGCTGATTGTAAAAGCGAAGCTCTCAATTTACCAAGAGCTTGACTCTTGTGAAATCTCAGGAAAGCTGTCACAGCAAAACTTTTTTTCTTTCATAATAACAAGCTTAATGTTATGCCATTCAGTCCATCCAAAACATGTTTGTGCATATGTCAGGACCAACCTGATACATAAAGTTCTGCTGGAGGACATTTATTAGTGGCAAAACTTTAGTCTGATTGAACTGATTGGTTTTTCTGAACTCACTCAGCCTGTGGAGTCAGTGTAATGGTCTCAGTCATATACACTACCATCACTTATATTTGTATGTTAGTTTTATCATAGCATTGCTCTGTGGCTTCAGACATGTAAAATTCATAGTAAAATCTGCAGATTAAATTTTGAGTGATATCTGGCTGATTTTTTGACACGTTATAGAAAGCTGTCCACTGTTTCATAGTCTTTCCTGCATACAAAAAATATCTGGCACTCTTGCCAAATGGTTTCAGTCTCCAATAGAAGGAAAATTGTAATACAAAATTTACTCACATTAAGACAGTGTTTAATTTATCCCATAAAATATATTTCTGAATGTCAAATTGCAAGAAAGAACAGCAAAATACACAAGCGAGGTGGCACAGATTTTGTGGCTTTTAAATATATTTTCTCCCTCTGCTGGTAATGGACCTTCTGGGAAAAGAAAGATTGAAATATCTATAAACTTTTTTATAAAAAAGAAGAGGAGGAAGAGAAAACCTGTGGCTCAAAACTAACTTCAAATCAAGTCTCATCCTCCTTTTTCCTTCTTCATCACTACAGAGTCATCACAACACAGTTACAACACTGCTTAGTTAACTCATAATCAGTGTTGGGCAAGTTACTTTGAAAAAGTAATTAATTATAGTTACTAGTTAGTAACTGAGTTACCAGGTTTAAAAACTCTTTACTTTGCCTTGTTTGGTATCATTCTTTTCAGCACAACCTCACGTGTCTGAATTTACAGTTATGTTTTCATTTTGACATACTGTATTAACACAATTTATCTAAAATCAGACAAAAAACATGAAATCTGTGTAGAAAAAGTTGTATTTTTGTACTGTAACAACCACACACACATGTTTAATGACTCATATTTCAAAATGTTAAATGCAAATAAAAACTGTCAATGTTAAAATCATATGCACAAGTTTTTCAAACAACAAAGTTATTTGCAGCCATTTACCTTTTACCCTTTTTTATAACCATTTCAAATTATTTACATAACAATCAGGTGTTTTGCATTTAATACGATGCCACACAAATTATTTGTGCAACTCCAAAAAAACAATTTCTGTCAACATCACAGCCTGATACCTGCAGGTCTGACAGCAGCAGGCGTATCACTCCTGTTTTCTACCTGGAGACAGCAGTCGCCTCATTGTTCTGACACACAACACAAACCTATCCACAACACTACACACTAACTACACAAGACAACACATTAACTACACACTCCAAACACCCTAAACGTCACAAATCTCTCACATCTCAAAACTCGCTCTCTCTCTTTTCCTGCTTTCTCTCTCTCTCTCTCTCTCTCTCTCTCTCTCTCTCTCTCTCTCGCGCGCGCGCGCGCCGTCACTCCTAAAACTTCCCCCTCTCCCTAAACAACCAATGTCATGTTTCCATATCATTTTGTGATTGGTTGACATGGTACATTTTTCTGTACATTTCTGCTATTTGTTTTGTTTTTTTATTTTTTGCTCATAAGCAGAGAGTGCTTGCTAGCGCTGTTCTTAGACAGTAAACGTGACGAAACTATTGCGGAAAAAACGCCGCATATGTATTGTTTATCATGACTGACGTGACATGACGTGGCCTATCAGCACAATTTAAAAACTGGTATATATCACCTTGTTGCTTTGTCATCTTAAATTGGTTGTTTTATTTGGCTTACCACGATTACTATATTCTTCCTCAGTCAAACAGCAGCACTCATGCAAATGTTTTGCCCCCTGAGCTCCAGGTGCTGTGCCAAAAAGTGATCGTCGGGCAGAAAGTGATTGCCGCCCGCGGGAGCGCGCGCTGCTGCTTAAAGCTGCAGCGCCCCGATTACTTACATAGACAGCTACTTCCGTACAACTGATATAAGGTGAGCTAAGCTGAAGACAGCTTCAGCTGTCTGTTTGTTGAAAAATAGTAACGTGGCCGCACCGCGTTTTTTTGTTAGTAACGGTAACGGCGTTGTAACGATAGAAATAGTAACTCGTTAGATTACTCATTACTGAAAAAAGTAACGCTGTTACTGCTCATAATTCATATTTTACAAGTGGAAAAATGTCTCAAAGCAGAAAAAAGAACAAAACAACTGATCAACTTGTTAGATTAACTGCTGTGATATTCTGCAGATTCTGTTCACACAACATTTGAAAACACAGCTGGCTGAAGCAAAATTAAAATTGTACTGACCTCATTTTACTGAGGCAGTGTACAAAGATGAGACAGGCCCTGATTAAGATTAACACTAGTGAGATGCATGCTACAACACTACACAGAGTGTAGAGACTGTTAATAATGATGATTTCTGAAAGAAACTGGGGGCATTTGCATGTAGGACATTGATCTAAATGTACTGGGGTACATTTAGATCAACAACTGAATCTATTTTTTAGCAGTGTACAGACAGAGAGGGACATTCAATAACAAGAGACCAAAAACTGGACCTTGCATGAAGTCAATGTAATATAAACATGATAAGTTGGTGAATTTGAGCAAAATACATAAATAAATAAAACCCTGTGCCGATCATAAGTGAGTCAAATTAGTCTTGAAAGGATAAAAACCTCAGTCCTCTTCTGTGGCACCTGGTGGCCAAAAATATGAAGAGCAGCTTGAATCTACAACTTGTACTGAACAGCTTAATTATGATTGCCCTTTCTACATATTGAATAAAGTGTAAGTATTAGATTTTTAAAAATATTGTTTGCTAGTTTATAAATAATTCTTCCCCCAGCTCCAGTTATTGCTAACTTCGTAGTTAAGTCATCTTGCTTTTGGGGATTTTTCTATCTGTGTGCATCTCTGTAATGTTTTTTATTGAGAACCTTTGGCAGCTAGGTCAGCCATAAAACTTTGCATATTTTGAATGTGATTTGGTTAACTTGAATGACTAAGCACTCAGTGGATATCTTGGGATACTTGTGGATAAGTCACTAACCAAATTTAATCCATCCATCTTCTTTTGCTTATCCAGGGACTGTCACCAATCAAATTTAATGAGCAGGAGAAAAAAAATTGTACATGTGAGGACAAGAAATGACAAAAAAAGAAGACATTAACAAAAAAAAGACACCCTTCCCCCATAATCGTTTATTTACAATATTGTATTTGGTGAAAATGTTCTGATTGTTCACGCACACATTGTTGTAAAATAATGTGTGCGCCAGTCTCCAACGAGACATAGCGCTGGAAGAGTAGTTATTCTCCGTTACACCACAAGAGGGAGTATCTCCTGAAATGAGCAGCTGAAGTGGGAGTAAACGAGCCAGGCCACTCACCTAATGCAGTGCGCCTAACAAAAGCTGTGTGAAAGTGTGTACAAGCGTGTAACAATATACTACTATGGCTATATATTTGCACTTAAGCAGATAAAAATAGTAAATAACTTGACCTTGGTCTTAAGATAAGTCCACATGGGGAATGTAGGAAAGTTGGCTGTTAATTCCCATCATGTGTGGTTAGTGTATATTTATTGTTAGCAATGTAGATTAGCCATGAAGCTACCGGTTAGCAGCTACAGCTAATTTGCCAGTTTGTGTGAAAACCTCGTGGCACTGTGGTTGATGTCTACCTGTACTGGGCTGTAATCACAGTTAATTCAGACCTGGGAATCAGACTTTTGTTTAGGGTTATTTCGTTTATGCTACTGTAAGAAGTATTGGTGTTTTGAGTTTGAAACAAGCCAGGCCACTCACCATAATACAGTGCGCCTAACAAAAGCTATGTCAGATGGTGTACAAGTGTATAAAAATGTCTATATATTTGCAGAAGTTACAGTAAAGGCGGACTCACAACGCTATGCTGGTTTCAATTCCTTTTAATCTAAGTGTGCAACATACAACAAGAATTGCATTTTACAGAATTCTTCATGTGAAAGTTATCCATGTTTTGTTTGTGTAACACAAAGTCACTCATAATGTGACCTCTGCTAAATGTAGCAATGTAGTTTTCATCTGTTGTTTGCAAAGTTAAACAACCAACTGGGCAAAGATCTAAGGCTAGGGTCCATAGCTCAGTGCTATCTGGGTCTAGATAATTAAATACATACTAATTAGAAGTCTCCACGATTAAAGAAGAATAACAACTATGCTGCATTATTCTTTTAATCCTGATGCTGCTCAAGGCCTTTTTAAAGCTTCTTTAAATAACTGAATTGTTGTAGTTTTGAGTTCATTTGATTGATATTTCTGTTTTATTAAAGTGATTTGTTTCTTTTTATTTTTGAATCAGTTCATTTACTGAATCCTCTTTAAGATTGTTTTATTTCATTGCTGAAGCATTATTAAGCTGCAAATAATTGTTTTCATAGGACAGACTTGTAAATTATTTATTTATGTATTTTTATGATCAGTGACTTTTTAGTAGAATATGCTTTGCAATCAGTTTGTGTGGTGGTTCTCAAAGTAAATTTCAATACAGTTTAAGTACAGATTAACTGTGATGGATATTTTAGATATATACGTATAATTACGTACACATGTTAACAATGACATGCACCTGTAACCAGATGATGTTTGAAGCCTTTTAATTATCTTCCTGATCTGATGTATGTATGTATGTATGTATGTATGTATGTATGTATGTATGTATGTATGTATGTATGTATCTCTCTCTCTCTCTCTCTCTCTCTCTCTCTCTCTCTCTCTCTCTCTCTAATGACATAATAATGAGTATACATACTTTGCACTTTTTGACACTATTTTTATGCATTTGTTTCATTTACAAGATTTGCCTGATGTTTTTTTTTTTTCATTTTAACCTTCGAGTATCAGTTCAAAATGTTTTAGAAATGTTAAAGAAAGCACAAATCCATAAAGTACATTTTTTTAAAGGAGCAAATTTTAAAATATTTGAGAAAAAATAAAAAGACTGTTGTTTATGAAACTTTATATTTTTTGAGCGAACTCTTGGTGAATATGTGGAAGTATTGTGAAGGTTTAAAGAAAAACTGGGCTGTGCTATTTTTTTTTCATCAGCTAAGAGAACAAGACCAAAGCGATCAGTGGTGCCACAAAGCATACAAGGATGGTACTTGTTGATTTGCCAGCAGTTGTGCTGCTGGGCTGTGATCCTGTTGTTGTGCCAGCAGTTGTGCTGCTGGGCTTTGATGCTGTTGTTGTGCCAGCAGTTGTACTGCTGGGCTGTGATCCTGTTGTTGTGCCAGCAGTTGTGCTGCTGGGCTTTGATGCTGTTGTTGTGCCAGCAGTTGTACTGCTGGGCTGTGATCCTGTTGTTGTGCCAGCAGTTGTACTGCTGGGCTGTGATCCTGTTGTTGTGCCAGCAGTTGTGCTGCTGGGCTGTGACGCTGTTGTTGTATCACTGTTGCAGAGGTCACCCTGGCAGCAGCTGACTTCTCCAATGATTCCTGAGAGCTGTGCAGTTTGTGTGTTTGAACAAATCATCTTGGAGGCGCAGCCCTTTACTTTAGTAGTTTCCCCTCCTGCATTCACTGAGAAAACAAAAATTATTCTACTGTGCTGCAAGTTTTAAAAAAGGAATCACTGAATATTCCTCTAAGCAGAAAAGAAACATACAGAAACTTAATGTTCTAGGCCTGTTACCTGCTGCTGAGATGCAGTAGTCCTCATTTCTGTTGCAGGTTAAAGTTTTGGTGCAGTCATTTCCATCACATTGCGAGCATTTTTTCCCATTTGGCGAGGGTATGCTCCAATCTATGAAGCACAAATATATATGTCATATTTGTTTCCTTGATTATTTTATCAAAGTGCCAAAAAACATCAGATATGCAAATACTGGATGCTTTAATCCTCATCCATCAGGAGAACTCAGTGATTGAGAAAAAATTAATTTTCCTAAACCTGGCTCACTTTGTAACTTTTTCCACAATATTAATAAAATCTACTTCTTTATCACAACAGGAAATACTATTTCAAAATACCAAGAAACATGTTGTAAATTACCAGGGACATCTTGAGAGTTGCACAGATGAGAGGTGCAACACTTGCTGTTAATTACAACTTGGGCAAATCCAAAGTTTACTGAGCCACTGAAGCACTGATCAGGCGTAACACAAGTTCTCCCCATAAATTTAAATTCTGAACCACCTGAAACCAAAGAGGAACCATTGTAAACTCGGTCACTTCAAAAAATAATAGAAGAACTATAAAATACCATTTTACCCATATTTGAAATCATTCTGACTGAACCACACTGAGTATTGAATGGACATTCTTTTGTTGTCTCATTGCAGCTTCCAGATGGTCCTGGTATGCATTCATAACATTCCAATGGACATGCTGATAAAAGACATTTAAATAAGGAGTTAAATCAACTTTTCTTGCATTAACCGTATGGACAAATCCTGAAACTCCAACTAAAATAAATAGATTCAAACAAAGGGCTAAAAGTACAATAAATAGTGCAATCATTTGTAGGAAGTAGACACATTTTTTGCTGGGTTGTAAATAACATGATGTAAAAGCAATAAAAAAAAAGTTTCATTGAAATTACAGAACTTTCTTTAAAATGTTAAAGAACAGATAACCAAGGAAAAACTTGCTTTTAGGGAGCAGCAGGATCCCAAGGATCAGCGCAAGGATCTGCATTCTGTGATGGTCAGATAGAAGTGAAATTTAGTTTAGTTTCTGTTCAGGTTGTAAGTAATTCTTATTGGGGGGAGTGGTTTCTCTCTCACTCTGACCACCACTTAACCCTTCCTTTGACAGTGAAAGAACCTGACAATCAAATTTTTTTTATTTGCATAGCAAATATTAGCCTTTGTTAAATTTGTAAATAAATCATCTTATTGGTAAACCTTGCATTTCACACACTTTGCATGCTTTGAATATGATTTGGTTAACTTCAATGACTGACTACCTTCTGGAAAAGCCACTAATGAAATGTATTCAATTAAAATCCAGGTACAAAACTCTTGTGCAAATATACTGTACAAATATTACTAGTCTACTAGTAGAATTGCATTCTACTAGACTAGTTGCACATTGCAGATTGCACTCACTGCTGCCACTGCTGTATAAAAGTAAATGGAAGGAGAGAGACCCCTTCCTCTACACTGGAAATTTTGCACTTGTTCCACAGTGTTATGACCTGGCTCAAAAGCAACAACATAAATAGGGAAACTAACACCAGAATTTCACAGGGAAGAGGGTGTAACACACAGGGATTAGACATGGTTTCTGTGGGAGCTCAATGGGTAAAGATGTTTATGATGGCTTTGTCCTGTTTTTTAACAGGTTATATGAATGGTTATATGAATAAAATGACAGACTATATTATTCTAAATGTGAAAATGAGTTTATAATGTTTACCAGTGTTTCTCAATGATAATAGTATTTGGCTGCGGAGTTTTGAAACCATGGTGGAGAAAGCAGGGTGTCCTCTATAGCCGGGGATCAGGAAAAACAGTGGGTATGTTCCTGACCCTAAACAATATGCTAAGATTAATATATTTTTGATTCAATACACGAGAAGCAACTTTAGTTTTACCTTATGAGAAGAAGCATTTTCTGTAACCTGCAAATTGTCCTCCCCAACAAATTGACCTCAGTTGACACATAGTCCTGCCCCTGTACTGGGAAGATATTGTATCAAGCATGGATAATGTTTCTGAGAATAAATCACGTGTTATAGGATGAGAAAAAGGTGTGGCCTGCCTGCTGAAGCAGCTCAGAAGTGCTGCTTTGTTTACAGCTGTGGTTCTCAAACTTTTCACAATGAGTACCACCTCATAAAACATATGGCTCCCTACCCATATGGAAAAGATATATATATAAATCTTATAAAGTTTCTATCTGTCTTGTGTGAAACTTGTATGAAAAGCATACAAGTGTTAAAACAGATATAAGATCCCTTGAAAAATTATATAAATGAAACTTGTATGTTTTGGATACTTCCTAAAACAATATATGAAAGTAATGAGAAAGTGGCCACTTTCATGAGTAAATCCTATAAGCCTTATATGATTCACTATATGAAGTAGGCCACATCTTATGCAAGTCTTTTATAAGATTTTACTGTTTCTTTTCCATATGGGCATGACCAGCATTATAGTAGTATTTAATAACATATACAGTTTACATGAGACAATTTTATTTTTTATATGAATGCTATTCATTTTAATTGTCATAAAAAGTAAAATAAACATAAACATAAAATTGGTTTAGGGCCCAGATGGCTTGGGGATAGAAGCTCCTCTTGAGTCTCTCTGTCCTTGCCCGGAAGATGCGGAACCTTCTACCAGATTGCAGAAGTTGGAACAGTTTGCTGCCAGGATGGGACGGGTCCTTCAGTATCTGCGCTGCTCTAGTCCGGCATCTCCTGGTGTAGGTGTCCTGAAGCGGGGGGAGAGCAATCCTGCAGCAGCGTTCTGCTGTACGGATCACTCTCTGGAGAGCTTTTTGGTCCTTCACACAGCTGTTCCCAAACCACGATGTCATGTTCTGTGTGAGGATGCTCTCCACAGCGCCTGTATAGAAAATCCTGAGGATCTTTGGAGAGACCCTGAACTTCCTCAGTTATCGTAGGTGGTACAGGCGCTGCCTAGCCTTTTTGGTCTGGACCTGAATGTGGGCAGACCATGTCAGGTCTGAGGAGATGTGGACACCGAGATACTTGAAGGACTGCACCCTCTCCACTGGAGCTCCATTGATGATAATGGGCATGTAGTCTCTGTGCTGACTCCTTCTGAAGTCCACCACCAGCTCCTTGGTCTTGCCAACATTCAGCTGGAGATGTAGGCCGCCTCATCGTTGTTGGAGATGGCACCCAACACCACTGCGTCGTCAGCAAACTTCACAATGGTGTTGGAGCCGTGGGTGGCCACACAGTCTGAAGTGTAGAGGGAGTAGAGCAGTGGCGAGAGGACACATCCCTGTGGTGCTCTTGTGTTGATGGTGATGCTGTTAGAGACGCATCACCTGAGTTCTGCCAGTGAGGAAGTCCAACACCCATGCACACAGGCGGCTGTTGAGTCCTAGATCCCTCAGCTTTGTGAATGGTCTGCTGGGTACTATTGTGTTAAATGCTGAACTGTAATCAACAAACAGCATTCTCATTTAGTTGCCCTGTTTCTTGTGCACATGGCTGAGGGTGGTGTGCAGGACATGGGCGATGGCGTCCTCAGTGGATCTGTTGGGTCGGTAGGCGAACTGGAGCAGATCTGTGGTGTCTGGGATGGAAGAGGAGATGATGTTCTTCAGCAGCCTCTCAAACACCCTCATTACTACCGAGGTCAGTGCAACTGGCCGGTAATCGTTCAGGGATGAGGGGTTGCTGTTCTTGGGCACAGGAATGATGGTGGATCTTCTGAAGCATGTGGGGACCACAGACTTCGCCAGGGACTAGTTGAAGATGGAAGTGAACACACCTGCTAGCTGGTCAGCACAGCAGCGCAGCAGACGGCCGGTGATGCCGTCTGGCCCTGCCGCTTTTCTTGTGTTTACTCTCCTCAATGCCGCTCGGACGTCATGCTCCGCGATGCTGGTCACCGGTCTCTCGCTGATGACGTCACTGTCCTCGGTAGTCAGGCGGTAGATAGCATTAGCCGCCTGGCTAACCTCGAAACAGGCGTAGGACTGGTTCAGCTTAGGGCTGGGCGATATGGCCTAAAATCAATATCACGATAAATTGAGCAGTTAACCTCGATAACGATAAATGGACGATAACCACCCCAAGTGCCAAAAAAAACAAACGTTTTTTTTTTTTTTTCATTTGATGGGGCTGTGGCAGGCAGCATAGTTCCTCCAGTTATTTTGATAATATTATTCCCCCCCTAGACCCCCTAGAAAAGAAATAATATATAACCACCTTATTGTAGTTGGATTATCTCAGTGGTTCTCCCAACTTAAGTTTGGTCCATTTACAGCATCCAGCCATGCAATTGCATTTTTCCCTAACCGTTGAGAACACTTGTGCTAACTTTTATCGAATGGAAAAAAGTTAGCGTTCATCCTCCAGCTTCAGTATGTTTATATTATGCTAAAATAGCTGTGTCGCTAGCCAGCATGTAGTGCATCATAATATACCAGCCAGTGAAGTGTCTAGAAAAATTTTGTTGGGGGGGGGCCAGGTAGGGGCACAGATTTGGAGAAGGGTGGCAGATTTAATTGGCAGATAATGTTTAAAAAAAATTTTCTACCAACCCTTAACCATAATTCAATAATCCTATAAACCTAATAACCAAATGCACTTTTAACTCTTATTAGAATGAGATTTTAACCACTACGGTGCAAAGTTTTTAGATACTGCGTTGATAAAGTACAAGAGATACAATCAGTGCTTTGTCAGTGTTTACTCAGCATTCAAGGACATCAATATTTGCATAGTATTTTTACTGACATATAGTGCACATATGTTTTGGGCAAAAAATTTTTGAATATTAAAATACGAACATTTGTAGCAAACAATTGACAAATTAGCCAGTTCCAATGTAAAACTTTCTCTGCCTGTTAAAAAAAGAAGATAATCTTCTCACAAACTGGTGTTTGATTTTGAAACAGGAAAAAAGTGGAGAAACAACTGAAAAGACTAATATTTGAATAAAACCTGAAAGCAAGTAAATACTTTCTATGCTGCCTTATGGTAAACTTTGGTAATATTGATAAAGAACAACACTGGCTGATGATGAAATACATTCAGCTGGCATGGTGACACTGCCAGTATTAACCTGCAGGGCTGGACTGGGACAGAAAATCGGGCATTTTGACTACAGACCGACCCACCAGGTATTAAAGCCATAAAGCCTTTGAATGAAAACAAACCCTGTTGTGACAGTGATGTACAGTCTTTTTGGTATATGTATGATTTCTATACATTTTACGTCAGATAAAAACTTTGGTTGTAAGATTTAGATAATTATTTAATAAAAGCTAGATATTTTAAATGAGAATAAGAAAGAAAAGTATTTCTTTGTGCCCCCTTTCCCTGTTAATGCCCTACCTGGCCCCCTGGCAAAACTTTGCTAGACCCGCCCCTGCACAGTTACCAGCTGTCAGCTACATAAAAAAGGATCCTGGTGGGTGGTCTTCACGTTTCCCTCTCACCAGATATCCAAACCGACATCATGACCAGCAGCTTTACAGCTGTGGCTCCAGCAAACATCAGCTGATACTAGAAATGAATATTAAATAAATTCTAACAACAGCCGATCAAGCTTAAACGTGCTGCTGTTGTTTAGCGCAACATCTGCTGGTTTCGTCTTTCTGGCGCAAAGTGGGCGATAAACAAGAGAGAAAAGCCGATCAGCTGATCATCGATCAGTTTCATGATTGAAGTAGCAACAGGAGAGGCAGGATGAGAGAAGAGGCAGCTGTGCAGCGTAAAGACAGAATAAATCCAGCTTTGTGTCTTTTTCCATTCTAGCTGAAGTTCGGGACAAACTGCGTCTCTTCTCAGCTCAATACGAAACGTGTAATATTTTCTCTGATTGAGGGACCATTCCATTTTTTTAAGGAGCCGTTGGCAACTCTACTAACTAACCTTATGAATAAAATAAAGTTCACTATCAGTAACATCATAGCAACCGAACAGCTGTATAAAAACTCCAAGCTGGCTAGAACGCAGTATGAGTTATTGCAACTGACAGTAAAAAGTCAGCACAACGAAAATAAACTCCACCTAAACTTAGTTCATATCTGACCCAGATAGACTGCAGGTCATAACTTCTTACCTGAAGTTCAGTTCACCTGACACTCGGACTGGCGGCTGCCTCGGGGCTCTCCTCCTGCCTCCCCTTCCCTCATCCACCTGTTGCCTCTGTGGAAGCCCCCCATAGCCACCACCAAACAACGGAGTTATTTCTACACATCGACCTGCATCTGGCCAATCCACCACCTCTCATTGTTCATGCCGTTACAAAAAAAATAAAAAATAAGTCAAATAAGCCCGATGGCCAGTCCAGCTATGTTAACCTGCAACCAAATCTGCAGCTCCATACAGCAATGTTATGACTTACCTTACATCTTATAACTCATAACTCTTATGTTAGCTGCCCTCAGTAGCATACTGTCTGAAATATTCCACGGCTGCAATAATTCTTTAAGTGTAATTTTTTCCTTGGTATTCTAATTTCACCGAAGTTTACTAAACTCAACAAACTTAATATTACTTACCGGGACATTTATTCTGTCCTCATTTTCTTTCACCGAAAAATTGTTTCCTGCAGTGACGTCTTTCGTTCTTGGCTCTCCTACCTTTGCTAACGTGATGCACATAGCGCAGAAGCCGATGCTGCATTCACTTACACTCGGATATCTGAGCGTCACCGTGAAAACATAATCGGACATTTGATATTTGATTGAATTTTATTGTTTTGCCTTTGGGGTGGCACCTGGGGTGGCCAGTCTGGTTGGGGGAGTGGCCTGTGCCCCCCCAGGCCACCCCGCTGGACACGCCATTGATACCAGCTACTCCAATTTCAGTAACCCTACAAACGTCACTGCTGTTTAGTTTTCTGCTTTCATTTGTGTCGGAAGTGAAGCAGAGCTGTACGTTTTAATTTTTCAGAAATCCCTCAATCAGTAAATGGTATATTATTTAATCATAACAATTTTTGGGGAGGCTTCCCATACCACTAGAGGGAGCCCATATAGCACCAGTGGTACCCATACCACAGTTTGAGAACCACTGGTTTACAGGATTATAAAGCAAACGCATGCTCTAAAAACTTTTGAACAGTCAAACAATGTCATATTGCTCACACAGTAAAGCAAACAAAAGACTTGCACCTAATAACACCCTGAATATCAGTTCCACATGTGTCCCTGTCAGCAACAGAGCGTTACTAGCAGCGGCGGTCCTAGCCTGTTTGGCACCCTGGCCAAACACTCCCTTGATCCCTTTACCCCTAGTCCTAAAGTGTATATTTATTGTCTTACTCTTCTTATATTTATTGTTTGTTTACTTGCACTGCTGTAACTAGAGCCTTGACGTCTCTGCTCTCGCGCTCACTTTTCTCATATAGAATTTAGAAAAAAAACATTGGTGCAAATTTTAAGTCTGTATCATAATGTCTGGTGTTTTCGTTTTATTTTGCGAGTTGGTTATTAGATGCTGCTCCAGCCAGTCAGAGAATAGGTTGAAAACAGGAGTTAATAAATTCTGCAGTCCACTACAAATGGCACTGAACAAAAATTAAACAGTTAAATCTCTCTATATATGGCACCATTTTAAAGCCTGGGATAGTCTTTTGACAGTAGAATAGGATTCATATATATTGCATACATTTTGTATGATATAGAGGTATTAAGGTAATAGTGAAGCAGTCAGTCCCAGAGCATATTCTAAATACTGCTCTTGTGGAAGTGGAAGGTATTCTAAATGCCAAAATCTTGCATACATATCATTTGACATAGCTAATCTCGATCCCATTATACCCAGCATCCCTCTCACGGAGCGATGGGATTCTTCATTACCTCCAGCTTTCTATAATTCCAGCAATCTACCAGGAAAGAGAAAATGGCGGCAGCTGAGTTTTCTCAGATAACACCTGGGCTGCCTTAATTTGCTATTAACTACTGTAGGGTTTCTGGTGTTTATAAGAAGATGACCCTGGTGTCAACATAACAGAAACTTCATTGCTGATTGCACCACACAGATACATGTGACCATTACATTGCTTCCCTGCTGATTATTTTTTATTTAATTAAGTATCCACTAGGTAGCGTAGTTTTTCACACAAGACACAACACTCTTGTGAATATCACACCTACCATGTTTATGGAGCGGCCGAAGTAGAGAACAGATGGAAAGGAAGTCACAATGGAACAGGCCTCAATTTCCGGGAGCCCTCTGGCCTATGGGTACTATAGCAAACACTTTCACTGGACCAGATTGAGTGATCCAGACTGCTGCAGTAAAGGCCAAAGATAAAACCTATGTCCAAGTAGTTCTAATGCCCAGCGCAGGAATAACGACATTACAAGTAACAAGCGTTACTTTTTTCACTAACCAGTAATCTAACTAATTACTACTTCTATCATTCCAATGCTGTTACCATTACTAAGAAGAAAATGCAGTGCAGTCACGTTACCGTTTTAACTGCGTGCGCTTCCACGGACGGCAATCACTTTCTGGCACAACACCTGGAGCTAGGGGGCAAATTAGTCGCACGAGTGCTGTTTGACTGAGGAAGAATAAAGTAGTCGTGGTAAGCCAAGCACATGACCACTTTAAGATGACAAAGCAACAAGGTGATATATACCAGTTTTTAAATTGTGCTAATAGGCCACGTAAAACCAGAGTCATGACAAACAATATACACGGTGTTTTCCTGAATAGTTTTGTTACGTTTCGCACTGTCTAAGGACAGCGTTAGCAAGCACTCTCTGCTTGTGACCAAAAAAACCAAAAAACAAAACAAACACCTGCTGTCAGGCCAGCAATCAGGCTTTGATGTTCTCATTTATAGTGAACAGAAATTATTTTTTTGGAGTGGCACAAATAATTTCTGTAGCATCTTATTTAATGCAGAACACCTGATTGTTATGTAAATAGTTTGAAGTGGTTATTAAAAAAATAGGGTAAAAAGTAAATGGCTGCAAATAACTTTGTTGTTTGCAAAACTTGAGCAGAAGATTTTAAAATTGACAATTTATATTCGCATTTAAAGTTATGAAATATGACTTAATAAACATGTTTGTGGTTGTTACAGTAAAAAATATAACTTTTTCTGATCGGATTTTATGTTTTTTGCCTGATTTTAGATCAACTGTGTTAATACAGTATGTCAAAATGAAATCATAACTGTAAATTCAGACACGTGAGGTTGTGTTGAAAAAAATGATACCAAACAAAGAGTTTGGTATCAGTAAAGAGTTTTTAAAGGTGAAATATAGAGGTAAAATCAACAGTAGTTTGAAATGGCCATTTATACCCTGGACCCGAGAGTTTTTTTTTTTTTTTAAGCAACGCAATAGTTACTTTTCAAATAATTAAATACTTTTAGAATCTTGTAACTTAGTTACTAACTCAGTGACTTTTTTGAAGAAGTAACTAGTAACTATAAATAATTACTTTTTCAAAGTAACTTACCAACACTGCTAATGCCTAAATAAATTTAAATAACATGAAAGAAATTTGGGGGCAGCTGTGTTGGGAAGCATACCACTGACACCTTGTGGTGAAGAGGTTAATTACAGTCACAGGACTGGTGTCTTCCAGCTACAGCAGCCAGCTTAACTAGTGATTCCGAGGCTTGCCATGAATTGGACATGTCCTTCTGTGTCTTTATGAAGCTGTGAGTAGTAATAGATTTATTGCCTGTCAGGATCTTTGTGTTGATAGTTTATTCCAAGTCCTATAATTTGTGTTGAGCTGTTTTCGAGGCTAACTATCTTTACATTCTGTTACGTCCCCTGGCTAGTCTAGGGTGTTTGAAGGGACGAACATAAAGGTAAATAGTGAAGGAGGAGCCAAGATGGTAACTTATTTATTATTAAGGTTTATTTAATGCTAGTGATGACATTTTGGTACAGACTGAGAGTTAACTTCAGGGAGAGCCAAGGCCAACATAACAAACAAAACATCCCTGATGTGAAAATAAAAGAAACTTACCTAACTCCAAAGAAAACAAAATATACAACCTATAACCATAACCTACCTAACAACACATAAACAGGAGAAAACAGGGTGTCAAAACAAAAGGCAGCTCTCCCCTACAGGCAGTCTGAACATGAAAACTAAAATGCACATACAAGTCACAAAGGCATGCAAGCCTGCACAGGTATGGCACTCAAAATGGCCAAAGGGCCCAGAAACACAGCTTCACAGGCCTTAAGTAGTGCTCTGCTGATTAACAATCTGCTAATTAGCTGGACTCTGAGCAGCATCCAATCAGGACAGAGGAGGTGGAGCCTAGACAAAACAAAGAGTTAGTAGGAAGTAGTAACATCCTCCTGGGGGATGTAACAATTCCATGTGGTGGGTCGCATTAATATGCTAGTCTAGATAGTCTAATGAATGTTCTTGAGTTACCTGATGAGTCTGTCTGAATGTGTTAATTTGTTCACATTTACCAGTTCATTGTTCAACAAGGGTTATGCAAACTATATATACATTAATGATTTTTGGGAGAATCAAAATTGCTTAACTAACATGTGCTACTGTTTTCTCTATTAACAGACCACACACATACAGACATGTGTATACACCCCATGTCTACTTCTCCCTGCTGCACCATTTCTATGAATTTGGTGTGTACAATTTAATGGGAATCCCTCTTTTAGACCCTGTTTCTCCAACAGGAGTCTAAGTCCACATTGTCTCCACCTCACCCAGCTGCATTTATTGCTACAGTTTGAATTTACTCTAGAAGAGATAACATCCCGAGCGGGTGGATTAACAACAGAACAAAGGATTGCAGATTTAATGTAATCACGACCTTAGACACAGAATGAGTCAAACCTCATATCCATGTCATAAGTTATGTCATCTAGCGCAGTATAGATTACAAATAAATGTGAGAAAACATTTTTCATCCTCAATTGAGCAACTTTTGCATGTTCTCCCCTCTTTGCATGTGGTTCTCCCCGGGTACTCTGGCTTCCTCTCACAGTCCAAAGACATGCAGTTTGTGGGGGTAGGTCAATTGCCCACAGGTGTGAATGTGAGTGCGAATGGTTGTCTCTAGTGATGGCCAAATGAAGCTTTCCGAAGCACTGAAGCTTGTATTGAAAAACGGTTCATTACTCGAAGCTTTTCAACACAGTCCTCTCCGGTGACATCTGGTGGTGAAAATTTTGAAGAGCAGCTTGAATCTGCAAAATAAAACGGACTGCTCAATTATCACTGCTCACTCAAGAGTGGAGTTCTCTCTGATATTGGGCCACCGTTCCGTTGCTTTGAACATGTAATTGGTTTTGTTTTCTCGATTGGGGGGCTGAAAAAAATGTAATGCGTATTTGCGTAATACATTTTGATCAATAAACTTTCCCTATTTAAACATGCACTATGGTGTGGCCTTTCTTTGCTCATAACTCCTTGATGTTGGTAAATACAATAAGTGAGCAATATATATAATATACATATGATAATGCACAGCACATTATGGAGTATGCCCCTGCTGTGAAGTCCTGCCTCCATCTACTTGTCGTTTAATCACTGGACAGCTGGACAGGTTCATACAAAATATTAGATTAGGCCAATTCCTATACATATTTTTGACCTAGGGGTGGGATTGATTGTGAACTGGAAAGGGAAAATGCTTAGGGAGCTGAGTACGGCTGCATCGTCACTGATTTGTAGAATCCTTTTGATTCGATACAGGATCCGATTCAATTTGATTGGAATCTGGAAAGTTTTGCCCCAGTCAGAAATATTACAATTCTGATCATTTAACAGTATATATCCATAATTTCGTATCTATTAAAAGAAAGCTGACACATGTGAGACTTAATTAGAGATGTAAACAGAGAGTTATGAAACCTGCAGCTGCAGAAGCCAGCGAAAAAAAAAAAAGAGGCAAACACAGCGCGGACCCGACGACACACCAAAATCTGATTCTGACGCGTCGGGTCCGCGCTCTGTGTTCACGTTTGTATGCAGAATCCGTAAACCTGCTCCCAGTTACTGTTTTAGCTGCATGGTGTTTGACGACATGTTGTGAGGTTTAACCTGAGATGCTGGCGTTTCAGGCATAATAACGTTAATTTACAAATCGACACAGGATTGTAATGAATCAATATCACTTTATTCTATTTAGCATGGATTGTAATCAGAAAAGCGATAATCAAAACCCACCCCTAATCAAGAACTTGCAAAGTAAAAACATGATCAATGTAAGGTAGCCCTTTTGTTATTTACATTTAAAAAGAGGATTAGTGTTACTGTGCGCTGGCTGAGTCTGTTTCTTTTCTTAGAAATAGTTTCTCCTGCCCTGGAGAAAATCCACTTGCATGGAACAGAAGAGGCTGTGGAGTGCAGGAACTACACTGCAAGCTGGTAGATATGCAGGTATTCCTGGGTCCTGCAGACTATCACCTAAAAACAATAAACAAAATGATTTTCTAAACTGTAGCAATGTAATGTACGTATAGTGTCAAATACATTTTTGTAGTCTTCATTAGCTTTAATTCACATGGAAGTGTTCCTGAAGTCATATGCTGTAATGATATTTCCATTATGAAAACATGATTTTGGACATTTCAAGTTTTTCACTTCGGCAGATAAAATGAATTGAGCAAAATCAACTCAAAATATTCCCACACGCCAGAACGTCCTCTCTTCCTCGCTGGCTCCATATCTGTCAGTGGAATGATCACCTCTTCGCTCTCTGTCACCATCAACACACTCCACGAATCCCGTGGATGATTCACTTCCTTATATCCGTTTGAATCAGGTACCGAAGCAGTTACGTGCGTAATGAAGCTTCGGACGTCACTGGTCACGTGACTTTTGCCAAACGAAGCAAGCCTCGACACAGTGCTTCTGAACCAGTGTGTTGTTTTTTTCGACACACGCTCCGGAGCGTCAGCTTCAAGCGGGCCATCACTAGTTGTCTCTGTCTATGGCTACATCCACACTAGCCCACACTGGTACATACCGTGGCTGGACAAAGCTGGACTGAAAGACAGCACGGAGGCACTAATCATGGCAGCACAGGAACAAGCACTGAGCACAAGATCCATAGAGGCTCAGGCAAGACCCCAGGTGCAGGCTGTGTAAAGATGCCCCAGAGACAATCCAGCACATAACAGCAGGGTGCAAGATGCTAGCAGGCAAGGCATACATGGAACGCCATAACCAAGTGGCCGGCATAGTGTACAGGAACATCTGTGCCGAGTATAACCTGGAAGTCCCGAGGTCAAAATGGGAGATGCCCCCAAGGGTGGTGGAGAATGACCGAGCTAAGATCCTGTGGGACTTCCAGATACAGACGGACAAAATGGTGGTGGCTAACCAACCGGACATAGTGGTGGTAGACAAACAGAAGAAGACGGCCGTAGTGATCGATGTAGCGGTTCCGAATGACAGCAATATCAGGAAGAAGGAACACGAGAAGCTGGAGAAATACCAAGGGCTCAGAGAAGAGCTCGAGAGGATGTGGAGGGTGAAGGTAACGGTGGTCCCCGTGGTAATCAGAGCACTAGGTGCGGTGACTCCCAAGATAGGCGAGTGGCTCCAGCAGATCCCGGGAACAACATCGGAGATCTCTGTCCAGAAGAGCGCAGTCCTGGGAACAGCTAAGATACTGCGCAGGACCCTCAAGCTCCCAGGCCTCTGGTAGAGGACCCGAGCTTGAAGGATAAACCGCCCGCAGGGGCGTGCTGGGTGTTTTTTTTTTTTTTTTAATTTATATATATATATATATATATATATATATATATATATATATATAAACAACTAACTCTAAAATGTTTGTTAGCAGAGAAAAGACACAGGCAGACTACGCTAATGACATGTGATGTTACAACACTAGTGAAATATTAGTGTCATATATTTGTTCAAGACGTTTTTCTTATGGGCAAAAATATTAAAATCATGATGAACAGGGGTGGTGATTCCTATGGCTTTCTGTATATAATTTGGAATTTTGTACAAATGTAGGCCAATAATAAATACATGATATCATTTCATTCATTTCAAAGGTTTATTTGCATGACGCACAAACAGACACAATTGAAAGGTACAAATGTGTTGTGCATGAAACGAATTCAAACGTGCTGCAGATGTGTGTCGCAAGTTCATTTATTTAACCTCATTTATTTTTAGTTAGGTAAACTCTAAAAATAACAGATCGCTGGTGCTTAGAATACAGTTGAATAACTATTATAAAACTGATGATATAATATTTCTGTCCAGTTTGCAGTCTTCATAATGAACATGCTGTTGCAAACTCTGCTCCTCTCGGTGAAAATGCGCCTTCTCTTTTCTCTTTGTATAAAAACATTTTAAAAGTCAGTTTAATCTCAAAATTCACTGTTAAATCCAAAACTCATCAGATAAAGAAAAGTGAATGGTTCAGTCTAACACATGTGCCAGTGAACCATTAAACTTCAGTAAAACTATGCAGTTCTGAAACGTAACTTTAACCTCAGCCAAACCGATTTGCTCAGTTGTAAATAAAACAGCGAAGTAAACGTGACCCGACAGACAAAACCTGAGTGAATTAAGTCCAGCGTTTAACCACTGAGAGCTAAAACTCAGCTGAGGTTTCAAAGCTGTGTGCCGGTGATTGGACATCAGCCGCTGATAAAGCGGTTCGCCTAAAGTTCTCTGCAGGGAAACAAGCTCCAGCAGCTCTGCCCTCGGGGGAAAAAATACTATATTTACTTATCTTGTGCAGAAAAATGCGCCGACATTGCGTTATATCGAGCACTGGCTGCCCAGTTAAACTGTGACTATCGCCAGGTAACGTGGGCGTGTTTCTTGAATTAGCAGCAGGTGTTAAACAGCTGACAGATGAGGAGGAGGAAGCATGCAGGTAAACTGAGGGTCTGTTGAGCTGATCGCTGGTGTCGTGAGGAAAATGTCAGCTCGTTCTTTATGTTACAGAAGCACAGAGACACAAGGCCAGGTGGGAAGAGACGATCGTTTGGTAAAAATGAGAATCTGCGAATGCAACATGTGGAATACGGACAGTGGAATATGTAAAGGAACCGGTTAACGATAACTTTTGCAAACATGTTCTATGTTGACAACCTGACCAGACATGTGAAGATTACGCCATGACATTCTCGCCTAAAACACTATTTAAAGTGTAGTTGGTGACAGAAAAACGGGGTATTTTAAAACTTTACAATACCACCATTGCTGCCTGTGATTTGAAATGCATTCTGGGCTGCCCCAAGTCCACACAAGCAATCGATTATCTAGGATTGACCTGTCTTGACTTACTTTGCACAGCAACCAATCAAATGCTAGAGAAGCTGCAGTGGCCAAGAACCCCGCCCACTTAGTTTGATGGGTGAGGCTGACCATGCTGGGCTGACAGATAAAATAATTTCAAGTTGAGACATGAAGGGCACAAAAGTGCCATAATTAATTAAATAAATAAATCATTAACTAATTAATTTAAACGGTCAATAATTATTTAAATGTGTCAATTAATTAATTAAATGTGTCGTAAATATTTATTTAATTAATTATTGACACATTTAATTAATTATTTAATGGTGTATTTAATTAATTTCATTATGGCAGTCCTGGCGTTCCATAAATACTAGCAACACTTATACTTATGAAATAGAGTACCACGTTACAATAAGACAATGTTGTTATTTACTCTGTAAACACTGTAAATCATTCAAAACTATTAATTATGCATTAATTAAGGTTGAGAAAGAGGAAATCCTGACCAGTTTCTTGCCAAATCTGTTAAGATATATATTTCATCAAGAATTGCTATATTAAACATTTTAGACACTTGCAAACATTTTTAGCATATAATATAGCACTTTGTCGATGCATTACAAATATCCACAGTTATCAAAGGAAGCCTTGTTGTAAAGTGTAAAACATGTCACTATTTATTATACCTAGACCTAAATTACAATCAGTGCTCAAAATAACATGTAATTACCGTCAAAAATGGTAATGTATTATAACAGTAACACATGTAAAATTAAATGCGTTGTTAAGAACACCAAATAGCCCCCCCTTCCAAAAAAAAGTTCATGCCAACATGCAATGGCAAGACATTCAGGTTCAGACTGGAAACATCTTTTGTATATTCTTGAATAAGCATCCCTGTGGTTCATCAGGTTGTCGTAATTCGTCAACCAAGACAAGATAACCATTCAAGAACCATGAGATGTTCCTCCAACAACATCTCAGTATGATTGTCAGTCTATGGACATGTCCTTTCTTGGTCATCCAAGCTCTTTCGATATCTTGTCTATGACTGCCAGATTGAGGACCTACAAACCACCTGCTGTGATTTACCTTGTAATGTCTGTACCCCATGTCAGTCAAAACATTCTTGTAGGCTCTCCACTCATCACTGATAATAGCACTGTTGGTGGAATACCTGTTTTCTTAGATTTAATTTCCTTTTGGGATTAAAGTAACTACTAAAAGTTTTAATTTAATTATTTGAATTCTGACTCAAATATTAAAATAATTATAGTAATTAATTACTATAATTAGTATATATTTATCCACTGATTGTACTGATTTGTGACAAGAACAATGTAGTTACTACACTGAAAACAAATTTCTTACTTGTAATGTTTAAGGCTTCCATGTTCAGATCTGGATTGTTTCAAAAAATAAAAATAAAAAACTGGTCTGAGAGTTTACCAACCTTTCCCTGATGACGGAGACAGCTCATTTAGACTGTAGTTGTGTGACTTCTAACCCCCTTGCTACCATCGACTTAGCACACATGGGATTGGCCAGGAGGGTTTTTTTGCCTTTAAAATTGTATTGCAGTGTAAAAAAAAAAAAAAAAAAATGCACAGTAATAGGTAATTACTGCCAAGTACTGAAACTTGATGCTGCATTGGACAAAAGCACTCACTTGTTACACTATTTTTTGATGACTGTTATAGCCTTAAATCATCATCAGAATTGAGATGCATCATTCCAGTTGTAGAATGACAGGCTATGACAAGAGAGGGAGGTTAAGTAGTGAAATTGGGGGAGCCATTCCATCTTCAGTGTCAAAACTTTCCTCATCCCCAGAGTGAGGCATCTCTGTAGTAGCCATCGAAGCAGAAGCATCACCTCACTTTGGAAGAGAAAGTCGGGCTGAACTTAAGTGATCACTCAGGTGGTGACGCACAGAACAGCATCCACATTTTCCATTGGGTAAAATTTGTTTGTTAGCTTAATGGCTTTGGCAGATGGCGTGAGCATCTGGTATGTCCCTTCCTACCCTTTACCAGGACCCACCTCTTCCACTTGCAGGGTATAGAGCAGACTTGGGACTTTGGCTTTCCCCTGAGGACAGGTCACATCTCATCAGCCAGAGCCAGGGGATTGGCTGAGATGACTGGCTCTCCTCCAGAAGTTGCCAAACCGAACCGGGGGACAGTGCTATCGCAGTGAGCACTTGGGAACGAGCACTGAGTAGAAAGGCAGCTGCTGATGTTGCCAAGGCAGGAGACGTGTAGGAAAGCCAGGTGCTTTCTTGTGTGGTTGCATAGATGAAAACTCCACTCTTTCCACTAGTACCTAATGCTTGTCACAGTTTTCAGGGTTTTCTATTAGGTTTTAATACCTGGTAGCAGGTACTTTCTTGGTACCTACTCTACCTAGAATCCAAGTAATCCAAGACAATCCAAAATGTGATGTCAAAAGATTGCATGCCATTGACTGGCTTGTCAGTGGCATCACTGAGTTATGAAACCATGACGAAAATCACAAAAAACAAAACCGTCATTTTTGAAACCCAGCAACGAGGGAATTGGCTGCACAAAAAACAAAAACACTGTGGTCCCTGATTCTTACAAGAAGAATCAAAAAACAGAACAGCAAGTATATCATTTTAATTTCTCTGTAGTCCGAATCCTCATGTCATTTCAATACAGATTTGTAAGTTCTGACAGTAGTTAACTTTTGAGTTTAGAAACTTACAAAAAACTTGACTAAAGCAGAAAGGATTTTACTCAAAAATGTTGACGTCAGTCAGGCTTATTGCTGTTAGGTGATGACTTTGAACTGGGCAGGGATTAGAGCAGAAAGGTGAGAGCTCAAAGGAGGACATACCAGTTTTTGAAGAGTTGAGCAGGAAGAAGATGAAGGCACCCACCACACAAACGAAACAAGATATGAGTTTGGAATAATTTGTATTTTATTAATTTTTTAATTATTGTTTGATTGCTTACTAAAACAGAATAATTGTTTGGCATTACAATGTATAGCAAAGAAACTTTTCAGCTGAACACAGAATACACATGGGTTTGTGCAAAATGAATACATGTAGAGTACATAATCAGCTAAAATTCAATTTCTTTAACTGCTGATTTATATTATTAATGAAATATTTGCTAAAAGTCCATTAAACTGTACCTCTCATTGCTTTATCAGTTTAATTTCAATCCTGCTGAAATTGTGTTGAAACTGTTTTCAACATGAAAATGTTATAACTGAAAACATTCTTGAGCTGAAAAATTTTCTCAGCAAATCTTTGTTCCAGTTATGACTTCATACCCTAGGATCCAGATAGACTGGGTAATTAATATCCCCAGTACTGTAACTTGAGACAGATTCATCAAGATCAGGTAGTCCATCAAATTTACATATGATCTCAGTGTCTCTGATGACGGGGAAAAGAATAAAACCATCTGGAAGATGACAGCTCTCTTAAACCGACTGCAACAAGGCTGCCTCAATCAGTCGAACCACAGAAGGCCTGTGTTGATGAGCAGGTTGCTGCCTTTGACTGCAGTTTGTGTCAAGGAAACAAATTCTCACAACTTCAGAGCCATAGCTCATACCGCTCATCCATAATAAATTTTGGGTGTTGTAATTTTGTCTTTGCTCAGGCTTCTCAAAAGTTAGTATATCCTTTTCTGAGCTCACACCAATGTTCCCTCAAATTTTTCAGGTGTGTGAGCGAACTCACAGACCCCCTGAGCGAACCCTTGGACCACTGTGAGCGACATTAGATGTGTACAATGTGGTCACGACAGCATCGCATCCATCGAAGTTACATGGTTTATAAAAAGAGCCAAATTACAGCATTTACATTTCTGTTAGAATACCTTTAATTAAAAGCTTTAGTCCATTTACAGAGAAAATTACAAAAATCTTTTTTTTAATGACCTGTGCACTATGTCAACGCTATTGGAAGTATGAATATTTGACTTTAACTATGGCAAATCATGAACTGCCAACCAAATCAAGCCTATTATAAACTCCAATTTTGAAACTTAATATTTTTATTATAAAGCTCTGACTTGTGTTATGATGAGTATGAGCCAGTCTGTGAAGCTCCTGGTCCTCCTGTCCTACTGTAATATACTTATATATCTATATTATTGCTAATATATATTGTAATATATCTATATCACTAAAGCACTTCTGGATGGATGCAAACTGCATTTCGTTGCCCTGTACCTGTGCATGTGCAATGACAATAAAGTTGAATTCTATTCTATTCTATTCTACTGCGGTCTGGGAGACAGTCCTACTGTCCTGTAACTCTTTGTCTGCAAAATACAGTATATAATGACACAATTATTTGCATTTCTAATACTCATAAACTGGTGACAGTATTTAATGATCAATATCCATGAATGAAAACTCAATAAATGACACCAGATGAGTAGTAAACTTATCAAGAGCTTAAATTTCACCTTATTTTTCCCGTCTGTCCTTCTCACGTCTCCAGTGGTTGTACACGTCGTCCAGGTTGATGGCCTCGTCTGCTTGCAGCTTTGACTTTATGCGCATCAGCTGTTCCCAATGGTCCACCACAAGATGATTTCTGGATGCCGTTTTGATATGATTCATTAAACTAAAGCCTCTTTTGCAATCTGCACTGGATGCTTGAAATGTAGCACAAATACCCACAAGCTGTGAGATGTGTTTTAGCTCTTCACATTTTAGCGTTGCAGCCACCATATCTGAGAATGTGCTGATTGACCCATATTTAAGTTTGTGCCTCATTATGTACTTGAAATCAGAATATTCACTGTTTATGACCTCCACTTCTTTGCCAGCGTGGCAATGTCTCCTGCTCCATACTCAAAGCTGATGTCTGAGTTCAATGCCTCAATGTCAAATGCAGACCACTCCTTTAATTCATCCTCTGGAAAACGAGCATCCAAGTGATCACAAAGCTTACGAATAACACGAATAATCTCACTGGTATTCTTGCTATGGACAGATGAGGCCCTCATCGACTCTATGACACGGTCACTCCACTTAACATCCTTTTCCTCTGTCAAGTATTGGGAATGCAACTTCTCAATCTTTGCTCTTGCCAAGCAGTGCCCTTCCATCACAGTCAGATTGCATCTTTGAAAAGAAAGACACAGGTGTGCCAGCTCACCCAAAACATCTCCCAGAGCGGTGAGAGTAACCTTGAAGTTTGAATCGGTTAGCTTTTTGTAACAGTAATTTGCCACTGGATCTCTGTTTTCACTGGATTCTCTCTTGCAGTATTCTTCCAGCACAGTGTAGTTCCTCAGAACAGCATTCACAGCTTGGTGACGCGACAGCCATCGCACTTCACTCAGAGGCCTGAATGACAGTGCAGCCTCATCAAGAACCTTTGCTAGGTCTTCCAATTTTCCCCTCTTTACAGTGGATCTAGAGAAAGTGGAGTAAACTGTTCTAAGAAGAGTTTCCACATCACGCATCAAAGGTACATCTTTCCACGCATCATCAATGCCCAAGTCCTCTCTATGGGCTACACAGTGTTGTTCAGTTAAGTGTGGTATTTTCTGCTTTAATAAAGCTGCAACTCCGTTGTGCTTTCCTAGCAGTACTGAGGCACCATCGGAGGTCAGCATCACCATTCTCTGCATGTTTAGTTCATGCTTGGTGTAAAACTGAGTTATTGCCTGCACAATATCCTGAGCCGTGCATGCGGTCAGCTGGATGATGCCACCAAACACAGTTTTATGGTTGACGTTATTTTCCTCCCTGTATTTAATATACAGGACTAGCATTTTGTGCACTGTTATGTCTGTGCTCTCATCTATGATCAGGGTGTGCCAAGGTGCATTTTTAACTTCACACATTGTCTCATTCTGCACTACTTCATTAATTGAATTCACAAACTCAAAAGGCATAATTTTTGTTTCGCCAGCTTTCTGGTATACTCGCCTCTGTCAGTGTGCCCCAGGGTGGCTGTGGCTACAATGTAGCTTGCCATCACCTGTGTGTGAATGGGTGGATGACTGGATATGTAAAGCGCTTTGGGGTCCTTAGGGACTAGTAAAGCGCTATATAAATACAGGCCATTTACCATTTACCATTTTACTCACATCAACGACGTTGATTAGCTGCGTATATACGAATGTGAATCGCATCATTGGCTGGACTATGGGATAAGGTGGCATCATTGAAATCCCATACGGGAGCAGCCAGTCACTTACTGACTAACACTGCAAAACAGAATTGTTAAAGTATTCATTTTAATTTCAATTCAGGTTAGATTTATTTTTTCTGTGCGCAATGCAGATTTTCTGTGCGCAGAGACCATGCCAGCAGTGCGCAATTGTGCACGTACGCAGCTTAGAGGGAACATTGGCTCACACCTTCCTGTTTTACTGTCTGGCCTTCCTTCACTTCATCCTCTGTCCTGCTTTAATGACAATCATCTGTCGTATAATGCATGATCACTGTTAATGTAATGGGTGATACCACCTAACAACCCAACTGTAGGTCACTCCTACTGCAGGTATAGAGAATGTAGTTTAGTCAAAAAGTTTGACTGTGTAAAGTTACTTGTTAAAACAATGTTTTAGTGATTATGAAGTTTCCTTCATGTAATTGTTTCAATGTTCATAAAATAAAAACAAATGTTACCAGAAATACACACAAAAATTATGTTATAAAGTCTTGATGCATTCTCAATCATCATTATATTACTGTATTGACAAGTTGTGAACTTTTTTTCTTGATTTCATAATAATTTAATAAGTTACTGATATAAATTAAGCTGTAATTAAGATGTAACAAGATGAAAGGAGGGCTTTCAAGAGACACAACAAATGCACATACTGCCATTTTACTGCCAGTTAGAAATATATGTTTGTTTTCTGATGGATTAGATGAGAACATTGGTCTGTAAGTCTAAAGCCATCAACATGTTAAAAAGCTGTAGTTTTAATTTGGGTTTGTGCAAATACAGTTCATTTACTTATCTAATTTTGAAGCAGGGATGACATGAAAAAGTATTCGACCCGTCCTCGACCCACAAGAAAATTTAATGTTTTTAAATCCTGTGCTGACAACTAAAGGTGACTAGTAAGTGAGAAATTTTTCGTAACACTCAAGAAAAATGTAAGAATATTTAAGTCCTTTTTGATTGTGTAGTTGTGATGTGCTGATGGCTAACATTTCTGAGATAAAAAAAAAATTGTGCTCCTGTCTTTTTAAGGACAAGGGTAATTCTGCAAATGAACAGTTTAACAGTAAAAACTGACATTTCAGTAACAGCGAAACCAAATGTGGACTGGGGAAGCTTTCAGTTCCTTAAAAGAAAACAGTTTTGTTTTACATTGACTTTATATTGACATATTTGCCGGAGCTTATACAGGCCAAGGAATTAAACCTTGGTATAGGTTTTAAATAATGGTTATCATCAAGTCTGTGTATGAAAATAATTATTTGATGGAACAGTAAAATCAAAATAAATCAAATTCAAATTTTATTTGTTACATAATCAATTAATAATAATAATAATAATAATAATAATCAAATAATAATAATAATGTCAAATAATAATACAAGTTCAGTTTTATTCAAATGCATCATTAACTTTAAAACAAATTCACAAAAGAGACAATTTAAATATTGAAAATAGAGCTTTACAAAAGCAGCAGCAAAACAAGGACTCAGATTTCTGAGTTAATTACGGCCCTATGAAGCTTGAACCTTTTGGTTGTTTGACATTGCAAGTTTAGTGTATTGAGTCATAAACAGCTGAACTAATTGTAAGCTATGTAAATGATTTAATTCAGTTTACAATGGCTTCATATTCAGTTTCTTTTTTAAGACGCTTAAAAAAAATCTGTCATCAAAGGAGGAATGGAGAAGTGGTCTGAGGAAAAAGACAACCCCCTCTCATAAGAACTGCTTACAAACTTAACAGAAACTAAAAGAAAAGAGCAAAATTGTATGTGACCATCTCAAAATGCATCTCCTTATGCTGACCATTGGGGTTGTGCTGTTCCCTAAATGTAAGTAAATTTTAATTAAATCTTTAACAAAAACACCTTTCTTTAAAATAAATAAATACATAGTCGTTAAAGAAATCAAGACCAGGCAGCATCACTTCCTCTTTCCCTTACAACACAGCGTGGTATTTTGTGTAACTTTATATGTGTAGCTCAATTAATTTCAACCTAATTTCATTTACTTATGTCATACTGCAACCTGCATGCGCTTTATTAGAGCACACCGGCTCTGTAAGCCACCTGTAAATTGTATTTACAGAGGGCTATTCATTTGTTGTGTCACTAGCAGTGTGACCTGAGGTTCTTCAGTTCTTAACCAGCGTGCAAAAGTTTTGGTTAGCACCTCGTTTAGCACCCACATGTAATTAATGTATGTAATTAATGTAGCTTGTTTGTAGTTTTGCAGGAAGAGAAGGCCATTCAATTTGGATAAATGACCTCCCCACATATTAGAACTGTGTGCAGGTCACTTTGAGCAGAGAATCTTATCACAATATCTTTCCATTCATTTCACAACAGCGTGTTCAAAGGTTAGCTGTTAGCAGAGATGGGTCTTCCAGCAGAATCTGCATGAATACTGAAGATACTTATTATCTAGATAGAGGAATAATCAGAAGTGGACTCTGGTGTATACTCCGCCGCATAACAGGAAGCATTCTTTCAAAATAAAATCACAACAGATGACAATGAGGGCTATTAACTAGCTCAACATTAGCTGCTCAAGCTGCCTGTTGCGGATGTGCAACATTGCACCTCTGTGACCAGTTAAACTCTTCTTGCCGAGAATGACGGGGGGGTGGGTAGGACGCATCAAGTGTGGCGTTTAACAACAAACATCGTCAGCTGTCATCTAACAGACAACTTTTGTTTTACACATTCCGATTCCACAGTGGGAGTATTTGTCAAGTTCATAATCGCCTTTATTGCTGTTACACCCATAAATGTCTCTGTAATACGCTGTAAGTCCGCTGTCCAGCTCAGTGTTGCTCTGATTAAAGCTTAATCATCTCAGGGAGATGATTGAACTTCATCTCCCTGATCAGATGATCCGAGGCACTGTATATATATATATATTTATTTATTTATTTATTTATTTTATTTTTAATTTTTATTTTTAATTTTTTTTATTTTTTTGTTTGCTCATTTTAGGAGATACCCCCTCTTGTGGTGCAATGGAGGAATAACTACTCTTTAAGTAGTGTGTCTGTTTGGAGACTGGGACACACATTATTTTGAAACTACTAAAGAAATTAAAATATTTGAACAACCAGAGCATTTAACATAATATGTTATTATAATGAAATTTCAATTATGGAGAGGTGTCTTATTTTTTGTCACAATCACACATTTCTTGCCCTTACACTTGCTAATGTCCTAAAGGAGTTATTTTATTATAAACTTTTACACACCCCATATTTTCTACATCACACATGCTGGTGGTCAAGGTGCTTAGCTAGCAAAAACGTTATTTAGCATTAGCAAAATCTGTTATTTAAATTCAATTTAATTCAATTCATTTATATATAGCGCCACAACAACAGTGACCTCAAGGCAGCTTATTTCTACAACAATAAAGACAAACTACAACAACCAAACGACCACCTTTGAGCAAGCACTTGGTGACAGTTGTAAAAACAACTCCCTTTGAACAGGAAGACCCTTAGGCAGAACCAGGCTCAGGCAAGGCTTCCATCTGAGTTATCTGACAGGTTTGGGGTCAAGGGAGAAACACAGGACATTGACACACTGTGGAAGAGAGCCAGAAATGAACAATGAGTAATGATTAAATATAGAATGGTGCATAAACACATTGTGAGTAAATAAGAAATACTAAGAAATAGGCCTATTGCAGTATAACTAAGGGAGGATTTAGGACCTCTGATCCAATCTCAACTATATGCTTTAGCAAAAAGGAAAATTTTGTTCCTCAATCTTAAACGCAGATAGTGTATTTGTCTTTTGAATCAAAACTAGGAACTGTTTCAACAAAACAAAAGTCCTAAAAACCTAAGGCTTCCTCCCGTTGTAACACAACACAAACGACAATTAAAACAGCAGTCTGAGAGCAAGGCGACCTTTAGTAAAAGATGGGGGCTAATTATTCAAGACATTGTATGTGATGAGAAAAATTTCAAATTCAATTTTGGATTTAACAAGGGGCTAATCAAGAAAAGCCAGTATGAGAGAAGGCTTTTCATGGAGTTTTTAAGACAACCTGAAACTAATGAATTACCAGCTGAAAAAGCCAAAGAGTAATAAATGATGAATTTATGACAAGACAACTAGTTTCTCAGCTTCACTCTGAGACAAGATGTTTCTAGTTTTGCACAAATGACATGGATTGCAAATCACTGAAGTTTGCTAGCAGCCGTGTTTCACAAAGTGCTGATTGTTACTGATTTGGATTCTGATAGGTAGGGCTGGATCAGATGACCATCAACGATCCCTTAGTTATGTAGGCTTAGACTATAGGATGTTCCATGAAGCACTTCTTCAGTGGCATCTTTTCACTCTCTGCATTTGTATACCACTGTTGCATTTAATCATCAGCAATAATTACATTTTGGATCTCAATTTTTTTCTTGTTTGCCTCTCTTTGTGCTCTCTTTTATTTCCTCTCTCCCCCATCTGCTTGCTGTGTTTTTTCCCAGATGTTGTTAAAACACATATACTTTAGACCTATTTTCAAATACTTGTCAAATTGTTATTGTCTAAAATTAGCCTGAATGTTTAAGAATATGTTCATGCTTTGTACAAATGTTGAAAGAAACACTGATTTAACTTCACTTTATTTTTTCATATCTTGTGTTTTGTCAGCCTGTGCACTGAAATGTTATGATTGCATAGGGGAATCCTCTGAAAACTGCAATAAGACAACAGAATGTTCTTTCAGTACTCAGTGTGCTTCAATCAGACAGATTACATATGCAGGTATAGTATTTTATAGTTCTTGTTTTAATCAGCTTTGCACTAGCCCAATTTACAATGGCTACACTTTGGCTGCAGGTAGTTCAAAAGTTGATGTCACAGTGAAAACTTGTGCTGGATTTTGTGATGAGGGCTCTTTCAGCACTGGAGTCGGCAGGAACTTTTTCACCACCAAGTGTTGCAGTTCTGACCTTTGCAACACAGAAATCTCTGGTAACTTTCATTGTGTTTCTCAGTATTTGGATGTTATTGTTTGAACTGGCATTGTTCCATGAGCAAAAAGTGTCCAAAATGAATAAGAGATGAGTCCCTGTATTTTGTATATTAGTAATATTTGCTGTTAAACCTGTTAACGAGCTGGGAAAAACCTACTTGATGAATTAACTTTGAAAAAGGAATTAAGGCTTCAACCTCATAATCCAATTTCCATAATCTTTCTTCTCTAATTATTACATTTACTTTTATATTTCACAGTTGGCAATATCCTCTCTCTGAATGGAAAAAAGTGTTTCTACTGTGATCAACAAAATTGCAAAAAAACACATCACTGCTACAAAAATGAGGACTTCTGCTTCTCAGCAACAGGTAACAGGTTTCTTTATCCTTTGTTCATAACAATATTCAGAGATTCCTCTGTTAAAAAGTGCAGTGTACTAAAAATCTTTTAATTTCCTCAGTGAATTCAGAAGGGGCACAGGCAACTGCAAAGGGCTGCATCTCCAAGTTTTTTTGCCAAAAACCAAAAACTGTATTTGAGAAAGGATTCATTCGAGAACTTAACTGCTGCCAGGGTGACTTCTGCAACAGCACCAGCAGTACAAGTGCAAGTTTTCTGCTCTTGGTGGCATTGCTAATCTCTGCTAATCTGTTGTCTTAATATTTTTTCTCATGTTCAAACTGCTTCCAGCCGTTTCTCCAGAACCCAAAGATGATTTAAAGTTTAGTGCGAAAAATGACTAAATATATTTAATATTTGTGTCCTTCGTCAAAATGTTCCAAATCCATCAATCCATCCATCCATTCGCTTCCGCTTATCCTTTTCAGGGTCGCGGGGGGTGCTGGAGCCTATCCCAGCTGTCACAGGGCGAGAGGCGGGGTACGCCCTGGACAGGTCGCCAGTCTGTCGCAGGGCCAACACACAGGGACAGACAACCATTCACACTCACATTCACACCTAGTGGCAATTTGGATTATCCAATTAACCTATCCCCACAAGCTGCATGTCTTTGGACGGTGGGAGGAAGCCGGAGTACCCGGAGAGAACCCACGCAAACACGGGGAGAACATGCAAACTCCACACAGAAAGACCCTGGCCTGATGTTGGAATTGAACTCAGGACCTTCTTGCTGTGAGGCAACAGTGCTAACCACCGTGCTGCCCTGTTCCAAATCTGTTTTTTTTTTTTTTTAATATTGCCTGTAAATGTTCTCTTGTAACAAATTGCCTTTTATGATTGCCAATGTAAAACACTGATGCAATTAATAAATTACTTTAAAGTTATATTTCATTTATGTATAACTATAAAATAAAATGCGGCTGATTCATACACATCCCTTCAATAAGATCTTGATATGAAGACAAATCTTAAATACGGCTTAAAGTCTACAGTGCTATTGCAGCTGCTCCATAACCAACACCTGCGGCAGGCTAAACATGGGGTACTAAAGATGTACACCAAGAAAAATCGAATGAACTAAACTGCTGAATATTCAATTTATTCAGGTATAACACTGTCCTAACAACAAATCATTACATGGGATCCATAAAGCTAAAAAAAAAAAGCTCTGCGACTCTTATTGCTGTATTTCATGTATTGTAAAGACAGTTTGGAATAGTGCTAGGAAAATAAATTAATCACTATTAAAAATCACCAATTGCATTATTCTAAAGTACCAGATTTTGTGCATTTCACATTTAAGACTTAATAATCTTGCAAATAAAGCAATTTGTGGAAAATCAATTTTCAAAAGTGTCTATATATAGCAACAAAAAGATATTAAATAAATTGTCTGAAAAATAAGTGAACAAAGGTATGATTCAGTTAGCTTTTTTTTTCCACCTTCCACCTTCACTGTTGCTGTATTTCTTTTGACGTTTTTCATTTAAACTGTGGAAGTTTCTTTTTGGGAACTGAGTTCTTCTCCTAGGATCGAGGATAAGTGCTCTAGGTTTGCAAGGTGTATTGAGGACATTGACACTGCTTGTTGTTCAGTTTACTTCTTTGGTCCAGTTAGAGCTGGCAGGCATCCTTTTGAGCTCCAATTGGACCAAACTGTACCACTGCTACCTGAAAGTCTGATGGGGCCACTGATTGTCTACTGGGGATGGCAAAGACTCATTTAGCTGTCTTGGCACATCTTATGCCAACCAGCCTCCTTTAGAAAAGTTACTATTTATAACACTAACTATGTTTAATTAAATGTAATCTTTATTGCTACATGAAGACAGTGTGCTTCAGGAGGAGAGAGGTTAGATGAACATCCATGAATTTGTGTTGTCAGTGTATATGTGTGTTAGAGGGAGAAAGAGTAATGAAGAGGAAAGTACAGAAAGAGCTTTTAAAACATGTGTAAGACGGAGTAGCAATAGTAATAGCGCAAACACAATAATAAGAGAAAAATATCAACATGCAAGCACTCCACTGTAGGCAATTCATAATTCATACTTTTTTATATTATTACTCCAGGTCTCATTACACTAATTAGAACTTAGGTTTTACTAAAGCACGTGTCACACATCGACTGCAGGTCTGAACTCTTCTAGACATTTCTCAGTGAGGCTGTGTGCAAGAACTGTTTCACTGCCTCTGACCATAAGCATGCCTTTAATCTGCCGCCTCCCTTGTACAAAGTCTGGGAAAAAGTCTTCCAATAGCAAGAACATATCTAAATCTTATAATTGACATCTTAGTAAATTGGTCCTATGTGTGTATTTGAGAGTGAGTAAATAAACATTAATAGGTGCCAAACTCACAATCCTCTCCATATATGCAGAGGCAATTTTATTTTCATTCCCAAAATGTTCTTCAAGAAGATATTTGGCTGTGGAATAGCCCTGCTCAGGAGGTAAATGCTGACAACTATGCACCAAGTCTTTAGGCTGCCCCCTAGTGAACTGCTCTAAAAAATGCAAACAGTTGCTCCAGTTATCAGTTTTAGCTTCCACTCCATTTTCAAAGGCATTCATAAATGATCTGTACTGTAAAGGGGCTCCATCAAACATAGGGATGTTTCTGGCTGGGAGGACAGAAGATAAATTTTGTTTTACAAGCAAAGTAGTGATGTCATTTTGTTTTTGCATAATATTGACAATCTCCTTCGTGCAATTCTCAGTCAAAGTAGGAGACTGAGGCTGTGTTTGCTGCGTCACTTGAGCTGAATCATCCACCTGATGTTGGTTTTGACTTTGTCTAGGTATGATTACTTGTGATTCAGAATGCAGAATTTGTACCAGAGTAATCTCTTTCTGCCGGAACAAAGGATTTAAACTAGGCGCTTCTTGTACGTGCCCTCTTTTAAAATAAGAGTTCATTCCATCAGAACGCTCAGAGCTACAAACTGAGTTTATTTTTAAGACATGAAGCTTTGCATTGGTTGCTGCCAGCTCTGTTTCCAAGGATAATTTCTTCTTTTCTTTTCTCAGTTTCTCCTTTTCTTTTCTCAGTTTTTCCTCTTGCGCTTCAATAGAATATTTTTCAGAGGTGGGACCAAGTCATTGTTTTGCAAGTCTCAAGTAAGTCTCAAGTCTTTATCCTCAAGTCTCAAGTCAAGTCTCAAGTAATGTCAGGCAAGTCAGAGTCGAGTCTCAAGTCACTGGTGTAAAAGTCCGAGTCAAGTCACAAGTCTGAAACTTTGAATTTCAAGTCCTTTCGAGTCTTTAAAAAAAAAACAAAAAACGAAAAAAGGCATGTTGCAGTTATATGCTAAATGTAAATATTAGACCATGTAATTTTAAAATCTGTGTTTTTCTCAACACATGACAAAATAGTGAACTTAGAAAATATACACAAATTGTGAAATTGCACCTCTTTAAAATGCAGCTCAATTAAACCTAGCTCCAAGAATAATTTTCACCGACAGTTCTGAGATAAGATGCATGTTATTCTTGGATGCGGTTGTAGGACCAGCTTTAAAATCGCATGACAAAAATATCATACACATTAAAAAAAAAACTGCATCACCAACGTAGCCTGGACAACATTTGCTAGTTAGATGAAGTCAGCTATCTCATCGTAGCATATTTATATGCATATTTATAATTATACGGTTCTTGGAGTGAGTGCACACACTCATGAAGTTTAGTAACTTCAGGTCACTGCAACAAGCCCAGGTACAGTTTACCGACGGATGGGTACAGGACCTTGAAATGCACCGTGTAGAACGAAAGACCATCGTACGTATCATAAGTTTACCAGTCTCACAAATTGTCGTCATAAATACACATTCCTTAACCGTTTATTAATAGGACCTTTGAGCTCAACGGTAATTAATTAGTAGTGGAAATAATTTCTGGTACCCATCACAGAAATGTAGCAGTGACAACAATATTGTATGCTGTAATCGTACTGGGCAATTAGTGATACAAAAAACCTGTTTTATCCTGTGAATAAAAGTATATGTTTTTGTCAATGTACCATAATAACAGAAGCGAAACGCAATATTGTGTCAGGACAATTCACTATTTATGCACAATAAATAAAGGAGCATAGCGCGACAATTTCTGTTCAGCGCCAGACTTGCTTGTAACCTATATCACTAATTATGTTATGAAAATGACGTATTAACTACTAAAAAACACTGACCTTCGTGTAAATGCTTGGAGCAGACTAACCTGTGAGCTGGAGTGTTCTGGGACGTTATATTTGATCTTTGAATGGCTGCAATCCATTCCATCCGTCACCTCTTTGTTACTTCGGAAACATGGCTTGAACAATTTCTCTTCAACGTCGTAATCCGATAACAACCGATCTCTTTACCCGTCGGCTTCCCGTGGCTGTCATGCGACCGGCTATTGCAGTTAATAATACAACAGCTTCTTGACATTTTTGTGTTTCTTTTTATCGCTGTGTGACTGATTTTAATTGAAAGCCTGCGTGCGCTAGTACCGCTTGCCACGAGTTCCCAGAATCCTTTGCGGTTCTACCCGTGAATGACGTCACATTTTCAATCTCTATATAATATGCATGTTAAATTTTATATTTGGGGTAAAATATCAAGTCTTTTCAAGTAAACCGGTTCAAGTCCAATTCAAGTCCCAAGTCATTGGTGTAAAAGTCCAAGTCAAGTCACAAGTCTTACAACATTTTTTCAAGTCAAGTCTAAAGTCATAAAATTAATGACTCGAGTCTGACTCGAGTCCAAGTCATGTGACTCGAGTCCACACCTCTGATATTTTTTCTTTAATGCAGCGAGTCGCTCCATGAGCGCTGCCTTGTCAGCCGCAGCTTTAATGCGTGCGGAAGATGTTGATGAAATTCGACTTTGCTGTGACAATGTTTTCGAAGGTGGCTTTACACTTGAGATATTAGAGACACTGTCTTCAGGATTTATTTCATCCAAACTTTCAACAGCTTGATCATTAAGAACAGTATTGCTTTGTTCAGTATACGGCTCGCCTGTTTCCTGCAACCAAATCTTTACTTTGTCCATAAAAACAGAGAATGCTGTCACCTTAGACTGATAATGTGCGGTTTGCCTTTTCACTTCATCTTATGGCAGTGGCAAACTTAAAAAAGGATTCTTGCAAAGCGTTTGCATCTTGATAGCATTTAATAAACTTCCCAAATTCAGAAGACACGTCCTTAACGTTCATGTGAGGTCATTAAAGCGGAAATTTTCCCCATATACTTTGATGCTTTCTTACACATTGAACTCCGCTTTTCTTGGCATGTCTTTATATACCAATCCAAACCTTTTGGTGTAAATTTGATGCTTCTTTTCTCTGCTTGCATCTGAGTGTCATCCTCTTGTTTACTCTTAATATCCGACATTTTTATTGTCCTCTTGGATTATTTCAAACATTATAAAGATGCACAGCACACTGAGAATCCATAGCATAGAGCACAAACATGACATCCATTTACCTGCTGATTGCAGCGAACAAACATTTCCACAGAGGGCGTTGGCATGTTTCAATTAGCGATCCAATTATGCACCAATTTAGTACATCAAAACTCAGTTCATCAGTCTTTGTAGTGAAATAATGTCTTTAAACTCCAATAGCTTCACCGTTTTCCTTTACGGCTTAAACAATATTATCACTCACCAGTTTTGATGAACGAGTGACATGTTGATCCAGGCCTCAACATCAAATCTGTTGGGAGTACTCACAGACGATCCAGTAACTTTTATTCGAGTTCGACGGTGATCCTTGAAATCCATATATCCAACATATCCATTAATGAAGGATTATTCCTTTGTCCACGGGTTGTTTTTTTTTTTTTACTTTATGTAGTGGCAATTCCTTTTGTTTGACAAACCAAACATCCCACAATTAAAAGTCCACAAGCCACTGCTGCACTGAGATAATATTTCGTATGCAGGCAAAAGAAGTCCACTGTCCAAACTTGAAAGTTGCATTTTTATGGTTTATTTATCCAGTTTGGCAAGCAATAACAAGATCCATTTTTTTGTTACTTCTTGCTGCTTCTCCTGCTCTGGTAAAAAAAACAAAAAAAACCCATAGGCCCACCCCAGTGCATGCTGGTCCTATACCAGTCTCTTTCTTTATAGAAACAAAATGGCCCTACAGCTCTTACTGACTAATTTAACAAAGTAACATCAAACAAACATTGAAACAAAATACAACAAATAAACTTGTAAATAAATCCCAAAATATAAGTAAACTAACAACAAACTTTAACTAATTTCAAAATAATAAAAAATAAGAACAAATAGCTCCAACACTAATAATTAAATATAGTGTGGCATATAAACATAAAGTGAGTGAAAAAAGGTCAACGAAAAAGAAGTCCTATTGGCCTATTGCAGCTTAATTAGGGAAGGATTCAGGGTCACCTAATCCCACCCTAACAATATGCTTTATTAAAATGGAAACTTTTAAGACTAATCTTAAAAGAAGGGAGAAGGTGTCTCCTGAATCCAGACTGGGAGCTGATTCCACAAAAGAGGGGCCTAAAAGCTAAGACTCTGGCTCTCACAAGTATGCCCGCAGTCTAAAAGCAAAGTGCTCTATTGGGGTTATACGGTACTATGAGGTTTTTCAGATAAGATGGGGCCTAATTCTTCAAGACCGTGTATGGCATACAAAGGAGTTTAAGTTTAATTCTGGAATTAACAGGGAGGCTTTTGAGGGAGCCTGTTTGCAATGAATTACAGTACTTCAGTCTAACAGTAAAATATGCATGAACTAGTTTTTCATTATCTGAGACAGAGTGTTTCTAATTTAAGAGATATTAGATAAATACAATAAAGCTGTCCTACAAATTTTTTAAAATTTCTACATTGAAGGAAATATCTGCTTCAAAAACAACTCCAAGGTTCCTCACAGTGTTACTGAACGTCAACGTAATGCCATCCAGATTAAGCATCTGATTAGATACAATATTTCTATGATTTTTAGGGCCGTGTTCAATAGCCTCAGTTTTATCTGAATTTCAATGCAGGTGGTTAGAGGCCATATAGGTCTTTAGGACATTTCTGCAGTTTTACTTAAGAAAAAGAAGGAGAAACAACTTTAAGAGTAAAAAATTTTACAATCTAAATCCAACAGCACCTGGGCTTCCTCTCATGTTGCCATGCCATGTGATCCTCTTCTTTTCTATTAAGAGTACAATCAACAGGATATTTCCAATTAAAGATTTATATCAGGTTTAGAAATTAAGGCTTACTTTGTTTTCTTTAACGGGAATATTGTCTCCAAATGGACCTCCTATTTTGACAGCAAAGCATTGTTTGTTGGTTTGTTTCTACTGTGTTTGTTCAGTTTGCAAAACAAACACTGTTGATATACCTTTTTTCTGGCCTTGATGGTCTGTCTCTGTCATCTGGGTATCTCCTAAATGTTTTGTGAGATAATTAAGAGTCTGATTTTTTTTTTAATGCAAGGCACCGTCTATGCTCAATAAATCACATGAGTCACTTTATTTCATATGACATGATACCATGAAGAGAACAGTCAAGAAGGAATCCTTCAAAATGGTTACCTGGATAATCTATCCCAAAGTGATCTTCTGTGAAATTACAGGGAGAAATATTTACAGGGTTGTTTTGGTGGAGACGTTAAAAAAAAGAAAGAAATAACAAGAATTATCAAGAAATCAGAAACACAATTTTTCTGCCATGCTTTTACAAATATTAGCTCAAACATCAAATTTATAGACATCAGGTGTATAAAACAACCATTGCAACCATCAACTTTTTTTATCATGTTGCTCATGGAGCTCATTTCGGCCATCATAGCTCCATTCTTCTGTGTCAGATATGATATGACTGATAAAACTTATTTATATTTAATTAATATGGATATGCTGTTGAAGCAGGCTCTGGATGCTTTTAGATTCTTTTGAATAATTTCAGAACACCTTTAAAGTGTAGACACTTTTCTGCCAAATCCTGTATTCAGTTGTGATGAGAGGTCTTTGCTCAGTATCAAGTGCTCATGACTAAATTATGTCATTATTTTTTCCTTTTTTTTTTTTTTTTTTCAAAGGACGTACCTTTTTTCTGGTCGAGGTGGTGGTTTCAGTGATTCATTTGTGTGTTTCCTATATTTGGTTGGAGGAGAAAAAAAACATTTTCAGCTTCAGAGTCAACAGATGGTAACATCATTACACAGACAGTTATAATCACTATCAGAAATATGATATGGCATAAATTTATGTAATATTTCCTCAACCTTTTCCTCCAGATGAACACTGCAAACACTGCAGCTAAGGTGATTATGATGAGAGCCACAAATGAGACTGGAAAGGCCATTGGAGCAGAACATTTAACTTGTACATCAGTGATCCTGGTGATGTAGATACATTTGAGGTTAATAAACACAATTCAACAGATGAAATACTTCGATAACATATAGAGTAGAGATAAAGTGTGTCTGCTAACCCTTCACATTTAAGCTGACTGTGTGGGCTTGTTCCCTGTTACGCCAAAAGATAGCGTTACAGGTGAGGTTTCTGACTCCATCTCCTTCAGTAACAATAAAAGTGATTGTGGAAGTTGTCTGCCAGGTGCCTCGTGACATCATGATCTCTGAGACCTCAATGGTGAGGTGAGAGACACTCCATGAGAACACCGGAGGATGTGATGAACATGTGTGTGTAACAGAACACGAAACAGTTATAGTTGAACCAGCATCAACTTCTTTTGGAACGGGGGTCATCACTGGTTTTTCTGGAGAAGCTGAGCATGACAAACACAAAGAAGATTATACTTGATACTTAGAAAGCAATGTGTTTGTCACATTTCAGTGATCTACAGTGGGACTCCCTGTCTCATGTCCTTTCTCTGCATAGATACAGAAGGGTCCGTTGTCAAAGGGCTTGATGTCATCAATCTCCAGTGAGCAGTTTCCCTCATTTAGATTTCCTAACATTTTGGTTCGGCCCTTAAAGTGAGCGGTTAAATAAAGATAATTACTATTTATACTTACTCTTTGCCCTCATGCTGATGTTCACTTCTTGTGTTTGATCTGATGTAGAGCTAATATTCAATGGCAAAATGGAGCCTGAGATATAAAGAGTTTTCATTTCACATTAAGTTCAGTACATGAAATATATTGCACATTGAATATATCACATGGTACTCACATTCAGCATTCAGTGGAATCGACTTTTTGGCACTCTGACCCGCAGGGTAGTGTTAGAGTTGAACTGTTAGATGTTTGTCATTTTTATGTTTACCATTTGTACAGTGTTTTAACTGATGAAACTCCACTGTCCTTCCCCCCAGATTCTCGAGGTTCTGGTGGGGGGCTGTAATGTTTTATTGCAGATACATCCTATCTGGAAGATCTGCTTCTTTTGATGTAGGCTTCCTGCGTTTACGACCCTTTGGTCAGCAGGAGGTCTAACACACACACACACACACACACACACACACACACACACACACACACACACACACATTCTTACAGAAGTTCACACATATACATTTACATACAGTGCCTTGTCTTTGTAACCAAAGGGGGTTGCAAGGGGAGGTGTTTTGTAAACTATTGTTTGAAGTTTGTTAATAAAAGGCAGCGAGAGGAGGCCATCATCGGGGGTCATTGTCGTGCTGGACACAGATGAGAGGCCTCCCTTGCGCAAGTAATCGATCGATCGACTGTCTTGTTTTCTTCATGATGAATAAGTCTCTAGAATTAGCGGGGTTTGTGGAAACACAGACCCAACAGGTAGTTAACAGCACAACTTACACTCTGGTGCTCTTCTTCTACTGTCCAAGTTTGAACTATTTTCCTTTCCCAAATCCCTTCAGATACCAGAGTGTCCATGTTCTGGTTTGTTCCAGGTAAACCCTCTAGGGTTAAGGTTGGGGGAGCAGAGAAACATGTATGCTGCACACTGCAGGACACAGTGCCCTGCTCTCCCACTCTGAGGATACCAATAATGCTCAACTGTGGTTCTGGTGCATGTTCTGTTAATTCAAAGCAAAAATTGAGAGCTACAGCAACACAGCAACTTTGCAGAAGTTATTAACTGTAATAAAACAAACTTAGTTAAAAGAGATAGGAAAGAAAAAAATACAGATAGCTGAAAGTAAATAATTCTCCAAATTATTTTTTGTGCCTCTCTTAATGTTTTGTTGTTTTAAGTGTTATTGAAATACATTTATTGGGTTTAGACAACACTGTGCTGGAAAAAACTCTCTTAGTACAACTTGTTCTTAGTACAACTTAGATGCAGAGGCAAATCATTTCAAGTTATACATGCGCAAAACTAAAATAATGATAAATAATGAAAATATAAAATGAAGATTCTTTTCAAACCACAGAAGCTTTTGCCACAAGGCCTTATGATTGTGGCATTATACATTTTTTTTTAAAATCAGAGAGGACTCAGTTTGTCATGGTAAGGGTTACTTTCTCTAGTAACTTGGATGTATATCAATGGAATTAAAGTTGAATTGAAGAAATTAATGAATGCTTACCTGAAACAATAAGTTCAGTAGATCCATCATAAAATGAGTGACCTTTGGTGTGGTAGGAAGTAATTGCGTTCTTATCTATCCATGGATAAAGTCGGTCACGGTTGTGTGACATCTCCAACCTTTCAATCTTAAGACTACAGTTCTGCTCCACCACTGATCCAATTAAACTAGTTCGACCATCAAACTTACTAATAACATTCCCTCCTTGCTTAAATACAGCTGGAAATCCATTGCCTTGGTACAAGAACCACATCACTTGAAGGTCATTAGGCTGTGAGTTTTTGTAGGAGAATTTGCATGGAATGATGAGACACGATCCCTTCAACCCAGTTATGGTGCTTGGAGCAGTGAAGGACCAACCCTGATTGAGTATGTTTCCTGCAAAAGAGAAAATACTTTTGAAGCACTTTGGATCTTAACAAAAAATAAATAAATATTGGCATCCACCAGTGCTACCCCCCGGCCTCCTAGATGTTGCAGGTATGGTATAAATTTGAAAACCCCAGGTGATTTTCCAAAAGTTGACCTGTGAACTTGAACCAGATGACTTCAGTCTTGACTTATTGCATTCTCAAACTTGAGTGCCCACAATTGTGGAGCAACAACAATACCCTCAGCCTTTTATGCCTGACACTAAAAAAGGGCTCACACTCTATTTAAAATTAAATGAACTTGAAACAAAACATCTATTTTCAAATTTGAAGAATGATGACAGAAAAACATTTGTGATCTTATTACTACAACTTGAGTGCACACATCCCAAAGTCAGATAACAATATTAACCTCCATTATTTGTATTTGTATCCCTAAATGTTCCATGTCATTTTACTTCTGTTTTGGTTTCCACCACACTGAGGAAACTCTTTAATAACTTATGTGTTGAATGGCAGTGTCATGGCCCTGTGCCTCCCCGGCTAGCCCAGTCTGGCTACAAGTGTTTTTGCGTCTATTGTCCCTTCTCTCTTCCCTCTCGCACTCAGCGCACCACCGGGGCGGATTTCTCTGTGGGCTCCTGTCCCTGGCTCCCACACCTGCAAACAATCTCCTGTGATCAGCGCTCACTCAAGGAGCTGGCTGGAGGTGCCTCGTCGCTGGATTATTGTGTAACTCTTGTTAGTGTACCGCCGATTCTCTAGCGATCGTGGCTCAAGAGTTGGGAGTTCGCCTTGTAATCGGAAGGTTGCTGGTTCGAGCCCTGGCTCGGACAGTCTCGGTCGTTGTGTCCTTGGGCAAGACACTTCACCCGTTGCCTACTGGTGGTGGTCAGAGGGCCCGGTGGCGCCAGTGTTCGGCAGCCTCGCCTCTGTCAGTGCGCCCCAGGGTGGCTGTGGCTACAATGTAGCTCGCCATCACCAGTGTGTGAATGTGTGCGTGAATGGGTGGATGACAGGTTGTGTAAAGCGCTTTGGGGTCCTTAGGGACTAGAAAAGCGCTATACAAATACAGGCCATTTACCATTAGCCTCTTCGAGTAATTTTCGCGAACTAGTCTCATGTCACTCACTTGTCTCTGTGTTAGATTCTACCTGCCTACCTGAGGACTTCCTACCCCTGGTTAGTCGTGAGTGGGTGAGTCGGCCTGGTGCGAGCTGAGAGGAGGAGTATTTGTGTTGGAGTGTTTTCCTAAAACTGCCCTCATGACCCTTGGAACCCCTGGACCCGTTCCCCGCACTTGTAGATATTGCACTTGGTGACTGTGGAAGAAATAAACAACCAACTCTTGTGATTTCAGTCTGCGCTAGTCCTTTCTGCGTGTGTGACAGGCACATTGCATACACAGGCTTATTTGCTACTACTGACAATGCCAGGATTTTCACATTACTCCCTCTAACACTGGAAATCTAACAAATCCGTCATCAGGTCTAAGCCCTCTGTCAGTCATTGTATTTCTGAAATATGTATTCAGATATTCATAAATGGTTTAAAAAAACGATTAATTGCTGATAATGGCTGCTGGTACCACTGGAAATATTATTATTACTATTATTATTATTATTATTAGTAGTAGTAGTAGTAGTAGTAGTAGTAGTATTAAAGTACATTTCAAAAGCATGTAGTAAACTTAGGTAAAATAATTTTTATTGCAGATGTAGTTTGTGAGAGAAAACAAATGCAGGACAATCCTATAAATGCTGTAAGAGCTTTAGGTGTATTGTTAGCTGTTAAATTTAGATACATATTTGTACTTACTCTTTACCCGTAGAGTGATGCTTGCTTCTTTTGTCTCACCTCCAGGGAAACGTGCATAGCATATCAGCGATCTTCCATCATCATTAGCTGATGCTGTAAATGTCAGTGTGGAGACAGTCCTCCACTGAGCCCCCCCTGATAATTTGCTAGTATCAGAGGAGGCTGGCATATTACCATAATTCCATGTCACAGTTGGAATATTTCGATAGCATGTGTATGAAACAGTGCAGGTTACTTTATTTGGATCTCCCTCCAGAAATTCATATGATGCAGAGCTGACAGTCAGCCCTGAAATGGAGCCTGGGATACAATTAAAAATGGTTAAATATCAAAGATGGCGTAGGATAAAATGCAATTTACTTTCACTACATACATTGTGAGGTTAAGGTTCTGGATGCTGATGCAGAGCGACCACCACGGTGTTCCACATAGCACTCCACAGTTTGATATTCTTTCTCTATGAACAGAGTGGTTGTCACCATAGTTTTGGATCTTCCATTAGATAGACGGCTATGAGTTAGACGTTCGTTTCGCAGGGGGATGTTGAGCCTCAGACTTGGGGGATAAGTGGGACAAGTGTGGTAAACACTGCATTGCACTGTTACAGACTGCCCAACCACTGTGTTCCCAAAGATCTCGATAACCGGTGGATCTGCTGTGCCTTAAATCATAAAATGTGAAGATTTACATAATCATATAACAACATAGTGATCAATTTATAGTGAAATCTTAAATTATTTACCTACCCACTACTTCAACTGTTACAGTTGCGTCTTAGAAAGGGTAGGTTCTCCATCCAACATTTTCAGGATCCACCCAGGGATAAAGCTTCTGACTGTGATCAGCCAAGGTCACTGGGTCAATCAACAGACTACATGTCCGATGGTGTGAAGAACTATATACACGTGTTCTTCCTTTAAATATGTCCAACACATCATTCCTGTTCCAGTTGTCATATACTATTGGATATCCTCTGCTCACATCCTGATACCACACTACACGATCTGGTCTTTTCGGTGGATACTGATCGTAATCATAACTGCAAGGGATAACAAGACAGGAACCCAACAATCCTTTGATTTTACTCGGCATTGTTACCTGCCAAGCACTGGAGCTGCACCAAATATATCCTGCAAGAGGGTTGTGAGAAAAATGAAAATAAATTATAATTTTAAAATAATTTATAATAATTTTAAAATAAATTATAATTTTAAATGCAAACTATTTCCAATATACAAGATAAAATCAAAATATTTACAGACAGACAGACAGATAGATAGATTTGATGCTTGTTACAGGAAAAATGATTCTATGTTTCTTTACCTTCTTTTAAATGTACAAAGATGCCCTTTTGTCTATGGTTAGATTAGTTTAGAATTATCTTTTTAGACTTTCTCAGCAAAGACATACTGTTTTGGGACATATTGTTTTAGATTGTTTTATCTCTCACAGCTTTCTCCCAGCTCTCTGCTGACGAGACTAGCGCCACATATGGAGTTGTTTATTTTATCTGTTTTGTATTTTCTTATCCTGTTCTCACTGTCTTTCCTATAAAAAGTGCCCAGCCTCTGTACACGTTGTGAGTTGTTCTGAACAGCTTACCCGTGTGCACGTTAAAGCATAAAAAGTGATCTTGTCTCATTGTGTCTTTATTTCTCCTGGGTCTTTTACAGAGTTTTCTCCCAACATTTCTTGGTCCTTCGACAGCCGGAGCGCCTCCATCGTGTCCCATCTCCGTGACCAGTCCACGTTGTTCGTCTGTCGACAGCTCACACACCAGGTGTGTGATAAAAGTCCAAGAGCGTTTAAATTCGGGTCTTGGCCAACGTCTTAGAAAGCGACCCACGGTGGTGGGACCCGATCGAGGTGGACCAGACCCGGCGACACTGACCAGGTAGATACAGACACACTGACACAATCTTGCGTAAAAGCGCATTTTGAATTCAGGGAATTTAAAATAACGGAAGTAGCTCGTCGACTGGTAGCTCGTCGACTGGTAGCGTAGCTCGTCGACTGGTAGCTCTGGGAGCTCGTCAACTGGTAGCTTTGGAGCTCTGGGTAGCTCCCCCAGCTGGGTCTAGACTGGGTCTAGGGAGTAAGTAGCTCTGGGAGCTCCCCTTATTATAAGGGTTCTGGTCGCACGCGCGTCGAAGCTGTGAATGTGAATGTGTGTATTGTTTTAATTAATGGAGCAAGCTGAATTTTCACGGTCCAATAAGAGACTGAGCTGCTCCTACTGTGTTTTTCTTTTACTGCTATTCACTGACGTGCTGGTGAGTTGAGAGAACGGTCGAGTTCCGTCTCGTAAAGTTCACACCGCTTTTGGAAATAGTCCGAAAGTAGAAGGGCGTGTGAGCAACCACTCTCGTCTCTAATACCAGCGAAGGTGATAGCAGCTGTATTGTGTATATATTACTTAAACAAAAATAAGCAAATACATAAATAAGATGGGTAATCAAGCAAGTGAAATTAAAACTCACTCCTGCTGACGAACAGTGGTGAGAAAAGAAAAGTCCAGACGCCGGAAAAAAACAGTGTCTGTAAACTGAGAGATTTAAGAAAACAAAATATAAACAGTCAGAAGAACAGAACTCAACTGCCAGTTTAGTAAAACCAGAAGACGAGACACTGTGCAGTCCCCACAATCCTTTTAGTAAACCATCACTCACTCCTGCAGCCGCATCTGCAGCAACACCCATATCAGGAAGAACATAATAATCCCTTATTAAGTGAAAACTAGAGATCACAGTAGTTTTGTAGTAGTTTAAAAGGGTTGAAAACAGACCCCACTGAGTAGATATAAATATAAAAAGTACGAAATAAAGATGAACAAAGGGAAAGTTACAGTAGAAATTATCTTTAGAGTATTTGAAATTAATAATAGCAAGGATAACAACCTGTAAAGTGATATTAACAATGAAACACAGTTGGCATGATGACCATGCCCAGCATGTATAAAATGAATATAAAGCAAATAATTCACACGAAAATATTTTAATAAAATAAATAAGGTATATTAAGGCTGTGTCATTGTTCAGCCAAGGACAGTGTGTGAAAAGGTAACTGTCTCCACCCTGGGAAAAGGATGATTCTGCAGGTCATCTGAAGCCCTTGATGGATACAAAATAAAATATAAATAATATATTATAATAGAACTGCCTGGTCCGCCATGCAACAGAGAGAACAAATGTGACCGCAGATTGGATGAATTCTAAATTATCTGTTTGCTGAATAAGATGATCCTAACTAACAAATTGGCTCAGGAGTAGTATAGTGGTACACACTGATAAAATATTATAATATGCTATTGCTGTTATATAAGACAAAGAGGATAATATTAACAATGACATAATATTAATATGAAGAGGCACCTTAATCGGTTATGATGTAAGGTGGATAATTGTTAAGCAGTAGTCTGCATCAAGCTTAAGGTTTGCTGAAACTCAGTGTAACGACATGTGAGATGAAGACAATACAGAGAATAACTAAACTAATGAAGTGCATAGAGGCACTTGACCAGCTTGAAACCTATCATCCTAGAATGACACATTGCTGAGATATAGAGCACACCTATAATAACAACCAATAAGCAAAACCCTGTAGACAACAGCTAAAACTACAGGATTGAGAAGCTGAATTAAATATGTAGACACTGCTAAGCTGATGAGCATGTTACACATTTTCTTTTCTTTTTATTTATTTGTTTCTTTTAGAGCAGAAGCTGCTGTAACACACCCAAAGAAAGACTCTAGGTCTGACCAACCGTCTCAGTCATGGGCAAAAAGATGTCAGTCAATAAAATTCTAAAAGATAATTTATTGACAAAAAATATATCAAGAGATAAAAGATAAAACAGTCCAGTGTCCCACTTAAGAATTGTATAAAAACACACAGTCCCAAGGCCAGAGCCAGCTATGCCACACAGCCAAGTTGCACTCCACATGTTGCCTTTAACAGGGTTAGAAGTTGTCCTTGGAGACCCACCACCCTGCAAGCATATAGTCAGTGGTCACTCAAGCCTCTGCAACCCTGCTGCCTTTAGGCTGTGGCATATAATAGGCCCTGGCCTGCACAGAGAGACAAAACGACACACTTAATATAAAATTCATAGGGCAAAACCCATCCATCCCAAACATATCTGATTTCATCACATTACATACCTGCACAGAGAGACAAAACAAAACAGCAGTGTTTGTAGTGTGGGCTATATGTAGACCAGTGTATCAGTGCAATCAAGTACACCTGCCTCTAATTAGTCCAACCCCATTCCAGCCATTGGCTCACCAAAAATGTGACACACACAAAACCACTCCCAACCCAGTGCAACTTCACACAATAATATGGAGCTGAATTAACACAGGCACATTAGTCTACCATGTTACGAGCTGCATGCTATTACAAGCCAACATATGCAGACTTCTGCCTTGTTCGGGTGGCAGCATTTTTCTTTTTTCTTTTGTGTCCTGACACGTTTATGTTTTTTGTTTTTGTTTGATTATTTTGTTGGTTTTGGAAACGAATTTAAACGAACTTGTGACAATACTTGAGAATCACAGTGACACATAGTGATTAGGCATATGATTGAAAAATGCCTAGGTTTAGAGCTGTGAGCTATGAGCTGTGAGCAATGCAAAGTTAAATATATATATATTTGTATAAATGGGAAACAACCCTAACTTGAAAGTTTGAAATGTGTGAGATCCATGAATTGTTTGAAGAACTAGAAATTATCTAAAAATGCCTTAAGTGAAAATGTAGAGTTGCATCTATTCTCCCAAACCAAAAAAAAAAAAAAAAAGGAGAAGAAGCATTCTGTAACTTAGAAATAAGGCTGACGTGTTGACAACAGACTAAAACACTAATTCGCAGGTGGCTATCAGGAACAGAGAGGCGAGCAAAGTCACAAACACCAAGGCTGCAGACAGCCACGCAGAAACAGCAGATAACATGGAGACAACGCCTGCTACAACCGTGGAGAGGAAGGTCACTTCACACGAGATTGTAGGAGTAAGCCACAGAGAAATAATGCAAAACAGTTTTGAGGCAGCCACTTAAACTTACAGTTTTCAAAGGACAAATTAGTTGTAAAGTCAGCTTCAGGCCACACAACTGTACAACAATTAACTGCCCCTTTAGAACTAGTACATACAGCAAGTGGCCGCAGGTGCTTTATTAAATGCATATATGACCCGTCGTGTCCAGTAAATTTGCTAGGTAGAGACGCTCTGACAAAACTTAAGATAGCAGTCATGCCATTCTTTTCTGGTATTACACCTGAGTGCATGCTAAATGACACCCGCCACATCCACTTTCCAGAAACCGACCGAGTATCACAACATTCTGAGATTTAAACAAACTCCAGGCCCAGATCCACCTTATGATCAGCAAGTGTGGAAGCTAGGAGAACAGCATTTGACCTTACAGCACAGGCCGAAATTGTGTAGGTTACGCAGTAACCACAGATAGTAAAATAATAGAAGCAAAACCACTTTCTTCTTCATATTCTGCACAGAGCGCTGAGCTGTCAGCTGTGATTTGCGCATGTGAAATACACAAAGATAAACAAATAACCATTTATATAGACAGCCAGTATGTTTTCTCTGCTGTGCATCATTTTGCAAAAAATCTGGAAAACCAGAGGAATGATTACACCAACCGGAAAACCAGTTCAGCATGCCAACCTCTTACAACGCCTCTTTCATTGCTACAGGCAATAACTTTGCTGACAGAGCAGCAAAACAGGCGGCACAAAAGACAAACATCACATTGATGGCAGTAAACACACATCAGATTCCACTGGATGTGTTGAAAAATGAACATAAAGCAGCAAGCACAGCAGAGCAGGCAAAATGGCTAAAACACGGTGCAGTTCTGACAAACGACTTAATGATGTGTTATGGCAAGCCAGTGCTGCCAAAATCTCTCCACAAGATGGCGGCATTAGTGACTCATGGCTATACGCATTTGTCATCGGGGGGAATGACCTGTATTGTCAACTCTCATTTCTACACTGTAAATTTTGAAACTTCAGCAAAACAATTTGTCAGAACGTGCATGACGTGTCAAAAATATAATGCTCAGGGAAATCTGCGACCAAAAAGAGGCCGTTTTCCCACTCCACCTTATCCTTTTCACACAATTCATATGGATTTTATTGGATTTTATTATTACTAAGCGAATGTCAAGGGTCAAAATACGCCCTAGTGGTTATAGACGTGTTCTCAAAATGGCCGGAAATCTATCCAGTGAAAAAGGCAGATGCAATTTCAGTAGCAAAGTGCCTGTGCAATCACTTCATACCCACATATGGCACCCCAGCTTTGATACGATCAGACAACGGCACTCATTTTGTAAATGATGTCATCACTAAGGTCTCTGAAGCACTCGGTTTCAGCATAAAACACCACTGTGCTTATCACCCTCAGAGCGCAGGCCTTGTAGAGAGAACTAACGGCACTATAAAACAAAGGCTCAGGAAATGCATGGCAGAAACAGGAAGGCCGTGGCCTGAATGTTTGGGTTTAGTGAAAATGTGGATGCGCTTAACGCAAGGCTCCCATAAACTAACTCCATTTGAAATCATTCATGGCAGGCCGTTCCCACTGCCGATCACCAGTCAACCAATAGACAAAGCAATCAGAGAAAACACATTAGCAGAATGGATGTCTAAGCTATTGGAAAACAAAGAGATCATTGTACATAATCAACAACCTGATGATGTTTCTCCAGTGTCTTGCAGACTAAAGCCCGGTGACTGGGTTCTGATCAAGGTGCTCCAAAGGAAAAACTGGAGCACACCCAGGTGGGAGGGGCCATACCAAGTCCTCCTCACTACACCGAGCGCTTGCAAAATTGCGGAACGACCATCCTGGATCCATCAGAGTCACTGCAGGCGAGTAAGTGAAGCCATCTAAACACAGCTGACGGCAGGCTTGCCCACTTGTTGTGATCTCGCCCGGTGGAGGGGTCAGCTTTCCTGGCCGGGGGGTCTACTCGCGACAGGAGGGTGTGTCCCGTCGTCATGAGGTGGTGGCTCTTAATAACTGCAGTGGCCCTGACCATGGCTGGGCTCCTCATCTTTGCTTCCGTGAGGGACAACAAGTCACGCAATATGAAGAAAAGGCAGACACTGTATGACAAAGGACAGTACACCAAGTTTCCCCATGGCTACGCCACTAACTTTTGGTGGCAGTTTATGAACACTACAGCTCACTGGAATAATAAAACTGACTGCTATGCATGTACCCATATGCCCCTATCCTCGCAGACGTCTGGCCTGTGGCCGTACAGCATACCTGAAGATCGCAGTTGGTGTCTGTTGGGCCTGGCAACACATCCAGGCTACGGTACTCTTTGGTCCAAGGCCAACTACAGCATCCCAGCAAAAGCAACCTGGAGGTCATCATCACCCACAAATGTGAACTGTTCCGGACAGACCTACCTACTGACCTGGCCCCAAGTCTCAGACCCACTGCCTGATGTAATTCTACTAAACAAACTGAACGCAGCGCAACTGCCAGTATGTGTGATGAACAATGGATCGCGGGCAGTGGGGGAGCTGCCTACTCACCTATCTACCGGATGCCACTACAAACAAAGACTCAGTACCAGACAGGATGTGCACGGACGGCACCAAGCAGTAAAGGAACCAGAGTTTCGCATCTGAGGAGGAGTGAAATTCTTACAGAGCTTGATCCCCGGCATTGGAGCTGCCGAGGTGCGGGATCATGTGGAGATCAACCGATATGCTCTGCTACGACGCATCAACTTTGACAAAGACCCTAGGACCGGCTTTAGCAGGAGAACAGAAGGCCATCAGAACGATGGTGCTGCAGAACAGACTGACTCTAGACCTGCTAACAGCATCACAAGGAGGAGTTTGTAAGCGGAGACATTTATGAAGCTTTGCAGAATTTGACCATTCTGCAGAAATATGTCACTGACCACACATCTGGAGCAGCTACACCGCCATGTCTAAGAGTAATGATTTCAAAGATGATAACAACTACAATGACTGCTTATGTTGCCGTGCCTCAAGAAGAACAGCATCCCGTTGCAATTCTGTTAGAGGAGAACTTGTAATAACTGCTAATGAATGACGTGGTGATTAAAAATGACTTGTCAAGTGATCATGCACTGATTAACACATTAGTAGTTTATGCAGGTACAATATAAGGTTTTCATCCTTTTATTTTTTGAAGTTTTCATTTTAAATATAAGGTTTTCATCATTTTAAACATAAGGGTTTCATCCTTTTATTTGTTGTAGTTTTCATTTTAAATATAAGGTTTTCATCCTTTTATTTTTTGAAGTTTCCATTTTACATATAAGGTTTTCATCCTTTTATTTTTTGAAGTTTTCATTTTAAATATAAGGTTTTCATCATTTTAAACATAAGGTTTTCATCCTTTTATTTGTTGTAGTTTTCATTTTAAATATAAGGTTTTCATCCTTTTATTTTTTGAAGTTTTCATTTTACATATAAGGGTTTCATCCTTTTATTTGTTGTAGTTTTCATTTTAAATATAAGGTTTTCATCCTTTTATTTTTTGAAGTTTTCATTTTACATATAAGGTTTTCATCCTTTTATTTGTTGTAGTTTTCATTTTAAATATAAGGTTTTTATCCTTTATTTTTTGTAGTTTAGTTTTATTATTTTTTCTTGTTTATTCCACTTGTTATTTCATTTACTATGATTTTCATTTACTATGATTTTCTTTGTTCTTTTTATTATTTTATTTTGTTTTATTCTTTAGACCAAATGATTTCCATTTCTGCTATGCTGACATTTTGAAAATTAAAAAATTGCTTAAGATACTTAATAAATAACCTTCACAGACAATTGTTGTATACATTTAAAATAAGTTAAAACAGGAGGGAATGTTACAGGAAAAATGATTCTATGTTTCTTTACCTTCTTTTAAATGTACAAAGATGCCCTTTTGTCTATGGTTAGATTAGTTTAGAATGATCTTTTTAGACTTTCTCAGCAAAGACATACTGTTTTGGGACATATTGTTTTAGATTGTTTTATCTCTCACAGCTTTCTCCCAGCTCTCTGCTGACGAGACTAGCGCCACATATGGAGTTGTTTATTTTATCTGTTTTGTATTTTCTTATCCTGTTCTCACTGTCTTTCCTATAAAAAGTGCCCAGCCTCTGTACACGTTGTGAGTTGTTCTGAACAGCTTACCCGTGTGCACGTTAAAGCATAAAAAGTGATCTTGTCTCATTGTGTCTTTATTTCTCCTGGGTCTTTTACAGAGTTTTCCCCCAACAATGCTATACTGTGATTAAAAAGTGTTCCATTAATCTGTTCTTAGAAATTGCCATACCTAGAATATAGTAGCACAGGATAACATGTCCAAATCCAGACATTTTGTACATGGTATCGGACTCCTGAAATATATAAAATGACCTTGTAAGAATGGGTGAATGAGGCAAATTGTATAAAATGCTTTGAGTGCCCCGATGCATAGAAAAGCGTATATACACATGTTTCACGGCATGAAAACCATATCCAACTTTATGCTGTGAGGCTCTGATTTCTACTTCCCCTTTCAAAATAATGTTATGATGTTGTAAACTATAATCAGTAAAAGTTCCAAACGTTTCTCATAGATTTTCTGTGTTGAGGTGACATTGTGTAGCAAAACTGCTGCATGCCTGTGTAGCCTGAGAAGTCATTAGCATTCTGTGGTTGAGTTAATCTTGTAGGCTAGAAGAAACTTAGTATTGTTAAAGTATTTATTTATTTATTTCCAGGAAATTAACCATCTGTAAGTTCAAACATAAATTCAATAAATTAAAATTACATCTCGCATCTGATTATGTCCTGATTATCTTGGACTAAGTAAAATTATAGAATAGAATAGAATTCTATTTGTCACACATGCAGACCGCCCTGCATAGGAATGCATACAATTTAGGCTACATCCCAGCATGGATTTACAGTAATGCTTTACAGGAGCTTGTACTATGATGTCATAACTTAGGTTGAATTATGTACCTGTTATGCAGCTTGGCTAGTGTGATGTTACACAATACTGAAAGAGAACAGGATATCATGAACATCACACAATTAGAATTTAATATACTCTTTTAGTAAAAGATGCATGACCTTAAACATTTTTGATACCTCACCTCTCTGTTGAATGGGAGCTTGACCCTGACATGAAAGGAATCTTTACTGCTTTATTTTAGCACTCCAACAATTTCTTAGCGTCTCTGCACACCACAAATCTAGCCACTATCGTGCTTACGTGTTTTGTGGGAGAGAGAAAAAGTGAGCTCACTACCACTTCCGATTTAAACTCTCCCCTAAATCTTCCAGGTCCTAAAGCCTTCCCCATTACATTAAATTTACACTGTTAGTTTCAAGCACTATGGGAATAAGATCCATAAATTTCAATTTAATATTGCTCAGTTGTAGCTATTGTTGATATAATTACCTATTACTTAATTACTTTTTTTGCTGATTAAGTGGTAATAACTTGCTAGTTATACATCATTACCTTCTTTTTTCCACTTTATTATCCCAATATTTACTACATTATTATTGAGCTGTAAATTAAATTGCTTTTGAAAATGTAAAAATGTCAAAAGAACCTCTACTTATTTGACAGTTAGATTTCATGAGGAGTTGGCTGGGGTTCTATCAAGGTCAAGGTCAAGTTTATTGATATAGCACATTTCCAACAGCTCATGCTGCACAAAATGCAGAAAAAAGCCACTGTTTTTTAAGGGCTACCCGTGTGTTATTTTCAAATGTTTATGCACATTGTTTTGTTGTTATGGTAGGCCATTAAAGTTTGGATCGGGAAATGCCGAATTAGAATCGGAGTTTGATTCGCTGAGCAAGAAACAAGATGGTGAGCCACCAACGGACCCATTGAACTGTGCCAAGCAGGAAAAACGCCCCCTGCTGCACGTTGTGCTCTTTCGCTGAAAAAAAAGCTGGTAGGATTAATCCATACACCTCTGCAAAAGAACAGTGGACTCTCAAAGCACCGGATAACCATTCAGAATAATTCCGGGATTAATAGTTAAAGGACACAGAGACAGCTTTTCTTTTTCTTTTGTTTGTTTGTTTAAGGGGTTATTCAGCCTTTTGCTGAATTGTTTTCAGTTTTTTACATTTTTTTTGTTTTTTGTAATTTATTTGTGGTCAACCTTACATTCTAAGGCTGTAATGGTGTTAACGGAAATGTAAATAATTTTGTTGGGTTAAAACAAAATAAGAAATGGTTGAAATCCAAAAGTGAAATAGACGAAAATTAAATTAAATCTTGCGCCTAAAGAACTAAACTTGATTTAAAATAACACAGTGTTAATTCAAATAGATTAAAGAACTCAAACGTAGAACTTGAAATAAATAAAACAATAACCTAGGTTGAAAATAACATCCTTTTAAAGCCAAATAAAAGGTTTTCAGATAAATAGGATAAATTAACCAAAATGACTGAACTAAAAAGGGAAAGGAAATATCTTCTTTTTCTTCCTTAAATGTGTTGTTGAATGTTTTATGTAATGTGTGTCAACTGTCTATTCTCTGTTTTTACAGAATAATAAGCCGGCAATTTAAACGTATTTTCTGGTCTGGGGTCTTTATTACATGCATAGCTGGACTGGCCATTGGGCATACCGGGCATTTGCCCGGTGGGCCGCTGGCGATTTTTTGTTTTTATGGGCCGATGGATTTTTTATTTTTTATTTTTTTTAGGAAGGGTATATATAATGAAAGGTGTTGGATTGGCCAATTGGTCATGATCAACTCTGGGCTGGACCAATTACAGCCGAGGAGGCCGGATGCACCCTCCCCCTTGTTTAGCAATCACGTGATTTTCGCGCATTGCATGCCGGGAACTCGTGGCAAAACAATCCAAGTACCGCATCAAATGCAAGCATTTGCAGCACCGCAAAACGTTCATTCTCCGGTTCCAATACCTTCTTGTTTTTTCTTTGACGCACAAAAAAGGAATGTACAAAACAAAAGGAGAACAATGCCGGTCCGTACAAAGGCAGACTCGACGAAAAGACAAAGAAAAGATGCGAGGAAAAATCAAAGGAGTGAAAGTGTCAGACCCTTATGAGCACACAGAGTGGACAAAAGACGTTAGCGTGCTGCCCAACTTTCACCACGCTCAGATTTATAATTACACGGTTCTTGGAGTGAGTGCATGCACTCATGAAGTTTAGTAACTTCAGATCACTGCAACAAGCCCAGGTACAGTTTACCGACGGATGGGTGCAGGACCTTGAAATGACCGTGTAGAAAGTAAAGACCATCGTACGAACAAAGGTAAGTTTACCAGTCTCACAAATCGTCGTCATAAATACACATTCGTTAACCGTTTATTAATAGGACCTTTGAGCTCAACGGTAATTAATTAGTAGTGGAAATAATTTCTGGAAGCATCACAGAAATGTAGCAGTGACAATAATACTGTATGCTGTAATCGCACTGGACAATTAGTGATACAAAACAACTGTTTTATCCTGTGAATAAAAGTATATGTTTTTGTCAATGTACCATAATAACAGAAGCGAAACGCAATATTGTGTCAGGACAATTTACTATTTATGCACAATAAACAAAGGAGCGACAATTTCTGTTCAGCGCCAGACTTGCTTGTAACCCATATCACCAATTATGTTAAGAAAAATGACGCATTAACTACAACAGACTGACCTTTGTGGGAATGCTTGGAGCAGACTAACATGTGAGCTGGAGTGTTCTAGGACGTTATATTTGGTATATCCAGACCATCTGTCGGCTCTTACTTCGGAAACATGGCTTAAAAAATTTCTCTTCAACGACGTAATCCGATAAAAAAAAAAAAACGATCTCTTTACCCGTCGGCTTCCCGTGGCTGTCATGCGACCGGCTATTGCAGTTAATAATACAACAGCTTCTTGCCATTTTGTGGGTTTCTTTTTATCGCTGTGTAACTGAGTTCAATTGAAAGCCTGCGTGTGCTAGTACCTCTTGCCACAAGTTCCCAGAATCCTTTACGGTTTTACCCCTGAATGACGTCACATTTTCAATCTTTATCCTGGTGGGCCGGTCTCTAGTCAAAATGCCCGGGCCGATTTTTTGTCCCAGTCCAGCCTTGATTACATGCTACACTCATTACTACTCTAGTGGTCGAACCCAACTGGTCCTAGTGTACTGTGACGACTCCAGAAATGTTAGATATGCAGCATTTACAGTAGTGCAGTTAAGATAAGTGGAATATGTGGATAACTCCTACAGAGGCTATATAAAGTACTAGTGGTTGTGAGTGGTGGTTCAGTCCATGTTGTTATTGTGTGTATGAGGGTACAGTTATCCATTTGTTTGTTTTTGTCCATTGTGTGTGTTCAGTTCAGTTGGTTGTGGGTGTGTGTATGTTCAGTCCATGAGTTTAATGTGGGTCAGATGTCAGAAGGCAGAGTTCAGGAGTCTGACAGCTGTAGGGAAGAAGCTGTACCTGTTGTTCTTAATCAGGAGGCCTCTCAAAGGGCAGGAGGGTGAAGAGTTCAAGTGCTGGGTGACCCCAGTCTACTCAGTCTCAATGAGTAGTGCCCAGTAGCACTGACGCCATTGATCCACTACAGTTCGCATACCAGCTTAATCACTCTACAGACGATGCCATAACACACCTGCTACACATGACGCTGAGCCATTTGGTCTCTGGCAGGGGAAACTATGTTAGGATGCTATTTGTGGACTACAGTTCTGCATTCAACACAGTAATCCCCTTAAATCGTTTCACCAAGTGGAAGGATCTAGGACTCAGCTCATCACTGTGTCAGTGGATCCTCAACTTTCTCAAAGACAGACCTCAATCAGTGAGGGTGTGAAATCATGTCTCTCCTGCTATCTCACTCAGCACTGGAGTGGCACGGTACTGTGTTTTAAGGCCCTTGCTGTACTCATTGTACACCTACGACTGGTTAGCCATGTCATGCCTCCATTTCAAGTTTGCTGATGACACTGTGAGGGTGGGCCTGATCTCTGATAACATTGAAAAGGCCTACCTGGAGGAGATCAGGAACCTGCAGAACTGGTGCCAGGAGAATAACCTCCTCCTAAACCAAGGAGCTGATTGTGGACTTTATCACACAGCAGGTGCGAAATTACGAGCAATAGTGCACCAATGTGGCCCACATAACAGTGTGTAATATGCATTTTAATGAAATGCATTTAATAAAATAAAATAGCGCATCGTCAGTGGTGTGCTAATGGAGTGAGTAGACAATTTCAGATACCTGGGTCTTCATATCACACAGGATCTGTCATGGTCCCGTGACATAAACACTCTGGTGTCTCTTCTTCCTCAAAAGACTTAGAGACTTCCATTTACTTCTGAAGGTGCTTAAGAACCTCTATTCATGCACCATCCAGAGCATTTATACTTGATTTTTTATTTTTTTATTTATTCTTTTACTTTCAGTGGCCGGGAATTGCACAGCAATAAGCATTTAACTGCAAGTTGTTCCGTGTATGATTGTGTAGCTGACAAATAAAATTTTGAATTTGAATTTTATATGTGTTGTATTTTTCTTTTACTCGTTCACAAGCAATTATTCTCCCAGGTGAACAACATACATAAGAAATCCATCCATCCGCTTATCCTTTTTGCGGGGGGCGCTGGAGCCTATCCCAGCTGTCATAGGGCGAGAGGCGGGGTACACCCTGGACAGGTCGCCAGTCTGTCGCAGGGCTAACAGACAGGGACAGACAACCATTCACACTCACATTCACACCTAGTGGCAATTTGGATTAGCCAATTAACCTATCCCCACAAGCTGCATGTCTTTGGACGGTGGGAGGAAGCCGGAGTACCTGGAAGGAACCCACGCAAACACGGGGAAAACATGCAAACTCCACACAGAAAGACCCCGGCCTGATGGTGGAATTGAACTCAGGACCTTTTTGCTGTGCGGCAACAGTGCTAACCACCGTGCCACCGTGCTGCCACCATAAGAAATCCAGTATACATATAAGCTATAGTATATTATATATGAATGTATCTGTCCATTGGTTAATTACAAAAGCTTGTAGAGGCAGGAGCTCACAGTACAAGCATATGCCCAACCTAATATAAGATTGTGTTTTTTACATTATTTCATATGGGTTTTTTTTTTAAATCTATGTTTACAAGTGTAAAGAAGTCACTCAACTCAGCTCTGTAGAGTGGTTAATCATAATGAAGTAGTTCATTTCAACTTGTAGGCTCAATCTGATCTTCATACTTTTGGCAAGCAGATGGCACCAAAGATCACTGTATTGAAAATCTTTGAGTAACAAACCCTTAAGTGCTTCAGAAAGCTTCATTAGGTGATCACTACTATAGGAATAAAACCACAATACAACCAAATGGCAGCAACTTGGGTTGAGTGGTGCTCAAACACTCATTCAGACTGATGGCAAGATATTAGCAATCTGTCTTTCTTTATCAGTTGACAGCAATTACTTTACAAATGTTTGACAATCTCTCTAAAAGCAACTGCTGTTCAAGTCAGACTGTGACTGTTTGCAGAAAGCCTGCATCCTATCAGGTGACCTGTGGCAATCTTCCTTTCCTTTGGTTAGTTGCACAGGTTCAAATGTGGTGGTGAATCTGCAACATCCACAAACTCTGGACTTTCATTTGGTCCCCACAAGTTGCAGTATGTGTGAAATATGAAAATTTAATTATCCACTTCTGTCAAAAGTCTGCAAGATGTGCAGATTCAGTGAGTGAAGATCCAGGAAAACACGACAAACAAGAATTGAGCTTAACGGCAAACAGGCCTTTTTATTGAGACTGATTGCAAAGATAGTATAATAAAGGGGGAAAAAAAACACAAAATGGGAACTGAAACCTACGTTGAAGAAAACACTGGAAAGTTTGACAACACACAAGGGGCATGAGCTCACCAAGAAAAAAAACAAAACCCCCCCCCAAAAAAACAGGAAGTAGCAGGACACAAAGACCAAACACGCTAACTTAAGACAGACAACTGAGTAAACAGACAAGACTGACTTCACAAGGAGACACAAAAAGTGAAACATGAGAAAGAGACAGTGGAAATAAGACAGGAAACAATTAAGTAAAAAGACAGCATACAAATGAAAAGATGATGTATCCTCCTGAGAACCACCCTGTACGTTTGTTCTCTGTAATGGACATTTGTTTTTTTGTCTATAATATTTGGACTTATTTGAGGTACCGTACTAAGTCCTAATGTGGCAAATAAAGGACGTTCTGGGCTTTCAATTGATATCTTATGTTTTTGTATGGGCTCTTTTAGCTTCAAAGAGGTAGGAAATCATAAAACGTTCTCTCTGTTCTCAGGAGGTTATTAGGGAACTAAGACAATAGGATGGGAATACGGGGCGACAGAAACTAAATAAAAGACAAGACGAGACGAGACGAGGGAAACAACAAAATAAGATGGAACATACAAAATACAGAGCTGCAGACTAGAAAATGTACATATGAAAGTAATTGTACATTCAAAATATGTAACAGAAATACATTTGGCCTGAATAATGTTTGATAAACTCATTATAGCATAATGCTTGTAACAAGCTCTCTTTCAGATGAAACGCTAAAATATGTATTTTTTTGTTTTCTTTTATTTACAGAGTTACAACCTGAAAATGGCAACAAATAGTAGGAATAAGCCATGAGCAAATGTGAAGGCAATTACAGAGTTAATGTGAAGAGAGTTATACACATACACACACACACACACACACACACACATATATATATACACATATATATATATATACACACACACACACACACACACATACATATATATATATATATATATATATATATATATATATATATATATATATATATGTGTGTATATATATATATCACATTAAGAGATTTGATTGAACAAATGGGGTGCTGTCAATGCTGGTCTGTCTGTTGCGCAGCATCCCTTCAAGCTGGCCCATCAGCCCAAAATTGCACCAGCCCACAGGGAAAATGACCATAATGTCAAATTACCAGTTCAGCCCTGCTTTTGATGCAAATACATTTGTACCCAGTTGTACAACAGTTAGTGTTTGAGCGGGGGCAGCATAAATGCATCATGCGCATAAGAAACTAAGAAACTAAGAAAATCGACAATCGATATTTGTTTAATTCACAACTGATTAGAATTCATAAAAAACAAAAGCTTTTAAAACAAAGGTTCAGATTTAAAGATTCTTAGTGTCTAAAATAGATGACATAAAATATTGTATTCAAATGCGTGTAGATATTGTATACAAAGTACAATTTTAATGGCTAGTGTAGTGGCCTTTTTATTGTTAGAAAAGTAGTCATCATCATCATCATCCTTTATTTATAAAGCCCTTAAAAACAACCACAGCTGACACAAAGTGCTGTACATAGGAACTATATAATAAAAGTACATAAGATATAAATAAAAGAAAAAGTAAAATAATTAATTAAATTAATAATTTCATTACAAGAGAAACTAAGTTTCACTGAGGTTTAAAGCCAAAGAATAAAAGTGGGTTTTAAGACGCGATTTAAAGGTGGACAGTGAAGGGGCCTCTCTAATGTGCAAGGGCAAATTATTCCATAATTTAGGACACACGATAGAAAAGGCCCTGTCCCCTCTGAGCTTCCTCCTGGATCTCGGTACCTCCAGGAGCAGCTGGTCAGCTGACCTTAGAGACCGACAGGGTGTGCGGAGATGAAGAAGTTCAGAGAGGTAAGGCGGGCAAGATTGTGAAAGCATTTAAAAACAAACATGAGAATTATCTTTAAAAGACACAGGCAGCCAGTGCAGAGAGATAAATCCAGGAATTAAGCTCTTCTGTGTCAGAGGAAACAAAGTCAGAAGGGCCACAGAGCTGATTAAAAGCAGCAGAAAAAGGCGTGGCAGTGGAGGGGTTAACAACCCGACAGCGCCGAGCAGCAGCGCGAGATTTAACTGCAGTATGTGTAAAACCAACGTTGAATAACACAGGCATATGATCTGAGAGTGCACAGTCACAAATCTAGTTAGTGACAGGCAGACCATATGACAGAACAAGATCCAGTGTGTGTCCATGCTCATGTGTAGGGCCAGGCACGGACTGTACCAGGCTAAAAGAGTCAATAAGGCTTAAAAAAGTCATTTACCAGTGGCTTATCAGGACAACATACATGCATATTAAAATCTCCAACAATAAGAACACTATTAAAGTTGGGCATAATCTCATTTATGAAGTTGTTATTGTATTTCGGGGGACGATAGATGACAGTGCAGAAAACCGTGTTTGAGCGACTCACCTAAAACAAGGTAAGTTCGAAGCTGGAGAACGAAGGCTGTAGAAAACACTGCTTACATTTGTGATCCTTTTTGTAAACAGTCGCTGTGCCTGCACCTCTGCCTGACGTCCGTGGCGAATTAAAATAGCACAATCCATTGGTAAAAGTTCAGATAGAGCACTGGACTCACCAAACTCAGCCACGTCACAGAAAATCAGATCACGGGAACTGACGAAGTCCCAAAGAATAAAAGTTTTGTTTAAAAGTGATCTGGCGTTCACCAGGGCAATCCTGGCAGGAGCTGGAGCTGGAGCACCGGTTTCAGTAACTCGAGAAACCCGACGCAGCAATCTCAGGTTTCGATGATGTTGACGGCGGAGGTTTAGCCTGGGAGGGCATGGGCAGCGAGGCCAAGGAGCATCATCAAAGCCGACCACAGGCACCAAACAGGCATCAACAGGATCTAGGAAATCCCGAGATACAAACAATCTTGGAAATAATCCATGTGCTGGTCGGAAAACAGCAGAACAATTCCTTAGTTAAACCTTTAGCTTCACCAGCCGACCGCTTCATTTACCCCGGCAACGATAACGCCTTCGCCGAGAAGGTAGCCTAGGAACCCGGTACAGGTAACCCGGGATTGCCGATACAACTGGGGGCAGGGGTTGCTGCCACCAGCTCTAAACGACACAATATTTTGGACCACAGGTTGGAGGTCCAGTAGTGTCTGGCGATCATACTTTAGCAGAGACTTTGTTTCGTGGATGACAAAAGTTAGAAATAATATAAACAGGAACAAACTTGGCAGTGACAGACGAGCAGCCACACACACCGGCGCCATCTTGATTCACCCATGAACAAAATTATAAGGCTGTTCTAACAAATGGATTTACATCCAGATGGATGTCACCAATCTTCATCCAGATGGATTTTATATAAAAAAAATGGGCCACTTTCCGTGATGTACAATTTTCTGAAGATTTGATATGTTCTAATTTTGTAGGCACTTTCACGAATGATGAAATCTGATCCCAGAAGACGAGTCTGTTTTTTGTCACAACCCTGCACAGAATAACTTAGTACTGATAAATCATTTGCTTCAAGAATGTTAAATATAACTGTATGAATAGTTACTTGTCAGTTTCTTTAGTGAAACGCTGACAGATGAGCTTTTTGTCAGACTGATTTAGTTTGTTGCTAAAAAGGATTTGGTACTGGTACTTCTATTCAGAATTCTTTCACGTCAAAGCTTATTTCAAAATACCCAGGTCTAGTAGTAGTTGTCATAAGTTTTTAAAGTACCAAAGATCATACAGTATATCATAAAAAGGAAAGTTTCCCTCCAACAAATACACATGTATTTGTGCTTTTGTAGAGCATCTTTGAATTATAACACACCTCTCATAAAACATTTATGTCTAATTGTGAATCATGCTTTGTAAATATATGTTTTATTAAATGTATTTTTTTCAGAATGTATTTTTACCCAAAGATAGATTACTATGCAATACTTTTAGTAGCCTAGACTATTTGGGATCAAACAGAGCGACGTACAATGAATGAAAATGCGTTTGTTATTCTTGCCTGCCTTAAAATGTGAACTCTCGGTTTTTCTTTTTCACAGCGACTGTGAGACAGTAGTTGGAAACTGAGCAATTTTGAAAATAAAATACTAAACAGTACAAATAACTGAGGCAACGTCAGAAAAAACATGTTTATTGCTGTTTATCATGTGAGAAGATTAAGCAAAGCAAGTTACTAGATCATTTTGTAATTGACCAAGTTAAATGAAATTTAAAGAAAGCCAAGTGAAAGTTAAACTATAAAAACATTAGATCTTGCAGTATCATTAAGAACTTTCCCCCACATATCATGCATCGACATCAACAGTACAGTTTGCATTAGCATGCATTCATAACAGAAGCCACCACAGGCGTCTTTGCAGTTGATAATGGCTGTTCAGCTAGATGATAACCTTTGAAACAGGAGACTTGGGAGACATGAGCCTGAAAGATTAAGATGTCTGTGGGATGTCTTTGAAGAAGTCAAAGGTTGCCGTACAGTTGATTCTGCAAGAATTTTGAGTAAAAATTTATTCAGTTTTAATCTAAAATGATTCTTAAATAATTAGCTTTTTTGTTTTTTTCCAAACACAACAAAACAAACTAAATTAACTTTAAATAAATCAAAGTCTACGTAGCAGGGATTTGTTTCAAAAAAAGTTCATCCATATAAATAATTCAAGTTCCTTACACTAACCTTGGCATTGTTATCAAGCATAACAAAATAAATTACTTTAGAGAAAGTATAACATTTTTAATAGATTAAGTAATAATCTGCGATCAGTTTGGATGTTGTAATGTTATTTAATGAAAAAAGTCTTAAGTTTGGTTGATTTGGATTTTGTCATTCACTGCGACACCACTAACCTCAGGGTTGAAAGGGGATGGTCGTCTCCTGTTACTGTATCAAACAACATAGAAATGGAAGCAGGTTGTTCAAACATAAAGAAATAAAACACATTGGTATGTCATTTAAAGAAAAAATTGCATGAATAAAACTCACTCCTTTGGGGATGGACAGCGTGGTTTGGACACAGCTCCACAGGTTACATTGCTGCTGTGTTTACTATGGGGGTTAAAGAAAATAACATGTTAGTTTATGACTGTTTTTACTATGACATTATGGCAGTTGTCGTACTGCTATGAATACTTACGTATAGGCAACACTGATGTTCGCAGTGCAGTCTTGGCGTCTGCAGAATGTATAAACATTTTTTTAAATATTACTTAATGTGTGTATGTATATTTCTTTTATATAGGGAAATTTAAAAATTATATAAAAACAAACAAGAAGACTACAAATACTACCTTGAAAATCGGCTCCAAAATGACTGCCTATAGAATGAAAACAATAATAATAAGAAGAAGAAGAAGAAGAAGAAGACAAGACAAAGGAAAGATTTCAATTCAGTTCAAGTCACTTCAATTCAGTTATTATTTAAACAGTGCAAAATCACAGGAACAGTTGCTTCTAGGCACTTTACATTGCACAGTAGAGACCAAAAATAGAGCAAGCACTTGGCAACAGGAAAAAGAAAAACTCTCTTTTAACAGGAAGAAACAGCTGGCCGAACTAGGCTCAGGGAGGGGAAGCCATCTGCTGCAACAGGTTGGGGGTGCGGGGAGGAAAACAGGATAAAAGACACATTGTGGAAGAGAGCCAGATATTAATAATAGCTAATAATTAAATATAGTGTGGCATATAAACATAAAGTGAGTGAAAAAAGGTCAACGAAAAAGAAGTCCTATTGGTCTATTGCAGCTTAATTAGGGAAGGATTCAGGGTCATCTAATCCCACTCTAACAATATGCTTTATTAAAATGGAAACTTTTAAGACTAATCTTAAAAGTAGGAAGAGTGTCTTCTTAATCCAAACTGGGAGCTGATTCCACATAAGAGGAGCCTGAAAGCTGAAGACTCTGCCTCTCATTCTACTTTAAAATATACTAGGTACCACAAGTAAGCCCACAGTCTGAGAGCTTATACGGTACTATGAGTTTTTCAGATAAGATGGGGCCTAATTCTTCAAGACCGTGTATGTCATGAGAAGGAGTTTAAGTTTAATTCTGGAATTAACAGGGAGGTGATGAAGAGAGGCCAAAAGGGGAGAAATATGCCCTCTCTTTCTAGTCTCTGTCAGTACTCTTGCTGCAACATTTTGGATCAAGTGAAGGCTTTTCAGGGAGCCCAATTGCAATGAATTACAGTAGTCCATCCTAAAAGTAAAATATGTATGAACTAGTTTTTCAGCATCTGAGACAGAATGTTTCTAATTTAAGAGATATTAGGTAAATACAATAAAGCAATCCTACAAATTTTTTAATATGCACATTGAAAGGTCAAAGGTCAAACCTGGTCAAAACAACTCCAAGATTCCTCACAGTGTTACTGAATGTCAACGTAGTGCCATCCAGATTAAGCATCTGATTAGATACATCCATCCATCCATCCATCCATTCGCTTCCGCTTGTCCTTTTCAGGGTCGCGGGGGGCGCTGGAGCCTATCCCAGCTGTCATAGGGCGAGAGGCAGGGTACACCCTGGACAGGTCGCCAGTCTGTCGCAGGGCTAACACATAGGGACAGACAACCATTCATACTCACATTCACTCGCACATTCACACCTAGTGACAATTTGGATTATCCAATTAACCTATCCCCACAAGTTTCCCCACAATGATTAGATACAATATTTCTAAATAGTTTAGGGCCGTGTTCAATAACCTCAGTTTTATATGAATTTCAATGCAGGTGGCTAGAGGCCATATAGGTCTTTAAGACATTTCTGCAGTTTTACTTAAGAAAAAGAAGGAGAAACAACTTTAACAGTAAAAAATTGTACAATCAAAATCCAACAGTACCTGGGCTTCCTCTCATGTTGCCATGCCATGCGATCCTCTTCTTTTCTATTAAGAGTACAATCAACAGGATATTTCCAGTTAAGCATTCATATCAGGGTTACAAATGATGGCTTTCTTTTTTTGTTTTCCTTACCGTGAAAATCGACTCCAAATGGACCTCCTATTTTGAAAGCAAAGCATTGTTAGTTGGTTTGTTTTACTGTATTTCTTCAGTTTGCAGAACACTGGTGATATACCTTTTTTCTGGCCTTGGTGGTCTGTCTCTGTCATCTGTGTATCTCCTAAATATTTTGTGAGACAATTAGGAGTCAGTTTTTTTAAAATGCAAGGCACAGTCTATACACAATAAATCACATGAGTCACTTTATTTCATTACATGATACAATGAAGAGAACAGTCACAAAGGAATCCTTCAAAATGGTTACCTGGATAATCTATCCCAAAGTGATCTTCTGTGAAATTACAGGGAGAAATATTTACAGGGTTGTTTTGGTGGAGACGTTAAAAAAGAAAAAAATAACAGTTATTAACAAATTAGCGACATTTTTCACACATGCTTTTACAAATATTAGCTCAAACATCACATTTATAGACATCAGGTGTATAAAACAACCATTGCAACCATCAACTTTTTTTTTTTATCATGTTGCTCATAAAGCTCATTTGACCATCTCAACTTCATTTTTCTGTGTCAGATATGATATGACTGATAAAACTTATTTATATTTAATTAATATGGATATGTTGTTGAAGCAGGCTCTGGATGCGTTTAGATTCTTTTGAATCATTTTAGAACATCTTTAAAGTATGAACTCCTGTATTCAGTTGTGATGAGAGGTCTTGACTCATGACTGAATTATGTCATTATTATTCACTTTTTATGTTAAAATAACTTGCCTTTTTTCTGGTCGAGGTGGTGGTTTCAGTGATTCATCTGTGTGTTTCCTATATTTGGTTGGAGGAGAAAAAAAACATTTTCAGCTTCAGAGTCAACACATTGTAACATCGTTACACAGACAGCTGCAATCACTATCAGAAATATGATATGATATAAATTAATGTTATATTTCCTCAACCTTTTCCTCCAGATGAACACTGCAAACACTGCAGCTAAGGTGATTATGATGAGAGCCACAAATGAGACTGGAAAGGCCATTGGAGCAGAACATTTAAACTGGTACATCAGTGATCCTGGTGATGTAGATACATTTGAGGTTAATAAACACAATTCAACAGAAGAAATACTTCGATAACATATAGAGTAGAGATAAAGTGTGTCTGCTAACCCTTCACATTTAAGCTGACTGTGTGGGCTTGTTCCCTGTTACGCCAAAAGATAGCGTTACAGGTGAGGTTTCTGACTCCATCTCCTTCAGTAACAATAAAAGTGATTGTGGAAGTTGTCTGCCAGGTGCCTCGTGACATCATGATCTCTGAGACCTCAATGGTGAGGTGAGAGACACTCCATGAGAACACCGGAGGATGTGATGAACATGTGTGTGTAACAGAACACGAAACAGTTATAGTTGAACCAGCATCAACTTCTTTTGGAACGGGGGTCATCACTGGTTTTTCTGGAGAAGCTGAGCATGACAAACACAAAGAAGATTATACTTGATACTTAGAAAGCAATGTGTTTGTCACATTTCAGTGATCTACAGTGGGACTCCAAACCTTTCATGATAATAAATACACAGCTGTTGTTGAATGTATGTGTCTCATGTCCTTTCTCTGCATAGAAACAGAAGGGTCCGTTGTCAAAGGGCTTGATGTCATCAATCTCCAGTGAGCAGTTTCCCTCATTTAGATTTCCTAACATTTTGGTTCGGCCCTTAAAATGGTCAATTACATAGCTTTGGCCATTATGGAATACAATGTCTCCGCTTTTTTTGGACCAGATGCCACGGGTCATCGGTTCATCCTCTTTGTACTGGAAACTGCAGGGAATCACCACACAGGAGCGCGTCAAGGCACTAAATCTTAAAGGGACGTCGGCAGGCAAAGCAGAGGTTGCTGTAATGGGAAAAATGTTAGATGCTGGTTTAAATTAATCCTCTTGAGATGTGACATGATGAAAACAAAAAGAGTTTGAGAGTGCTGACAAGTGCACTTACTGTAATTTTCAAATGGATCTCTCTCATATTCTGGGAAAATGATAACAACCAATTAATAACAATTCAACATCTAGAGGAGTATTTTTGTGTTTTTGGAAAGTTAGATGAAAGTAGGTCTCATTTGTAAGGTGTAAGCCATAAGCCTATTGGTTCAGATTTATAGAAACAGTTATAAGACTTATAAAGTGTTATAAAAATTGTTGGTCCCTGGGCAATAATGGAGACAATCTTTTAAATCTAGATGGAGGCAGGTTTTATACTTTTCTTTCTAGTTTTCTCTTTACAAATGTTTTGTGGCACTTTTCATCCATCTAGCAATCCTTCAATTTTCTTCTGCTGATCCAATTTACGCTCATAGGGTGAAAAGTGGGGTACACCCTGGACAAGTTGCCCATCTATTACAGGTCTGGCACTTTAATGCACATGTAAAATGTCTTTCTGGATACATTATCTAAAAGTTTTGTATTTCTCCCTCTTTTCCCTTCTCAGTGACTTCCAGCTTATGACTCAGCTATATGTTCATATATAATGCCCAAATCAAACACGCTAGCTTTAATTCTAGTCAAGCTAATGGCTTCCTCTTCTGCTTGTGTATGTGCTAACCTGAGCTAATTGGCGGCTGGCTTTATTTATTTATTTATTTTTTTACCAATCTAACAAAATCAGTTTTCCAACAGAAAGCTAATAGGTATATTTTGTAAAGTATCAAACAATCAGGAGGGCGACATGTAGGAACTCACGTTTTACAGTAAGAGTTGCAGATGTTGAGAACTCCCCGCTAATAAACTGAGCAGTGCAAGTCAAAAGTTTACCATCATCACTTAGGGAGGGAATAAAAGTTAGATTTGACACTATAGTGTATGTATTGTTGGGAGTCTGTTTGGTGTTTAATGAACTTTGCATGTTGTTGTAGTTCCAGATGACACTTGGTGTGTTTTTCCTGCACTTAAAGATCACAGAACAAGTGACATTCTTCGCCATGCCCTCTGTTAACTCCCCTGGTGGTTCATTCATAGTGATTTCCTGAAATGGACCTGAGCAAGAAAGTTAGAGTGAAGCTTAATGATAGCAATTGTTGTTTAATTCAAGTAAACCCTCCCATTAAACTTACATTCAACATTGAGTGGAATTTCCTTGGTGGCTTTCTGACCCCCAGAGTAGCTAACAGTACAAGCCACACTCTGGTGCTCTTCCTTTACTTCCCAAACTTGTTCTACTCTCCTTTCCCAAATCCCATCAGATACCAGTGTGTCCGTGATCCGGTCTTTTCCAGGTATACCATTTAGGGTTACGGTTGGGGGAGCAAAAATACATGCGTGGCGCACACTGCAGGACACAGTGCCCTGCTCTCCCACTCTGGGAGTACCAATAATATTTAGCTCTGGTTCTGGTGCATGTTCTGTGAATAAGAAATATTCAAGAGCTATAGTGATACAGTAACTTCTGAGTTCTATGTTCCAGAAATATGAATGTTTACATAATTGTAGTATTTGTTTAACAGCCAGTTTGTGGGAATTAAATGCATTGGTTACTCTGTTATACTGAATATTTTACTGCGCATTTGTTAGTTTGTTTGTTTTTTATAGAAAAGCAACAAACCAACAAAGTAAATTTTAAATGACTGAATGTAGTGACAAGTGAAGTCCTGACTCAAGCTTTCTGTAATCATTTTTTGGATTTAAGTTGAAGTGACTGTAAATGGGAGTTCAATGACACTTACCTGAAACAATAAGTTCAGTAGATCCATCATAAAATGAGTGACCTACGGTGTGGTAGGAAGTAATTGCGTTCTTATCTATCCATGGATAAAGTCGGTCATGGTTGTGGGACATCTCCAGCCTTTCAATCTTAAGACTACAGTTCTGCTCCACCACTGATCCAATTAAACTAGTTCGACCATCAAACTTACTAATAACATTCCCTCCTTGGTTGAATACAGCTGGAAATCCATTGATTTGGTACAAGTACCACATCACTTGAAGGTCATTAGGCTGTGAGTTTTTGTAGGAGAATTTACATGGAATGATGAGACACGATCCCTTCAACCCAGTTATGGTGCTTGGAGCAGTGAAGGACCAACCCCGATTGAGTATGTTTCCTGCAAAAAAATTAGAAAAAAAAAACTTTTGAAGAACTATTTAATCTTAAAAATAAATCTTAACAGACAAAACAGACATGGACGTAGCTGCCATGGCCAGAGAAGAAAGAGAAGAGGTAGCAGAAGCAGCAAGATGAATAAGCTGTAAAGTTATGGGGAACTGAAAAGCTGCTTAAAAGCACATTGTAAATAAAGACTTTGCAATCACATTGCCGAATGACGGTCATTCCTACCACACTAACAACATTCATTTTTTTCTGGTATATATCTACTCTAATAACTTTTTGTCTGTCTGTCTGAGCTTTTAAATGAAGATAATTACTATTTGCACTTACTCTTTACCCGCAGCCTGATGCTCACTTCTTGTGTTTGCCCCCCCTTGAATTTTGCAAAGCAGGTAACAGATCTCCCGTTGTCGCTGGGTGAAGATTTAAATGACAGTATGGAGATGGTCTTCCACTGAGTCTCCCCCGGTACCTTTTCTGTATTAGTGGATGCTGCCACACTGCCATAGTTCCATGTGAGAGTTGGTGTATTCTTGTGACATGTGTATAAGGCAGTGCATGTTACTTTGCTATCATACCCTTCAAGAAATTCATCTGATGTAGAGCTTATATTCAATGGCAAAATGGAGCCTGAGATATAAATGGAAAATGTTACATTTTCATGTCACATTAAATTCAGTACATGAAATATATTGCACATTGAATATATTACATGGTACTCACATTCAGCATTCAGTGGAATCGACCTTTCGGCACTCTGACCCGCAGGGTAGTTAACAGCACAACTTACACTCTGGTGCTCTTCTTCTACTGTCCAAGTTTGAACTATTTTACTTTCCCAAATCCCTTCAGATACCAGAGTGTCCATGTTCTGATCAATTCCAGGTAAACCCTTTAGGGTTAAGGTTGGGGGAGCAGAGAAACATGTATGCTGCACACTGCAGGACACAGTGCCCTGCTCTCCCACTCTGAGGATACCAATAATGCTCAACTGTGGTTCTGGTGCATGTTCTGTTAATTCAAAGCAAAAATTGAGAGCTACAGCAACACAGCAACTTTTGAGTCATTTGCAGGAAGTAATAACTGCAATTAAACAAACTTAGTTAAAAGTGATAGGGAAGAAAAAAATACAGATAGCTGAAAATAAATATTTCTTCACATTAGTTTATGTGTCTCTCTTAATGGTTTGATATAAGTATTGTAGTTTTAAGTGTTATTGAAATACATTTATTGGGTTTAGACAACACTGTGCCAGGAAAAAGCTAAAGATTCTAACTACAATTTATATGCTGAGGCAAATCATTGCAAATTATACATGCACAAAACTAAAATACAGATAAATAATAAATAAAAAATAAATCAGAGAGGACTCAGTTTGTCGTGGTAAGGGTTTCTTTCTGTAGTAACTTGGATGTATAGCAATGGAATTAAAGTTGAATTGAAGAAATTAATGAATGCTTACCTGAAACAATAAGTTCAGTAGATCCATCATAAAATGAGTGACCTTTGGTGTGGTAGGAAGTAATTGTGTTCTTATCTATCCATGGATAAAGTTGGTTATGGTTGTCTGACATCTCCAACCTTTCAATCTTAAGAGTGCAGTTCTTCTCAGTTACTGATCCAGTCAAGCTTGTTCGACCATTAAACTTTCTAATAACTGTCCCTTCTTGGTTGTATACAGCTGGGTATTCGTTCCTCTGATACAAGTACCATATAACTTGAAGGTCTTTAGGCTGAGAGTTTTTGTAGGAGAATTTGCATGGAATGGTGAGACATGACCCTTTTAACCCAGTTATGGTGGCTGGAGCAGTGAAGGACCAACCCAGATTCAGTATGTTTCCTGCAAAAGAGAAGAAGCTTTTGAAGCACTTTTGATCTTAACAAAAAATAAATAAATATTGGCAGCCACCAGTGCTACCCCCTGCCTCCTAGATGTTGCAGGTATGGTATAAATTTGAAAACCCCAGATGATTTTCCAAAAGTTGACCTGTGAACTTAAACCAGATGACTTAATTCTTGAGTTATTGCATTCTCAAACTCAAGTGCCCTCAATGGTGGAGCAACAACAATACCCTCAGCCTTTTCTGCCTAACACTTAAAAAGGGCTCACACTCTGTTTGAAATGAAATGAACTTGAGACAAAACATCTCTTTGCAACTTTGAGGAATAATAACAGACAGCATATAGACTGCCCCACCAGGGACAACATCATACTGGATCACTGCTACACCACTCTAAAAGATGCCTATCGCTCTGTGCCCCGGGCAGCTTTGGGACATTCTGATCACTGCATGGTCCATCTTATTCCAGTTTATAGGCAAAAACTCAAACGTGCCAAGCCTGTAGTCAAAACTTTGAAGAAGTGGACTAACGCAGCAAAGCAGGAACTGCAGGACTGTTTTGACTCCACTGATTGGACTGTTTTTGAAGCTGCATCTGAGAACCTAGATGAGCTCACGGACACTGTGACATCATACATCAGTTTCTGTGAAGACGTGTGTGTGCCAACAAAGACCTTTTGCACATACAACAACAATAAAGCATGGTTCACTCCTAAACTCCAACATCTTCGTAAGGCCAAGGAGGACGCCTACAGAAGTGGTGACAGGGTCCTGTACAAGCAAGCCAGGAACACACTGACCAAGGAGATCAAAGCAGCTAAAAGCATCTACTCCCAGAAGCTGGAAGAACGGCTCTCAGCCAACGATCCTGCGTCAGTGTGGAGGGGCCTGCAGGAAATCACCAGCTACAGACGCCCCCCACCCACTATTGAAGCAAACAAAGACCTGGCCAACGAGTTAAACACTTTCTATTGCAGGTTTGTGACGGACAGACTCCCACGCCCCACCCTCCCCTCCCCAGGGACATTGCTTCAGACATTGACCCCCAACACACCTTCCACCTCTCCCCCCTTCACCCTGCCCCTCCCCAATCAAGACTCAACGACCACCCCCACCCTCCCCAATCCAGACTCAACGACCACCACCACCCTCTCCTATTCCAGACTCAACGACCTCCACCACACCTCTCAACCCCCTTTCCTCCTCCCTGAAACTCAGAATACACACTCAGGATGTGAGCCGACTATTCCAGAAACAGAAGCCCAGGAAAGCCCCCGGACCAGACGGCGTCTCACCCTCCTGCCTCAAAACCTGTGCTGAACAGCTGGCTCCCATCTTTACTCGCATCTTCAACAGATCTCTGGAGCTGTGTGAAGTTCCCTCCTGCTTCAAACGCTCCACCATCATCCCTGTTCCCAAGAAACCCACCATCACAGGACTGAATGACTACAGACCTGTCGCCTTGACGTCTGTGGTCATGAAATCCTTCGAACGACTGGTGTTAGCCCATCTGAAAGACATTACAGGCCACCAGCTGGACCCTCTGCAGTTTGCCTACCGGGCAAACAGGTCGGTGGATGATGCAGTGAACATGGGGCTGCATTACATCCTGCAACACCTTGACCGCCCGGGAACTTATGCCAGGGTCCTGTTTGTGGACTTTAGTTCGGCTTTTAACACCATTGTGCCTGAACTTCTTTCCTCCAAACTCTCCCAGCTCAGCGTGTCACCAGCTACCTGTCAGTGGATCACCAGCTTCCTGACAGACAGAAAGCAACAAGTGAGGCTGGGGGAGATCACCTCTGAAACCCGGTCCCTCAGTATTGGTGCCACTCAAGGATGTGTCCTCTCACCACTACTGTTCTCCCTCAACACTAACGACTGCACCTCCAAGAACTCGGCTGTCAAACTCCTAAAGTTTGCAGATGACACCACTGTCATTGGCCTCATTCAAGATGGTGATGAGTCTGCATACCGGCAAGAAGTTGAGCGGCTGGTACTCTGGTGCAGTCAGCTCAATCTGGAGCTGAACACTCTTAAGACTGTAGAGATGACAGTGGACTTCTGCTGACATTGCCAGGACTTGCACATTACTCCCTCTAACCCTGAAAATCTTACAATTCAGTCTCTGCATCAGGTCTAGTATCATAATAGATCCAAGTCCTCTGTCAGTCATTGTATTTCTGTAATATGTCTTGATGCATGCTCAATCATCCAGGTAAGTAAATCCCCTAAAGTTGATTCTGTTTACCTGGACATAGCATCTTTAGTGGGAGAAACGTTTTGTCACTCATCCAAGTGACTTCTTCAGTCTCAGATGACTGCAGGTTTCCCCAATCTTATAAACATAACATTTGCATAATGACTGAAACTAGCACCACTGCATGAACAATCTGCTGGGAGGTCAGTTCCTTGATCATTAATATGTAAATTCCCCTGACCATTGATCCACAACCACTGATCAAAGCTCATTGGTCAAAGACCATTAATCAATGACCATGAGCAGTGTTGGGGAGTAACGGAATACATGTACCGGCGTTATATATTTAACCCTTTAAGACCAGAAAAGCATAAAGTCAAACATGACTTTTAAAAGGCCTGCAAGTAAAAAACTACATTTCCCGCAAAAATCATCACTTCCGGTTTCGGGCAGGTAATGGCGGACATGCGATAGTTCGCGTTGACGTCTATTTCAATGTAGGAAGTGTTACGAACAGCTGATCGGATCGGCAAAGCGTGTTTCTGGAATATCATGTTTTTGTTGCAGCAAGTGCTTTTTATGCAATTTTTGCAAAGCTATGTGGAAAGAAACTGTGACCTAGGACAAGCTGAGGGCATAAGATGTAAGTACAACTCCTCCGGTTTCCTATGCAAAAAAAAATGATTGCGCTAGCTTACGTGGTTCCGGTTCTACAGGGATTTAAAAATAGTTACGCAAAACAGAGCGTGCCCGCTCCACTTTAAAGGGTTAAAATACAAAATATGAGTAACTGTATTCCGTTACAGTTACCGTTTACAAAGGTGGTAATCAGAATACAGTTACTTTGTTGAAATAAATGGATTACACGGAGGTCTTTTCCTGTTTCATATATTAGCCTGCACCCTCTCTATTTTTGGTAATTCAACACCAGAGGAAACCAAAACAAAGCAAGCATTTAGAGGCTCTAATGCCTGTGTCTCAATCTCGTGGCCCATGTCATCTCTACTTGCGGCCCGCATAATGACGTGAAGTAATATACATATAACACCCAGCACGCCCCTGCGGGCGGTTTATCCTTCAAGCTCGGGTCCTCTACCAGAGGCCTGGGAGCTTGAGGGTCCTGCGCAGTATCTTAGCTGTTCCCAGGACTGCGCTCTTCTGGACAGAGATTTCCGATGTTGTTCCCGGGATCTGCTGGAGCCACTCGCCTAGCTTGGGAGTCACCGCACCTAGTGCTCCGATTACCACGGGGACCACCGTTACCTTCACCCTCCACATCCTCTCGAGCTCTTCTCTGAGCCCTTGGTATTTCTCCAGCTTCTCGTGTTCCTTCTTCCTGATATTGCTGTCATTCGGAACCGCTACATCGATCACTACGGCCGTCTTCTTCTGTTTGTCTACCACCACTATGTCCGGTTGGTTAGCCACCACCATTTTGTCCGTCTGTATCTGGAAGTCCCACAGGATCTTAGCTCGGTCATTCTCCACCACCCTTGGGGGCATCTCCCATTTTGACCTCGGGACTTCCAGGTTATACTCGGCACAGATGTTCCTGTACACTATGCCGGCCACTTGGTTATGGCGTTCCATGTATGCCTTGCCTGCTAGCATCTTGCACCCTGCTGTTATGTGCGGGATTGTCTCTGGGGCATCTTTACACAGCCTGCACCTGGGGTCTTGCCTGGTGTGATAGACCCCAGCCTCTATGGATCTTGTGCTCAGAGCTTGTTCTTGTGCTGCCATGATTAGTGCCTCTGTGCTGTCTTTCAGTCCAGCTTTGTCCAACCACTGGTAGGATTTCTGGATATCAGCCACCTCCTCTATCTGCCGGTGGTACATACCGTGCAGGGGCCTGTCCTTCCATGATGGTTCCTCGTCTCCCTCCTCTTTCTTGGGTTTCTGCTGCCTGAGGTATTCACTGAGCACTCGGTCAGTTGGGGCCATCTTCCCAATGTATTCTTGGATGTTCGTTGTCTCATCCTGGACTGTGGTGCTGACACTCACCAGTCCCCGGCCCCCTTCCTTCCGCTTAGCGTACAGCCTCAGGGTGCTGGACTTGGGATGAAACCCTCCATGCATGGTAAGGAGCTTTCTTGTCTTTATGTCAGTGGCTTCTATCTCCTCCTTTGGCCAGCCTATTACCCCAGCAGGGTACCTGATCACGGGCAGGGTGTACGTGTTGATGGCCCGGATCTTGTTCTTACCATTCAGCTGACTCCTCAGGACTTGCCTGACCCTCTGCAGGTACTTGGTGGTTGCAGCTTTTCTAGCGGCCTCACAGGTTGGTCAGTCTGGTCTTGCAGTCTCGGCTGACTGTTCTGTCTACCAGTAGCTGGTGTTTTGCGCCTCTGGTATTCTTGCCAATTCCTTTCTGTGTCCCGCTCATGTATTGACCCATGTGCCTGTTCATCTTAGCCGATATGATGCCTGACAGGAGCTTCCATGTAGTACTGAGGCAGGTTATTGGTCGGTAGTTGGAGGGGACCGGTCCCTTCTTGGGGTCCTTGGGGATCAGGACCGTCCGACCTTCGGTTAGCCATTCCGGGTGTCTCTCGTTAACTAGCAGCTGGTTCATTTGTGCTGCCAGACGCTCGTGGAGTGCAGTCAGCTTCTTTAGCCAGTAGGCGTGAACCATGTCGGGCCCTGGTGCTGTCCAATTCTTCATACTGGAGACCCTTTCTTGGATATCTGCCACTGTGATGGTTACTGTTCGGGGAGGTCGCTGTGGTCTGCCCTCAGATCCACTAGCCACTGAGCATTGCCGTTATGGGTTGTGTCCTTCTCCCATATGCTCTTCCAGTGTTGCTCGGTCTCCAGCCTGGGTGGTGCTGTTCTCTTATTATTATTATTGTTCCCTTGCCACTGAGAGTACACCTTTGCTGGTTCTGTGGAGAACAGCTGGTTTATTCTCCTGCCTTCTATCTCTCTGGTGGCAGTTTCCAAGGCCTCAGGTATGGACAGCTTGCTGTATTTCTTATGCACCTTCTTTGTCGCTACTTTGATCTTGCCCTCTAGCCTCCTTCTCCATGGAGGGTACTGCCCCTTGTGGCTGTTCAACTTGTAGCCAAGCATCTCACTGATCACTGCTGCCATATTGTAGATCAGCTTGTTAGTGTCGGTAATCGTGGTTGTAGGTATTGTCCGCAGTGCTGCATTAACATAATCTAGCAGACCTTCTGAGGGTACTTCACGTAATCTTGGTAACCGGCTATGGGGGATCCAGGTTTCAAGCTTGGCCATGATCCTATCTTTCAGGTCAGTTCCTCTCGCACTCAACGATCCTTCTCCTATCGCACTTGGGGCTATGTACCCAATCTCGGGTGGGGGTGATGATATCTCCCCCCTGACCTGGCGTCCTGACTCCTCCTTGCCGTAGCATTTGTGTTGTATCTCGTCAATCTCTAGCTGTGAGAGCAGTCCCTTCTATCGACTCATTTCGGGAGGAGAACCGGGCATCTATTGCTTCTCTGCATTCAATCCTGAGTGGGTACGGCCAACGAATTACCGACATGGAAGAAGGAACGAATGAGGTTGACAAGAGACTGAGCAGCATGGAGACCTGCCAATCCTCGCTAGTTAAAGAGAAAGAGGCTTTAAGAGAGAAGGTGGCGTACTTGGAAAACTAAACCAGACGGCAGTATATATGCATTGTGGGGATACCAGAGAATACAGAGGGTCCACTACCAACGGAATTCATCGCCAAACTACTCTTTGATGTGCTTGGGGAGAACAACTTCGAGAGGCCGCCATCGGTGGATAGAGCCCACAGAAGTTTGGCTCCTAAACCAGCAGATGGTGACAACAGATCACGTCCGTTCATTGTCAGACTCCACCATTTCCAAACCAGAGAGCTGATCCTACGCCTCGCCAGACAGAAGGGCCCGCTCCTATTCAACGGATCGAGATTCCACATATTTCCTGACTACAGCTCAGAACAGCTCAACAAACGACGTGCAGCCTTCTTAGAGTCCAAAAGGAAGGTCCACACTGCAAAGGTCAAGTTAGGTCTCTTCTACCCAGCCACTCTGCAGTTCACACACAACCGGAAACGCCTGAGGTTTCCCGAAACCTGCAGTGGCGCTGGCCTACATTAATAATAATATCCCTGTTGATGGCAGCTGGATCCACTCTTACTGGCTGATTCAGACTTTGTGAAGTTCATTACAGAACAAATAGATTTTTTTCTACAGGTAAATAGGACGGATGGCATCTCAGCTTCGACCCTCTGGGAGACGCTTAAAGCGTATCTCCGGGGACAATTTATCTCTCATTCTGCATATTGAGGAGTTATCCTTAGAAATCAAGACCCTGGACGGACTCATATATGGCTCTCCGACCCCTGATTTGATTAAGAGGAGAGTGGCCTTACAAACTGAAATTGATCTATTAACTACTACCCAAGCAGAGAAGCTCATTTTGAAATCTCGTGTTATTTCACAACTCATCTTATCAGATGGCTCATCAACTGAGGATCATCAAGCTATTAACAACTATTTTAGAGAGTTTTATGCTAAATTATATTCCTGAGATTCAGCACCAGCTCAAAATAAGTTCATCGCTTTTTTTTCCAATCTCAATATTCCTATAATTGACTCTGACTGGAAAGAACAATTGGAACAAAGTCTGACGCTGGAAGAAATTAAAAATGCAATAACGTCCCTTCAGAGTGGAAAAGCCCCTGGTCCAGACGGGTTTCCAACTGATTTTTATAATCAATTAATTAATCAATTAATTAATTAATCCTTTGTCCCTCTTTGGGGGGAAACTCCCACTGGGTTTAAATCTGGGACTCTCCACCATTTGACCTTAGAACTGAAGAAGCATCTCGGATGAGAGGTGAAACATCTTCAAGCAACTCAAAGAAGTCCAGATGCTTTTCTTTCCAAGCTCCTTAGACTATTCAGAATATTCTACTCTCATTGAGTAACGTAAAAGAATACGTTACAAAATGACAGACCGTGGAGTCCTTGAGGTAGCTCTTCTGTGTGACGAGCCACTGAAGAAGTCACAAAGCCTTCCTCCCACTGAAGAGGCTACGTCCAGATGAACAGAATCAACTTTTGGGGGTTTCTGAGATATGCATTCGAGTATTCATGAATGGTTAAAAAATGCTTAATTGCTGATAATGACTGCACGCACCACTGGAAAACTTGGTCATCTGCCTATTATTATTGTCATTATTATGAAATACATTTCAAAAGCATATGTAAACTATGATTAGGTAATATCACTTTTATTGCAGATGTAGTTTGTGAGAGAAAACAAATGCAGTACAATCCTATAAATGCTGTAAGAGTTTTGGGTGTATGGTTAGCTGTTACATTTAATTAATTTAATTTAATAAATATTTGTACTTACTCTTTACCCGCAGAATGATGGTTGCTCGTCGTGTCTGACCTCCAGCGAAACGTGCATAACATATCAGCGATCTTCCATTGTCATTAGCTGATGCAGTAAATGTCAGTGTGGAGACAGTCCTCCACTGAGCCCCCCCTGATAACTTGCTAGTATCAGAGGAGGCTGGCATATTACCATAATTCCATGTCACAGTTGGAATATTTCGATAGCATGTGTATGAAACAGTGCAAGTTACTGTACTTTGATCTCTCTCCAGAAATTCATATGATGCAGAGCTGACAGTCAGCCCTGAAATGGAGCCTGGGATACAATTAAAAATGGTTAAATATCAAAGATGGTGTAGGATAAAATGCAATTTACTTTCACCACTTACAATATGAGGTTAAGGTTTTAGATGCTGATGCAGAGCGACCACCACGGTGTTCCACATAGCACTCCACAATTTGATATTCTTTCTCTATGAACAGAGTGGTTGTCACCATAGTTTTGGATCTTCCATCAGATAGACGGCTATGAGTTAGACGTTCGTTTCGCAGGGGGATGTTGAGCCTCAGACTTGGGGGATAAGTGGGACAAGTGTGGTAAACACTGCATTGCACTGTTACAGACTGCCCAACCACCGTGTTTCCAAAGATCTCGATAACCGGTGGATCTGCTGTGCCTTAAATCATAAAATGTGAAGATTTACATAATCATATAACAACATAGTGATCAATTTATAGTGAAATCTTAAATTATTTACCTACCCACTACTTCAACAGTTACAGTTGTGTCATAGAAAGGGTAGGTTCTCCATCCAACATTTTCAGGATCCACCCAGGGATAAAGCTTCTGACTGTGATCAGCCAAGGTCACTGGGTCAATCAACAGACTACATGTCCGATGGTGTGAAGAAGTATATACACGTGTTCTTCCTTTAAATATGTCCAACACATCATTCCAGTTCCAGTTGTCATATACTATTGGATATCCTCTCTTCACATACTGATACCACACTACACGATCTGGTCTTCTAGGTGGATACTGATAGTAATCATAACTGCAAGGGATAACAAGACAGGAACCCAACAATCCTTTGATATTTCTTGGCATTTTCACCTGCCAAGCACTGGAGCTGCACAAAATATATCCTGCAAGAGAATCATGACGCAATGAGAGAAACTGAAATATAAAACACACAAAAACACACGAGTATATATATATATATATATAAATATGTATATATATATATATATATATATATATATATATATATATATATATATATATATATATATATATATATATATACATATATATATATATATATATATATATATTGAAATGACCATACCTAGGCTATAGATGCACAGGAAAAATGGTCCAGACCCAGACATCTTATTAATGGTATAGCATTCCTGAAACAAATATATGAAATTAAAACTTACTAAAACCTTGACATTTTATGATGTTTTTATTACAATATGATGACATCAGTCAGTTACGTTGTCTTTGTGAAGTCATAGGGTATCATATTGAAAAAATAAAATGTGTGTTGTGCTACTCTCTCCACGTTCTGTCATGTGATATATTACTTAATGTGGTTTCTTGAAAAAAAAAACTTTCAAGGTCAACTTTGACCTTGGGCACTAACAATGAAGATCAAGATCAAATGCTTAGCCAATACACGTACTCATGACCCCTTAGGCTTAGTATTTCTTGTTATATTTGAAGACAATCCATAAGATATTACATGTATTATAAAGTCTTTACTAGTTTTTACGTTTGGTGTTACCTTGATCTTGACCATCACTTGATTTTCACCAAAATTAAGTATAATATAATATTAAGGGATTGATCTCTATTATATTATGGTCCCATCCCTACTACTGTATGCATCGGGGTACAGTGGTGTCTTCGAGTAATATATAAACGGTACTGTTACAGAGGTTTTCCAGACTGTAGTAGGTACAGCATTGTTTTCTAGGGTCACTTAAACAAAAAAGAGTTTTAATAGGTTTTAAGAGGGTAATACTTGGAAAGCATTATGGATATAGTCAGCACCCAACCCACTTTCTTACTGACTGAAAGACTATTAAACCAGAACAGGTTTTCATGCCAGAAAAAAGGTAATTATTATATATATAAACAATCCTACGGGAAAAAATTTTTCTTTAAATAACATTAATCCCCCCCCCCCCCCCCCGCCCCCCCATTTGTAAAATGGAGAAGTGGAGAATGCTACATTTTAAAACTACAATTCTTTTTCTGAACAAATTTTGTCTAATAAAAAAACATCTGTTGATATTACTTCAGCAAAAAGAAAAAAAAATAGTGATTTACTTACCAACACAGATGAATAGTCATGAAGATACAAGTAACACTAAAAATGCAGCTTTTTAAGCACCCAGTGTGGGCGGAGGTTATGATTTTCCACCCACAAGTGGGGAAAAGCTCTAAAACCTAATGGTGTGTGTCAGGTTGAATAAACTATTAAAGTTGTAGTTATTTTCTTAACAAAACAACATAATTTAAAAAGCGTTTAATTTTAATTTAAAAAAGCATAACTGAATAATTACAGTTACTATCACTTTGTTCTCTTTCTCACTGACCTTCTTGTGATAAAAGGTTTTTAAAATCAATTGTGCAAATGTGCAGTTAGAAAAACATTAAGTCTTTTAATTTTCTTGCTCATAAATACATATGACCAGAACCCAAAATGTCCCTTTGTGTGATAAGTGTGATTTATGCGATAAGTGTAACTTATAAGTAATTTATAAGTTACACTTTTAAACTCTTCAGGGTGATAAGTATGACTTGTCTTTGTGAAACTTGTCAGTCCAACTTCTTGAGTAACTTGAGGAACTTCTCATAATTGTTGGAGGAAGTGGCTAATTTTATGCTTGCACTGAAGGAACTGAGAGAGATCATAAATTTTTAGAAGTCAGTTTTGTTTTCTTTGTGCAGATGCATGGTGGTGCTGGTGTTTGTGGTTGTGGTGGGGTGGGGTGTGGTGGGGTGGGGTGGGGGTGAACCTTACACCTTATCTTGTCATAACACTGCCCAGAGTAAGACAAAAAAAAAATTAAATACTACCCTAACTGTTAGACAAATATAGTACTGGAGCCAGCAGCTGTTTAGTTTAGCTTAACTTAGTTTGGAAATTGTTGGGGGGGGGGGGGATAGTTGATACAATCTGCATTTTAATCTCTAAGATTTGATTCTAATTTTAACATTCACTCCTCTCTTAGACTGTTTGAGTCATTCTTTGACATTTTCACCAAGGCATTCAGTGTCTCTTGTTTCAGCCAACTGTTGTTTATTAATTTTCTCTATGCTCCCTTCTATGTGCACATTAAAAGAATTATAAAATCTAGGTAATTTAATATGAAATCATGGTGAAATTACATCATATATACAAAAGCAGTGATGATTTGAAAAGGGACTCCCTCAGCCAAACCCTGGGGCCAAACAAAACAGCATTCAAGTCAGTTAAAAAAAGGTTCATGTTGATTTATTCAGCCAAAACATGAGTAGCATTTTTACAAATATTATTTTCAGAATTATGGATACAAGCATTTGTTACACCAAACAACATAAATTACAGGATTATAGTAATTAATGGACAGAAGACATCATCACAAGAAACATGCATGAGAAATCCCAAGGACAAGTGATCATAAAGAGTGCACATAGATTTGTTTTATACTTATTTAAATTTATTAGAACATTAATTGCTGGCTTTTTTTCTTCCTCTTTTTTTGTTTGTTTTTCAGATGTTTCCATAGATGTTGAGGTCTGCGGTATTAATGTAGTCATCACCTTCATCAGGGTCCTGTGAGAGATGAAGTTTGTTAGTGTCACAGATAGTAATAGCATCAGTGAACTTAATTATAAGGAACATATGGATGGCAAATTAACAATACCTCTTTGTAATTGTAAGATTTGGGCTGGCTAAGAGCCATTAGCAACAGCAGCAATACAAAGGAGACATAGGGAAAATAACATTAGAACAATGCAAATGAACGCCTGCAGTTTAACACATGGTTAATTCAGGGGGAGGAAGATGAGTACCTTTTGGGAGATGGGAAACGAGGTTTTGTGACTTTCTGGTTATCACAGGATTTCGAATTCACATTGTTTGGACTGCACAACAATTAGACAGTCAGAAAAACAAATACAATAGACAAATTCTTCTTTAAGAACTTAGAGCATATTTACCTATGACCAAAATCTACTATGTCCCCTTTAGGCCTTCTGTTGAAAAATACAAATAAATTATATATATATATATAAATACCGCTTATAAAAGAAGCTGACAAGGCTGGCCACTATAAATGTTTTTTTTACACCCTACCTTGAAAATCTGCTCCAAATAGACCTTGTACACAAAAAAGAGGAAGAGAAACAGGCATATGTTTTAAGAAACATAAATAGAAGTGTAGATTTGATCAAAAATGAGAAAAGGCTTCGGACTTCTGCACAGAAATGCAAATTACAGTGAGGCCAAACATCTGCAGCATTTTACAGAACTGTGGAAGGGGTTGTACAGAACTACACACTAAGAATATCTACTGCAGTCAGAGAACTAAAGTTCATTAGAATTACTCTTGCCTTTGATCCGAACGAGATGGTCCTGCTCCAGAACGAATCCTGGAGATTCCACGAATTAAATTATTCGTTAATTCAGTTAACAGTTACAATACCACATGAAAAAGAAATATGGTTAAGTGTTTATCCTGTTGACACCCAGAAGAAAAAATCTTTGATATTTACATTATTTTTAGATAATTTAAATATTGTGGTTGAAAGGAACATGTTATATATTGCTACATATTTTTACATATTTTCTTTCTTCAAAATTATGATTTTTATTTTTATTTTGTCCCCTGTACTAGAACTAAAGTTCATTCTGCATGCCAAACACTCACCTCAACCTGGGTTGTTAAGTCATGTCACCCATGGCACTAACAATGACCATGGATGGTATGACAGAGGGCTGAGTGAGGCAGAAGAAGAGTCATCCTAGTCATCCAGATGAAGTAGTGGAAGGACAAATAACAGAGCAAAAAGATAAAAGCTCAGATAGCGACATACAGCTTCTAAGGAGGGACAAAATAATGACACCTGATGTCCATTATTGATAAGAAGTATTATTACTCTGAAGTGGTGGGATTTTGTTTCTCAGCTACCACAGAGGTTGCCTCTATGAAGGGAATCAACCATCTGTGGCCTTAGCGGGGGTGTAATGTGTGAATTTGCATTCAGAGGTCTACATTAAACCATGTTTTACTATAGATGCTGGGTGCAATTATATTGTTCCTAAACAAAAGCTAATATGTCTTGCTCTGAGGTTTCACCTTCCTGCTATAATGTTTGGCCTTTCTCTGCCTCATTTCATTAAAGCTCCAAGTTTGACTCCCCTTCCACAATTTTGAGTAAAATCCTTTTGACTTTGTTGACTTTGTTTTAGCAACAGAATCATAATATCTGCAAAAATGGTCCTTTACATAGAGGTCTCAGGCTCATGTCCTCCACAGATGACAAAAGTGGATCTTTGGGTCTTAGGAGGATGACTTACTCAAGAATGTGGCATGCGTTTGTTTCTCTTTGTAACGTACTAATGGGCTAAGCAAATGTGATTTTATATGACAAAAATGCAAGACGCATTAAGCCTTTAAAAAAACAACAACACTGGAGGGTAAGGGCAGCTGGTTTTTTCCTCTATTTCCTCTCCAACAAATACTATTTTCTCACCTGCGAGACATCCTCGACAGCCGATTCCACATGCTAAAAATTGGGGAAAACTACATTATGATAATGAAAGAATACATTTGAAATAATTTAAAATCACTGTGTTGTTTTTTTACCTGCCATCTCGACTTTGAAGCTCTTCAATGCGTTTCCTTTAACAAAAAAAGTTGTTTATTAAGAAGCATGCAAATTAAGATGCTGTACACAAAAAGTTAAATTCCATAATTGTTTTAAATTAAAACTGAAGACACGCCTTATAAATATAAAATACTTATTTTTCCTCAAGGTGTTTTGCCTATCAGATATTTGCTGTCAGTTAAGATAGGTGACATTGTATTACTCACTTGTATTTTTTAGTCATGAAAATGCAGACGAGTACAAAGGCCACAGTGGTACCAATCCCCACTACAGAGGGAATGATGATGTGATTATAGTTCTCTACACCTGAAAAAAATAGAAGTCGTGTTAGTGCCCTTCTTTTTTGCTGCAACAGTAGAAATGAGACTAAACCTAGTTTTATTTTTAAAGCAGAGTAAAACTTCTATTCAACATTACAAAATTCAACAACTAATTAAAAATATCTCACGTTTTACATGGAGTGTGAAAGTTTCAGGTGATTTCAGCCCTCCATTAAATTCAGCAGTGCAGGTTATCTCTCTGTTGTCATCCTTCTCCTCAGGAATAACTGTCAGGATGGACTGTGTCTCCCAGTTTCCATGTTTAATATCTTTATGATGCACAATGACCTTTGTACTATCCATATTCCATGTGAGTTTAGGAACATGAGTGGGGCAGGTGTGGATGACTGAACAGGTGACAGTGTAGGGCTCTCCTTGAGTGGCTGTCTTTGGTTTGATCAATGTAGGCTTTGGAGGCTCAGCTGAAAATGAAAAAGGCAGACATAAAGTAAGAGGCAAAATGATTTAACAGAAAACTGGTATAGATGTTTGAAGTCATGGAAAGTTGGTGACATACTGATCATGTTCAACTCAACGCAGTCTTCAACAAAGGAGAACTTGTCCTTGGTGGGGTCATTGTTTTCTGTTCGCACTAGTTCAACCCGGAAACAGAAAGGGCCATTGTGATGATTTCTAATTTGAGTTATTTCTAAGGTGCAGTTGTTCTGGCCCAGCTCTCCCAACATCTTTGTTTGGTCCCTAAAGCTGTCCTTAATCAGTGTAGGATCCTCATGATAGATGTTGCTTTTTTTGTCATTTTTTTCATGCCAGATTCCTCTGAGTCTGGAGGAGGGCAGGTTTCCTCCAGTATGGGAGAATGAACATGGTACCACAACACAGGATCCAACCAGAGCGTCAATGCTTTTTACAACAGTGGCCTTCCATTCATCACTGGACACGGAGCTACAGATGGCTGACAGAGAATTTTGAAAATAACAAGGAAATTATTTAATTATACATATTAAGCATAAAGAGACTGGAAATAAATAGCTGACCAGTGATGTTACCTGCAAAAAGCAGACAGAATCCCATCATAATTTTCTGCTTGGCCATTCTTCTCTGATGTTGGGATGTTTGATTGACACTAAAGAAATCAAAACACTACATTTTACCATCATAACCAAAATAAACCACAGCTGTCAAAGTGAATGTTCAAACAGCATTAATGCAAATAGACATTTATATATAATTATTTATACCAATTTGTATCTGACAAATACAAGCCATCACAGTAGAAAAGGGATTTCCCCTCTGTGTAATGTAAATAAAGTATATTTCACAAGTAAATAATGGCATTATTTTAGTAAAAGTATCATATATTGCTTATATGTATGTGTGTAATTTAAACAAATGGGTAAAACGGACAATACCAAAAATACAGCCATGGAACAAAACCTTCAAGTACCACTAGAGGGCGTACCCTTCATTATTTAGAATCCAATGTTAAAATTTTATTTCATTTTTTAAATACATTTCTGAATGGAAGAATAGAATGTCAGTCTTGTGTAGATATGAAAAATAAAAGATATTGTGTATCACTCTTTGTGCCAGTTAGCTGTTTTAATTTTGTGCACATACTCATCCAAGTCAGAGTTTTTTTTTTAAACTCTCTTAAAAACTTTTGCAGGATGGCTGCGGTTTCTTTTGGATCACTATCATGTTAGACATTTTTTTCTGAAGCGTCTTGAGACTGACATTAATGTTCCACTCAGCATTTGGGAATACAACATTTCAATAGTACTGACAACTATGAATGCCATGTCTTCGCACAATGCCTCTCCTATCGAGTTTTCACCTGAGGTTGAAAACCCCAAGCAGTGACTGACAAACGTGTTAGCAAACATAGTGGATATTTCACTTTCTAGCCAAGCAATTTTCTGCTGTTCATTAGGCTTCTTTTTATGTTCATTTTAAATTAGTTTTTCTTTTTTGGTCTTAATAGTGTTAAGGTTAATCAATTTTGATTACACACAATATACACTAATATTTAACTTTCAAAATAATTTTTAACATTTTTGTGACACAGTAGTGTAGTCATATTTATTGTATAATGTTTATACACTCTGCTTTACTGTATATGTTATCACTACAATTACCCCAAATCTTTAAGAAAACCCCCCAAAACAAAAACAAACCCCATAACAGCTAAGGTGCATTATTTTGATTTCAAAGGTATGATAAAACCTATAAAATGAACACAAAAATCTACTGAATCTTTATCAGATCTATGTACTAGTGTCACCACATACAGGTGTATAACATTGTAAAGGATGACTTTTTTTTCACTTACCTGATAAAGCTGCTGCCTGGCTGATCTGAGACGCAACATTCACTCAGTACTCTTTCTTGAGAATAATGTGAGCTAATCTGGTCTGATGATGATTAGCACTGGATTCCCTGTCAAATGGAAAAAAGGGGAAAAGAAAAGAAGAAGAAACCAAACGACCAGAATAGAAAACAAAGTCAGTTTATTTCTCTATGTAGAAAAAAAAACCATGAAAGCTGATATCGAGGTAGTAGTAACTGATTTGTCTGTGCAGATTGCTGGGAGGGGTCTCTGTTGTTCTGTGTCTTCCATATTTGGGTGCATTTTGTTTTACTATTAGATACTCTGACCTAGATACCCACTCTGACCTCTGGGGGCAACACAAAAAACTGCAGGCTAATTGAAACACGGTCAAAATGCACTCATACAGTCACTATAGAAAATAACCAATTCAGACAGAGTTCAGAAAGGGTGCCTAACAGGTGTATTCAATAAAGATTTAAAGTTGTCCAGTCAGAGAAAATGTGCCCAAAAAAGGTCCAGAATATTCTACTGTTTCACGTGAATTGTGATTCAATGCAATATATTTTGAGGTAGTAATGGTGTTAGTAATAGTAGTAATCGTGGAATCCATGTCTTTATTTATTCAACATCTGGCTGCCAAGTCAAAGAAAGAAACTACAATTCAATAACAATTTAAATAACATTTATCATTTAATTTATTTGAACTGGAGGGTTCTTTGATAAAATGATAATAATAATAATAAAAATAATAATAATAATAATAATAATGTACCTTTTGCATTCAAAAGTAAAATATAGAACTTTTGAGAAAGTTGTCTTCAAATAAATCACTTAATAAACAAAACATAAGGAAAAGTTGTAGTTTCAGTTTCCCTCTTTACTTCTTTTTCCTCAACTAAACTTCAAATGTGACAATCTCACAAAAACATTTAACCTCCTATATCACTTACTACTTCAGAATTCCTTGTCTCGTCTCCTCGATGGCACTTCGACTCTGAAGGAATGACTTGATTCGCTGGGTAGTGTCATGTGTGATAAGTACAAAACGTGACTGTTCTGTGGCTTTAATGTGGATGTGTGTTTGCATTGACTACCGTAAAGACAGCAAAGCTGTGCAGAATGAAATAACCTTACCGTAATAATAAAAACAGATGTGCAGAGTAAAACTGGATCAAAATCTCATAATAAGTCAGTTTATGGATCTGCCTGTTGGTGACTTAAGGCTTAGAATTTCTCACAGTTTTTTCTCCATTTGTGCATTATGTTGTTTAGAAGGCGATGATCACAAATCCCAAGGGCTTGGCAACTGATTGTCAAACATCAGCAACACTCACTCTTGTTGTAAAGAACAAAAACATTGATGCCGTTGTCTCTCTACTTCTGTTAATATCCTTGTGAAAAGAAAAAGCCACTGTGCAAACAAATTTTTTTCAAAAGATGAATGAAACGCACACTACATGATGAATGAATGAAAAAAACGGAGAAAATAAACAGATTGTGATCATTAATAACTCTTTAGCCCAGTCTGGGTCTTATTTTTCTCTCTTTCTCTTCCCTGTCAGTGGTAAACGTTTCTTCATACAGGTGCTCCTCCCCAGCGTCTCCATATGTTTGCCTGATATTCCCATTCACATATTCAATGATCAGCTGGTTAACTCACCTGCTCCTCATAAATCATAAATTCCACTATTTAAGCACACTTCCTGTCACCATCAGTGTTGGGCAAGTTACTTTGAAAAAGTACTTAGCCACACAAATTATGTGTGCAACTCCAAAAAACAATTTCTGTCCACTATAAGACAGAGGAGAACATCACAAGCCTGATACCTGCACGCCTGACAGCAGGAGGTGTATCACTCCTCCTGTTTTTTTTCACCGGGAGACAGCGTTTACACTACAGTCTGCCTGTAGTAGCTTTTTGGCAGGAACTGTGACATTGACCAGTCACCTCATTGTTCTGACACACAAAACAAAACTATTGACTACACTACACAGTAGATACACACTGCAAACACACTAAACATCACAAATCTCTCACATCTCAAAGGACGTCTCTTTCATTCTCTCACTGCCATCACTCCTAAAACCTCCCCCTCTTCCTAAACAACCAAATTCCATGTTGCCACATAATTTGTTGATTGGTCGACATGGTACATTTTTCCACCAATAGGAAAGGGGTGTTTTTTTTTCTTTTCTTCTCTTTTCCTTTTGTTCACAAGCAGAGTGTTTGCAAGCACTGTCGTTAGACTGTGAACGATTTTTTTTATCATGACTCTGGTTTTACATGGCCTATCACCACAATTTAAAACTGGTATATATATATATTTGAAGGCCACACTTTTAACACGAAAATGGAGAATCATGGTTGTCTTGGGTTGACAGCATCTTGTTTCTATTTTATCTTGCAGTTTTTCCCAATTGTTTACACACATTTTCTGAAAGCATGCCTCATATTTCAGAACTCTACACACAAATAAAAAAAAAAACACACACACACAATGGATAAAACCCTTCAATTCTTCTGCAAGATGAAACTCTACATTCAAAGCAATGTAATTTCTTGTCAAAATGGCATTTTGTTTTCAAATGAGACACACAAACCATCACATGAATAGACATTTACAGTTTTTTCTGAATGCTTAAACCCTAACTGTGATTCCTGTAGCACAATCTCTAAAAACTATTCAGACTTATGGCAAAACCACTCACTGAGTTTGCAAAACTAAAAGCACAAAAACTGCTTTGCACTCAGTTTGCAATTTTGTAATACACACTTTGCAAAACTGTAGGCACAATTCACTGCACAACACTCAATTACCAAATTTCCAACACACTCCTAACAAAAGTATACACATGTATGGCTATCATTAACACTAATTTGCCAACTGTCTGGCACACTTTCACATGTGAAAACTTTTTTAGATAATTAGTTCACTTTGCAATCAGCCTAAGCACTATAATACAGGTAAGCTGTGTGTGCGGAGTACAATGGAGGGAGCAGAAAGAGTGAGAAGTAGAGGAGGCCGAGGAAGAGGACGTGGAGGTGAAGAAGTAGGATGAAGAGGACGACAAGGACAAGGAGGAGCAAGAGGAAGACGAGGAGGAGGGAGAGGAAGATGAGGAGGGGGGAGAGGAAGGGTAGGAAGAGTAAGAAATAGAATTGCTGATGACATCAGAGCTACAATAGTGGACCATGTAATCAACCGTGGAATGACCCTGAGGGTAGCTGGCCAACGGGTCCAGCCTAACTCGAGCCGCTACACTGTAGCAAGTACCATAAGGACATCTTGAAATGAGAATCAGTTAGTACAGTCACTTCGCACAAAGATTTGTAGCACTGCCATATGCCAATGAGAAACACACCAATACCATTGATGTAAAAATACTGAAATTGTTACTTTACAGAATTGCTAGATGACCAGATGCTGGGGGCAGAGGAAGCATGTTCACTGCAGACCAAGTAACCCATATAGTCATTATGGCGATTGCAAATAATCCTATACTTGGAAATAAACACTTGTGTTTGTTTTGATGTGTTTGAATAAACACCAGTATTTGAAGTTTGGATCCCTCTATGCTTATGGATCTATGACAGAAGTATGAGCTCAAACTGACATAGCCTACCTTGTGCACAGAGAAAGCAAAAGCCAGATGTGTTTTGTATTCATACCATCAGTGTGCAGTTGGCGCATTGTGTGCTTAGTAGATGATGGCTTGTGTGTACTGTTTGATACGGAAACACCATTTTTACGAAGGTGTGAAGAGTTAATCTAGCTGTGTTTGCTTTTGCAAGAGAAGTACAATGTTTTGATGACTGGGTGACAGGTTTTCTTATTTGTGTGAAGAGTTTTGCAAAATTAGCCAAAAGTTACAAAAAAATGTGCTTAAGCAATCAGAAAAAACTGTATAAGAAATAGTTGAACACTGATGTGCTTAATGTAAAACACTATGACCACTTCTTCTCCAGTCATCAAAATAACTTACTGTAAGCCTTTTTTTTTTTTAGTGTTACACTTATTACAGACAGTACATAGGTCTACATAAGTGCATGTGTATACAAAACACACATACATGGTACCAAATATATACAGTGGGGCAAAAAAGTATTTAGTCAGCCACCGATTGTGCAAGTTCCCCCACCTAAAATGATGACAGAGGTCAGTAATTTGCACCAGAGGTACACTTCAACTGTGAGAGACAGAATGTGAAAAAAAAAATCCATGAATCCACATGGTAGGATTTGTAAAGAATTTATTCGTAAATCAGGGTGGAAAATAAGTATTTGGTCAATAACAAAAATACAACTCAATACTTTGTAACATAACCTTTGTTGGCAATAACAGAGGTCAAACGTTTACTATAGGTCTTTACCAGGTTTGCACACACAGTAGCTGGTATTGGCCCATTCCTCCATGCAGATCTTCTCGAGAGCAGTGATGTTTTGGGGCTGTCGCCGAGCAACACGGACTTTCAACTCCCGCCACAGATTTTCTATAGGGTTGAGGTCTGGAGACTGGCTAGGCCACTCCAGGACTTTCAAATGCTTCTTACGGAGCCACTCCTTTGTTGCCCGGGCGGTGTGTTTTGGATCATTGTCATGTTGCAAGACCCAGCCTCGTTTCATCTTCAAAGTTCTCACTGATGGAAGGAGGTTTTGGCTCAAAATCTCACGATACATGGCCCCATTCAATCTGTCCTTAACACGGATCAGTCGTCCTGTCTCTTTGGCAGAAAAACAGCCCCATAGCATGATGTTTCCACCCCCATGCTTCACAGTAGGTATGGTGTTCTTGGGATGCAACTCAGTATTCTTGTTCCTCCAAACACGACGAGTTGAGTTTATACCAAAAAGTTCTACTTTGGTTTCATCTGACCACATGACATTCTCCCAATCCTCTGCTGTATCATCCATGTGCTCTCTGGCAAACTTCAGACGGGCCTGGACATGCACTGGCTTCAGCAGCGGAACACGTCTGGCACTGCGGGATTTGATTCCCTGCCGTTGTAGTGTGTTACTGATGGTGACCTTTGTTACTTTGGTCCCAGCTCTCTGCAGGTCATTCACCAGGTCCCCCCGTGTGGTCCTGGGATCTTTGCTCACCGTTCTCATGATCATTTTGACCCCACGGGATGAGATCTTGCGTGGAGCCCCAGATCGAGGGAGATTATCAGTGGTCTTGTATGTCTTCCATTTTCTGATGATTGCTCCCACAGTTGATTTTTTTCACACCAAGCTGCTTGCCTATTGTAGATTCACTCTTCCCAGTCTGGTGCAGGTCTACAATACTTTTCCTGGTGTCCTTCGAAAGCTCTTTGGTCTTGGCCATGGCGGAGTTTGGAGTCTGACTGTTTGAGGCTGTGGACAGGTGTCTTTTATACAGATGATGAGTTCAAACAGGTGCCATTCATACAGGTAACGAGTGGGGGACAGAAAAGCTTCTTACAGAAGACGTTACAGGTCTGTGAGAGCCAGAGATTTTCCTTGTTTGAGGTGACCAAATACTTATTTTCCACCCTAATTTACAAATAAATTCTTTACAAATCCTACCATATGAATTCATGGATTTTTTTTTCACATTCTGTCTCTCATAGTTGAAGTGTACCTCTGGTGCAAATTACTGACCTCTGTCATCATTTTAAGTGGGGGAACTTGCACAATCGGTGGCTGACTAAATACTTTTTTGCCCCACTGTATACACTGTATTTTTCCCAAAAATGCAATGTACACAGTGTTCATCCCAACCAACACAAAGTTGCATATACTATGGTGTACTATGGCATACTACATAGGTGTCAAACTCTGGCCCGTGGGCCAAATTTGGCCCGCGAAGCCATACCAAATTACTATTAGAGCTGGCCTGCTGGTATTATATAGCTAATATACATATTGTTTAGTATTAAGCTTTGCTTGTTCCATATTCAGTTTTTCATCAAAACTTGTTTGAGTCCATAAGAAAAGATTCATTCTTATATCTAGAGGAAGATTTTTTTTCAATAAATATTAATGTTAGCCCGCGACTTTGTTCCAGTTTTGAATTTTGGCCCACTGTGTATTTGAGTTTGACACCCCTGGTATACTATGTACAAACAACAGAAGAATGTAGAATATGGAGGGAGATAAACAACTAAAAAGCGTGGGTGGACAATGAACCATTTACCGACTCTGAAACACACATGATACATAATATAGACTTGGAGTGGTCACTATTGTGAAGCATAATCAGAGTATGATTACTGTACAGTACTGTAATTTATAGTCTTGAGAGTATGCATCAATTGTGGGATTGTATGGGACTTACTTGCACATAGTTGTATTGCAATTCTTTGACTCTTTCTGAATTGTATTCAAATGGCACCCCGTAGAGCTGGTTCATCCTCAGATTATTTCTGTTCAAGGAATGGTCCAATGTTGATAAACTGACCCTATCAATATTTTGAAATATGTTGTCTTCTGTTATTTTTCTTTGTATTTGCTGTACTGTTTTTGTCATTATTTTCTAGAACCATTTATAATGAATCATTTTTATGATTTCAGTCTCCTGTTCAGCAGACAGACGTTCCCGACCACCTTGTGTTGGTAAGCTTTCAGCTCTGCAATACAAATAGTACTGTAAAAAACTGTGAATGGACCTACTATGTAGGAATCCAAAGTAGGAATACATTTTCCAAATACGTGAAACATACTTGACAGCATTTTCAAAGTGTACAGAACAGTCCACAGGCAATATTGTGCTATAGTAATGTACTTCTTGAGTACAGTGAGATTTCTTACCTATTCTCATTTCGGATGATGGATGCTACCGTGTGCCTGCTCAAATTTGGCTGTACTCTTTGCCCAGCCTCCCTCATTGTTAGACTATGGTTGACCACACAGTCAACCAAAGTGGCCTTGATCTCATCAGAGCAATCTCATCATTACTTGGTCTTCGTCGTCCTCGTCCTCCTCCTCTTACTCTCACTCCTCTGGCTCTGCCTCTGTTTCTATGTTGGCATCCATTGCGCCAAAAACAGAAGAACTCACCTGTTGCCCTTTTATAAAGCTCGGATTTCTTAGTCAGTAGTCTCAGTTGCCTGAACCCACTTATTGAATCAGTCACTCTTTTGGAAAAACCATAAGCACTTTTCACCTGTTTAGACACATCTTGTCAACACATTGTCATTGTGATGCACCTGTGTTGCATAATGGTGAGCACAGGTGGCAAAAGTCAAACACAATTAAAGCTCAGGTGTCACCAGTTGAACACAACAACTCAAAATTTATCACACTTGCGGCTAATGATGTGAAGGTACATATAAGTCAGAGCACTGGTATGTGAGGCACTACAATGGATAAAAATCCAAGAAGAGGAGTTCGCGTGAGAGGAGGTCAAGTAGGTCAAGGTGGTCAGCCAGGACAAAGAACAGTAATGTCAGATGAAATCAGAGCTACTGGGATTGACCGTGTTGTTGTCCATGGTATGACAATGAAGGAGGCCGGACTAAGGGTACAACCAAACATCAGTAGATTCACCGTGTCCACCATAATCTGAAGATTTAGAGAAGAGAACAGGTAGTTTTTTGACATCATAGTATGTAAATGTTGACGTGTCCTCATCTCCCAGAGGAGTCTAAATCGTCATCAAACAGCCCTACAGACACAAAAACATGTGAAAATATAAACAAACAGACAATCGGCAGTGATTTAACTACTTTAGGACCTCTGTGAATATCATTTACAGTATATATCACAGAATTTAAGGCCTTTAAAATCACAGAGCATACAGAGAAAAGTACTAAACTGAATCAATTTCAGCTTTTGTTTTTCATGATGTATATTGTATTACAGTTTTTTCCAGTCGCTAACAAGCGTTTGTCCAAACAGTTGTCACATTTGCAAAACTCTAAACACAATTAGCACAGCATCGGTCTGTTGTGGCCATACCATTCTTACATTTCATGTCGTGTTCACCCAATATGCAGTCAGTGAACACATTTCCACAATGCTTACATTTTCTTAACAGACAAGCTATACCTCTCAACAAAATTATGGACTGTTTTTGTAGTATTTACGAATGTTAACACACAACATCCCACAATAGCAAAAACAATATTCCAAACCGTAGATACAGTATAAAAACCTCTGCTTCTGCAATGATATCAGTACAAAAACAATATCAATATCAAAAATATATATCAGCTGATAATAAACAAACAATTGAATAATTGACACACAGCTGATTTATGTTGGGTAAATTGGGCCAACGACAGCTTCTTCCATTCTGGCTTAGACTCAGTGGGGTTTATAAGGCAAGACCTTGAGGAGTGATGTTTTTGGAAACAAAAAAAAGACAAACACTGTAATGTCTGGTCGAGGAAGAGTAAGAGCAAGGGGCCCAGGGAGAAGAGCAGGCCCAAGGAGAGGGCAAGGTAGAGGTGTAAGAATGCGTGGTGGTGGCATTCCAAGGGCTGCAAGAACAGTAGTCAGTGATGAAATTCGTGCCACTATCATTGACCATGTAATCAACCATGGTCTTTCACTAAGAGAGGCTGGTGAAAGAGTGCAGCCCAATTTGAGGCGGTCAACGGTTGCCTCCATTATACGCATCTTTCAACAAACCAACAGGTAAGTATTGCATTTTACATGGATTGTTTCTATTCTCACTTGACATGTCAATATGGTCATACAGTAATGCATATGTTGAATTTTTTGTCTTTCTAAAGAATGCAATGTCTTCCACCCTCTGGGGGAAGAGGAAAGCTCCTCAGTAATGATCAGGAGCTTGCCATTGTAGAAATGGTTACTGCAAATAATGCAATAAAACTGCGTGAAATTCAAACTAGAATTGTGGCGGACCATGAGATATTTGACAATATCGATAGAATCAGCCTCACAACCATTACGCGGACATTGTCCAAACACAGAGTGCGGATGAAGCAGCTCTACGCTGTTCCCTTTGAGAGGAACAGTGAGAGGGTCAAGGAGCTACGACGACAATATGTCCAGGTATAGTGTATATTCAATCCAATGTCCAGTTCTATAAGCTTTGCACTTTGCAAGTAGGTAACCTACACAATACTAGGTTACAGTACAGTATGGTATACAGTAATAACATGACTTACATAAACTTTGTTTCAGAGAGTTATGGAATTGGAGGCCAACCAGGCCCCTCATAAATTCATATACATCGATGAGGCAGGATTCAATCTGGCCAAAAGGCGTCGACGTGGACGAAATGTAATTGGAAAAAGGGCCACAGTTGATGTGCCAGGACAGAGAGGGGCAAACATTACCATGTGTGCAGCAATTGCAAATGCAGGATTACTCCTTCACAGATGTCAGGTTGGACCCTATAATACAGAGCGCTTGCTTGCCTTTCTCAATGATCTCCACCAGCGCCTGGTTCCAGAGCAAGGTCAGGAGGGTGAAAACATGAGGACCTTTGTAATTACCTGGGACAATGTGGCTTTCCATCACTCGCAAGCAATAACAACATGGTTTGAAGTCCACCCAAGACTGGTAAGTCTCTTCCTTCCACCCTATTCACCTTTCCTCAACCCCATAGAGGAGTTCTTTTCTGCATGGAGGTGGAAGGTTTATGACCATCAGCCACATGACCAGATGTCCCTCCTCGAAGCCATGGATGCTGGCTCCAGGGACATCACAGTTGACGATTGCCAAGGGTGGATCCGACATACCAGGCGGTTCTATCCCAGGTGCATCGACTTGGATAACATCAGATGTGATGTTGATGAAAAAATGTGGCCTAACCCTGAAGATCGCAGAGATTAGATGCAAAGTTTTTGCCTTTTTTTAGTCCCCCTTTTGATCTTGGCTTTTTGCTGTTGTTTTTTTGTTCAGAATGCTCTTGTGTGTTTCATGGATATTTTGTTCACTGTAAGCAATACTGTAAAACTTTCTCTGTCCTATCATACTGTGTTTCTACTGTACCTCCTGTAGTAAACAGTAAAGAAACATAAACTTGTTTGCTTTTTACTGGAATGCTTTTGAATGTGAACATTACTGTACATGTGGACATACAGTTACCAACCAAGACATTTCTGGTGTCAAAATGGTGGATTGCATGTTTCGCATGCAAATACCTGTAAAACTGAAACATAAAAGTCTATGCAGTTTTTGTAATGTCAATAATAGCCAGTATTTTGAAACCTGGTGTACTTTGATTGACTGCATGTACCTTGTGAAGTGAAAACAAGTGTTATTCTTTGACAGACTAATTTCATTTTGAGTCAGATTTATAGTGTTTTTGTACAGTTAGTGTGTGCAGAGAAAGATGTGTTCTATTTTGAAATGAAGAGTTAGTATATATTTAACAAAATGTATTTTTGAGAAGAAAATTATCCATTTGGCCAATTGTGTTTTGTAGGTGTGAGTCTGTGTTAAGAGTTTAGAAAAAGTATCTGAAGTATGGGTAGGCGCTTGTTAGCGATTGAAAAAAACTGTAATAATTGCATTACATTAACTGTATCTTTACCACACATTTGCCACACAGGTGTAGATACTGTAGGTTCAGTGAATGCTTAAATCGCACTGATTAGAATATACTGGACATTCAAAGCTAAGATGCAGCGCACTGTGTTAGAGGCTGGGATTTGATGAATTCATATATACAACCTTTGATCATCATTTATGTCCAATTGAGAATGAATCTGTTCACTCACATATTAAATGAACTGAAATCAGTAGTGCGATCTCCAGTCTTGATATAAGGAATGAGAGAACTGACAGCTGTTATTTTAATCAGCCTGTCTCAGTTGTTTTAACTCTAAGTATCACAAAGTTATGTGGTAACATCTGGACTGATGAGTTTGCTGTCAGCATTGTAATCGCTAGTTTAAAGGCTGTAGGTTGCAGCCATTGCTCTAACACTGTATAAATGTAACAGGCCTCAGTGCTGGTTCTAATAGCCTGAGCTGCTTCCAGCTTTATTTGTGAAGTCGTGATGTGTCAGTTTAAAGAATTCAGAAAGTTTATTCAAGCAGGCCCATAAAACAGAGAATCTGCATCTTCTTTTTGTTTTCATATTTTAATTTATATTTAATTGTGTTGTGGTTTGCAGTGTTTTGTGTTGTCCATCCATCCATCCATCTTCATCCGCTTTATCCGAGGCCGGGTCGCTTTATCCGAGGCTCTCCCCAGCCACCTCCTCCAGCTTATCCGGGGGAACACCAAGGCATTCCCAGTCCAGCCGAGAGATATAATCTCTCTAGCGTGTCCTGGGTCTGCCCTGAGGCCTCCTCCTGGTGGGACATGCCTGGAACACCTCACCTAGGTGGCGCCCAGGAGGCATCCTTGTCAGATGCCCGAACCACCTCAGCTGGCTCCTTTCGATGTGGAGCAGCAGCGGCTCTACTCTGAGCCCCTCCCGGATGGCCAAACTTCTCACCCTATCTCTAAGGGAGAGGCCAGCCACCCTTCGGAGGAAGCTCATTTCCGCCGCTTGTATCCGCGATCTCGCTCTTTCGGTCACTACCCACAGCTCGTGGCCATAGGTGAGGGTAGGGACGTAGATCGACCGGTGAATTGAGAGCTTCGCTTTTACACTCAGCTCCCTCTTCACCACGACGGACCGGTGCAGCGTCCGCATTACTGCAGCTGCAGCCCCAATCTGTCTGTCGATCTCCAGCTCCCTTCTCCCATCACTCGCAAACAAGACCCCGAGATACTTGAACTCCTCCACTTGGGGCAGGAACTCATCCCCGACCCGGAGTGGGCACTCCACCCTTTTCCGGCTGAGAACCATGGCCTCAGATTTGGAGGTGCTGATCCTCATTTCCGCTGCTTCACACTCGGCTGTGAACCGCTCCAGTGCGAGCTGGAGGCCCTCACCCGATGAAGCCAACAGAACCACATCATCCGCAAAAAGCAGAGATGAGATTCTGAGGCCACCAAAGTGAAAGCCCTCCGCCACTTGGCTGCGCCTATAAATCCTGTCCATAAAAATTATGAACAGAACCGGAGACAAAGGGCAGCCCTGGCGGAGCCCATCACCCACCGGGAACGAGTCCGACTTATTGCTGGCAATGCGAACCAAGCTCCTGCAACGGTTGTATAGGGATCGAATGGCCCGTAGCAATGGGCCAGACACCCCATACTCCTGCAACACCTCCCACAGGACACCCCGAGGGACACGGTCAAATGCCTTCTCCAAGTCCACAAAATACATGTAGACTGGTTGGGCAAACTCCCATGCACCCTCAAGTATCCTTGAGAGGATAAAGAGCTGGTCCAGTGTTCCGCGACCAGGACGAAAACCGCATTGTTCCTCCTGTATCCGAGGTTCGACTAGCGGACGAACTCTCCTTTCCAGCACCCTGGCATAGACTTTCTCAGGGAGGCTGAGGAGTGTGATCCCCTGTAGTTGGAACACACCGTCCTGTCTCCCTTCTTAAAGATGGGGACCACCACCTCGGTCTGCCAGTTCAGGGGTACTGCCCCTGATCTCCACGCAACATTGTAGAGGCGTGTCAACCAGGACAGCCCTACAACGTCCAGAGCCTTCAGGAACTCGGGGCGGACCTCATCAACACCAGGGGCTCTGCCACCAAGGAGTTGTTAAACTGCCTCAGTGACCTCGCCCCCGGAAATTGGCGGGTCATTCCCCTCATCCCCAGACTCTGCTTCCTCCTCGAAAGACGTGTCAGTGTGATTAAGGAGGGCCTCGAAGTATTCCTTCCAACGCCTGACAATTTTCTCAGTCGACGTCAACAGCACTCTGCCAGCACTATACAAAGTGCAGGTAGAGCACTGCTTTCCCCTCCTGAGACGCATGACAGTTTGCCAGAATCTCTTCGAGGCAGTCCGAAAGTCTTTTTCCATGGCCTCTTCGAACTCCTCCCACACCCGAGTTTTTGCTTCAGCCACTGCCCGAGCCGCATTCCGCTTGGCCTGTCGATACCTGTCGGCTGCCTCCGGAGTCCCACAGGCTAACCAAGCCCGATAGCACTCCTTCTTAAGCCTGGTGGCTCCCTTCACCTGGTGTCCACCATTTGGTTCGGGGATTACCACCACGGCAGGCACCAACCACCTTGCGGCCGCAGCTCAATGCAGCAGCTTCGGCAATGGAGACGCTGAACATGGTCCATTCGGACTCAATGTCCACAGTCTCACTCGGAATGCTATTGAAGCTCTGCCGGAGGTGTGCGTTGAAGATCTCGCGGACTGGGGCCTCTGCTAGACGTTCCCAGCACACCCTCACTACACGTTTAGGCGCACCGGGTCTGTCCAGCGTCCTCCCCTGCCACCTGATCCAACTCACCACCAGGTGGTGATCAGTTGACAGCTCAGCCCCTCTCTTTACCCGAGTGTCCAGAACATATGGTCGCAGGTCTGGTGATACGATTACAAAATCGATCATATCGATCAATCGATCAACAATAAATTAATTAAAGCAACAAAACAACCTGAAGAGCCGGTTGGGAGCCGAAAGAGCCGGCTCTTTTTAGTGAGCCAAGCCGAAAGAGCCGGTTCTCCAACAAGAGCCGGAAATCCCATCACTATTGTGAAGAGCACAACAGCTTACAATACACGTAGCTAGCTTGTACAGCTGCGACGTAAAATTTTCATAAGCTAAGATGACCTTAAAATAACGGGGCTACAAGCGGTGATGCTAGCGTTAGCCATGTTAGCACCTTACCTTCAACAGGTGGTCAAACTGCGTAAACAGGCACTCAGAGGTTGCGCTCTCCGTTTCGCTGCAGGGTCCCTTCATTCTTCACATATATGTATCGAGCCGAATGTAAATCCCGAGGCTGAACGGCCTTTGTACAAGCACACATGCTTCTTAGCAGGGCGAAGCTATGAGCTAAAAAATCCAGGCAGACAGTCTGCGTCTGTCCAACCAATCAGAGAGCTCCTTACATCCCACGGTGTGGCTAATTTGAATAGCCGCAAGATTTTTAAAATGAAGTTGTTAATCCAACAGCTAATCCAAAAGTTCATCCCTGAGCGAACAGGAAAGGGAAATGGATTTTGAAATGCAGTTTAACAATTGGGAAAAACTGTAAATCGGTCATGTGATTGGTTTGCCATGACCAGTGTTGGGACTAACGCGTTATTAAGTAACGCGTTACAGTAACTACGTTATTATTGTGGTAACGAGCACGGTAACTAGTTATTATGCCAAAACCGGGAACGCGTTACTCGTTACTGGGATTTAGATAGGCTCGTTATTCGTTACTTTGTGTGGTGGCTATCGCGGAGCTTCCACAGATTCAATAACATTAGCAAGTGGTGGAGGCCGGCAGGTGGATGAAGGAAAAGGGAGGCAGAAGGAAAAGAGACCCGAAGCGGCCGCTGGTCCGAGAGTGTCAGGTGAACTGAACTTCAGGTAAGAAGTTATAACCTGCAGTCCATCTGGGTCAGATATGAACCAAGTTTAGGTGGAGTTTATTTTCGTTATGCTGACTTTTTCCTACTGCGTGCTAGCTAGCATGACGGAGTTTCTATACAGCTGGGTGGGTGCTATGTTACTAATGTTGAACTTTATTTTTTTCATAAGGTTAATTATTAGAGTTGCCAACCGTCCCGTAAAAAATGGAATCGTCTCGTATTCAGAGAAAGTATTACGCGTTTCGTATTGAGGTGAAAAGGAACAGTTTGTCCCGGACTTCAGCTACAATGACAAAGACACAAAGCTGGAGTTATTCTGTGTTTACGCTGCACAGCTGCCTCTTCTTCTCTCATCCTCTCCCCCTCCCTCTCCTGTTTCTACTTCAATCATGAAACCGATCAATGATCAGCTGATCGGCTTTTCTCTCTTGTTTATTTATCGCCCACTTTGCGCCAGAAAGAGGAAACCAGCGGATGTCGCGGTAAACAACAGCAGCACTTTTAAGCTTGATCAGCTGTTGTTAGAATTTATTTAATATTAATTTCTAGTATCAGCTGATGTTTGCTGGAGCCACAGCTGTAAACCTGCTGGTCATGATATGGTTTGGTTATGTGATGAGAGGGAAACATGAAGATGAAACCAGGAGATGTCCTTACTGGATCATCAGAGCTGTGATGGAGAAACAGGTTTACCTTTTAGGTGACATGAATGAGTTGAAGGGAAGTTATGAACTGTTTCTGAGAGACAAATAACACCAGGATCCTTTTCTAAGTAGCTGACAGCTGGTAACTGTGCAGGGGCGGGTCTAGCAAAGTGTTGCCAGGGGTCCATGTAGGGCATTAAAAGGGAAAGCGGGGCACAAGGAAATACTTTCTTATTCTCATTTAAAATGTCTCACTTTTAAAAAAAAAATTATCTGAGTCTTGCAACAAACAATGGATAGATTGATACATATATACCATCAGAACAGTGTACATCACTGTGTGTTTATTTTCATTCAAAGGTTTTATGATTTTTCTTATAATGGTGGGCTGGTCTCTAGTCAAAATGCCCGGGACGATTTTTTTGTCCCAGTCTAGCCCTGTATGCAGCTCATCTGCAGTCTGGTGTTACCTACATCTTCCTATTCAGAAGGCAGAATTTCCAAGTTCTGAGTGCAATCGAAAGCACCACGACTGCAGTTTTTGTGTTGGATGTAAAAAGCAGGCTAGGATAGAATCAGGCGTGGGATTTCTCTCGTGGAAATGGGCACATTATTTATTCCTTTCTATTGGTAGGTGGCACAGTGCACTTGTGGCAAGTAAGCTAGCTAGAAGAATGGCAATCTTGCTGGGTATCCAGTTACGGAAGCAACACATTAACAAGAGAATTCTGAGTAAAACCAAAGTTACTTTCCCTAGTAACTAGTTACTCTGAAAGTAACGAGTAACTTGAAGTAACTGAGTTACTTTTGATATGAGCAACTAGTAATGTAACTAAGTTACTAATTTAAAGTAACTTACCCAACACTGGCCATGACTACTTTATTCTTCCTCAGCCAATCAGCAGGACTTGTGCGATTGTTTCAGGTCTAGTTTCAGTCATTATGCAATGTACTGTTTATAAATTTGGAGAAACCTGCAGTCAGCTGAGACTGAAGAAGTCACTTTGATGAGTGACGAAAACGTTTCTCCCACTGAAAACGCTAAGTCCAGATGAACAGAATCAACCTTTTCGGATTTACCTGGATGATTGAACATGCATCAAGACAAGGTTTTACTAGAGACAGACAAAATTAAGTAAATTTAACCTCGGACATTCCCCTGGTGATTAGCCATTAGTTGTGTTTGTAACATTTTCACTTCTTTTTTCTCAATGTCATTTAGCTTGTCTCAGTATCTTTTTTCGTTTCTATATTTGCAGAATTCATCTTGATGGGAAGTGACATGTTGGACTCTAAATAGGACACAGTTAAGACAGTTTACACAGAAAAGCAGTTCGTTCATGATTTGGTAACCAACAAATATTAGTACAGACACAGGATTAAAAAAAACATGTGAGAGAGTTGATAAAATATGCAATGCAGCTGCTTTAAACATATACCATATGGAAAATGTGTTGTGTTTTCAGTCCGTTTGCCACAGGTGCATAAAATTTAACACATTGCCATGGGATCTTAAAAGTATTTGGGAAAGAGTGGCTTGTTCTAAAGAGCTCACTGAATTTTAGCTTGGCACTGTAATAGGACAACATCATTACAAGTCACTCATTTTAAGTGTTTACCAAAAGGAAAATTATGCAATTTATTGTTATTTCAAGCTCAAATTCCTTGCCTTTGGCTCATTTTATGTTTAGAACAGATGCAGTAATAATATACAAACATTGTTCAGGTCTGCTGTACTCTCTGTCTGTAAAAGTGGGGAAGTGCTGTGGCCCTTCAGTCTATCCTCGTCCTGTGTGGCCTGATGTTTGTGTGTGTGGGATGACAGAGGTGGGTATTTGCTTGTACATGTGTATGTGTTTTCTCTGTTGCTCCTGCTTTCCCTCAAAAGGTTTCTACACTGTTAGATTACAAGCAGCTATACCTGCCTGCACAGTTTACCCTCTTTTTTGCAGGAGGTATTCTATATTTTCCTCCTTTCTACCTTCTATTCTTGGTGAAAATCAGGGTTGAGACCCAACAAATAAATAGCTTTGCATGTGCTGCTCCTTATTTTCTTTAAGATAGCAAAAAGATTCTCTACTCAGATAATCTCAGTGATTTTAGTATAGACAAAGATTTGAAATAGGAGGAGTTCATGGAAACCTTTTTGTCTGTATTAGATAGAACAGAGGTCATCAATTTGTAGCTCACAACAGATCACCTGCTCAACCAGGTGAGCTATAGCAGTATTGTTTAACCGAAGTCACAAAGTCAGTTTAAAGACAAGGATGAGAGTGACTGCAAGTCTGCAAGGTGAGAAATATAGATGTCAAAAAGTGATGAAACTGAATGGTCTTCCCCAAGGAATGAGACATGCCACGTAATGATTGCATTTATATAGCGCTTTTCTAGGCACCCAAAGCGCTTCACAATTCCAATATTCATTCACTCTCACATTCACACACTGGTGGAGGCAAGCTACAGTTGTAGCCACAGCTGCCAGCTGTGCACCGATGGGCACATCAGGTCTTTAAATCTTATTTTGAACTTTTCATCTCAGCAGCCATCTTGAAATTCATCCATGTTCCTGGGTCTACATTCTGTTCTAGATCCAATAGCAGTAAAGTATGTGCAATGTGAAGTAGATATGGGACAAACACAGCCAAACTGTCCCTCATGTGTTGTATAGACTGGAACAAATAGACAGTTATATAGACTATCATGAATCTGATCTGTTTCAGTGGTAAGGAAAAAACACTTTTAACCAAATGAAACCTCCAGCAGAACCAGGCTTTTGGAGGGGGCAGTCATCTGCAATTGTTGGGGTGACAGAAAATAGAAGCGAACACAGAGAGAAACAGGATGTGAAAGACACACTATTAGAGAAAAATAGTGAAAAGCTTATTTCAGCAGAACTACGTGATGATTCAGGGTCAACTGTCACTTATCCCATAATTTTCCGAAGTGTGATTGCTACCAACCCAATTCTGTTCTGGAGGCTTCACAGGCAAGCAGAAAAAAAGTCATCGAATTAAACTTTAACTTGTATTGTGCTAAATTTCTGAGAAGACAGAATCGGGAACTAAAAACTGATGAAGCTGCTATAACCTAAATTAAGAAATGAATTATTAAAAACAGACATTTCCCGGATGATGTTACATAAACTGCATGAACTGGACTGGAGCCATCTTTAGTTCTTATGTCTCCAGCATATGTCACTTTTTTTTGCACTTGCAGCAGGCTTTTAAAATTGAAGTTAATATTTTTTCAATTTGGAGAGCTGTTGGATGCTCAAAATCATGTAGACCCTCTATTTTCATTACCTTTGATGGCTATCTTTTTGGGAACTTGTGGTCTATGTTGTTATCTTGTTTATCAAAAAATATCTGGTTCTATATACCTAAATATGCCAGACATTAATAACTGTTCTCCAAAAGGGGAAATTTTAAAAATCGTCTTATCATACTCATATTCATACTCTCATAACACATACATACAGGGCCTTGGGGGTGGACAAGTTATACAGCATCCAGAGGATGGTCTGTGTATTCAAACCCACCTCTGGGGCTGGTGACCAACCCTCAATCTTAAATGCATATAGACACTGAGGGTTTTCGGGAGGAGCCGTGCTGCTCTCTGGCAGGAAGCACCATGCCCTCCTGTGTTTTAAATGCACTTTAGAACAGCACGCAGGAACACTACATATTAGCGGTCGGAGGGAAGTTTGGGGTCTTCTCTCAGCCCCGTTCTCTGTTAACCGTCGGGGCTGAGGGGCTGGGAGGAGGTGTTGGCGGTCAGATTGGGGTCTGGGATGCGGGGCCTTCCTGTTACTGAAGATAAGGTGGCGGTTTGCTTGCCTCCACCCCAGGGAAAAGGGTTACATCTAGGGGTGGGTTTTAATAATCGATTCATCGATTAAAATCGATTCTGGCTTGGATAACGTGATATCGATTCATTAAAATCCTGGATCGATTTTTTAATATAAATGTATTTTGCCCAAAATTCCAGAATCTCAGGTGAAACGTCACAAAATTTTGACAACCTCCAAACATTTAAAACAGTAAATAAGAGCAGGTACACGGCTTCTGCACAAAGACGTAAACACAAAGCGCGGACCCGCGGATCAGAATCAGTGAGATGTCGCCTTTCTCACCCGACGGCACGGACAAATTCAGGCCTGAAAGCCGACAGCTCGCTGATTCTGATGTTTCGGCGGGTCCGCGCTTTGTGTTTACGCCCTTTATGCGCTGATTCTAAAGCTGTTAGTTTTATCTCTCTCCAAACAATATGGACTGAACCAGCAGCAAAAGAAGATCCAAACTAAGCTTCACATAAACATCGTCATGAATTCCCTCTGACTTTTGCTGTTTTGCTTCCACCACAATAAAATCACACTTCATGCACAGCTCTCTCTCTCTTTCTCAGTGTACTTCAAGAACAGTTTCCCGTCTATCCCCGAAATCTGTTTTCTGCATTATTCGCTTGCTTGTTACGCACAAGACTACAGTTATTTACAGCGCTGTCGGCCGATGGTTTTTTTTTCCTTTTACTTACTTCTGAAAAGAAAACCTAATTTCTGCCGTTCAACAGGCTTCTGAACAAATTTAAACTTTTTAAAATTATACAAAAGGCAAAATGCCTAGCCGTGTCTCTAATAAAACTGCTGTAACTTCAGAGGTAATGTTCATAAGTTGATTAATGATTTTCTTTCGTTTATGATGTACTGCAGAATATTTTTATAAAATCCCAGGCCAGGAAAATCACCTTCATGTTTTTCTGTGTTTTATCTTCAGCTGCACAAAGGCATCTGCTGTGATGCTTACACCTTTGATAAAGTCTGGAAAGTGTCAGCTTCCTTTTTATAGATACAAAAATATGTAAATGTACTGATCTGAATTATAATATTTCTCACTGTCTGAGGAAAAAATTCCCAGATACAAATAGAATTGAATCGAATTGAATCGTGGATCAAATCGATTCAGGACCTTGTGAATCGGAATCCAATCGATTCTAGAAATCAGTGCCGATACCCAGCCCTAGTTACATCTCCTGGGTCTAGGTACGGTTTGCCCCTCTGGGGGCAGGGGTACCTGGACCTGAGATATAGAGTAAGTTTTTTGGAAGTGTGATTGTTGGGTACAATGTCTATTTGTCTGTCTCCACGTCGGGTGAGTGCCGAATATTTGCTTATGTGTATATGGGGGTGGGAATGCATGTTTGTGTCTGTGTGCGCCTGTTCGTCTGTGTCTATATGTCAGGTTGGGTCTTGGACTCCACCTCTCTGGGAACATCTCCGGCTCTCCAAGGTATGGAGACCTATCTCCCCTCACCACACTCCCTGCCGGTGGCTGATGCCCTCAGACGTCGGTGCATTGGTGGTTCTTGGTGTCTGGGGCTGGGAGCTCATGTATGTATCTGCTCACTCCTGGTGGCCGCTTGGTGGGGCCTGGCGTCTGTGGCCCAGCTGGGCCCCTTCTGGGGGGTGGGGCCCCCTCAGGCCTCTGGGCCTGGGGCTCGGTCCTTTCTGGCACAGCTGGCTGCCGGCAGAGCCCGCGGGCACGTCACTGCAACCCCCTCTCCCAGGAGGGAGGCACCGTTGCCCCTTTGGTGGTCCTCCTTGGGTCCTTGTACTCTGGGGCCTCTGTCTGGGGCCTGGATCTCCTCCATACCTGCTTCATGCCCTGGGGGACGGGGTGTGGAGTGTGTGGAGTTTGCATGTTCCCTTTGTGTTTGCATGGGTTCTCTTCAGGTGCTCTGACCTTCCCACATTCTGAAGACATGCAGTTAGAGGGGTTATGTAATTTGGTAACTCTAAATTGCCCATAGGTGTAAGTTTGTGAATGGTTTAGCAACCTGGTTAAGGGTATCATGGGTCTGTAGCTCTGTTCACGGTTTTGGGAAACATATTTAGTTTTAAAGTAAGTTACAGGGCTTTTCTCTGCCTTTCTGAAAGGCTTATATATATATTTTTTTAAAAAGCTACCTGATACACATATCATTATATTTATGTAGTTTTATTATTACAATATTAAAGAACACACACTGTGTTTTTAATTCAGCAAGAAACATTTTGTATTAGATTTATATTTCAGATGCCAGTTATCACAAACACTTTATTGCAGTTCTTCCTGCTATGTGTGGCCCAACAAGTTATCAGGTTTAGTTGACAATCCCTTTTCACACAGGGCCATGTAGCTTTGAATTTTCTTTTCACTTAATAACAAGCGCTGTCATTTAGAAAGAGCATTTTGTAGTATTTTTGTCTAATATTTAAATTAGTTCATCTGGAATATTTGTGTGACAAACATACAATAAAATAGGGAATCACGAAGGGGACAAACACCACTCTCTGTTTGTGTCAGAAAGGGCATTCCTGTAAAAGTATGCCAAATCAAATATAAGGAGCTACTTGTTTTAAGTTGTTAGTCAATGATTGATTTTAATCTCATGAATTAGTTCTATCTCCAAAAGTTGTTTCTGTTCATCTGGACGTGGCGTTTTGTGGGAGAAATCCATCCAAGTGACTTCTTCAGTCTCAGCTGACTGCAGGGTTCCCCAATCTTATAAACAGTACATTTGCATAATGACTGAAACCAGCCCACTGAAGGAACAATGGGCTGGGAGGTCAGTTCCTTAATCTTAATTATGCACATTCTCATGACCATTGATCAACAACCACTGATCAATGGCCAGGAGTACCATTCACAGAGAGTTGGGGAATGGCTGCAATCACAGCATTGTAAGATGGTGAAAGATGTACCCTTAGGCCCCCTCCTCGATTCAGAGATGGTCTTTCCCTTTTCACGTAAATGGCCTCCTTGACTTCGCGCTCAAACCAGGATCACATTAACTCGGTGGACCGACACATCAAATTCACCAGGGAGGATATGAAAGTGGTAGGTTAGCCTTCTTAGACTGAGATTTCCATCAGTAATGGGGGACATCTAAAAGCTGACGTGTACAGTAAACCTACACATACGGATCAGTATTTAAGGTTTGATTCTCATCATCCACTGGAGCACAAACTGGGTGTCATTAGGACGCTACAACACAGAGCAAACACCATCCCCACTGACACAGCACCCAGGGAGGCAGAAGAACAGCACATCAGGAAGGCCCTGAGTAAATGTGGTTATCCCAGCTGGACTTTTGTCAAAGCTGGAAAGGCACCTAAAGAAAGCTGATCCAGGAGAGAAGGACAACCGCTGCCCAAGCGAAAACCTGTAGTGATCCCATATGTGTCAATGTGTCAGGAGTATCGGAACAGTTGAGACGCATTTTTTCTAAACACCGGGTCTCTGTGGCTTTTAAACCCCAAAACACGCTGCGCCAAAAATTGGTCCACCCCAAGGATCGGGTCCCCCGATACAAACAGAGTAACATAGTGTACGCTGTTAAGTGCCAGGAGGATTGCCAGGATTTATACATCGGGGAAACCAAACAACCTCTGGTGAAGCGGATTGCACAACACAGAAGAGCTACCTCGTCAGGCCAGGACTCTGCAGTCTATTTACACCTACAGGCCAGTGGACACTCTTTCAAGGATGAGGATGTACACATCCTGGACAGGGACAACCCGTTCTCACTCCCAAAGCGTAACATTTTACGCTAGGTGACAAATCGTCACCATATTACGTTTTCGGCTACCCACCACGTTCCTAAATGACGACCTCGGAAAAAGAGGAAATATGAGAACCGTCTGGACTGAACCTACACATGTTCGCTCTTTTTCTTCAAATCGCTTAGAAACACGCTATTTAACATCATTAAAGTCCTGGTTACGGTCTGGAATAAGGTTATGGTTAGGGCTAGGGATAAGGTTAGGTTTAGGGCTGGAATACAGGGCTGGAACGTCTATTACCGCGGGAGCGTCATTGCACTGGATTCCAGCCATAACCCACCGCGTACCATAAGAACGCCGAAGGTCTCCTTTCGCGTTCCTCAGGAACGCCGCGGGACGTGACAAAACGTCGACATGTTACGCCTCGGGAGTGAGAACGCTCTGACAGGGAGGAACGCTGGTTTGAGAGCAGAGTCAATGAGGCCATTTACGTGAAAAGGGAAAGACCATCTCTGAATCGAGGAGGGGCCTAAGGGTACATCTTTCACCATCTTACAATGCTGTGATTGCAGCCATTCCCCAACTCTCTGTGAATGGTACTCATGGCCATTGATCAGTGGTCTTTGATAAGTGGTCTTTGATCAGTGGGTTTTGGTCAGTGGTTGTTGATCAATGGTTATAAGAATGTGCATAATTAAGGTTAAGGAACTGACCTCCCAGCCCATTGTTCCTTCAGTGGGCTGGTTTCAGTCATTATGCAATGTACTGTTTATAAATTTGGAGAAACCTGCAGTCAGCTGAGACTGAAGAAGTCACTTTGATGAGTGACGAAAACGTTTCTCCCACTGAAAACGCTAAGTCCAGATGAACAGAATCAACCTTTGGATTTACTTACCTGGATGACTGAGCATGCATCAAGACGAATTAGTTCTATGTGTTCCTTTTCTTTTTATGTAATATAAATACTCTATGGCAATACTGAAATAAATTAAAAGAATGAAAGAAGATTTCTTCTAGAGGCCCAGCTACAAAATATTTTTTTTAGTGTCAGTTTATAGTCTTTCTCTGAGTGTGCATAAGTCACATACTCACAACACTGAAGCAACTGAGTGCTTCAGTGTTGTGAGTATGTGACTTATGCAGTAATATATAGATTACATTTAGCATATGGGACTTTTTCATAGATGAATACCACTGTTTCTTTGGGTTGATGTGAGGACGTACAGATCTGTCTTTACTAAAAATAACAACCTTGACGTCATTCTCTTTTTGGTTAGGGTGCTGCAGCCGTTTTTGATAACTGATAGACTTTAAACTTCAGCTTTCACACCCCAGTGCATCACTGGGCTCACAGTAATTTCCCCACATGCTTCCAGAAATAGAGTGTTTATTTGTGATAACACGCTTTCTAATTTTCTGTTCTGCTTTTTCTATGGCCTTATCAGAAGCAAGCATTTAACACAATAAATGAGAAAAAATGCATAGTAAGTTATTAATACATGTTTTACTATTAGTTCAGATGTTGTCAAAGTTATTTTAAAATCAGATAGAAAAATTACTGTTGGCCTTGTATCAGCGGAAGAAACTCAACAAACTGTATTTAGATATGTTTAGTGGTGGATATCTGCTGATAACAGGCAAGTTTCTCCTTTGCCTTTGAGTTAATTCCAGGTTATTTTATTTTCATCATGCATATTTTCAAAATATCATTGCACCCTCAAACGTACCTGAATGCACTCTGTTCCTTTAACACAGGAAGAGGCTGCCCTGCTTTTGTCAGATTTTACAAATTTACCCACACAGAACATGTGCATTTATTCCACGATTAGATCTTGCACAGTGAACCAGTCACTTCCTGTGCAAAGACAATGAGCTGCTAAAATCAAAAGTAGCTCACTGGTTCAAATGTGCCATTTCAAAATGGCACAAAGACAAGTTAAATACAACATATATCTTTAAAGTAGACATTGAATTGAATCTAAACAAGTGAAAAGGTAAATTGTGTTTGTGTCTGTTTGACAAGTTTATTGTTTCTGGAAGTAAAATGATGATGAGTTGCTTAATTGCATTTAATTAGCAAAAATTGCACTCTGACAATTAAGTTTAGGTTCTTCAAAATGGATAGAGTTGGAATTATCGGAAACGTTTTAACTATATTATTATTATTATTATTATTATTGTTGTTGTTGTTGTTGTTGTTATTGTTATTGTTGTTGTTCCATCCATTGGGGGATAGAGGTGGGCTGAAAACTGCACAGTTCACCCATCTATCAAAGGGCTAACATAGAGAGACAAACAGCCATTTGAGCTCACATTCACATTCACGCCTAAAGTCAATTTTAAAATCACCAATTAACTTAACATGCAGGTCTTTAGATTGTGGAAGAAAGGCGCAGAAGTCACACAGGAAACACGGAGCGCATGTCACTGTACACACAAAGGCCCTGGCCAGCCACTGGATTTGAAACTAGTGTGGTAGTATAGTGCATACCAATAACTGTCCCACCCATTATTATTTATTAATTTAGAGTTTAGTAAAACCTAGATAAGGTAAATATAAAATAAAATCCATGTGTTACATATTAAATGTAATGTGCAATATGTTGGTATCCTTATTAATTTCCGGTAATACTTCTCAGAAATGAGCCTTTGCTCCATGGCACACTGATCTATTCTCCACAGATGTTTTGGTGTTTTACAAATAAACAATATTTTGAAAAAAATATGGAATCATATTAAGATATCACTATCTTACGTGTTGTTAGTTCAACTGGGAAGAAAAAAGGGTACAGATTATTGTAGTGAGATAAAGTGCTCATGGAGAACTGAAACTAACTAACATGTCACAAAGAAAAGCATATTTTATTTTAAAAAAAACCAATTAGAAGGCTGTGCTTCTGTCTGCAGTCAGAGGTAAGTGGGTGGTCCCTTTGAGGGGGATTTGAAAGTAAAGATCTGAAAGACTCAGACACATTGCTAAAGTGTTTTGTAGCCTTATATAAATCAGCCTTATATAAATCAGCCAGACAGCAGGTAAGATATTTACATGATTATATGATTATTAGATAACAAGTCTTGAAAAATAGTTCTCTGAAGGTCTTTCAAAGTTTTTCTTTGGACATTGGCTAAATGGGCATTGAAAGAGGAAGGAACAAAAGAAAGCATTCAGTGTCCTTCAAGAAGCCTTGAGAACTATTGCTTAAGACTTCTTAGTGAAATAACAAGAAAGCGTGCATAAAAGAGTAAAGGCTGTCTTGGAGAATAAGGGTGTTCAAACCAAATATCAACTTTAAGTTTGTTAGAATTGCAAAAACTTGTTTTTTCTTTATGTGCTGTATTTCCATGTGTTGGTAAATATTTTAGTAAATATCTGCACTTATTTCTCATTTTCCTTGCAAAATATAGAGAAATGAACAGTGGCTCAAGACTGTTGTGCAATACTGTAGCTTATGCAACTTACTAAGAATTTCAAGGTAATGAATGATGTCAAAGCATAGAGATACTGCCAGATTTGAAGCTCTGACCTGGTCATGTCTATTTTTTTATATTTTATAGTCACTGAAGGTTCTAAGAACCCCTGATACCCTCTTACAGTTTGATGTCAAATGGCAAAGACTTTAAAAGATAAGGAACTACTGAGGGTAGTGAGCGATTTGCTGCATACAAGTAAAAATAAAACAGGCAAAATATAAATGACAGAGGCAAGGCAGTGACAAAATACAGAGAGTATATATAGTAATACATATGAAAATCTTAATTATTTGAATTTCATATGAATATATTTTTCAAGTTGCTTCATTTTTGACTGCTAATTTGTTCAGTTTATTTATTTTTCCAGTGTGTTACACAAAGGAGAAGCATGGACAAAGAGGCAAAGTTTATGATAACTTGTCTGATTTTTGCAGGTAATGAGCCAGCTTTTTATTTACAATTGTTTTATAAGTGCTCTATACCTTTATAAGTGACATTCGCTTAATTATCTTTCAGTCATCTGTAATTCCGTGTCCAGTGATGAATGGAAGGCCACGGTTGTAAAAAGCATTGACGCTCTGGTTGGATCCTGTGTTGTGGTACCATGTTCATTCTCCCATACTGGAGGAAACCTGCCCTCCTCCAGACTCAGAGCAATGTGGCACTATAAAGGCAAAACACCAGATACTAAAGGAAACAACATCTTTCATAGTGATGCTACACTGATTAAGGACAACTTTAAGGGCCGAACAAAGATGTTGGGAGAGCTGGGCCAGAACAACTGCACCTTAGAAATAACTCAAATTAGAAATCATGACAATGGCCCTTTCTGTTTCAGAGTTGAACTAGTAAAAGAAGAAGGTAATGAACCCACAAAGGACATGTTCTCCTTTGTTGAAGACTGCGTCGAGTTGAACATGATCAGTATGTCACCAACTTTCCACCTTCCAATTCCAAATATCTATACCAGTTTTCTGTTAAATCACTTTGCCTCTTACTTTATGTCTTCCTTTTTCATCTTCAGCTGACCCTGCAGAGCCTACATTGACTCAGCCAATGGCAGCCACTCAAGGAGAGCCCTACACTGTCATCTGTTCAGTCATGCACACCTGTCCAACCCATGTACCTACACTTACATGGAACTGGAAGACAGAAAGGCTCATTGTGTACCATAGACAAATTCATTCTGGCAACTGGGAGACACAGTCCATCCTGACATTTATTCCTGAGGAGAAGGATGACAACAGAGAGCTGACATGCACAGCTGGATTTAATGGAGGGCAAACATCCTCCTCAAAATTCACACTGAATGTAAAACGTGAGATCCTTTCAGTTCTTCACTTCCAATATGTTGGTTCACCTTAACTTTGAATAAATAAGAAAATGTTAACATCACTGTTAAAAGTATCTTTCAATGACTGTATGCATTCTTAATGATGTCATAAATTCTGTGTATTTCCAGGTATTGAGAGCTATAATCACATCATCATTCCTGCTGTAGTGGGGATTGGTACAGCTCTGCTCTTTGGCATCTTCTGCATTTTCATGGCAAAAAAATACAAGTGAGTCATTTTATAGAGAATCAAGCTTTCTGTTAACAAGGAGGAGACATTTTTCCTCTCATCAGTTCTACAGTTCGCTCTTTAATATACGTTTTTTTGTTCTGTTTAAGGAACCGCATTGCAGAGCTTCAAAATCAAGAAGGAACGTAAGTAGAAAAATATTTTGGATCAGATGCAGTTGGTTTCTGAGCCTGTCATCATATATGATAACAATATAATGATTGTTTTTATTTATCACAGCATGTGGAACAGGCTTTCCAGGTTATCTCGTAGGTGAGAAAACAATGTTTCTTTTCTTTTGTTTTTACAGTTTGGAGCATTAAATACGCATCTATGGGTTTTTTTTAATTGCAAAATCTTTGGAATTGTACATCCACACACATCTTCAAGATTACGTTTCTAATTAAATTAAACCATTCAAGCCATTCTGATTAAAGGCCAAAGGGATTTTTGGTTCTCCACTTATTTCACCACTAACTTTCCGTGCACATATGCCTCAATGGTCTCACAGTCATTTCAAGCAACAGGGCAGATTTGTTTTTCTTTGTTGTTTTTGATACTAAATTTAAAATGATATCTCATTTTCTGTTCTTGTTTGTCTGTGGTTTCATCAGGGGAAGACGCTGAAGGTGAGATATGAAAAATGAATGCTTCTTTAAGACAGATTTATTATGTTATTGCTTAATTACTTATGTTATTACTCTTGAATTTCATTTCTCTTGAACTTAAAGCTCCTTTCAGCATTATTTACAGTCCTGATTTCATCATATTTTTTAAAATTATAAAAATTAAATACAAGTAAAATAGTCTGATCATAAGAGTCGAATTAGGTTTGCAGGAGTCCTCTTCGCACTGGTTGATTTCACTTCCCCCTTCATTTTACAAAGTCTAAGAAGTTGATGTAGAGTTAGAGACACATTATGCATTTTGTTTTTCTTCTTAGTTGTTTTTCACTTTTGAAAGTTCCTTGTGTCTCGTGCTTTGTTATTCCTCACATCTTTGAAGGCTTCCAGCCTACTGGATCAAAGGACAGAAACAGAATAGTCCTGTTCCCTTCTGTGTCTGTATCTTGTTCCTTTGCTTGAACTTAAAATCGTACGTATATACTTCAAACCTGTATTTTCTTATTTTTCAGACAATGAAATGAAATCAAGAAGGGGACCAAATTCAAATGGTTACATTCTGCTTTATATTTGCATATCAGCTTCAGGAAAATATGTTAGAAAAGTGTTTAAAAAAAACCCACAAAAATGTAATATAAAAAAGCTTTTTCTTCAACAGATAGCTTCTACCCTTTTTTATTAACTAGTATGATCCTTTCTCTTTGTATTCATGCTTGAAAGGATGCACTATCATATGATAGATGATTTATGCCAGAAATGTTAACTGAGCATGTAGCAATGTAAGCCCACCACTTCCTGTTTTCTAAACAGATGTATCAATACTGTAAGCCTATTTTTCAAGAATAAATCTTCATTTGTCTTGAGACTGAATTCATTGTTTGAACCATAAAGACCTTCAGTATTCAGTAAAATTTTAATTTAATTTATTCTCCCGGATCACTCAAAGTACTTTATACAACATGACTTGCACACCCATTCACACCCATTCGCGCAAGCACCTTCTTCTAAGTGCTTTCTGTCTAGCATTCACACACATTCAAACTCCATTTCGTTATTGAATATAATTAAGGGGAAAATTATGGAAAATGTTGGGAAACAAAGACGCTCTAAAGTTAAAGATGGATTTTAATTCTAATTGTAGAGCTATTTAAAGCTTTTAAAGAGAATCAAAATGCGATCTGTCATATTTTAAGACGAACAGTAATAACTAATTTTAATGTGGAGATTTTGATCAGCACATGAGATTGAAAAGAAGATACTCAGTTGTGAAGAGGGAAGGGTTACTGAAAACAGACCCTGTGATGCCACTACAGCACAAGACAGAGACAATTGTTTGTCTCAGAATCAGAATCAGAATGGGTTTTTTTGCCAAATGTTGAGCAGGTTTACAACATTAGGAAATTGCTGCGGTGCTTCAGTGCAAACATGCTGTCATAAATTGCGCTTAAATAGACATGAAAAAATAGAAGTAAGAATAAGAATTAGAAGTGCTACGTAGAAAGATATATGCATGAGATATACATGAGATATATACATGAGAATAAGAAGAATTAAAAGTGCTACGTAGAAAGATATATACATGAGTGCAGGTGGTGATCAGTGCCAAAACATGGAATCATGCAGTGAACACAGCGTAGGGTCATGAGTTAGTGGTGGGGACAGTCGTACGTTTATTGTTCATGTGTCCGACAGCAGAGGGGAAGAAACTGTTCTTATGGCGAGAGGTTCTGGTGCGAATGGACCGGAGCCTCCTGCCTGAGGGGAGCAGGTCAAACAGACTGTGTCCAGGGTGAGAAGGGTCAGCTGAGATCCGAGCTGCACGCCCCAGTGTCCTGGAGGTGTACAGGTCCTGCAGAGATGGGAGTCTGCAGCCAATCACTATAAGTCTATAAGTCTGAGTGTGTCAACTTGTGTGGAGGAAGTGGGATTACTATAAAAAGCTGATGTATTTAAAGATTATCTGTGGTCTTAACAGAGTCGTGAGTAATGGAAAACTAACTACTTGAAACTCAAACCTTAAACTGTTTAGACTGTAGTTACTTCATTATTGGTTGATCGGTGTTACCTGTATACAGACCCTCTGCAGAATGCTCATGATAAAACCTGCTCATGCTTTATATTCTGAGTGATGACATTACTTGAGTTTTGTTAAAACTTTTCTGAAAAATTGATACTCATGGTAGTTTATAAACACTTATGTTTATAAAAATTTGAATTTACTTTGATGAAAAGTTGATTCTGTTCATCTGAATGCAGCGTTTTCCGTGTGAGAAACTTTTCATCACTCATCCAAGTGACTTCTTCAGTCTCAGTGGACTGCAGGTTTCCCCAACCTTATAAACCAGATGTCTCAAACTGTAATCCTCGAGGGACGGTGTCTTGAAACATTTTTCCATGTGTCCTTGTTGCAACAGACCTGAATACAATTAGTAGGTCATTAGCAAGAGTATAGAACTTGACTGCATGCTGAAGTGGCAACCCCTAACCCTACTCAAGTAAATTTAAGTAAATGTAGGTGTTTAGAAAAAAGTACTTCTGAAAGTACTTTTATTGCACCATGTTCATTCATTCATGAGCTGCTTCAACATGAATCAAATGGCTGAATTGCCACCTCACCATGCAGTCAAGTTCTATACTCTTGCTAATGACCTACTAATTGTATTCAGGTGTGTTGCAACAGGGACACATGGAAAGGTTTCAGGACACCGGCCCTCGAGGACTGCAGTTTGAGACTCCTGTTATAAATAGTACGTTTGCACAATAACTCAATAACACAATCATTAATATGCAAATTGTCATGACCATTGATCAACAACCGCTTGTGATCGGTTCATCAGCAACAGGTGAGTATGATCATCAGCAGGTGTGGCTGTCTCCAGAGAGGGAACCTCTCAGACCCCAGCGCTGTACAAAACCTAGGACACAGGCAAACACAGAAACACACATAAAAGGGAGAGAGAGACAGGGAGCTCTAGGATGTAGGGAAACAAACAGAAATGGCAGGTTCAGCCAGCAAGGACAGAGGGACGGTGACAATAATCAGTCACAATATAACTGTTAACTTATAAAAATGTATCAACTTACTTATAATCTTTACAAAATACGGAAGGGCAGGCCGCTTGACCATGATTTTTTATCAACTGGTCAAAGGCGTAGAGCAGGGGTGGCAGACATAGTGCCCACTGGCTGATTACAATTATATCTGGCCCTTGGATTCGCTGGCCAGTGACGTCTGACCCAGTCTGCCAATCCTCCTGGAAGCCCCTCCACAAAATGCTCCAATGATATCCAGCAGCCTCCACCCTCCGTTAGGGTGGATGTCATAGCAGCGTGGTGTAACAGGTTTTTCCATCCAGTGTGTCAAATAGCTGACATGGCTACACCAGTGTATTGTGATGTTTCACCAACATGTATCAGATGCTGTTGTTGCCATCCATGTGGGCACCACCAGAGACAGCCCCTGCCAGAACAGAAACTAAGACTGTAAAAATCTGCGCCTGTTTTTTGATGCGTTCTATTTATTAATGATTATTATGAGCAAACTATGACTTTTTGCATTCTGTTTGTTTTTTTTATCTTTACTAGCCACTCTCTAAATCACACTCAAACTGCAATTAAGAAACCAAACTTCTTGGAAACTGTTGATTCTGTGACTTATAAAGTTCTTAAGTAATCCAGGTAAAGGTTAACTTCAATTCTTGATTTATTCTGTAATCTCTGGTCATATCTTATTCCCCTCAGTTTATTTGCTGCCATTGTCCCTTCTTTGTAATTGATTGTATTTCATTGTTTATACTCAGCTGCTGCCTTTCACTCAGTATTTTGAGTTTTTTATGGACTTATCATAAATTGTCTTGAAATTCAGAAATTATTTATGTTCTCGTTCCTGAGTATATTATGTTTGAGTGCCTCTGAGTTTGATAGTTATAGCTCTTGATTTCTTGTTATATGTTGGTTCTTCTTTTTGTGACCAGTCTGTCCTTCTCTCCATGTCCTGTTTTCAGCATCTTTGTGCTTGTTTACCTTCAGTTTCTCCAGTCTGTCATATCCCCTGTATGGTTTCTCTGGGTCTGTGAAGTGTCAGTCTTTGTTTCGGTGTTGACTTACCTTTGGTTTGTGTCTAGTTTACAGACTACAAACTAAACATGAAACTATAATCTTTTTATATCCTGATCTCTCCTTAGTTTGCAATATTTAGTTATCTTCATCATTGGCCCTGGTCATGTCTCCGTATCTACTCTGTGCCCTGTCTCTATGGTTGTCTGGTCTTCCTGTTATTCACATGTCTGTGTTTACTCCTTCCCTCTGTGTTTAAGTTTATGTATCTGGAATCTGGGTCTATCTCTGTTTGTGTCCCGTCTTCTTTTGGTAGTCTCTTGTCCTGCGTGCATTGTGTTTCAATTCTGTTGCCCTAGTCTTGTTGCCTGGTGTGTTCTATCTTCCCGATTAACTAATGATTATTTAAGTCCTTAGTTTCCTTCTTTCTTTTTTGCAACCTCCCTATAGGTGTCTGTCCTGTCTGTTTGGTGGTTTCTTGTGTATTTCTTTAGTTAGCATTTCCAAGAATATGTCCAATTCTCATGACATTTTGCCTTTTTTGCCGTGTTATCTGCCTTTTTGCTTTGCCAAAATCCAGATCACATGAAGACCCATTCAACAGCTCATTTGGAAGTACTGACACCTGCTGGTTATTCAATGTACAGCAGCCCTGCTGTGATATTACATATGGGCTACATGCCAGTCGATATATAAACATAAAGATGTACCAAATTGCAGAATACCCATATGATGTCCTGAATAAGCCTATCTGTGATTGATTAAAGATGTATGTTGTCATTGTGAGATACTGTGTCAAAATGCTCCCTAACAGCTGATGTTAGGGAACACCTCGGATCCAGTTTAAGCAAGAAATCGATTCCTGCATTTTCAACAGATCGAATCACATAAAGAGTTCCCTCATTTCAGTGAAACGGGGCCTCATTTATGTTTGGTCATGCCATATTCTGTAACCTGATAAGGGCCTTGACATGGACTTCATTTGGACATGCCCCCTATGCTCAACACAGGTCTTGGGGTTTCAGTATCAGACGTAGCATCACTAGTTCCTTGAATTTCCTTTCCTTTGATTTCCAGCAACAAAGCTGTGGTTTAACTCTAGTTACTCACCTGAGTCCTGCAATATTGGCTCCACAACTCTGCCTTCCATGCATAGCGTCACATGACATTCCTTTTGTCACTCACCACATTGCTTTAAGTTTGGGGGGGGTTCACATAGCTTTACTATATTGAGTTGTCATGTTTTCAGCTTTTGTCAGCAGCATGTTTTGACAAAGGAAATTAATGTTAATACATTGACTTTATAGTCAGAATTATCTTGACAGTCTTTTACTGCATATAAAATATGTCTTGATGACTGATTTATTACCTTTCATGAGGGAAAGTTTTAAAGTTCTGTATTTCAAAGCTGTAACAATATGAGATTTGCATTTATTTATAAAGTTATTGTAGAAAATCCAAAGAAAATATGCAATAAATAATTGTGTTAGCTGAATTCATGCATAACTTTTATTATCTAACATGCATTATTAGTCTAAGTCATCATATAGGTAGTTATACGGCGATATCACACAGGGATTAGTGTGCTCAATTGGCCAACAAACTTGCCTGACCTGAACCCCATATAGAATTTATGGGGCATTGCCAAGAGAAAGATGAGACATGAGACGGAACAATGCAGAAGAGCTGAAGGCTGCTATTGATGCATCCTTTTCTTCCATAACACCTCAGCCATGCCACAGGCTGATAGCATACATACCACGCCGCACTGAGGCAATAATTGTGGACGATCGTGGCTCAAGAGTTGGGAGTTCGCCTTGTAATCGGAAGGTTGCCGGTTCGAGCCCCGGCTTGGACAGTCTCAGTTGTTGTATCCTTGGGCAAGACACTTGACCCATTACCTGGTGGTGGTCAGAGGGCCCGGTGGCGCCAGTGTCCGGCAGCCTTGCCTCTGTCAGTGTGCCCCAGGGCAGCTGTGGCTACAATGTAGCTTGCCATCACCAATGGGTGGATGACTGGATGTGTAAAGCGCTTTGGGGTCCTTAGGGACTAGTAAAGCGCTATACAAATACAGGCCATTTACCTTTTTTTTTTAAAAAAAGAGGACCCAAACTAAGTACTGAGTACATATGTATGATTATACTTTTCAGAGGTCTGACATTTTTCTATTTAAAATCCTTGTTTTATTGATTTAGAGATTAGATTAGATTAGATTAGATTAGATTAGATTAGATTAGATTAGATTAGATAAAACTTTATTAATCCCTTGGGTGGGTTCCTCTGTTTCCAGTAGCACAGCACTGACAGAAGTTGCAAAAGAATGTAAGCAGAAATAGAAATATATCATATATACAGATATACACATATATAAACACAGAGACATATATAAATATAATAGTGATAAATAGGATAATAGGAATAAACAGGGAATTGCACATTTCAACTATTTTAAGTCTATTGCACCGTTTAATATGGAAAAATACTGCACAGTGAAAAGGGCACTGCAGATTAGATGTTCTCGCCTTCAACTGTCCCCCTGTTTCTCCTCCCTCTCCCCTCCAGCGAGGAGTTAAACAGTTTAATGGCGTGTGGGACAAAGGAGTTTTTAAGTCTGTTGGTCCTTGACTTTGGGAGAAGTAACCTGTCACTAAACAGACTCCTCTGGTTGTTTATGACCGTGTGCAGATGATGCCCAGCATTGTCCATAATGTCCAACAGCTTCTTTAATGTCCTCTTCTCTGTCACTGTCACCAGAGTGTCCAGCTTCATGCCAACCGCAGAGCCAGCCTCCTGAGGAAATACAGTTTGCTTTGGCCTTTTTATACAGGTGCTGCGTGTTGCATGACCAGTCCAATTTGTTGTCCACCGACAGCCCAAGGTACTTGTATGTGCTGACCACCTCCACCTCCTCTCCCTCTATCTGAACCGGCAGTGGACATGGTCTGGACCTCCCGAAGTTCACAACCAGTTCCTTGGTCTTTGAAGTGTTGATTTCATGTAATATTCTAATTTTCTGCGATTTTGAATTTGGGGTTTTTATAAGCTGTAAGCTGTAATCATCGAAATTGTAACAAATAAAGACGTGAAATACCTCGCTTTGCATGTAATGAGTCTATATCACATATTAGTTTCACCATTTTTCTCTTTTATACCTCTTTTAAAGGTTTTAGTGAAGTTACATTGTCATGGTGAGATAAAGTTTCAACAGGGTGTAATTATATGTGTGTGTGTGTGTGTGTGTGTGTGTGTGTGTGTGTGTGTGTGTTATAAACGTCAATAACAGGCCTTTTCTGAAAGTATAAAATAGGGTTTGAATTCAAGTTATAGCAGACTGTTGGCACTCTGAAATGAAATGCAGCCCCCCTTTGGCAGACAGCTTAAAACAGGAAATGTACACGCCAAGTTCACCCAAAACATCCACAGCAACCACCACAGCAATGTCTTTAAGAGTTTTCGGAAATTGCACAGCAATACGCATTTCACTGCATGTCATACTGTGTATGATTGTGTATGTGACAAATAAAATTTGTATTTGAGCTAAAAAAGAGTAGCGAACATAAAGGGATGTTAAAGTTAAAGGATGTTAAAAATGCAGGCAACTTAAAATGCAACGTTTCTATCAACCCAACAAACATTAGCAAACACACAAACTGTGTGTGTGTCATGAACCGAAGTTCCGAGCGCAGGCAGGACCCAGTAGCAGAACACACACACTAGGGTAGGAGCGAATAAAGAAAGTAATTTTTATTGCAACTAAAGGTGTCCCGTGAGGGTAGCCAGAAAAACAACGGATGAAACCAGACGAAACCGAGGGACCGCACAGGGAACGCCGAGAGCGGGGCTGTGAGAGGCTGTAAAACAAAAAGAGAGACAGATTACTGGGGTGCGGAAAAAAAGGCAGCATACGAGGGAAGGTGGAGTGTGCGTCTCACGGTGATAGCCGGGCCGAGTGAACCAGAGGGGGTGGAGCTCCAAAAGGGGTCGAGACGGCGAAGCTGAATGTGAACCAAATCTCAGGCGGACAGGTGGACAGGCAGGTGGCTCGAAAAAAACACGCCGAGTTGTGATCGCTGAGAGGCGACTACGGACTGGCGTGGAGCAGCAGGTAGGGCAGGATTAAATAGTCCACCTGGTGATCGCCTGGGATGGGATGCAGGTGTGGGGTTAGCAGCCACGCTCGTGGGCGTGGACATCCCAGCAGCACCCCGGACGCCGGGCCGCGGACCATGACAGTGTGTGCTATGGTCCCAGGGTCGTTTCCACAGTGTTTGTTGTTAATAGAGTTTTGAGTCTTGTTTACTCATTATTATGTTGTTTGTGTTATGTTTACTAGTTCTGCTTGCTTGTGCTTTTAGTTTATTTGTATATATCATGTATCAGTGTTTGTATTTTAGGTTGTCTTGGTTGTTAAATGGTCCTGTTCATGCCTTTGTTTTGACTGTTTCCTTAAAGGTAAGGACTCCTCGGTGGGATTTGATAAACTGGAAATTTCAAGCTTACATGTAAGTCCTCATGTTTTTAAATCAAATGTATACATGTGACATTATGTTTTTCATATTGTGAAACCTGCTGCAAAACAAACTAAGCTAGACTAACTATGTCAATTAAAGATTCCATGAAAATGATCTACAGGTAATGCAGGACAAACAGGTTAGTATGCTGCACTGTGATGGATTTAAAGGGGGAAAAAAAAAGAAAAAAAAACAGTCTGTGACTGGTGCACAGTGCCAGTCTAGTATAAAAAGTATACTGTTGGTGTGGAAAATGTAAATCACGCAGGATAACTAAAGAAACATTGACTTACATCTGGTTCAATTCAGGTGTATACATCCACAAAGAGCAGCAGGTCAGCTGATCACAGCCTGTACGTTATGAAAATCTACTGGAGCACTCAAAATAAATTATTGTAAGTTATGCTGAAGAACTATTGCTGAGAACTACTTAAAGAGATTTTAAGAAAGTTTGCCTAAGAGAGTTCAGGCTGTGTTGGAGAATAAAGATGGTCATGTAGCCTATTTGCCAGAAAATTCACTGGCTCTGGCATGACCTTCTCTCTATTTTTTTAAGTCACTGTGATGAAGCCTGAGATATTGATCGGGGACTTTAGGAACCCCTGATACTTTTCTTGCAGTATGATGGCAAAGACATTAAAGGTAGATATACAGGGAACCTGACAAGTAGGGATGGGTACCGGTATCGTTCTGACATAAACGGTAGTAACCAGACCGAAAAGCAGCGCACATTTCGGTGCTTTATTTCGGTGCTTTTTTTTCCTGAGCTGTGATACACTTTAGATTCTAGCCAATCATTTTACGTTTCTGAGGATAGTAGGTGGGGCCAGGTACGTACGTTCTTTTAGAGCAGAGCAACAGATTAAAAATGACCAAGGCAAAGCGGTCAAAAGTCTGGCTGTACTTCACAGCAAAATATGCAAACTCAGCAGCCTGCAACAAGTGCTTTAAGCTGATACTGTGATACTGTCAAAGGAGGTAACACCTCGAATCCAATGAAACACCTGGCGACGCATAGAGTTTTTTTAAAAAGCCGAGAAATGCGCCGTATTTGATAGCTTGCTGTGAGACCTCATACCGAGCACATCTACTGCGGGTGGGTTGCCTTTTATCGGACCCGGAGTTAGCAACATCTCCCAAAAACACGAAGAGGAGAGTCCTGGCCCCTAGCCCTGCAAGTGTAGCAGAAATGATGACGGCAGCAGCCGTTCTTCTTTGCGTGAGTAGCTTAATGTTGTTCGTGTGTAATTTACGTTGAGTAGGCTAACCACGTTATTAAATTAATGCATGTAAGGTGAACTAGCAAACATCATCATAGCTACATGCGGCTGTCTTCTTGTTTGATGGCAGATACTCCCTTCACCCTGGCCAAAAAGGCTAAAATGACCAAAGAAAAAGTGGAAAACAGTTAAACATGAGAGGTTTTTGGACAAAGTTTGTGTTTTTTCCATTGTTTAAGCACTGCTTCCAGCCAAGAGTGATACCATAAATCCCCTATAGCTGCAGAAAAGGCTAACATTGTTATCTTTTTACAAAAAACCAGCCGAACATGAGAGGTTTTTGGACCAATTTTGTGTTCTCCATTCTTTAAGCACCGGTTTAAGCACCGTTTAAGCACCGGCACCGTTTCAAAAGTACCGGTTTGGCACCGGTATCAAATAAAACCTAAACGATACCCATCCCTACTGACAAGTGAGAGATTTGCTGCTTTCAGAGACAAATAGTGCAGACAAAATATAAATGGCAATATCATAGTCCATATGAGAATATTAATTATGTCTGTTTATTATAAATATATTTTAAAGTTGTCTAACTTCTAAAACTGTGTTGTAATTTCCATGTATTGAAGTGATTTTGATGCATTTATTTATTTGTATGTTTTTTCATGGAAAAATCCTGCAGTGTTTTGCGAGACCCTCAAGAAACATGGAATGCAAAACAAAGTTTATGATAACTTGTATGCTTTTTACAAGTAACATAATGAGTCACCTCTTGGTTAACAATTGCTTTACAAATAATGTATACCTTTATAAGAAATTGCAGAGAAGTCATTATTACGGTGCCATTCCCTTAATTCTCTTTCAGTCATCTGTAGCTCCGTGTCAGGTGCTGAATGGAAGACTAATGTTGTAAAAAGCATTGACGCTCTGGTTACATCCTATGTTGTGGTACCACAACACTCATTCTCCCATACTGAAGGAAACCTGCCTACATCCAGACTCAGAGGAATCTGGCATGAAAAAGATGGCACAAAAAAAAAACATCTATCATGAGGATCCTACACTGATTAAGGACAGCTTTAAGGACCGAACAAAGCTGGTGGGACTTCTGGGCCAGAACAACTGCACCTTAGAAATAACCGATGTTAAAGATCATGACAATGGCCCTTTCTGTTGAACTAGTGCAAACAGAAAGCAATGACCCCACCAAGGACAAGTTCTCCTTTGTTGAAGACTGCAAATTTTCAAATCTACACAAGACTGATATTCTCTTCTTCCATTCAGAAAGTATATCAAAAAATAAAATAAAAATTTAACATTGGAGTCTAGATGATGAAGGGTGCGCCCTCTAGTGTTGCTTGAAGGTTTTGTTATGTGGCTGTATTTTTGGTATTGTCTGTCTCACCCATTTGTATAAATGACACATATACATATAAGCATGTATGATACTTTTACTGAAATAATGCCATTATTTATTTGTAAGATATACTTAGCACTTTATTGACATTACACACAAGGAAAATCACTTTTTACAATGATGGCTCGTATTTGTCAGATATAAATTGTATGAATAATTCTAAATAAATGTCTATTGGCATTAATGCTGTTTGAATAAAGTCCACTTCGACAGCTGTGGTTTGCTTTGGTTATCATAGTAAAATGTAGTGTTTTGATTTCTTTAGTGTCAATCAAACATCCCAACATCAGAGAAGAATGGCCAAGCAGAAAATTATGAAGGAATTCTTTCTGCTTTTTGCAGGTAACATCACTGGTCAGCTATTTATTTCCAGTCTCTTTATGCTTAATGTGTATAATTAAATAATTTCCTTGTTATTTTAAAAATTATCTTTCAGTCATCTGTAGCTCCGTGTCCAGTGATGAATGGAAGGCCACGGTTGTAAAAAGCATTGACGCTCTGGTTGGATCCTGTGTTGTGGTACCATGTTCATTCTCCCATACTGGAGGAAACCTGCCCTCCTCCAGACTCAGAGCAATGTGGCACTATAAAGGCAAAAGACCAGATACTAAAGGAAACAACATCTTTCATAGTGATGCTACACTGATTAAGGACAACTTTAAGGGCCGAACAAAGATGTTGGGAGAGCTGGGCCAGAACAACTGCACCTTAGAAATAACTAGAATTCATGACAATGGCCCTTTCTGTTTCCGGGTTGAACTAGTGCGAACAGAAAACAATGACCCCACCAAGGACAAGTTCTCCTTTGTTGAAGACTGCGTTGAGTTGAACATGATCAGTATGTCACCAACTTTCCATGACTTCAAACATCTATACCAGTTTTCTGTTAAATCATTTTGCCTCTTACTTTATGTCTGACTTTTTCATTTTCAGCTGAGCCTCCAAAGCCTACATTGATCCAACCAAAGACAGCCACTCAAGGAGAGCCCTACATTGTCACCTGTTCAGTCATCCACACCTGCCCCACTCATGTTCCTAAACTCACATGGAATATGGATAGTACAAAGGTCATTGTGCATCATAAAGATATTAAACATGGAAACTGGGAGACACAGTCCATCCTGACAGTTATTCCTGAGGAGAAGGATGACAACAGAGAGATAACCTGCACTGCTGAATTTAATGGAGGGCTGAAATCACCTGAAACTTTCACACTCCATGTAAAACGTGAGATCCTTTCAGTAGTTTACTTCCAATATATTTTTTAACCCTTAACTTTGCATGATTAAGAAAATGTTAATATCACTATTAAAAGTATGTTTAGATGAATGTTGTCTGTATTCTAAAGAAGCAATAGCAAAAAAACAAAAACAAAAACCCAAGCAAATACCAACTCTGTCTATTTCCAGGTATTGAGAACTGTAATCACATCATCATTCCTGCTGTAGTGGGGATTGGTACAGCTCTGCTCTTTGGCATCTTCTGGATTTTCATGGAAAAAAAATACAAGTGAGTCTTTTTTATAGAGAATCAAGCTTTCTGTTAACAAGGAGGAGACATTTTTCCTCTCATCAGTTCTACAGTACTCTCTTTAATATATATATATACGGAACGTAAGTAGAAAAATATTTTGGATCAGATGCAGTTGGTTTCTGAGTCTGTCATCATATATGATAACAATATAGAATAGAATAGAATAGAATTCAACTTTATTGTCATTGCACATGCACAGGTACAGGGCAACGAAATGCAGTTTGCATCCATCCAGAAGTGCTTTAGTGATATAGATATATTACAATATATATTAGCAATAATATAGATATGTGAGTATATTACAGAAATGGGTCTATTATGGTATGTTATAATGTACACGGTATGAAGTATGTTGTGAATATTCTATAACTATAAGTATGTACAGGCTGTAGTGAGTACAAGCTATGTACAGGATATTAATATAAATATGAAAAACTATACAGAATATGAAATAAATAACTTTACAGAATCTGGGATATACAGCTATACAGAAATGGGAACTATGCAAGTTGTAAACAGTTGTAGGATTAAAAATTATCGAATGTACAGAATGATTATTTACACAGAGCTATACAGTAGTGCAGTTAAGATAAGTGAGGGTGTAGATAGTTTCTACAGAGGCTATATAAAGTGCTAGTGGTTGTGAGTGGTGGTTCAGTCCATGTTATTATTGTGTTTGAGGGTACAGTTGTCCATTGTGGGTGTGTGTATGTTCAGTCCATGAGTTTAACGTGGGTCAGATGTCAGGAGGCAGAGTTCAGGAGTCTGACAGCTGTTCCGGTACCTGGTGGTCTTAGTCCGGAGGCTCCTGTGGCGCCTCCCAGAGGGCAGGAGGGTGAAGAGTCCATGTGATGGGTGACTGGGGTCTTTGATGATTTTCCCAGCCCTTTTCAGACACCGCTTCCTGTAGATGTCTTTTATGGCAGGAAGTGGTGCTCCGGCGATGCGCTGGGCAGTTTTCACGACCCTCTGCAACGCCTTCCGGTCCGAGGCAGAGCAGTTCCCGTACCAGACTGTTATACAGTTGGTCAGGATGCTCTCGATGGTGCAGCGATAGAAGTTCACCAGGATGTCTGAGGACAGGTGGTTCTTCCTCAGAGTCCTCAAGAAGAAGAGGCGCTGGTGAGCCTTCTTGACCAGCTTGGAGCAGTTGGTCGTCCAGGTGAGATCCCCGGAGATGTGGACTCCCAGGAACTTGAAGCTGCTCACACGCTCCACAGCCGTCCCCTTAATGTGGATGGGTGGATGTGGGTCAGCATTCCTCCTGTAGTCCACGATGAGCTCCTTGGTCTTCTCGGTGTTAAGCAGCAGGTTGTTTCTGTCGCACCACTCAGCCAGACGATCCACCTCCTCCCTGTAGGCGGCCTCATCGTTGTCACTGATGAGGCCAATCACCGTGGTGTCATCTGCAAACTTAATGATGGTGTTGGAACCATCAGCAGGTCTGCAGTCGTGGGTGAAGAGGGAGTAGAGGAAAGGGCTCATCACACAGCCTTGTGGTACACCGGTGTTCATTGTGATGGTAGATGAGCAGCGGTTATCCAGCCGGACATGTTGGGGGCGGTTGGTCAGGAAGTCTAGTAACCATTTGCAGATGAGGGAACTGATACCCAGGTCTGTCAGTTTCCTGATGAGTTGTGAGTAATGATTGTTTTCATTTATCACAGCATGTGGAACAGGCTTTCCAGGTTATCTCGGAGGTGAGAAAAAAAATGTTTCTTTTCTTTTGTTTTTACAGTTTGGAGCATTAAATGCGCATGCATCTTTTTGATTTTTTAAATGCAAAATATTTGGAATTTTACATCCACACACATCTTCAAGATTACATTTCTAATTAAATTACTCTAAGTCCTTCTGATTAAAGGCTTTTGAGTTTTTGGCTCTCCACTGACTTCACCGCTAACTTTCCGTGCACAAATGCCTCAATGGTCTCACAGTCATTTCAAGCAACAGGGCAGATTTTTGTTGGTTGTTTTGATATTAAATTTAAAATTTAATATTTTCGAAAAGTCTTAGAAACTGATGTAGAGTTAGAGACACATTATGCATTTTGTTTTTCTTTTTAGTTGTTTTTCACTTTTTGAAAGTTCCTTGTGTTTCATGTTTGTTTTCCCACACATCTTTGAAGGCTCCGACTGGATCAAAGGACAGAAACAAAACAGCCCTGTTCCCTTCTGTTTCTGTATTTTGTTCTTTGCTTAAAATCGCACATATATACTTCAAACATGTATTTTCTTACTTTTCAGGCAATGACATGAAATCAAGAAGGGGACCAAAGTCAAATGGTTACATTCTTCTTCCCATTTGCATATCAGCTTCAGTAAAAATAAATGAATAATAAGAAAAATGTTTAAAAAACAAAACAAAAATATAATATAAAAAGCTATAAGAAAAAAGGAAGACAGGAACAGCTTTTTCTTCAACAATTAGCTTCTACCCTTTTTCATTAACTAGTGTGATGCTTTCTCTTTGTTTTCATGCTTGAAAGGATGTGCTATCATTTTTGCTTTATGCCAGAAATGTTAAGTAATGTAAGCCCACCACTTCCTGTTTTCTAAACAGATGTATCAGTACTGTAAGACTCTTTTTGAACAATAAATCTTCATTTATCCAGAGACTGAATTTATTGCTTAAACAATAAAGACCTTCAGTACAATTTACATTTAATTTACAATTACATAATATTCAACAGTGAGTAAAGTACCTTTTTCATTCAGATCAAATACAATATGAATACAGTGTGTGTTGCATGTTACTGTTAAATTGAGGAAGACCTCAAATAACAAGAAACCTGGGCCCGTATCCCTAAAGAATCTTTGTGCAAAAAGTGGCTCCTAGCGGCCAAATTCTAAGAAAATTCTCAGAGTCATGACGTTTTCTTAGAATTTCCCCTAAAAGTGACACGACAATCCCAGTTAATATAAAAGCTATTCCTCAAGATTCCTAACGCTTAAAAGGGCTCCTAAGGCAAGATCTGCTAAGAGCAGGGAAGAGGACTTTTAGTGGCTTAGGAGTTCCCCTAAGCAGCTGCACAAAATGGCCAACAGAAGAGGCAGGAGAGATGTCCTGCAAACACTGGATGACAGGGAATTATTGAGACGCTACAGATTGGATCGTGCAGGAATCATGTTTGTGGTGGATCTCCTTAGAGATGCAATTACTTCACCAACTCGACGCCACAACACTATTACACCAGAGACGAAAGTAATCACAACCCCGAGGTATTTGGCAACCGGGAAAATGCAACAATGCAGCAGTGATGACTTGGGTCTGCAATCACAGACATTGCTAAAAGCTGAGCCGTGTTACCCTCGTTAAGACCACACTGGACTTGTAACGTTGTGATTTCTACTTCATTAAGGACAGCCCCTTGAGATAGGCCATCTTGTTTTCAACGGGGTCCATATGGGAGTGAAAGTACAAAATATGCCAGCTAGGATATTAATATGAGCAAATAAGACACGAATCATTATTTGAACAGGGTGTAATGAGTTTAAGTTTTCACATATTTTAGATTCTAATGTTAGGCTATAACCCCTACAGCTTACTATTCATTTTCCAGATATTTTCTTGAATGTGAAATATTATTTACAATTACAGTCAGCATAAGATTAGAGTATATAATATGTTTATTGATTTGAGGGTACATCCTTTGCTCGTTATCACCAAAAGCTCATTTCCATCAAACTTGTAGGATCAACCAATCACGGCTTTTGAAATGATGACTCATACCTAGCAACGGGGTCAACCACACCTCCTCACTGAGATAGGATTTTCCATCCATTCCTTGCTCAGAGTTCACTGAAAATGTTCTGGAATCACTTCTAAGCTAAAACTCCTGGCAAGGAATTTTTAGGTTAAGTTAGGAGCTCTCTGAGAGGATTCTCAGAAGCTTTAGGGATACGGGCCCTGGTCTTCTCATAGGCATGTGTGTAACTCTTGTTTTTTTTTTTTTTTTTGCCTGTCCCATTTGGTTCTTTAGCCGTCAGAATTGTTGTCTGAAGATCAACAAGGATACCCAAGGGATTTACTTTGCCAAATGGATCATCACGGCCTTGCCGTATTGGTCCATTTGATCGACCTTTGTTGTTATTATTTATTTTATTTTATTTTCAGTTGTTACAGACAGGACAGATATGACTGGGGGATAGGAAAAGGAGAAAGAAAGATGAAGGAAAAGAAAAACAGAAGGGAAGAGGGACAGTGAGAAACTTAAAAAGAGAAAGAAAAAACAATCTCCTGGATCAACTGTTGAGAGAAAAAGAAGAGAAAACAAGCAAAAAAAACCAAAACAAAGCAACATACTAAACACAACACCATCGCATTAATCTAGCTAAGTGTAAACAGCAGTAAATACTAAATATTGAATGTTGTTGTGCAGCACGCAGGACAGACAGTGCACAATGTGCTTTGAAGTAGCAGCCAAGAAAGGTGTAGTTTATGTCTATGAACAGTGAACACCTGTGTGCACACCTGTGTGGATCAGCGCGCTTGTATTCAAAAGGTTTCCCCATGTAACGGTCTGCTAGAGGGTGTAGAGGGCCATAGCCCCGTCCCCCAGGGCATGAAGCAGGTATGGAGGAGATCCAGGTTCCAGATATCCAGAGGCCCCAGAGTGCGAGAGCCCAAGGAGGACCACCAGAGGGGCATCCGTGCCACCCTCCTGGGAAGAGCTGAGGAGAACCTCAGACGAGTGGTCACCCAGTAGTCACAGAGCAGAAGCCAGAGGGGGCTGCACTGGCGTGCTAGAGTGAACCGAGCCGCAGGCCCAGAGGCCCAAGGGGCCTCTACGCCCTGGAAGAGGCCCTCTCGGTGGCTACTTGGCTGAAGTAGCCACCGGGAGTGAGCTGGTACATACCTGAGCACCCAGCCCTGGACACCAAGAACCACCAACGCACCGACCCCCGAGGGCATCAGTCACCGGCAGGGAGTGTGGTGAGGGGAGATAGGCCTCCATACTTTGGAGGGCCTGGGAGTTCCCAGAAAGGTGGAATCTAAGACCCGACCTGACATATAGACACAGACAAACAGGCACACACAGACACAAACATGCATTCCCACCCTCATGCACACATATACAAATACTCAGCACTCACCCAACGTAACTCTTAACCATGATTTAAAGAAAGTTTCCATTTATTTTAAGATTTCATCTTCACATGTCACAAAGGTTCATTTATCATTGGTTAATGCATTAAAGATATTTAAAACACAATATACTAATAACCATGAAATGTTTGAATGACTTGTTTGTTATGCATCTCTCTTATATTTTGTGATTTGTAAATGGCAATTGGACTGGCTCTTCTATAGAAGACAGGGAAGGGTTACTGAAAACAAGCCCTGTGATGCCACTACAGCACAAGACAGAGACAATTGTTTGTCTCGCTATAAGTCTGTGTGTGTCAACTTGTGCAGAGGAAGTGAGATTACTATAAAAATCTGATGTATTTAGAGATTATCTGTAGTCTTAACAGAGTCGTGAGTAATGGAAAACTATACTTGAAACTCAAAGACTCTTATTCACACTCTAACTGCAATTAAGAAACCAAACTTCTTGGACATTTTTGATTCTGTGACTTTATTAAATCCTCTAGGTAGAGGGTGACTTAATTTCCTGATTTATTCTGTAATCTTTGGTCTTTCTGTACTTCCGTCCATTCATTTGCTCCCATTGTCCTTTCTAATTGATTTTAACTCATTGTTTATACTCGGCTGCTGCCTTTGACTCAGTATTTTGAATTTGTTATGTACTTATCATAAATAGTCTTTAAATTCAGAAATTATTTATGTTCTCGTTCCTGAGTATATTATGGTTAAGTACCCATGAGTTTGTTAGTTATAGCTCTTGATTTCTTTTTATATGTTAGTTCTTCTTTTTGTCTCCAGTCTGTCGTCTCCATGTCCTGTCGTCAGTAGAATTATACTGTGTAGCATCTGATTGATGTGTGAGGAATACTTATGCAATACGATAACAAACATCTCATTTAAAAAATTAAACTACAAATAGCAGGACACTGAATTGACTGAATAGCTGGATGAACATGAAAAATGTTTATTTGAATTTTAGATTCACATATCCAGCTCTTTTTCTTTTTAAAGTGTACCTCGCTGATGCATCACCACAGATCATCTTTAAGAGTTGTAACCTCCCTGTATAATGTTATAAAATAGGGGCGGCCAAACAAAATCTTGCACAGGGCCTCAAAAAAGTTAGAAACGGCCCTGTCCCATTTCCAGTGAAGGATTTTTTTTCATCCACCATCTTATCCTGATCATGTTTTTGTATGTTAGTAAGACAGCTGTGCTTCTTTCTAGTATTCCAGTGAAGTGGGTGGTTCCAGCTGGAAGGATTGAAAATCCTCCTGAAAGAGTCGGAGATGATGAACAAATCAAATTTCTCACACAGCTTGTAGATAAAAAGATTCATTTGGAATGTCGAGACAACGCCGGTCTATGCGATTCTTTTGGTCCTGGTAGAGATCACCCTGAGATGTTTCCATGTTTTACACAATCCTTTTATTACCCATTATTCTTACAGATGCATCTGGAGATCAGCACACTGCATTCCTATGCAGTCCTATGCTAAAGGCTGATCTAAAGAACTCCACACAACAGTACAGTTATAACCTCTGGTCTCCTCCCCCCTACAGTAAACACCCCCACAATGGAAATACACTAGTACAGTGGCCAAGGGTGCTGACACCCTGACCCCCATCTCCTTTTAAGGTAGTGCCCGTTTGCCCTTTGTCTGCTCCTCACCCTCAGTAACTCTTGCTACTGTCCTGGGGGTGGGGGTTGATTGTCCTTCTGCCCTGTACCTCAGTTCTTTGTTCCCATCCCAGGCCTTTTTTGCTATTTTGTATTCTTACACTCATTAACCGCAATATTATAATGTTGCAAGCAATCACAAACTATATTCTCTTTACCTTTGATGTACATTAAGAATCTATTCTCAACAGGAAGAAGGTGGAGAGAAAGGTTTAGGGAATTATTCACGTGCCTGTGAGCCGATTTAAGCCTAAACAATAACACATGATACACAGTCCTGTTCGTTTATTAATTACCAGAGATGTCGCATAAAAAGAGATCAAAAAGGCAAAACCGTGCACCATAGTCAGGGGTTAAAGTCGCTTTTTGTTTGTTTGTTTTCAGTATCATTGAAGTTATTTCTTCTCGGGACTTGCACAGCAATAAGCATTTCACTGCATGTCGGACTGTGTGTATTATTGTGAATGTCACAAATAAAATTTGAATTTGAGCTACAAAAGAGTAGCAAGCATAAAGGGACGTTAAAGTTAAAGGATGTTTAAGTTGTAGGTAATTTCAAATGCAACAAACATCCGAAAGCACACAAACTATGTGTGCGCTATGGTCCCTGGGTGGTTTACACAGTGTTTTTTGTTAATAGTTTTGAGTCTTTTTTATTCATTATTATGTTGTTTGTGTTATATTTCCTACTTCAGTTTGCTTGTGCTTTTAGTTCATCAGTATTTCTATTTTAGGTTGTTGATAGGTTTGTAGCTTGAATCTATCCGCTGGAACGTTGAAGACAATATAATTACACTGCAAAGCAAGACACAAGTAGGCAAGCTTCTTCATGTTTCTCGTGCACGGGAGAGAACCGGACAGGCACCGTTCCTTCGCTTGACCCCAGTTGCTCTCGTCCGTTCTCCCGTACCACTGTCCTTTTATTGAGGTTACATGAATATGCATAGGTTCATTAACATATGACGTCTACATTCACACAAAGAGTACCTTGCCTGTGTGTGTGTGTGTGTGTGGGGGGGGGGGGGGGGTACTGCTGATCAAAGGGTCATAAAAGCACACAAGCAGTAATGCGGACGCTGCACCGGTCCGTCGTGGTGAAGAGGGAGCTGAGTGTAAAAGCGAAGCTCTCAATTTACCGGTCGATCTACGTCCCTACCCTCACCTATGGCCACGAGCTGTGGGTAGTGACCGAAAGAACGAGATCGCGGATACAAGCGGCGGAAATGAGCTTCCTCCGAAGGGTGGCTGGCCTCTCCCTTAGAGATAGGGTGAGAAGTTCGGCCATCCGGGAGGGGCTCAGAGTAGAGCAGCTGCTGCTCCACATCGAAAGGAGCCAGCTGAGGTGGTTCGGGCATCTGACAAGGATGCCCCCCGGGCGCCTCCTGGGTGAGGTGTTTCAGGCATGTCCCACCGGGAGGAGGCCCCGGGGCAGACCCAGGACACGCTGGAGAGATTATATCTCTTGGCTGGCCTGGGAACGCCTTGGTATTCCCCCGGACAAGCTGGAGGAGGTGGCTGGGGAGAGGGAGGTCTGGGCCTCTTTGCTTAGGCTGCTGCCCCCGCGACCCGGCCCCGGACAAAGCGGATGAAGATGGATGGATAGATGGATGTCTGCTAAATTGACACTATTTTAACACTGATGAAAGATAACAAGCTAATTTTCATTGCATGTGTGTTTGTGTTTTTAGGCAGGTTTAATGCATGTCTGTGGAGCTGCATATCCAGCAGAGCATGTTCTCTGCCTTTCCTACACATTTCTCTACTATTATTTGATCATTTCTTAACCAATGTGCTATGAGTCCACTGGTCTTTGCATCACACTAAGTGACTTGGACAAGATGATAAACAGACTCACATGCTGAAGATGTTGTCTAATCTTCATAAGCTCTCTTGTGTTTGTGTTAGTAGGGTTAATGCCTGTTCTGTGTGATTCTGTATATGTTTGTATATGTTTCAGACTCCTTCACAATTTTCCAACTTAAGCAGTCAGTTTTCTTTTCCCCAGGTTTGCTAACCCAAATTTTGATTTCCCACATTTAATAACAAAATTTGTGTTCTCACCACTCTCATTCTATTGTCCTCTGATGCGGTTGCTGAAGTTCTGCTGCTGCTGCCTTCTTGGGCGACTTCTAGCAGGTCCTGCCGGTTTCTTGGCTTTGGTCTCAGTAGCCTTGTTCATCTTGAAAGATCCGGAGGCCCCGGTGCCCTTGGTCTGCACCAGAGTGCCCTTCGCCACCAGGCTCTTGAAGGCGGTCTTGACACGGGCTTTGTTCTTGTCCACATCGTAGCCTGCGGCAGCCAGAGCCTGCTTGAGACCGGCCGCGGACACGCCGTTGCGCTCCTTGAAAGCGGCCATGGCTTTCACGATCAGCTCGCTCACGCTGGGGCCGACCTTCTTCGGCTTGGACCTCTGCACAGGGCGTGTTTATGATGGAGCTTTTCCGACCACAGCCGGCACGTTGAGCGCATCATTCAGGGTCCATTTCTTTCATGTAGCTATGGTCGCTAGCCAGCATGCTAGCCGCATGTGGCTTGCCGAGTCACTCAGTCCTTTCTGAACATGTTGACATGCTGCCGCCGCCGAACCTGGCCTCAGATCCAGCAAGCTTAGCGCGCTGATCTCCAAAAGGTCCCGAAAGCCAGAAAGACGTCAAATAAATGTCTCGTTCTAAGAGTTCAAACAAAAACTCCTCTTCACGCCGCCATCTTGCTCGCCCCTCCGTGGAATTCATCCAATCAGATAGGAAGATGGGTTTGCTTTTCTTCTTCTCTTGTGCTTTGTTAGGTTGCTTCTGCAGCCTCTTCTCCGATACTGCCGCTGCTGATCAGGTTTTTCTTCAGGTAAGAGTGAGAGTTTTGAGACAGATCGTGCTATAAATAAGTCAGCCAGAAACTTGGCTTGAACGTTTCCAATTATTAAACTATTGTTTAACAACTATTGTTTACATTTTCGTCCGACCGCTGCATGTGGAAAATTGATACAGGTCTGCTTTTCACCTGAAAGTGACAAACTAAGACATGTTCATTATCATCATCACTGCTTAATCAACACACATCTCTCTCTCTCTCTCTCTCTCTCTCTCTGTGTTTTTGTGAACAATCCTTTCTTAAAAGCAGAAAATGACATTGTAGTTGTTTTTCGGCTGATCAACACAAAAACCTTTTTCCTGTGATTATTTTTCTTCGTCTACAATGTAATTTGTCTCTTTTTCACTCTTTTTTTTTCTTTATAATAGCTTGTGATCCGCAAAATCACCGCTCTCACTCACAATCAAAGGCAATTACTTTTGCACAGTGCACAAAAACACTGTGATGTCAGACACATTCACACTCACTTTTTCATCTGCATAAATAAACCATATGGCTGGAGATATGTGCCATGGTGATCCATAGGCATGATCACACGTTTATTTAATTATTTTCAACCCAACAAAACAAATAAACAAAAACATGATGCTGATGCTACACACACACACACACACACACACGAGTCATAGCTCTGTTTTCCTCTCTTTGAGTAGTTCTCAGACAGCTCTCGATCTGATAATGTGTAGCCTGCTCATCAGCTCAGGAAAAGAAAACTGCAATGCAACATCACACAGTAGTTGCAGCATATTAGTTGTTTTCACAGGCGTGCTGTATATTTCAACAATGGCTCATAATAAGACGACAGTCTTCCTCACAGGTCAAGTGCCTCTATGCACTTCATTAGTTTAAATATTTACCTATATCACTTCTCCTCATATGTCATTGTACTGAATTTAAGCAACCACAAGCTTAATGTAGATTACTTTTAACAACTATCCACCTCAATTACGTCTATGGTCTGGCACACAGGCTGTTGTCGATCAGGGCAAGCTAAAGAGTTAACATTTTGTGTCAGCTGCCAGGAGCAAAGTCCAGCACAAACGTCTGTCTCCCTCCAACTCACTCTTGGTTGCTTAGAAACCCATGATAACAACAACAGTCGGTGTCACAGACCACGTGTTCTGCTCCGCACACACTCACACAACAACAACAACAACGAGACGAGGACGAAGATGACAATAACACAAAATAGGCCTACTCCGGACTCACACCGGACCGCTCGGGACCCTGACCCAGTTGTGGGACGCTCACCCAGTCGCGCGACAAAACCCAATGAAGGGACGCTCGGGACACACACCCAGGGCGATTTCAAAACCGGACACTCACCGGACGCACGTGCTTTATCGCACACAGTGATAAAGACTTTCAACGCAACCTCACACAGTGGATGCGTGCTTTGCTGCACACAGCGGCAAAGACTTACAACGCAGTCTCACACAGTGACCGCGTGCTTTGCTGCACACAGCGGCAAAGACTTAAACTTACTTGGTGTTGCTTAGCGTGTAGTATAGCCTCGAATCCCGCCGATCGCCATTCATCGAGGAGAAAAGACAGACAGCGAATCCACAGGAACTTCCTGGCTGACGTCAGTCTTTCAGCGTGCCTCTTCTCCCCTCGGTGAATGTCGACTCCAGGGCTCCGGCTCTCGAAGGACCAATTAATGATAGGTTTGTAGCTTGAATCTATCCGCTGGAACGTTGAAGACAATATAATTACACTGCAAAGCAAGACACAAGTAGGCAAGCTTCTTCATGTTTCTCGTGCACGGGAGAGAACCGGACAGGCACCGTTCCTTCGCTTGACCCCAGTTGCTCTCGTCCGTTCTCCCGTACCACTGTCCTTTTATTGAGGTTACATGAATATGCATAGGTTCATTAACATATGACGTCTACATTCACACAAAGAGTACCTTGCCTGTGTGTGTGTGTGTGTGTGGGGGGGGGGGGGGGGGTACTGCTGATCAAAGGGTCATAAAAGCACACAAGCAAACATCCTTGGTCAGGAAGAGGGTAGACCCCCCTCATCCTAGATAACACAGTAAGGAAGTCCAGCAGTTCATTTATCTAAACAAAAGGCTCTTATACTTAAACAGATATACGTGTGTTTACTATACCATAAATCAGCAAAGGAAGATACGATCTCTCCTCTGTAGGGGAGTGAACTCACCCCCTCTCCATGCCACACAGAGTTGTTACAGACCTCTTAGGATGAGACATTCTTTCAATCTACAAATGATTATATACTTCTAAGCATCTATGGTTAAATATTTCTAAGCATAAATGACAATCAACAATACAAACTCTAACATTCCCCCGTTTTTGACCTTTATGCTAGAAAAGTTCCCAGTTATGAATACCTCATGTCTGACAGTTTCAATTAGAGCTGGGCGATATGAGATTTTTTCATATCACGATATGTTTTTTTCATTTCAGGCGATAACGATATCTATCACGATATAAGCCAAATAACTATATTTGTAAGATTTAAATGTGCCGTTGCTCACAAGTAAAATGTGAAATAATCAGCAGCTTGTTTTTATTTATTTATTATATTATTTATTTCCCATAATAAGTTCAACAGGGTAGATGTACTTAAGGAACATGAGACTTTTTCAGATAAATAAAGGCAAATATTGCAAACTACACAAAAGGCAGCCGCTAAAGCGTTTAAGTTTCAAAATAGAACAAACGAAACAGACTACTAAATTGTCAATTCCACTTAGAAACAAAATATTAATTCTAAAAATAAATCTTAGTTTGTGTTACAGAAGAACAGACAAAACTGACTAACTTTTGTCAATATCAAATAAACTGAGAACTAAAAGGAAATTCTCAATCTCTCCTTGTTGTATAGCTTAGCTTTTCAAACAGTTTTAACAGTTACTTTAGTCTGACAAAAGCCGAATGACGAATTAGCGCTTCCAGTCAGAGACTGGGGCTACGTCCACACGTACACGGGTATTTTTGAAAACGGAGATTTTCCGTTTCCGTTTTAAAAAATAATCCCGTCCACACATAAAGGCAGAAATGAAGGAAAACGCTGCTATGAACATGCCAAAGCAGCAGGTGGCGCTAGATTCCTAACCGTGCAGAAATGTTGGCCAATCAGAAGTCTAGAAGCCTCGGTGGGAAAAAGTAAACAAAGCTGGGGCATAGAAGCAGAACCGAGTCGTATGTGTGGAGGGACAGTAACTGTGTGTATATGTAAGCATTTAAACACTGCAGAGAGTAGAATTAACAGTATTGTAGAAATTCATTTCACCGAAACAATAACGTGGCGCACAGTGTGACGCATGCACCAGTTCATTGTATTTCCAGACTTGCTTTCGGCACAATTTACAGTGCACGCTACTCTGTTTTTTGTCAGACTTGAAATAGCCGAAATACCTTCACACTACGGAACTTCTATGGCTCTTCCGTTCGACAATCTCTCCGGCGTTGGAACCATTATCTGTTTTCTCTTCGGTCACGCTCGGTTGATTTTTCTAGTCGGCACACTCATTTCCTCCATTACCCGCTGGCTGCTTCCCAAACAAACACACATGCGGCTTGGCACTTGTGCTGTACGTTACAAGTCACGCGACGTGACGCTGCGGCTGTGATTGGTTCGGCTCTGCGCTACTTAATTTGGATTGGCTGATCTTTTTTTTTTTTTTTTTTTTTTTTTTTAAGAGGACAAGAGCGGCGAGGTCTATCGCGATAGCTTAATTTCTCTATCGAGTAAAAGTTATATCGCGATACATATCGTTATCGTTCTATCGCCCAGCTCTAGTTTCAATGCAAACATTTTTATACTCAGCATATGTCAAATCACCCTAAATTACTGTAAAAGTACAGTTTAACAAATGTATTAGCGGTTATCCCATTCATTGAGCTCATCTCATGGCAAACTGCATCTTACGAGCAACCAAAGAAATTGTTGATTTAATAGTGAAAACAAGAAAGTAACATTTTCAAAAACATCTCAGCTTGGTGACGCTTCCTTCAGGTGTGCAAATCACATGTCTCTGCAGAGTGGTTTGAGTTCTGCAGGGCGTCATACATGTCTCTTCCAGTTGTTTCATTGTCCATAGGACCAGAGTCCAAATGTATGTAGAATAAACATTCAAACATACCAGTTAGTTTTGTTGTTTGTCAACATGGGTCTCAGCTATTTCCAAAGTTGCAGACCTCTCAGCACTCTAGTTTTATGGCCTCCACCAACCCCCATCACCTCATTTAAGCCTTCGTTCTGTGAGGGGGATATTTATGACTCCTTAATTGTCCACGCTCTGCAGAAAAACCCCTCTGTGGAAAGGGTGCAGGGTTGTCTTACTGCTGTTATGATCCCAGCAGTCTTCGGGGTATCATCGTATTCACAGTACAGTGGTACAGCATTAGGTGATGTTCATAGGAAACTGCTGTCATCACCACCATAGTTTCTGGTTCCTGTGCTTTTCACAGAATCATGATGTCATCCTCGAACTCCTTCTGCGCTGTCGATGGAGCTTGGCACGCTCCCTCATCCTTCGAGTTTTCATGTTCCAATGCTGCTGAAGGTTTAAGGCAGAGCACGTCGTACACCTTAGTTGTCTTCCTCAGCGTCAATATTGAATCTTTCATTTTATTTAAAATCTCCTGGAGCTCAGTAGCACAGCTCTCTGTGTCATGTCTGCTGTGCTAAAGATGATTTCTGATCCTCCTGAAGTCTCTCTCCGGGCCTCAGCTCCCATCTTGTGGACGATCCTCTCAGGCACTCCTTCTCGTCATGCATAGTCCTGATTTTGGGCCTGCTTGATCTGTCTCAAAACACTCAGCTTCTCTGCCTTCCTCCTAGTTCAGCTGATTTCATGATGGGCCCCAACCAGCTTGACCTTTGACCTCAACCACTGCCTGGGCTATGCCTGGAATGTTTCTGCTTCTCACTGCTGCACCTGTATTTCAGAAAGACTTCTATTTGGAGAGCATGTCAACAATCATCAAACCACATTCTTTAGTTCAGTGAACTTCACTTATAGGCCATCAAAGCCTCATCTGAACATGGATGCACCACTTGCATAGATTTAATACTTGTAAATAAACAGCTAATCACACAAATCACTGCAACAATAATAGTAAACATTGTTTAATATTAATTCTGGACCCCACCTCTTGACGCATGGACAACCATGCGTCAACTCACCAAACCTGGATCCCCGTCTTAAAAACTGGCTCCACCAGGAGCCTGCATACACAAGATCTGGAAATAAAATCAACCTTCACACTTATAAACAATTATATCAAAAGAGTAATAAGCATTCAGCACGGGCAAGACAAGTGTCATGTGCAGGTTTTCTCAAATCATTAAATCACTATCATTACCATAATTCGCCTCAAACATGGATCATCCCATGTGCTCAGTTAACATTAATGTAATCAGTGACTTCTCTTAAGCAAAGTCACTCCACTCATATATTATTATGGGTCCAAAAGTGGCCAGCAAATGAGCCCATAATAAACTATTCCATAAATACCGTAATCTCTCATTTGTTTTACTCATGTCACTTGTCCGTTTCAGCTGAATCCTCCACAGCATTCCCAAAGAAACAAACATTAGCAATACACATTGACTGTGGTCAGACGGAGGTCAGACACAGGTCAACGGGTTCCAGAGGTGCCATAAAAACACCATAAAATCAACCATCCATTGCTGTGGAAAATATGTTATTCATATCATCAAAGTAACCGTCACATTTTCCCAAAAACACAATGTAACAGCATCACCACTCATAACCGGTAAACACAGTTTTCCTCACACATAAACCCAAAAATCCTGTAATAGGAAAAACATCAACCAGTTGTCCTGGTATAAATCATGTGATCAAACCACATGAAGAACTGTAATGCTGTAGAAAAGAAAATGCAAATGTTAGCACTGCGCAGATGTATACAATTTCTCACAGCTTCTTTTACCAGTCAGTCAGCTTTCTTTTTTATTTCCATTCATTCATGCATTCATTCTTTCTTTCTTTGCTGATAGTGGAACCTGTCGTCGCATTTAGTTTCCACTTCCAGCAAAATGACGTCATCTCAAAAAGAAAAAGAGGAACTTTAGGTCGGATTACATAGCTGAATCCTTTTTTAGGCTGGGACACTCATTTAATAATTGTCCCAAATAAGTAGCTTTCTCCAGAACCCATTTTAATGTGGAGAAAATAGCACTTTTAATTTCTGACGTGCAGATCTGCTTAAAGAAAAGAAATAGACAAACAAAATCAGTGCCTGTTCAAAAGATAAAAATGAAAAATAACAAAGATTATCAAACCAAACTCTCAGTGCACTGTGAAAGTATCAAAATAAAAAGGCCTTGTTAAGTCATGACACAAGCTCCTCATCAACTTCACAACAGGAGAAGAATCATCAGCTAGATTCACTCCAAACCAACCATCAGCTGCACAACACACCACACCACATAACTATGAGTTTAATCACCAGGTCTGTGCTCTTCACTCATTTAGGCCACAGATCTATTTTATTCAATTTTCCTTTTCCCTTCATCATAAAACATGTGACATGCTGTCATGCACTTCACAAAAGACGTTTGTTCTGACGTATTCAGAGTTGTGTATCTAAATACAGGATTCACTCGCACATCAAAACAGGAAACTCAGTGTTTTAGAGTCTCCACTCTAACAAACTCCAACACATCCCATTCACTCGTGCTAGAATTCAGTCACCTGTGCAAGAATTCAGTCACCTTTCATTAATCTAAAAACCAATCAAATAATTTGCATATCGGCTATTAACCCACTAAGTTGACAGGACAACAGAAATGCATGTTCAAAATAGTATCACAAAAGACAATTTCCCTCATACAGTAAATTACTTATGCTGCTCAATCAAGCAGGAAGCTTCTCCCAATTTACTATATCAACAACTAAATTTATTGTCTGATCTCTGGTTGGTCAAACCAGGATCTTTTTTCTTTTTTCCACAAAAGTTTAAATTGTTGTCCTGCAACCTAGAGAGTCAATTTTTTTTTCTTGGATAAATTCAGTATTTGATAACAAGTGTCTGCTAAATTCTGTGTATAGTGCTGGCGGAGCGCTGCTGACGTCGACTGAGAAAATTGTCAGGCGGTGGAAGGAATACTTCGAGGACCTCCTTAATCCCACTGATACGTCTTCCGAGGAGGAAGCAGAGTCTGGGGATGAGGGGAATGGCCCGCCAATTTCCGGGGGCGAGGTCACTGAGGCAGTTAAACAACTCCTTGGTGGCAGAGCCCCTGGTGTTGATGAGGTCCGCCCCGAGTTCCTGAAGGCTCTGGACGTTGTAGGGCTGTCCTGGTTGACACGCCTCTGCAATGTTGCGTGGAGATCAGGGGCAGTACCTGTGGACTGGTAGACCGGGGTGGTGGTCCCCATCTTTAAGAAAGGGGACCGGAGGGTGTGTTCCAACTACAGGGGGATCACACTCCTCAGCCTCCCTGGGAAAGTCTATGCCAGGGTGCTGGAAAGGAGAGTTCGTCCGTTAGTCGAACCTCGGATACAGGAGGAACAATGCGGTTTTCGTCCTGGTCGCAGAACACTGGACCAGCTCTTTATCCTCTCCAGGATACTTGAGGGTGCATGGGAGTTTGCCCAACCAGTCTACATGTGTTTTGTGGACTTGGAGAAGGCATTCGACCGTGTCCCTCGGGGTGTCCTGTGGGAGGTGTTGCGGGAATATGGGGTGTCTGGCCCATTGCTACGGGCCATTCGATCCCTATACAACCGTTGCAAGAGCTTGGTTCGCATTGGTTCGTTCCCGGTGGGTGATGGGCTTCGCCAGGGCTGCCCTTTGTCTCCGGTTCTGTTCATAATTTTTATGGACAGGATTTCTAGGCGTAGCCAAGTGGCGGAGGGCTTTCGCTTTGGTGGCCTCAGAATCTCATCTCTGATTTTTGCAGATGATGTGGTTCTGTTGGCTTCATCGGGTGAAGGCCTCCAGCTCACACTGGAACGGTTCGCAGCCGAGTGTGAAGCAGCGGGAATGAGGATCAGCACCTCCAAATCTGAGGCCATGGTTCTCAGCCGGAAAAGGGTGGAGTGCCCACTCCAGGTCGGGGATGAGTTCCTGCCACAAGTGGAGGAGTTCAAGTATCTCGGGGTCTTGTTCGCGAGTGATGGGAGAAGGGAGCCGGAGATCGACAGACGGATTGGGGCTGCAGCTGCAGTAATGCGGACGCTGCACCGGTCCGTCGTGGTGAAGAGGGAGCTGAGTGTAAAAGCGAAGCTCTCAATTTACCGGTCGATCTACGTCCCTACCCTCACCTATGGCCACGAGCTGTGGGTAGTGACCGAAAGAACGAGATCGCGGATACAAGCGGCGGAAATGAGCTTCCTCCGAAGGGTGGCTGGCCTCTCCCTTAGAGATAGGGTGAGAAGTTCGGCCATCCGGGAGGGGCTCAGAGTAGAGCAGCTGCTGCTCCACATCGAAAGGAGCCAGCTGAGGTGGTTCGGGCATCTGACAAGGATGCCCCCCGGGCGCCTCCTGGGTGAGGTGTTTCAGGCATGTCCCACCGGGAGGAGGCCCCGGGGCAGACCCAGGACACGCTGGAGAGATTATATCTCTTGGCTGGCCTGGGAACGCCTTGGTATTCCCCCGGACAAGCTGGAGGAGGTGGCTGGGGAGAGGGAGGTCTGGGCCTCTTTGCTTAGGCTGCTGCCCCCGCGACCCGGCCCCGGACAAAGCGGATGAAGATGGATGGATAGATGGATGTCTGCTAAATTGACACTATTTTAACACTGATGAAAGATAACAAGCTAATTTTCATTGCATGTGTGTTTGTGTTTTTAGGCAGGTTTAATGCATGTCTGTGGAGCTGCATATCCAGCAGAGCATGTTCTCTGCCTTTCCTACACATTTCTCTACTATTATTTGATCATTTCTTAACCAATGTGCTATGAGTCCACTGGTCTTTGCATCACACTAAGTGACTTGGACAAGATGATAAACAGACTCACATGCTGAAGATGTTGTCTAATCTTCATAAGCTCTCTTGTGTTTGTGTTAGTAGGGTTAATGCCTGTTCTGTGTGATTCTGTATATGTTTGTATATGTTTCAGACTCCTTCACAATTTTCCAACTTAAGCAGTCAGTTTTCTTTTCCCCAGGTTTGCTAACCCAAATTTTGATTTCCCACATTTAATAACAAAATTTGTGTTCTCACCACTCTCATTCTATTGTCCTCTGATGCGGTTGCTGAAGTTCTGCTGCTGCTGCCTTCTTGGGCGACTTCTAGCAGGTCCTGCCGGTTTCTTGGCTTTGGTCTCAGTAGCCTTGTTCATCTTGAAAGATCCGGAGGCCCCGGTGCCCTTGGTCTGCACCAGAGTGCCCTTCGCCACCAGGCTCTTGAAGGCGGTCTTGACACGGGCTTTGTTCTTGTCCACATCGTAGCCTGCGGCAGCCAGAGCCTGCTTGAGACCGGCCGCGGACACGCCGTTGCGCTCCTTGAAAGCGGCCATGGCTTTCACGATCAGCTCGCTCACGCTGGGGCCGACCTTCTTCGGCTTGGACCTCTGCACAGGGCGTGTTTATGATGGAGCTTTTCCGACCACAGCCGGCACGTTGAGCGCATCATTCAGGGTCCATTTCTTTCATGTAGCTATGGTCGCTAGCCAGCATGCTAGCCGCATGTGGCTTGCCGAGTCACTCAGTCCTTTCTGAACATGTTGACATGCTGCCGCCGCCGAACCTGGCCTCAGATCCAGCAAGCTTAGCGCGCTGATCTCCAAAAGGTCCCGAAAGCCAGAAAGACGTCAAATAAATGTCTCGTTCTAAGAGTTCAAACAAAAACTCCTCTTCACGCCGCCATCTTGCTCGCCCCTCCGTGGAATTCATCCAATCAGATAGGAAGATGGGTTTGCTTTTCTTCTTCTCTTGTGCTTTGTTAGGTTGCTTCTGCAGCCTCTTCTCCGATACTGCCGCTGCTGATCAGGTTTTTCTTCAGGTAAGAGTGAGAGTTTTGAGACAGATCGTGCTATAAATAAGTCAGCCAGAAACTTGGCTTGAACGTTTCCAATTATTAAACTATTGTTTAACAACTATTGTTTACATTTTCGTCCGACCGCTGCATGTGGAAAATTGATACAGGTCTGCTTTTCACCTGAAAGTGACAAACTAAGACATGTTCATTATCATCATCACTGCTTAATCAACACACATCTCTCTCTCTCTCTCTCTCTCTCTGTGTTTTTGTGAACAATCCTTTCTTAAAAGCAGAAAATGACATTGTAGTTGTTTTTCGGCTGATCAACACAAAAACCTTTTTCCTGTGATTATTTTTCTTCGTCTACAATGTAATTTGTCTCTTTTTCACTCTTTTTTTTTCTTTATAATAGCTTGTGATCCGCAAAATCACCGCTCTCACTCACAATCAAAGGCAATTACTTTTGCACAGTGCACAAAAACACTGTGATGTCAGACACATTCACACTCACTTTTTCATCTGCATAAATAAACCATATGGCTGGAGATATGTGCCATGGTGATCCATAGGCATGATCACACGTTTATTTAATTATTTTCAACCCAACAAAACAAATAAACAAAAACATGATGCTGATGCTACACACACACACACACACACACACGAGTCATAGCTCTGTTTTCCTCTCTTTGAGTAGTTCTCAGACAGCTCTCGATCTGATAATGTGTAGCCTGCTCATCAGCTCAGGAAAAGAAAACTGCAATGCAACATCACACAGTAGTTGCAGCATATTAGTTGTTTTCACAGGCGTGCTGTATATTTCAACAATGGCTCATAATAAGACGACAGTCTTCCTCACAGGTCAAGTGCCTCTATGCACTTCATTAGTTTAAATATTTACCTATATCACTTCTCCTCATATGTCATTGTACTGAATTTAAGCAACCACAAGCTTAATGTAGATTACTTTTAACAACTATCCACCTCAATTACGTCTATGGTCTGGCACACAGGCTGTTGTCGATCAGGGCAAGCTAAAGAGTTAACATTTTGTGTCAGCTGCCAGGAGCAAAGTCCAGCACAAACGTCTGTCTCCCTCCAACTCACTCTTGGTTGCTTAGAAACCCATGATAACAACAACAGTCGGTGTCACAGACCACGTGTTCTGCTCCGCACACACTCACACAACAACAACAACAACGAGACGAGGACGAAGATGACAATAACACAAAATAGGCCTACTCCGGACTCACACCGGACCGCTCGGGACCCTGACCCAGTTGTGGGACGCTCACCCAGTCGCGCGACAAAACCCAATGAAGGGACGCTCGGGACACACACCCAGGGCGATTTCAAAACCGGACACTCACCGGACGCACGTGCTTTATCGCACACAGTGATAAAGACTTTCAACGCAACCTCACACAGTGGATGCGTGCTTTGCTGCACACAGCGGCAAAGACTTACAACGCAGTCTCACACAGTGACCGCGTGCTTTGCTGCACACAGCGGCAAAGACTTAAACTTACTTGGTGTTGCTTAGCGTGTAGTATAGCCTCGAATCCCGCCGATCGCCATTCATCGAGGAGAAAAGACAGACAGCGAATCCACAGGAACTTCCTGGCTGACGTCAGTCTTTCAGCGTGCCTCTTCTCCCCTCGGTGAATGTCGACTCCAGGGCTCCGGCTCTCGAAGGACCAATTAATGATAGGTTTGTAGCTTGAATCTATCCGCTGGAACGTTGAAGACAATATAATTACACTGCAAAGCAAGACACAAGTAGGCAAGCTTCTTCATGTTTCTCGTGCACGGGAGAGAACCGGACAGGCACCGTTCCTTCGCTTGACCCCAGTTGCTCTCGTCCGTTCTCCCGTACCACTGTCCTTTTATTGAGGTTACATGAATATGCATAGGTTCATTAACATATGACGTCTACATTCACACAAAGAGTACCTTGCCTGTGTGTGTGTGTGTGTGTGGGGGGGGGGGGGGTACTGCTGATCAAAGGGTCATAAAAGCACACAAGCAAACATCCTTGGTCAGGAAGAGGGTAGACCCCCCTCATCCTAGATAACACAGTAAGGAAGTCCAGCAGTTCATTTATCTAAACAAAAGGCTCTTATACTTAAACAGATATACGTGTGTTTACTATACCATAAATCAGCAAAGGAAGATACGATCTCTCCTCTGTAGGGGAGTGAACTCACCCCCTCTTCATGCCACACAGAGTTGTTACAGACCTCTTACACTCAGAAAAATTATGGTTCTTAAATGGTTCTTCAGATGTCTTCATGGTTCTTTAAAGAACCATCATACGTCAAAGAACCTTTTTATTTTGTGGATGGTTCTTCAGCTATTACAAATAGTTCTTTAAAGAACAAAAGGTTCTTTATCAAATCTAAGTTTGATGGTGTAAATGTCATAAATATTTATTCACTATAATGAGGCTGTGAATTATACTGTGTGTTTTCTTTGTGTGCATGTGTGTGCGAAGGGGAAGGGCGGGATACCTGGCAATTACCCTTTAAGAGAAGATGGTAGGAAACTGAATATTCAAATAAAAGTTAGAAATAATTGCAAACAATAGACACAATACACACATTCAAATACTGTACTTTAGTTTTAAATTTTAATAAAGCATTACTATTTTCTACTCCAAGGCATTACTTTTGAGATTATTATATATTTTTGAAAATATAGCATAATGATAATAATAAACTTTACAAACCACCCAGCAGTATGTAAAGTCAAATTATAAAATACAAGTAAATAACAACTGCAGAACAGAATGTCAGTGTAATGGACACAGACTTCGTTTTGACAAAGCACACTGCTTAGGTAAATGATCTGAGTAGTTGTTCATCACTGATCAATTTGTTAATATGTGTTTCGAGCCAAATAAATGACAGGGAGAGAGAGAGAGACGTCAGAACACGTCATACTATAACCTCCCGGGAGCGGACGGAGGGGGTCAGTCGTTGGGATGCGCATGCGCAGACAGAGTGTGCGAGCGGCGGGCCTTGACCTTCGGGAAAAAAAACTCACGGACGGTGACAGCGAAACGGATAACAGTCTTCAGTACCTGCTGGACTTTGAAGCTGTGGATTCTGGGACTGTTAGAAAAGGTAAAACATTTTCATTAAAACCTTATTACTGTTTTGTTTTTGTTACTCGTCATTGTAGCTTGCTGTTAATGTTGTGCTAACAGTAGCGATTAGCTAGATACGTTAGCCGTTGAGGTCAACGCAATTTAGTATCCAACTGTTTTCCTAACAAAACCACTGTTATAATTAAGTGAAGCTGCTCCCAGCTAATTTGAACCTTTGGCTTCTAAAATATGTGGTTCAATTGCGTGCTGCGTACATAACCTAATGTCAGCTAGACCGAAATTAAAATTTAATATATTGTTAAAGTCACTAAAATGGCGCCTGAAGCCTGTTATGACGTGAGCTCTGTGTCTGCTCTAGAAACTCTTGAAATTCTGTAGATCTGAGCCGTACATTAAATACTCACATGAACCTGTACTTTGAATTCTGTATGAGCTGTATAAAATACAGCTATGCATAAGTGTTTTGAATGAATAATTAGATTAGATAACTCTTTATTGTCTAATCGAATTATATAGAAATGAATAGAAATGTGACATGAGAAGGTGTGTCTTTGACTGTTCCTGCATAACTTAGTTTCGGACTAGTTGACAAGTTATGCTCCGGTCATTTGATGTTTCCAAGGTAGATGTTCTTTTGTAATATAGTTAATTTTTTTGTATATTTCATTTATCCACCATCATACATCATACATACAAGCTAAGAAGAGGTCGTTATACTAACAAGAGGTATCAACGCCGGGCCAAAGTTCAGCACATGGTTAAAGTTTGTAATCCAGCCAGGGTGTAAATATCACTCAGCAGCCAGAGCTGAAGCAGGTAGCATCAACACATAAATCTACTCTACCCGGCTTAAATCACAAGAGCACCTCTGACCAAAAAGCTGTAGATTTTTCTTGTTTGCACAAATTAATCCAGATTCACATTAATTGTGTTCACAGCTCCAACAAAATGAGGAAGAGGAGGGGGAGAAACACAATTAGGTTGAATTACAATTGGATGGAAGGCGAGGACAAGGAGAAGGAAGCTTAGGATGAGGAGGAAGAAAAGCAGCAGGAGCATCTTTAGGGATCCCTATGATGTCATTGAGGTTGGTTTCATTAATATGGTCCTCTCACAAAGAACGATGACTTGTTTTAGTTCACCTACTTCCTGTATTAAATAGTGATGTGCAAAATGTTGTGAAAAACCATGGAGCAGGTACGTATAGTGCATCTGCAGGTAAATGAACATCAAATCTCTAAGACAGACTGAAATCTGTATATTTATCACCCTTATGATAAAACCCATGTCAGCCATTGGTTTATGGACTTTGTATTTTGAAGCCTCAACATTTGCTTTCTTGCTGTTGCTATGTTGGGACCATATTAGGATGAGGGATCAGAATCTGGAGTCATGCACACTATTGTTTCATTTAGTGTGTATCCATAAGATTCGTACAGCAGATCCAAGTTGTGCCTTGAAAACAGGAAAGTCGTCTGCATAGAGGAGAACTGTAATAGCAGGCTTGTAAAAAGTGAGGCTTTGTGCTCTCGTTTTACTTCTGTCACCCTGTTTTGATGCAGATTTCACTTGAAATCAGGCAAGAACTGGACTTATTTTTTTATGTGTTCTTGTGAATTGATTGTGTATCGCATATGTTTGATTTGACTTTCTGCAAGACAACAGTTGTCCGCTGGCCAAAAAAGTTTTCCAAATACCTCCACGTGATCTAGCCTGGATTTAGAAAAGAATAGCAAAAAAAATCTGCACCTCCTGCTTCAGATGCAATTTGTGTTTCTGTGTTCAGAGGCAGCGGCGAGAGGGGAGACCTCGGCTCATCCAGCTGGAGAGCCTGACCAGGAGGAGTCGAACATTAACTGAGCTCTTCCAGGGCACCCTGCAGACTCGGCTGTTGGCATCGGCGAGGGATGACGTGAACGCCAAACTGGAGTCCATCACAGGTCAACTGCAGGTATGCGAGTCAGACCTTCTGAGGAGGGTTTCACTTTTCTCTTCTTTATAATTTACTCTTTTCTCTATCTCTTTCAGCTCCTTGTCTCAGAGTGGGAGGGATTTGAAGCACAAAGGGAGGAACTTGTCATTTGGTTGGCTGATATGGATGTGAGGTTGACCAGCTGACAGGAAACACCAGTGAAAAACTGAAACAACTGCAGGTGTGGGCTTGTTTTGATATGACATATACAGGGAGTGCCGAATTATTAGGCAAGTTGTATTTTTGAGGAATAATTTTATTATTGAACAACAACCATGTTCTCAATGAACCCAAAAAACTCATTAATATCAAAGCTGAATGTTTTTGGAAGTAGTTTTTAGTTTGATTTTAGTTTTAGCTATTTTAGGGGGATATCTGTGTGTGCAGGTGACTATTACTGTGCATAATTATTAGGCAACTTAACAAAAAACAAATATACACCCATTTCAATTATTTATTTTTACCAGTGAAACCAATATAACATCTCCACATTCACAAATATACATTTCTGACATTCAAAAACAAAACAAAAACAAATCAGCGACCAATATAGCCACCTTTCTTTGCAAGGACACTCAAAAGCCTGCCATCCATGGATTCTGTCAGTGTTTTGATCTGTTCACCATCAACATTGCGTGCAGCAGCAACCACAGCCTCCCAGACACTGTTCAGAGAGGTGTACTGTACTGTACTGTGTTGTAAATCTCACATTTGATGATGGACCACAGGTTCTCAATGGGGTTCAGATCAGGTGAACAAGGAGGCCATGTCATTAGTTTTTCTTCTTTTATACCCTTTCTTGCCAGCCACGCTGTGGAGTACTTGGACGCGTGTGATGGAGCATTGTCCTGCATGGAAATGATGTTTTTCTTGAAGGATGCAGACTTCTTCCTGTACCACTGCTTGAAGAAGGTGTCTTCCAGAAACTGGCAGTAGGACTGGGAGTTGAGCTTGACTCCATCCTCAACCCGAAAAGGCCCCACAAGCTCATCTTTGATGATACCAGCCCAAACCAGTACTCCACCTCCACCTTGCTGGCGTCTGAGTCGGACTGGAGCTCTCTGCCCTTTACCAATCCAGCCACGGGCCCATCCATCTGGCCCATCAAGACTCACTCTCATTTCATCAGTCCATAAAACCTTAGAAAAATCAGTCTTGAGATATTTCTTGGCCCAGTCTTGACGTTTCAGCTTGTGTGTCTTGTTCAGTGGTGGTCGTCTTTCAGCCTTTCTTACCTTGGCCATGTCTCTGAGTATTGCACCCCTTGTGCTTTTGGGCACTCCAGTGATGTTGCAGCTCTGAAATATGGCCAAACTGGTGGCAAGTGGCATCTTGGCAGCTGCACGCTTGACTTTTCTCAGTTCATGGGCAGTTATTTTGCGCCTTGGTTTTTCCACACGCTTCTTGCGACCCTGTTGACTATTTTGAATGAAACGCTTGATTGTTCGATGATCACGCTTCAGAAGCTTTGCAATTTTGAGACTGCTGCATCCCTCTGCAAGATATCTCACTATTTTTGACTTTTCTGAGCCTGTCAAGTCCTTCTTTTGACCCATTTTGCCAAAGGAAAGGACGTTGCCTAATAATTATGCACACCTGATATAGGGTGTTGATGTCATTAGACCACACCCCTTCTCATTACAGAGATGCACATCACCTAATATGCTTAATTGGTAGTAGGCTTTCGAGCCTATACAGCTTGGAGTAAGACAACATGCATGAAGAGGATGATGTGGACAAAATACTCATTTGCCTAATAATTCTGCACTCCCTGTATTTGATATGAAACATACGTCAGAGACATTATCCTAAACTGGACTAACAAAAGACCATGAGTACAACATGAAACGTACATTACATAGCGTAATGCTAAAGTTCATTGATCATTTTAATCATAAACTTGTTGTTGAAATATTTTTACTGAACATGCAAACATCTGCTGATGAAAATGTGTTGATTTATTGGTCTGTTATGAAGCTATTGCTATTTCTAATGTGTTTTATCACTTTCTGATGTTTTATTAATTAAACAATAAATGTATTGTTGTGTTATCTGTAGCTATAGTATTTATATATATTTATTTATAGTATAGCAAATATATTAAATTATTACTGTTTAAAACACTAATATGTGACATGTATTAGTAGTGATGTTGTGCTGAGGGTTAAAATGCCTTTTTGTCTTTTGGTAACTACAAAATGACAATAAACCATTAATATATGTCTATGCTGTGCTCGTATTTATTTTTACCCTACTCAAATTCAATTTATGATGCATTTTATTTTGAAAGATTTAAAATGGTTTTTTAAAGAACCACTCAAAAAAGGTTCTTTAAAATGGTTCTTTTAAAGAACCATTTGAAGGACCTTTTTAAAAATGGTTCTTTAAAGAACCATTTTTAAAAAGGTTCATTGAAAAACCATTAAAGGTGCCCCAAAGAACCATTTCTTGATGGTTCTTTGGGGCACCTTTAAAGGTTCTTCAATGAACCACTGAAAGAAATGGTTCTTCAAAGAACCATTGTTTGAAAGGTTCTTTGTGGCACCAAAAAAGGTTCTTCTATGGCATCAGTCTAAAGAACCACTTTTGGTTCCAGTTGGCACCTTTTATTTTTCTGAGTGTAGGATGAGACATTCTTTCAATCTACAAATGATTATATACTTCTAAGCATCTATGGTTAAATATTTCTAAGCATAAATGACAATCAACAATACAAACTCTAACAGTTGTCTTGGTGGTTAATTGGTCCCATTCATTTTTTTTTTTTTTTGTTTTGTCTCTGGCTACGATCACACTGCCGGTGAAAGCACATCAAATATGACTTTTTTGACCCTATGCAACTGATATCCGACCATGGTATGACAGTGTGAACAGCACAAATGCGATATTTTCAAATCCGACCCGGTACCTTCGTATGTGGTACTGAATCCGATGCATATCTTCACTTTCACTTTTTTTATTTTTTTATTTTTTTATTGTCACATCACATGTGCAGGTACACTGGTATAGTACATGCGAGTGAAATTCTTGTGTGCGAGCTTCACAAGCAACAGAGTTGTGCAAAATACAATAACATAAACAGGCAAAATATACGAATGGCTAAATCTGAAACTAATAAATATATGTACAATATATAATAGTATATGTAAAAAAAAAAAAAAAAAAGATTCTGGATGTGTCTACTAAATGTTTTTCTACGTGTGTGTGTGTATACACATATTTTACAAATTAAATAGAGTAAACAATAAATAAAATATATAAAAATATACAGAGTGAGACATGTGCAAAACAGTGGCGTTACTGTACAGTATGTAGTGCATAATGTTGAAGTTCCAGTAGTGAAGCTGAGGTGTCTATGACGTGTTCAGCAGTCTGATGGCCTGATGGAAAAAGCTGTCTCTCAGTCTGCTGGTACGGGACCGGATGCTGCAGAACCTCCTTCCTGATGGAAGTAGTCTGAACAGTTTATGGCTGGGGTGACTGGAGTCCTTATTGATCCTCCCCGCTTTCCTCAGGCAGCGCTTCCTGTAGATGTCTTGGAGGGAGGGAAGCTCACCTCCAATTATCCGTTCAGAGCACCGCACTACTCTCTGGAGAGCTTTGCGGTTGTAGGCGGTGCTGTTGCCATACCAGGTGGTGATGCATCCAGTGAGGATGCTCTCAATGGCACAGTGATAGAAGGTCCTGAGGATGCGAAGGCTCATGCCAAATCTTTTCAGTCTCCTGAGAAAGAAGAGGCGCTGCTGCGCCTTCTTCACTGTTTTGTTTATGTGTACTGACCACGTAAGATCCTCAGCCAGATGTACCCCAAGGAACTGGAAGCTGCTCACTCTCTCCACAGCACCGCCGTTGATGGTGATGGGGGTGTGTACTTCTCTGCACCTCCAGAAGTCCACTATCAACTCCTTTGTCTTTGCGACGTTGAGGGTGAGATGGTTGTCTTGACACCAGTGGGTCAGGGCGCTGACCTCCTCCCTGTAAGCCGTCTCATCACCGTTGGTGATAAGACCCACCACTGTAGTGTCGTCCGCAAACTTCACAATGATGTTGGAGTTGTTAGTGGCTGTGCAGTCGTAGGTGTAGAGTGAGTATAGGAGAGGGCTCAGTACACACCCCTGTGGAGCACCAGTGTTCAGTGTGATGGGGGATGAGGTGATGCTGCCCATTCTGACCACTTGGCGTCTGTCAGACAGGAAGCTAAGGATCCAGCTGCAGAGGGAGCTGCTCAGTCCTAGATCCTGCAGTTTCCTGTCCAGCTTCGAGGGAACGATGGTATTGAATGCTGAGCTGTAATCTACAAACAGCATTCTCACATACGTGTCTCTCTTCTCCAGGTGTGACAGGGCAGTGTGTAGTGTCAGGGCTATGGCATCATCAGTGGACCTGTTGTGGCGGTATGCGAACTGTAGAGGGTCCAGTGAGTCGGGTAGTGCAGAGCAGATGAAGTCCCTGACCAGCTTCTCGAAGCATTTGCTCATGATGGGGGTCAGGGCTACAGGTCGCCAGTCGTTCAATGAGGAGATGGTGGAGGATTTGGGTACAGGGACGACGGTGGCCATTTTGAAGCAGGCTGGGACTACAGACAGAGAGAGGGAAAGGTTGAAGATGTGCGTGAACACTCCAGCCAGCTGAGCCGCGCATGACTTGAGGACGCGGCCGGGAATCCCGTCCAGACCTGTAGCTTTGCGTGCGTTCACCTTCCTGAAGCACTTCCGCACATCCTCCTCAGACACAGTGTGCGCACTGATGTCATCCGTGGTGCGCACACTGTCCGGTCTCATGGTGTTCGCTGTGTCGAATCTAGCGTAGGATATGTTTAGATCCTCACACAGAGAGGCCGTGGTCTGCGGTGTGCTGGTTTTCCCTCTAAAGTCTGCGATCGTGTTTAGTCCCTGCCACATACAGTGGGGCAAAAAAGTATTTAGTCAGCCACCGATTGTGCAAGTTCCCCCACCTAAAATGATGACAGAGGTCAGTAATTTGCACCAGAGGTACACTTCAACTGTGAGAGACAGAATGTGAAAAAAAAAATCCATGAATCCACATGGTAGGATTTGTAAAGAATTTATTCATAAATCAGGGTGGAAAATAAGTATTTGGTCAATAACAAAAATACAACTCAATACTTTGTAACATAACCTTTGTTGGCAATAACAGAGGTCAAATGTTTACTATAGGTCTTTACCAGGTTTGCACACACAGTAGCTGGTATTTTGGCCCATTCCTCCATGCAGATCTTCTCGAGAGCAGTGATGTTTTGGGGCTGTCACCGAGCAACACGGACTTTCAACTCCCGCCACAGATTTTCTATGGGGTTGAGGTCTGGAGACTGGCTAGGCCACTCCAGGACTTTCAAATGCTTCTTACGGAGCCACTCCTTTGTTGCCCGGGCGGTGTGTTTTGGATCATTGTCATGTTGGAAGACCCAGCCTCGTTTCATCTTCAAAGTTCTCACTGATGGAAGGAGGTTTTGGCTCAAAATCTCACGATACATGGCCCCATTCATTCTGTCCTTAACACGGATCAGTCGTCCTGTCCCCTTGGCAGAAAAACAGCCCCATAGCATGATGTTTCCACCCCCATGCTTCACAGTAGGTATGGTGTTCTTGGGATGCAACTCAGTATTCGTCTTCCTCCAAACACGACGAGTTGAGTTTATACCAAAAAGTTCTACTTTGGTTTCATCTGACCACATGACATTCTCCCAATCCTCTGCTGTATCATCCATGTGCTCTCTGGCAAACTTCAGACGGGCCTGGACATGCACTGGCTTCAGCAGCGGAACACGTCTGGCACTGCGGGATTTGATTCCCTGCCGTTGTAGTGTGTTACTGATGGTGACCTTTGTTACTTTGGTCCCAGCTCTCTGCAGGTCATTCACCAGGTCCCCCCGTGTGGTTCTGGGATCTTTGCTCACCGTTCTCATGATCATTTTGACCCCACGGGATGAGATCTTGCGTGGAGCCCCAGATCGAGGGAGATTATCAGTGGTCTTGTATGTCTTCCATTTTCTGATGATTGCTCCCACAGTTGATTTTTTTCACACCAAGCTGCTTGCCTATTGTAGATTCACTCTTCCCAGTCTGGTGCAGGTCTACAATACTTTTCCTGGTGTCCTTCGAAAGCTCTTTGGTCTTGGCCATGGCGGAGTTTGGAGTCTGACTGTTTGAGGCTGTGGACAGGTGTCTTTTATACAGATGATGAGTTCAAACAAGTGCCATTCATACAGGTAACGAGTGGGGGACAGAAAAGCTTCTTACAGAAGACGTTACAGGTCTGTGAGAGCCAGAGATTTTCCTTGTTTGAGGTGACCAAATACTTATTTTCCACCCTAATTTACGAATAAATTCTTTACAAATCCTACCATGTGAATTCATGGATTTTTTTTTCACATTCTGTCTCTCACAGTTGAAGTGTACCTCTGGTGCAAATTACTGACCTCTGTCATCATTTTAAGTGGGGGAACTTGCACAATCGGTGGCTGACTAAATACTTTTTTGCCCCACTGTACTCTGAGGGTTGTCAAACTGTTGCTCCACCCTGTCCCTGTACTCACGTTTGGCTGCTTTGATCGTCTTCCGGAGTTGGTAATGTGCGTGTTTGTAGTCCGATGTGTTCGCGGAGGCAAAGGCGGTGTTCCGTGCCGCGCGAACATCTCCGTTAATCCAGGGTTTTTGATTTGGGAAGGATTTAACTGTTCTGGATGGGACGACATCTTCCACGCATTTCCTGATGAATCCGCAGACTGAGTCTGTGTACTCATCAATGTCCCTAGCAGCCACGTGAAACATTTCCCAGTCCGCGTGATCAAAACAGTCCCGCAGCGTAGACTCCGATTGGTCCGTCCAACAGTGCACCGCCCTCCGGGTTGGAGCTTCCTGTTTCATCTTCTGCCTGTAGGCGGGCAGGAGCAGGATGGAGCGGTGATCTGATTGGCCGAATGGGGCGCGGGGGAGGGCTTTGTTCGCATCCCGGAAAGAGGTGTAGCAGTGGTCGAGTAGCCGGTCTCCACGAGTGTTAAAATGGATGTGTTGGTGGAGTTTGGGTGAGACTTTCTTCAGGTTTCCCTTATTAAAGTCTCCGGCTGTGATAAACGCTGCCTCTGGGTGTACAGTTTCCTCACTGCTGATCGCGCTGTACAGTTCCCTGAGTGCTCGGTCAGTGTCGGCTTGTGGGGGAATGTAAACAGCCGTAATAATCACTGCTGTAAATTCCCTCAGTAGCCAGAATGGCCGGCACTTAATCATCAGGTACTCCAGGTCCAGTGAGCAGAAGGATTTGACCGGGTGCACGTTCGCATAATCACACCAGCTGTTGTTGATCATGAAACATACACCACCACCTCTGCTTTTCCCAGTAAGATCCTGTGACCTGTCCGTGTGGTGCACAGAGAACCCCGGTAGTTGTATTGCGGAGTCCGGTACCTTGTCCGATAGCCAGGTTTCTGTGAGGCAGATCACGCAGCAGTCCCGCATCTCTCGCTGGAATGAGATCCGTGCCCGAAACTCGCACAGCTTGTTCTCCAGAGACTGCACATTAGCCAGTAATAAACTGGGTAACGGTGGTCTGTTAGTGCGCCGTCTCAGTCGAACCAGAACGCCAGATCTTCTCCCTCTGCGTCGGCGTTTGCGGCCTCCAGGGCCAGAGAACAAAGGCGTCTCAGGTGAGATGAATGGGGGGTCTGCGAACGGAGGGTCCGTGTTGCAAAACTTGAACTCCGGAAAGTTATAAGAAAGTCCGTCTTTTATGTCCAGTAAGGTTTGTCGGTCGTACACAAGGAGACATGTGCTAGTCGTGAAAAAATAAAGGAAAAGTAAAATTAAGCACAGAAAACAGCCGTTGCTTGGGGGAGCTCGCGACGAGGCTGCCATACTCGGCGCCATCTTAGAGAGGTCCAATCTGATGTTTTAGAAAGCGACTCCTGTTTGAATGGTCATGTCGCATTAAATCCGTCTTTTACGTCACTGACACAAGACAGACACCAATTATCAGCGCCGGCTGAAGACACCGTGACCGCTTCCTGGCCATTCATTGTGGATGTTAGTGAAACTTTTGGGAAGACAGTATTGGAGAAACGTGAACATTTTATTTGCAGGCCCTACTGTATAATCTGCAGATTCTGACAGAAATCTATCCTTTGAAGCACTGCACCTCTCTAAAACAGCAATAAGGATAATTATTAGGCCATATGTAAATAACAAAATTACTTTACAACTTAAAGCTAAATTAGGAAACGTAAAGTCCGAAACAAGTCTTTATATTAAGGGCCATCAGTCAAACAATACTGTTTGGACTGGGTCTAAACAGAACGCGTTGTGTGTGACGTCTTCTTTTGCGAAGGTGGGCCGCTTTGAGGGTTCACACAAGAGCGCGTTTGCTGTCACAAGCAGACAAAAAAAATCGGATTTGATCAAAAAATCGGAATTCAGCATTGAGACCAGCAGTGTGAATGTAGCCTTTGTTTCCCTGAAGGTAAGAACTGCTCCGTGGGATTTGATAAACTGGAAATTTAAAGGTTGCATGTAAATCCTCATGTTTTTAAATCAGATATCGGGCCTGTAATTTTTTTAAAAAAATTTTAACTAGCACTTTGGTCAACCTGTGTTGTTTTAAATGTGCTTATCAATAAATTGATTAATTGACATTATGTTTTTTATCTTGTAAAATTTGCTGCAAAATACTGAATTTACTCTACAGGTAATGCAGGATAAACAGGTAGGACTGCCACGATTAGTCGACTAGTCACGATTACATCGACTATCAAAATCATCGACGACTAATTTAAAAGTCGATGTGTCGTTTGAAGCTTTGTAAGATCCTGAAAGACTATACACCAGTTTTTGAATTGTGTCGATAGGCCACGTAAAACCAGAGTTATGATAAAAAATACACACAATGTTTTTTTTTTTTGTTTGTTTGGGTTTTTTGAACAAAACAGTGGTGTTTATAGCGGGAAGAACGGCAAAAACGACGTTTTCTACGGCCCGCGCTACCAAACACTCTTCACTTGTGAGTAAAAAAAAACAAAACAAAAAAACACCCCTTCCCTATTGGTGTTAGAATTTACCATGTCAGCCAATCAAAAAAAAAATGATATGGCAACATGCGGCACTTGGTTGTTTAGGGAGAAGGGGTAGTTTTAGGAGTGACACCCGCGACGGAAAGTGGGCGAGCAAAAGAAAGAGAGCGTGCGTTTTCATATGTGAGACATTAGTGACGTTTAGCGTGTTTAGAGGCTAGAGTTAATGTGTAGTGTAGTTATTGTTTTGTATTGTGTGTCAGTTATACTGCTGAATGTCACATTTGCTCCAAAAAAGCCATCAAAAGCAGATTCCAGTGTAAACGCTGTTCCCACATGGAAAACCGGACTGATACACCTCCTGTTGTCAGACCTGCAGGGTTTAGGCCTGTGCTGTTCTCTTCTGTCTTATACCGAACACAAACTATTTTTTTGGACTGGCACAAATAATTTGTGTGCCTTCTTATTTGATGCAGAACACCTGATTGTTCTGTAAATAGATTTAAATGGTTATATAAAAAACGCCTGAGGCCTTGCCTGCATTTTTAGGTAAATAGTACCATATAACTTTGTTTGCAAAACTTGTGCATGAACCCGAAGTTCCCAAATTGATATAAAAATTGTTAGTTTTCAAAAAAAGTGTCCTCCTGAATGGGATTATAAGATAACAAGCAGTGCTGTGTGTTTGGCAGATGGCAGGTCATGACGGACAGTTCAACTCTCGTGCCACTTTTTGTTATAAATGTATTCATAAGTGTGCTACATTACTACACATGATGGCGCCGAGTATGGCAGCCTCGTCGCGAGCTCCCCCAAGCAATGGCTTTCTTCTGTGTTTAATTTTACTTTTCCTTTATTTTTTCACGAGCAGCACTTGTCTCCTTGTGTACGACCGACAAACCTTACTGGACATAAAAGACGGTCTTTCTTGTAACTTTCCGGAGTTCAAGTTTTGCAACACGGACGCTCCGTTCGCAGACCCCCCATTCATCTCACCTGAGACGCCTTTGTTCTCTGGCCCTGGAGGCCGCAAACGCCGACGCAGAGGGAGAAGATCTGGCGTTCTGGTTCGACTGAGACGGCGCACTTACAGACCACCGTTACCCAGTTTATTACTGGCTAATATGCAGTCTCTGGAGAACAAGCTGTGCGAGCTTCGGGCACGGATCTCATTCCAGCGAGAGATGCGGGACTGCTGCGTGATCTGCCTCACAGAAACCTGGCTATCGGACAAAGTACCGGACTCCGCAATACAACTGCCGGGGTTCTCTGTGCACCGCGCGGACAGGTCACAGGATCTTACTGGGAAAAGCAGAGGCGGTGGTGTGTGTTTCATGATCAACAACAGCTGGTGTGATTATGCGAACGTGCACCCGGTCAAATCCTTCTGCTCACCGGACCTGGAGTACCTGATGATTAAGTGCCGGCCATTCTGGCTACCGAGGGAATTTACAGCAGTGATTATTACGGCTGTTTACATTCCCCCACAAGCCGACACTGACCGTGCACTCAGGGAACTGTACAGCGCGATCAGCAGCGAGGAAACCGCACACCCAGAGGCAGCGTTTATCACAGCCGGAGACTTTAATAAGGGAAACCTGAAGAAAGTCTCACCAAAACTCCATCAACACATCCTTTTCAACACACGTGGAAACCGGCAACTCGACCACTGTTACACCTCTTTCCGGGATGCGTACAAAGCCCTCCCCCGCGCCCCATTCGGCCAATCAGATCACTGCTCCATCCTGCTCCTGCCCGCCTACAGGCAGAAGCTGAAACAGGAAGCTCCAACCCGGAGGGCGGTGCACTGTTGGACGGACCAATCGGAGTCTGCGCTGCGGGACTGTTTTGATCACGCGGACTGGGAAATGTTTCACGTGGCCGCCAGAGACATTGATGAATACACAGACTCAGTCTGTGGATTTATCAGGAAATGCGTGGAAGATGTCGTCCCATCCAGAACAGTCAAATCCTTCCCAAATCAAAAACCCTGGATTAACGGAGATGTTCGCGCGGCACGGAACACCGCCTTTGCCTCCGCGAACACATCGGACTACAAACACGCACATTACCAACTCCGGAAGACGATCAAAGCAGCCAAACGTGAGTACAGGGACAGGGTGGAACAACAGTTTGACAACCCTCGGAGTATGTGGCAGGGACTAAACACGATCACAGACTTTAGAGGGAAAACCAGCACACCGCAGACCACGGCCTCTCTGTGTGAGGATCTAAATGTATTCTACGCTAGATTCGACACAGCGAACACCATGAGACCGGACAGTGTGCGCACCGCGGATGACGTCAGTGCGCACATTGTGTCTGAGGAGGATGTGCGGAAGTGCTTCAGGAAGGTGAACGCACGCAAAGCTACTGGTCCGGACGGGATTCCCGGCCGCGTCCTCAGGTCATGCGCGGCTCAGCTGGCTGGAGTGTTCACGCACATCTTCAACCTTTCCCTCTCTCTGTCTGTAGTCCCAGCCTGCTTCAAAATGGCCACCATCGTCCCTGTACCCAAATCCTCCACCATCTCCTCATTGAACGACTGGCGACCTGTAGCCCTGACCCCCATCGTAAGCAAATGCTTCGAGAAGCTGGTCAGGGACTTCATCTGCTCTGCACTACCCGACTCACTGGACCCTCTACAGTTTGCATACCGCCACAACAGGTCCACTGATGATGCCATAGCCCTGACACTACACACTGCCCTGTCACACCTGGAGAAGAGAGACACGTATGTGAGGATGCTGTTTGTAGATTACAGCTCAGCATTCAATACCATCGTTCCCTCGAAGCTGGACAGGAAACTGCAGGATCTAGGACTGAGCAGCTCCCTCTGCAGCTGGATCCTTAGCTTCCTGTCTGACAGACGCCAGGTGGTCAGACTGGGCAGCATCACCTCATCCCCCATCACACTGAACACTGGTGCTCCACAGGGGTGTGTACTGAGCCCTCTCCTGTACTCACTCTACACCTACGACTGCACAGCCACTAACAGCTCCAACATCATTGTGAAGTTTGCGGACGACACTACAGTGGTGGGTCTTATCACCAACGGTGATGAGACGGCTTACAGGGAGGAGGTCAGCGCCCTGACCCACTGGTGTCAAGACAACCATCTCACCCTCAACGTCGCAAAGACAAAGGAGTTGATAGTGGACTTCCGGAGGTGCAGAGAAGTACACACCCCCATCACCATCAACGGCGCTGCTGTGGAGAGAGTGAGCAGCTTCCGGTTCCTTGGCGTACACCTGGCTGAGGATCTTACGTGGTCAGTACACACAAACAAAACAGTGAAGAAGGCCCAGCAGCGCCTCTTCTTTCTCAGGAGACTGAAAAGATTCGGCATGAGCCCCCGCATCCTCAGGACCTTCTATCACTGTGCCATTGAGAGCATCCTCACTGGATGCATCACCACCTGGTATGGCAACAGCACCGCCTACAACTGCAAAGCTCTCCAGCGAGTAGTGCGGTGCTCTGAACGGATAATTGGAGGTGAGCTTCCCTCCCTCCAAGACATCTACAGGAAGCGGTGCCTGAGGAAAGCGGGGAGGATCATCAAGGACTCCAGTCACCCCAGCCATAAACTGTTCAGACTGCTTCCATCAGGAAGGAGGTTCTGCAGCATCCGGTCCCGTACCAGCAGACTGAGAGACAGCTTTTTCCATCAGGCCATCAGACTGCTGAACACGTCATAGACACCTCAGCTTCACTACTGGAACTTCAACATTATGCACTCCACACTGTATATAAATGCCACTTGTTTTGCACATATTCAACTCTGTATATTTTATATATTTTATTATTATTATTATTATTATTATTATTATTTTATTTTATTTTTTTACTATTTAATTTGTAAAAATGTGTATACACACACACACACACACACACACACACGTAGGAAAATATTTAGTATACACATCCAGAAATGCATACACTATTATATATTGTACATATATTTATTAGTTTCAGGTTGGCCATTCTTGTATTTTGCTCGTTTGTGTTGTTGTGTTTGCACATCTCTGTTGCTTGTGGGGCTCGCACACAAGAATTTCACTCGCATGTGCTGTGCCAGTGTGCCTGCACATGTGATGTGACAATAAAAAGTGATTTGATTTGATTTGATTTGATTTACATTGGTTTTGCATCAAAATTACTTAAAAAAAAACCCTGACAAAACCATGAGCAATTATCTGGAATAACTAATTTTAACATCTTATTTCTTAAGGCTGTATTTTTAGCAACAACACTTAATGTGTTTTTAAAACAAAATGGTAGGTTTATAAATGAGACTGAGTCTTATTTGATTTCTGTGTTTTAGGTCTCAAACATAGTCCAGCATTGACGAACCATCAGTTTGGAAGGGTTACCGATATTTGTTCGCGACGACGAGACCAAACTCTTCTTAACATGTCTGGTGAGTATGCAAATCTTCTCAATCTTCAGTTTTGGTTTACGGTGTAACCCACATACAATGAGGGTACCACTTTAAGGACTGATATGAGGAGAGATGGACAGCCTGCCCAACCAATCGAAATGCACAGGTCCCAGTATGTTTTGACCAATGGGAGAGCAGTCTGCCGCTGTATGTCCCACCTACGTGCTCTGTGTTTGCTGCTATGTGTGGAGGTAGTCGCGCGCTGGCAGGAGAAAAGAGAGACTGAAGCTTTTGAGCTGGAAAAAAGTATTAGATATAAGTTGCAACCAACTGTGTTGCACATAAGTTCACTGGTTATCAGCTACCTTTCATGTTAAAAGTAGCCACAGTGAGTAAGCAGGCAAATGCTGCATTTTTCTGGTGACTTTAAAAAGTACCGCGTGGAGCTAAACTGTTAGCCTTTGTTAGCTCTGGTTGCTATCAACTGCCTGGAAGTTCATCTCAATCTGCTTCCAGAAGTAAGGTAACACTTGAAGCGCAACTTATGTTTATTTTTCCTTCATGTCGTATTACGGTTATTAAAGAGAAAACATGTCCTGTTACGTTATTTAGAGCCCTGCATTTTCCGACCGAGAGACACTATGCCATTGTCTTCAGCCGTGATGCGCTGAGATCGGTGAGCACATGTTGTATGTCTCAGTTAGTTCACGTCTGTTTCACATTTTATTGTTGAGAAACTGAATTAATCTCAATTGTTTGATTAATAATTGTCGCATATGCGACATATATGCATATGCACTGACTTTACTTGGTTTAATGCATAGTTTGTGTAAGAGAAATGTTTTATTTTTGCAAAATTGAGTATTTTTATTGCAAATTTATGTTGAATGTGATTTAAACAAAATCCTAAGTTGTGAATTATAGCTAGAACAGCATAATTAATATTTGAATTGCTCTTCTGACCCTGTCTGTTGACAGGTCAGGTTTTTTTGTATGCTGAATTGTTCCTGAGGTGGATTCCTCCAGTGAAATAGATGGCGAGCCTTCCCACCTGGACTTAGAGAGACTGAGATTCGCTTCTTTTCCACTTGATGATCTGCTGCACGTTGCGGTGTGGTAGGACTGTATCACTCACACTTTCACGCACAGCTGGTTATACATAAGACCACTGACTGACATTCTCTCATCCCTATTTTCTTTCACACCCTGGGAATTTTTTGGACTTTACCCCTTGGACATTTTTTATTTGGGACTTTAAATAATGAGCTGTTGTGTAGAACATTCTCCACATGTGAAAAGAGTGTGAGATTTTCATTTGAATGTACATTGGATTTGTGTAATCTGTTCTATAAGAGTTAAGGAGTCAGGTTACTAGGGTGCACCCGAGCATTGAAACCCGAACATTGAAAACCAAAAATAACACTTGGCCAAGTCATTGCTTTAGTAGTTTGTGTTTTACTTTTCTTTTAATTTTTGTAAGTTTCCTTTCTACCATTGTAAAGTGTCTTTAACCTGTGCTTGTCAACCTTATGGTTTATGTCACTAAAGTTGGCTGGTTCTTTTGAGTTACATTCTTGTCTCTGTGTCTCATTTGAACACACCCCTGTGCTCCTATAGTCGAGCCTATTGGTCCATTGATATATTCTTTTCAACAATTCCCCTTACTGTGTTACAAGACACTTATATGTACTGTTGTTAATTTTGCATAGGATACAGATCCAGTTGAGAGGGCAACCCGCGGTGTTACGGTGGGCATCCTCACTGTTCTGGAGGACTGCGTGGGACCCAACTCGCAGTCCACAGGGGTCAACACTGCCATTGTTTTGGAAGAGGACATTATTCTTGATGATCTGACAGACCTTCCCACTGCCTTTGCCTACCTGTTTGGCCTACTTTATGGGCTCAACATGGAGTTTCCAAAAGAACTCAAGTACACATTTGTTTGCTGTATGGAAACCAGATAGAAGAGTTCACATCCTGCCATCTTATGTTTTGATCTGTTTGTTAGTGACTATCAATCAAGATAGGTTTCATATTCTGACTGACAATACCACACCTTTAAAATGGGATGAGTAACATTTATTACAAAAATTTGCCTTTTTTTGTTTTTGTTTTTGGAAAAGGACTTTATTTGTGGCTGAATGTTGTCGGTATGTTAAAAATGGCTCATCTCAAAACATTGTCAGTGGTGCAGTTGTGTTTGAACACAATAAAGTTATTTGAAAATCATCATTCATTAATACAACAGGGAGCACCTTATGAAAACTATAAAGGATACTTTTTCTAGACTTTAGGAAATTGATTGGCAAAACAAAAAAAGTATGTTGTGTAAACTTTAGGAATTACATTGTTAAAACAATAAAAAATATATTTTGTAAACTTTAGGAAATATGTTGCCAAAATTAAAACTAATACCTTGTGTAAACTTAAGGAAATACACAATAAAAAACAATAAAATATGAGTTAAGAAAAAGCACAGTTATTAATCTTGTAAACACAAAAACATTAGTTGAAGCAACTTTTCTCCTAAACTTGAAATTATATGTTATCCATCAGAACCTAAAAATGTAAATGCAGTGGGTTGCCTTGAGTTTTTAAGTTTTCGCAACAAGCGCTGTGCAGGGTGGCTGCTGCGTTCACTTCGGATTACTCCTCACCCCCCACCCACCCCTGTGGCTTGTCATGTCTTCACAATGTGATGCTGTGGACATTTATGTGCTTTTTGTGCAAAGGAGTTTTTTTGTTTCCTGTTCTCATGCTGTCCTACCATGGAAGCACAGCATGAGTAGGGGTCTCTTTTTTCCTCTTGCACTTTCCCCACTGTAGTGTACATTTCAATGTTTTTTTTCTCTGATTCTACCGATCTCCGACCTGTATCCCCATGTAATGTGAAATGGGACTCTCCCCCCCCCCCCCCCCCGACCTTACACATATAGCACATATGTGTAAGGTCGGGGGGGGGAGTCCCATTTCACTGCAGGGCAACCTGCATGTGACGAATAAAGCTTTGATTGATTGATAAAAAATAATATAAAATAGTGTGCAAATACTGATAACAGTGCAAATGTTTGGAATATAAGAAATAAATGAAAAATGTAAACATCTATGTTTAGTGAACTTTGCAGTGTTACTCTGTGGTGCAGCTACGACACTGTAGCAAAGTTTACACACTGTGTCTACTTGATCCACGTCTGACTCCGCGAACCCATAATGTTTCCACACCACCGAAGTTTTTTTTTTTTTTACCTCTCTTTTCAATCAACGGCACTCTCCTCTCCAAATAACTTCTGCTTAGCTTTCCGAGCTTCCCTCGGGTTCTCTTAATTGTTGTGAAGCGTGTTCGAAATGCAGAGAGGTGCGCTCGATTTGCCACACGGAGCAGCGCGAGAGTAAAGCATGAGGGAGGTGCTAATAATCGGCTCAGTCATTTTTAATGATCGTTGAAAGCCCAGATCGTAATCGTGATTAAAATTCGATTAATTGAGCAGCCCTACCGGCCCTCGAGGACTGCAGTTTGAGACTCCTGTTATAAATAGTACGTTTGCACAATAACTCAATAACACAAACATTAATATGCAAATTGTCATGACCATTGATCAACAACCGCTTGTGATCGGTTCATCAGCAACAGGTGAGTATGATCATCAGCAGGTGTGGCTGTCTCCAGAGAGGGAACCTCTCAGACCCCAGCGCTGTACAAAACCTAGGACACAGGCAAACACAGAAACACACATAAAAGGGAGAGAGAGACAGGGAGCTCTAGGATGTAGGGAAACAAACAGAAATGGCAGGTTCAGCCAGCAAGGACAGAGGGACGGTGACAATAATCAGTTACAATATAACTGTTAACTTATAAAAATGTATCAACTTACTTATAATCTTTACAAAATACAGAAGGGCAGGCCGCTTGACCATCATTTTTTATCAATTGGTCAAAGGCGTAGAGCAGGGGTGGCAGACATAGTGCCCACTGGCTGATTACAATTCTATCTGGCCCTTGGATTCGCTGGCCAGTGACATCTGACCCAGTCTGCCAATCCTCCCGGAAGCCCCTCCACAAAATGCTCCAATGATATCCAGCAGCCTCCACCCTCCGTTAGGCTGGGTGTCATAGCAGCGTGGTGTAACAGGTTTTCCCATCCAGTGTGTGTATCAGATGCTGTTGTTGCCATCCATGTGGGCACCACCAGAGACAGCCCCTGCCAGAACAGAAACTAAGACTGTAAAAATCTGCGCCTGTTTTTTGATGCGTTCTATTTATTAATGATTATTATGAGCAAACTATGACTTTTTGCATTCTGTTTGTTTTTTTTATCTTTACTAGCCACTCTCTAAATCACACTCAAACTGCAATTAAGAAACCAAACTTCTTGGAAACTGTTGATTCTGTGACTTATAAAGTTCTTAAGTAATCCAGGTAAAGGTTAACTTCAATTCTTGATTTATTCTGTAATCTCTGGTCATATCTTATTCCCCTCAGTTTATTTGCTGCCATTGTCCCTTCTTTGTAATTGATTGTATTTCATTGTTTATACTCAGCTGCTGCCTTTCACTCAGTATTTTGAGTTTTTTATGGACTTATCATAAATTGTCTTGAAATTCAGAAAGTATTTATGTTCTTGTTCCTGAGTATATTATGTTTGAGTGCCTCTGAGTTTGATAGTTATAGCTCTTGATTTCTTGTTATATGTTGGTTCTTCTTTTTGTGACCAGTCTGTCCTTCTATCCATGTCCTGTCTTCAGCATCTTTGTGCTTGTTTACCTTCAGTTTCTCCAGTCTGTCATATCCCCTGTATGGTTTCTCTGGGTCTGTGAAGTGTCAGTCTTTGTTTCGGTGTTGACTTACCTTTGGTTTGTGTCTAGTTTACAGACTACAAACTAAACATGAAACTATAATCTTTTTATATCCTGATCTCTCCTTAGTTTGCAATATTTAGTTATCTTCATCATTGGCCCTGGTCATGTCTCCGTATCTACTCTGTGCCCTGTCTCTATGGTTGTCTGGTCTTCCTGTTATTCACATGTCTGTGTTTACTCCTTCCCTCTGTGTTTAAGTTTATGTATCTGGAATCTGGGTCTATCTCTGTTTGTGTCCTGTCTTCTTTTGGTAGTCTCTTGTCCTGCGTGCATTGTGTTTCAATTCTGTTGCCCTAGTCTTGTTATTATGATCTAATTCAACTGTGTTGCCTGGTGTGTTCTATCTTCCCGATTAACTAATGATTATTTAAGTCCTTAGTTTCCTTCTTTCTTTTTTGCAACCTCCCTATAGGTGTCTGTCCTGTCTGTTTGGTGGTTTCCTGTGTATTTCTTTAGTTAGCATTTCCAAGAATATGTCCAATTCTCATGACATTTTGCCTTTTTTGCCGTGTTATCTGCCTTTGTGCTTTGCCAAAATCCAGATCACATGAAGACCCATTCAACAGCTCATTTGGAAGTACTGACACCTGCTGGTTATTCAATGTACAGCAGCCCTGCTGTGATATTACATATGGGCTACATGCCAGTCGATATATAAACATAAAGATGTACCAAATTGCAGAATACCCATATGATGTCCTGAATAAGCCTATCTGTGATTGATTAAAGATGTATGTTATCATTGTGAGATACTGTGTCAAAATGCTCCCTAACAGCTGATGTTAGGGAACACCTCGGATCAGTGCTTTAAGTGGGCCGGTACGCGCCGGTACTCAGTACCGCCACTTCTAAATATAGCTCTTGAGAGTACCGCCTCCTCTCCATGCGCCCAGAACGTGCTTTTAGCGTACCGGTACTCTCATTTGCACATCTGTTATAATCGTTTGGCTGCGCTGCCGCTTTTCAGAGCGCCCTTCACAAGCACGCTTCCTAATTCGTCCCACCGAGAGCAGAGCCTACATTACCCATACACCAATGTGTTTTACAAGTGAAAAGCGCATGCGTCGCTTTTGCCGTTGTCATGTCAACAACTCAACGTGGTCCGGAGAGGGTGTGTAAAACGCGCAAACAGCTGCTCGGCTAAAATACAAAAACAATGAACACTTAATATGCTCTCCTGGCTTCAGACTCTGAGTAGTAAAAGAACATGGTCAGAATCAGAGGACTCGCTGGCTGACCCCCCACCAAGCCAGAATGATATCGCTGCAGGTCACACGCAAGCTAATGAAAGCTGCACTAGTGCCGCAGCCGCGGACGACGGCACTTTTTGCGACGACGAGGACGAGAATGACACCATTTCTACCGATGACAACAGCCGCGTTGCGAGCATGAGTGGCCAGAATGTTGGTCCCAAGCACAAGTCACATTGCAGCTGAAATGAAAAAGAAGGTAGTCAATGACATAGTGATGAATGAAAGAAAATTGTGTGTGCTCATTGATGAATCCACTACAATAAGTGGAAAGTCTGTGCTTGTCGTGTGCCTGCGGTCAGCTATTTCCAATGAAAATCCAGACACAATATTTTTTGAACTGATTGAGCTGCAGGGGACCACAGCAAAGGACATCACTGAAGCACTGTTAGGATGTCTTCATAATAATGGCTTTGACCCTCACTACCTACAGGAACATTTGTTGGCATTTGCTTGTGATGGAGCCTCAGTGATGCTTGGGAGGAAAGCAGGAGTTGCTGCCAAAGGAGCTTGCAAAGAAAAGCGTCTGGACTTCTTTAAGTTGCTTGAAGACGTTTCACCTCTCATCCGAGAAGCTTCTTCAGTTCTAAGGTCAAATGGTGGAGAGTCCCAGATATAAACCTAGTGGGAGAAACCCCCCACAGAGGGACAAAAGGACCCCCTGATGATCCTCTAATCGCCTGAGCCAAGGTGTGAGACTGGGTGTGGGTCCCAATCAGCCAGAGTTTCGGGTGTGTTCATTGTGAAACCTGGCCCCACCTTATCATGCGAATTCCTGAGGTCAGATGGCCCAGGATGTGAGTGGACGTTAAGGCGTCTGGGAAGGGATCTCAAAACTGGATTATAGATGGAAGAGAGTTGGTGTCGTAAACCCCCGCCTCTGTTCAAAGATGGTCGCTCACAGTGGACATAGATGGCTTCTTTCACTCCTCTTTCAAACCATCTGTCCTCTCTGTCCAAAATGTGAACATTGGCATCCTCGAAAGAGTGTCCTTTATCCTTAAGATGCAGATGGACTGCTGAGTCTTGTCCTGTGGAGGTGGCTCTTCTGTGTTGTGCCATGCGCTTGTGAAGTGGCTGTTTGGTCTCTCCAATGTAGAGGTCTGAGCATTCCTCGCTGCACTGTACAGCATACACCACATTGTTAAGTTTGTGAGAACCTTCACAGACAGGAGTTGCTGTGCAGCTTTGTTCCAAATTCCCTTACCTGTTTGTCTGGCATTGTTCCAATCATAGACTGGAACTGGCAGTTTGTGATGTTTTGAAGGAGGTAGGAGGAATCAACCACTTTAAAATATTCTTAGATCAGCTTTACTCCCTCTACCATGCATCACCAAAAAACCAAAGGGAGTTAACAGAGAGTGCTCACAATGTTGGACAACGTCTCCTTGTGATAGGCCGTGTTTTATCAGTGCGTTGGGTTGCTTCAAGTGAGAGAACAGTGAAAGCATGTATGGGAGAACTACCAAGCTCTGCAGGTACACTTTACAAGTGCTGCTGCTGATACCAGCAGGGACTCAAGAGAGAGCAAAATACAAATTAGTTTATAATTTATTTTATGTACATTTTGTTAAAAAAAAATTTCAATACCCTTTTGCACATTTTATTTATGTTCAGTAGCTCTTTCTAGCTCAAGCAAATCCACAAACTAATAAAATGATTTATTATTTTGTATAAAGTTGTCTGTTGACTGTTGTATATAAAACCCATTCAATATAGTTGTTGTTACCTCAGGGGAGGCAGAAAAAAAATAGAGTACCGGCACCTCTTTTGGGCCACTTAAAGCACTGAGCCTATCCCAGCTGTCATAGGGCGAGAGGCGGGGTACCCACTGGACAGGTCGCCCTTCTGTCGCATGGCCAACACACAGGTACAGACAACCATTCGCACATTCACACTTAGTGGCAATTTGGATTATCAAATTAACCTATCCCCACAGGTTGCATGTCTTTGGATGGTGGGATGAAGCCAGAGTACCTGGAGGGAACCCACGCAAACACAGGGAGAACATGCAAACTCCACACAGAAAGACCCCGGCCTGATGGTGGAATTGAACCAAAAATAATTATGTATTTATTTATATTTTTATCTTGTTTCAGACCTCTAATCTGTTCTTCTGTTAATCTGATAACTCCCCTTTTATAAAACAATGGTATGGGTGAAAATATATGCATTTTGATACATATTGACTTCCCCATTGTACCATATATGAAACAATATTGAGACATAATAAAGCTGAATGCAAACTAACAAGTCACTTCTCATCCCAAAGAAATAATAGCACGCTAACATATCTGTGTCACTTTCTTTTAGATGCGGCAAAGAGAAGAAGAGATTAATCCTTTAGAGTAGATTTTGTTTTTCATATGCGTTTGCTTCAAAGGTATGATGCTGTTTGTACAATGTATATATTTAGTGATAAGCTGTACAACACAAAAACTCTTCAATCTAAAAGTCTACTTTTTAAAATCTTACGATGTTGTTTATTTTTCAAGCAATTTTTGTGAGGAATTTGTATTTTGTTTTATGCATTTACACTTTCCTTCTCTGCTTGATTGTCCTGTTTCTGTACTTCATTTAATCATTGTTTGTTGCATAATTTGTTACAGTTACTCAAACAAAAGCCTCATTTAGGACCGCTGATGTGCCATCCTCAGTTAAAGGTCTCCGTGGCTCATGTGTGGTCATCCCATGCTCTTATGACTACCCAGCTGGAGAAGACCAAAAAGTCAACATATTCACAGGGATTTGGAAGACCACGGAAAGAGAGCGTGTCATCTATCATCCAACTGAATCTAAAATTCTGGAGAAATATAGGAGACGAACAAATAAATAAATAGTGTGCACAGTTCAATAACACTTTAACCTCCTAAGACCTGAACTCTTTCATGGCATGCATTTTTATTTTTTCTTTGCTATTTGGGCTGATTGGGACCTGATAAATTTAAAAACAAAGAATTATCGTTTTACCTGATGTAGTTTGTGAGAACAGGATATCTGGCCCTTGAGAGCAAAATATAAGATTGCGGACTAGACAAAAAAAGTGATGTCCACATATGTTAACGCCAGGTCATAAGAGGTCAATAATAATAACGCATTTGTGCAAAACGACAACTCAACCTACAAGATCACTTTAATATCAAATATCATGTAGCAGTGTTGGTTTCTATGACTCAATTCATAAGTGTATAACTATGTAAGTTTAAAACGAAGGTTTTCAGTTAATACAGACATGTTTATGTAATTGTGTATTTTTTCATCCTAAAGCTCAAAAAGCAGGAAAACTCGTGGAGACATGAAAAGACAAAATTGTACCAAGTGAAGTTCCCATCATTTTCATTTTATTTTTTATTTTTTATTTTTTAACCAAATCTGATTCATTTTTTGTGGATTAAAGTAAAAAAAAAAAACTTCCTATTATTTCACCCCATATTTATTTGCTAGTGTTGGGTGTTGGAAAGCTCAGAAGGATGATTTAAAAAATAAAGAAATTATATACATATCATTAACATAAAAAGGAATGTCCAGAATTCAAAGCTTTATAAAATATAACATCAGTTTCACAGTACATTAAGTGGTCCCCATTAAAGTGATTATAATGTTCCTGATTTACCTTGTTAACACAGATCAACCAAACCCCATCAGTTTATCTATGAAAGGAGAGGTAAAGGAGGGTGAAAATGTGTCTGCTTCCTGCTCTGTGTCTCACTCCTGCCCCACATATCCACCTGATTTCCACTGGAGTCACTCTGGAGCGCAACGTGATCAACCACAGAAGCTTCATGAAGGCCAGTGGAATTCAACATCTACTCTGACCTTTCGCTCAAACCGCTCTGATCATAACAAACCTTTACAATGCAGTGTTACATACCACGGTGGAAAGCAGCAGGAAACATACAAGATCATTAAAATAAAATGTAAGTATTTAATTATAAATACATGCTGATGATAAAAAAATCATTCAAACACTGTAATTTTTTAAAAATATATATAAAGATGAGATTCAGTGTCGTATCCCTTTCACGCATAGTGGTCACTACAGTGGACAGCTATTCAAAGGCTGTTTCCTTGTATTTGTGTAAGTGTTGATGGTATACTTGCACATAAATCACTATTGGACACTAATGTGTCACTCCAAACCTGACACCCACTGGTTGTTTAATGTTACTGTAGATGAATGACATGTTTCATTGTAATTCTTGTTATTTAACCCTGTCATGCATGAATGATGACAACCTCAATCAGGATTTTTGTCTTAAATATTTTTATTCATCTTTCTATGCCTAAAGATAAATAAACATACTTAATTCGAAGATCCCGATTGAGGTTGTCATAACCCTCTTTAACCATGTCATGCATGACAGGGTTAAACTATATAAGGAACTTGGAAAGGAAGCAAGTGGACTTTCAGTCACTTACTCTGCAAGCGACTTAGACTACTATGACCTGGATGACTGAGAATCTACATAGACATGATGTCATATGCTATTTAGAAAGACTAAATTAAAACATTCTCATAAGGGATAGAAAGTACGTGCACTGAAAAAAAGTTATTGGCCAGCTCTTGGATTTATGTAAGCATCTTGCGTGTATTTAACACAATTGCCTCATGCTTTAAAATTAAGTGTAACTATATAGTGTAGAAACTACATAATATGCAGAGAGGGTAGATTAAATTGTTCATATCATGTTCGAGTGAAGTAAGTCAATAATATAGCAATGTTAAATTTCGCGACACTGCACGGGATTTCAGTTTTGCATGCTTTGGATCGTGGTTTGAGGAAGGAATCCATCTCAGTCAAGTCAAGCAGCCGCCTTTATTTTTTTGGTAAACCAAAAGAAGTGAATTAGGTGGTTGTTACGTTACAAAAAGTTTACCTTTTAATTTGAACACAAACGTTTCATGTTTCTATATTGAACGAAATTAAATCATGTAGGATCTGTACAAAATTCAACTTAATTTGTTTTTGTTGAGATGGCATGATACAATCTAGTAAGAGTGGTTAGTTGCTGGACACATAAAATTAACAAGATCACATGAGATTTCAAAATCACTGAAGTTATAAGAGGCAGACAACTACACACACACTTTTTTAATGTGGTTTAACCTGTCAGGGATAAAAATGTGAAGACAATTCTGCATCAAGCCTTGAAATCATTGCTTTCCTACTTTTGATAAGCCTGGATTGGTGGCATGGTTATTACTACTGTGGCCTCACAGTAAGAAGGTCCTGAGTTCAAATCCACAATCTGGTGCAAACCAGATTAGACTTTGTTGAACATTATGTAAAATGAAGACAACATGTAGTATTTAAGTGACCAAGTACTGGGGTAAAGGTTATTGAATAGTGTTGAAATAAAATGACAAAATTGAGAAGGATAAAAATATTCCAAGAGCTCAACTTACTTCATCTAAACATGCTTCAATCGCATTTTCTGAACACAAAATGCACAGGTTTATTGAATATGAATACGTTGTGTTGATTTAACTCATGTGTTTAAGTTTCTGCCAAAGCAAAACATTTGTGTGCAACCAATGTCCACTATGGAATCAAATAAATCCAACATGGCCTTTTTTCCCGTGTATTTTTATCATGTCGAACTTAAGTATTATATTCCAGTTTTTCTATTTTCTTTAATTCAAATTTCCTTTAAAACATAGACAGTATATGTAGGAAAGGCCAATTTGTGCTTTGCTTTGATGTGATATGCTTTGAAAATTTACCATTTCAATATTTGTTGACCAGTGAATATGTTTTTATAAGTGTTTGATTATTATTGACTTTGTTATTAATTAGACAGTAACAACAGAAGATGTGCCTTTTGTCTTTATGAGAATGACAGAACACGTAACTCTTAATGTTTTAAGAGTATAGAAATATATGTGGAAATATAATCCATAAAATGTATGTTAGGAATGTTGTGAGTTCTTTGTGTGTGCTACATGAATATGTTGCATCAGCATTAACATTAACACCTTCACAGATATGGGTAACCACATGTCCAAATTTAATGTGGGATTACACTGCATTTTTAACTCCATCCATCCATTAATCCATTTTCAACCACCCTAGGGGGCATGACAAAATTAGACATTTTGGCCTCTGGATTTCCATCTATATTCAGCAACAACTTCATTAGATACACCTGTTAGATTAGATACACCACAACTCATCAGGTCTCCAGTCACCAGATCTCATTGAAGAGGCCTTGGGATGTGCTTGAAAGGCAAATTTGGATGGGAAGCTGTGACACAAGACTCAATTTTCTATTTGTTGCAAGAAAACCCCTGATAGAGTGCTACTGTGCTTCCTCTTTCATAGATATTTGAACAAAAAGTTTGAAGTAATGTGATTGAAAACACCAAAGTAATGCTGGACAGTATTCAGAAAAGTGACCAATCTGAACTGTGACTGACAAAAGTGCAAATTTTTTTAATGAGTTGTCAGCTGCAAGTGAGAAATGCAAGACAATGGAAAATATATGTAGCAGCGAAATCGTAGCTGTTTCTATGAGAATGTCTGATGTGGGTGAGGAAATATGTTAGTGATTTGAGAGCTTCATTAAGACCAGTGAGAATTAATTTTCTGCTGTTAGAACTGAGCCAAAGCGATTGAGTAAAACTGTAATGCCTTCTGTGTGGAGAAGAGTTATTGTCACAAACTGAAAGCAGGGACTCAAGCGCAGAGCAGGTTGACGTATCAGAACACGATTTATTTACACACCAGTGCAATACTATATACAGTGACGGGGGAAAGTCCAGGGTTCCAGGGGATTAAGGGAAGGCTCTCTCTCTCTCTCTCTCACGCTCGCTCACGTCCTTACATCCGACTCACACACGTCCGTACCGCAGGGAGGTCACAGGTCCGGGAAGATAAACTGGAATAGGGAAGGGAGAAATCACTCACAAATCACGAAGGTAGGGCGTAAAGGTATAAGACCAAAAGAAAGACTAACGTCAGTAGCTCAATCATCCAGCGATGAGAGGATCTGTGACCCAGCCTCAAATAGTAGATCGGTAATCAGCTGATCGCCATCAGCTGATCGCCAACAGCTGTGTGAGCCAAGGGTGGGAGCCAGCTGTGAGCTCCGCCCAGGCAGAGAGGTAGGGGAGAGAGAGAAAAAGCAAAAACACAAGTGTAGCCTTGTGAGGCCGGCTGGGCAGGCACAGGGACCATGACAGTTATCAAACTGAATTCAGCTTGAATTCAACAGAACAGATCAACAGGATGATATCCAGTTGTGATGAGTGAAGGGGTAACAGCAAATAGTCCATGTGGTGCTAGTACAGCTTTGTGAAGGCTTCTTTGTTCAATCTCTCTTCAGAAGGCAGTTGTCTCTCTGAATTTATGAAGAGGAAATGAGACCAGTCCTATTTAGAATTGATCTATTTAAAATATACTGGTTCAGGGAGTTTTGAGTGTGAAAAGAAGTGTGTAAAGAAATCATGCAACAAGTCATGTCATTTGACTGCATGCTGGCAAGTAAGTAAAAGAAATCCAGTGCTCTGCACAAACAATGGTCACATACAATATGAGGTCCAGTCTTTGTTGTTATAGATTAAAATTAAGATTTAAAATTTGTACTCTCTTCCTATTTTCCTTTTATTGCTTTCATTGGGTTGTCTAATATTACTTTATTGACAGCTGAAGACTGGTGAGTCTTTTTTGAGGTTTCTCTGGTCAGTTGACAAAACAAACAAAACAAAGTTCCCTCCCCTTGTGTACATTATTACGACACCAACTGTCTGCCATCTATAATCCAGTTTTGAGATCCCTCCCCACACTCTGACCTCGGGAATTCGCATGATAAGGTGGGGCCAGGTTTCACAATGAGCTCACCCGAAACTCTGGCTGATTGGGACCCACACCCTGTTTCACACCTTGGCTCAGGCGATTAGAGGAATGTCAGGGGGTCCTTTTGTCCCTCTGTGGGGGGATACTCCCACTAGGTTTATATCTGGGACTCTCCACCATTTGACCTTAGAACTGAAGAAGCTTCTCGGATGAGAGGTGAAACGTCTTCAAGTAACTTAAAGAAGTCCAGATGCTTTTCTTTGCAACCTCCTTTGACTACGATGACCTGGATGACTGAGAATCTTCACAGACAAACAAAACAAACAAATTCAATATTTACCACCTGTGACTGTAATGAGAGTCCTAAAACATTCAATATGGCTAACATTTTTTTGGTTATGATAAACTACCAGGTCATTTTCCTATGTAAATTAGGACAAGGCAATTGCTATAATCGATACTGATAACTAAAAACATGTCACCATATTTAGTGATTAAGACTTTGCATTACAGACTGAGGGTGTGATTAGAAAAGTACAGCTACTATATGTGTTTGCCCAAGTGAACTGACCAAAGTACCAAATTGTTATGTCTGTAATTTCTATTCCCCGGTGGAGAGGGATGGCCCACACAGTTAGAAGATTGGCTATTAACTGAGGGATGACCGTGGTGACTATGATGTGGAGGTCATCAGCGTTGGGGTTGTTTCTCAAATAAGGAATGTATTACACATTATTTGTTACTTTTCTTAAAAGTAATCTGGCATGTTGGGTAATTATTTGCTACACAAAATAATTTGTTAGACTACTTGTTACATTACTTTTCTGTTACCCAGTAAAATTACCTGAAAGGCATTGTTATTTAATTATAAGTTCACAATATAAACTTTAGACAGTAGTCCCAGCACACCAAGATAAATTCCAGTTTCAATTAGGTCATACAATGGTTCTTGTACAGTTCTGATCCAACTGTCTGTCCGTTAAGACACTGGACTATTCTTGACACAAATTAAGGCCTTTACTGGTGCCAACTGCAGCCCCAGGGTGTACTTGCACTGCAGTTGGCACTGGGGTGCTTTTTTCCTTCAGTGGAACAATGGAGATTCAGGAGGTGCAGGGGCGTCAAACAGTCCCTGGCTATGTCCAGATGTTGCAGGGAGCATTCCTCGTGACTGAGGGCCCTCGTTTGTGTGGCAACAACTGGGTTTTTCAACAGGACAATGTTACAATACACAACGCCTGCACGACAAGGGACTTCTTCCAGAACAAGATCACGTTTTTTGGACCATCCTCCGTGTTCCCCTGATTTAAATCCAACTTTTGTACAATAAAACTAAAAATATGTTTATCGCCACTCCTCAAAAGTTGTGCTCAAAAGTTCCTTTCAATACACTCAGAATACAGATAACTGAAGAAACTTTGTAATGCAAGTAACAACATAAGTATAATCTTAATATAATTACTGAATTTAGTACATTAATGCGTTACATTACTGCATTACTGTTAAATGTGATGCAGTTACAGTAACTTATTATTTGGGAATCTGATACACCCAACACTAGAGGTCATCTGCCTTAAAGGATGTGAGTTGACATAATTTCAGCCAGGACATGTGGGGGATATGATGTCCAACACTGCATTTATCTCCTTCAGGGAACAGAAGTTGAAGACATAAGACTCACTCACAGATTCCCTTGCAATGAACTACATTTCCAAGTGAGCAACAAATACATGTGAAACACTTAACCATGCCTTTGTTTGGAAGGAAGATCCACAAATTCACTAAATTCACAGTGAACCATACTATCAGCAAAACAGGTTAACAAGAAGATATTGGATTATGATGAAGTAACGGCAAACAGGCCCTGTGATGCTAGTACAAGTATATGAAGTGTTGGTCATAGTATCTCTCATCAATGGTGGTTTTTTCTCCGAGCTCACAAAGAGGAAATGAGACTAATTTACAAATTTGAAATGGATGATGCCTGGGGGATTTTTGTGTGAAAAAGAAGCAGAAGTAAAAAAGATTCTATTTTTGTCATCGTGCACGAACCATTTTAACATGTAAGAACATTGTCACAGGGATTTTTTTTTTAAATTGTCTTTGGTTAGTTGACAGAACAAACCTAAGCAAACATTTGTATAGTTTGTTTGTTTCATTTTTTAACGTTTGTAAAGTTGCCTTCATCATTAATAACATGTTCCACTTTGTCTCACTCAAACAAACCTTTCCTTCTGGTCATCGATCAAGATGTATGTCCTTTATTGAAGAAAAAATAAATAAAATAAGGAACTGATCAGCATGACTGATAAATAAAACCCTGACCCAACTCTATTTTAACAAGAAACAAAGCCAACTCTTAAAATTCTCGGTCATTACTGTTTTTCTTTGTCATTCCTCTGAGCACATTTACTTAACATAAGGACAAAGGTAAAGTCCTTTCTTTAATTACAAAACATACAACCTTTTGATGACATGCATGAGAATAGTAAAGGAAATTAGTAACATTGGTTGGGAGAAAGTCAAATGAAAAAATCAGGAATATCCAGAAAAAAATAATTGTATGTGATTATAAAGACTCCACAAGAGTGAATCTGCACCATTAAAATTATTTCTTACAAACTGAAAACATGAAAAGGCACAGACAATAACACTGAACTTTATCCAAAAACAAATCTTGTAGGCGGACACATTTTGAATAATTGATCATTAGAGGTGATGAAGGTCAAAGGGTGAACTTGTTAAATACTCTATTTCTTAAGTGACAACATTTAATTGTCTTACAGTACTATCTAGACATAGTTTGTAGGCCATAGAGTCACTTTTGGTCCAACACTATGTCTCTCTTATCATGCAGAGTGTCACCAATTCTGAGCCCTCAGTTTGTGGCTGGGGTGGTGACCTGCCTCATGTGGTCGATAGTAATGCTGGGGCAACACATGGGTTGAGAGTTCTGTGCACAGAGTAATCATATACAATCACTGAATAAAAAAATGTGTGTTTTCACTTAAATGTGCTTTTGCAATACTTGTAATGGGTTTTTCTGAAGTTTGTATTTTTAGTCAAAAGATAAGATAAGATAAGCTTTCACTACTACATGGGAAAAAAGACAGACAGGAAGAGTGTAGATCACAAAAACCTGAAGGTTTCCACAGCAGACACAATGCTGTTGAGTACAGTGAGGCGGGATAATGGAGAAGGGCCACAGTCCACTGTCATCACTACAGTTTTGAGCATACTAGGCTTGGTTTTAACTGCACCACAGAGCCAGATGGTCAACCCTACATCAGTCTGCTGACTCATTGCAATCCTTGATGAGTCAGATGATCATCATGACACACATACTTGACTATTTTGACAGACAATGGATGAATGGGTCTGTTGAGGTGCAGTCATTTGTGTAAAGCAGGGGTGTGGGACGTATGGCCCATCCAGCCCTTGAGCTAATTTCACATGTCTTCAATTCAACTATTAATCGTTTATGTTGGAGCTGAATCTTCAGTCCTGCTGAGAAGCTGGGTAGACAGGGGTGGGACTTTATTTTGATGGGCACAGCATGCGGCCAATCATATGCAAAGGCAGACTGGGTTTTTTCTGTTGTGGAGGGCAAAAGATATTTTTTCAAATAACGCCTTTATGAAATAAAGTATTTAGTATTGAATATTGCATAAAAGTAACTATATACAAAGTGCCTTTGAATGGCAGAAATGCAGGAATGTCTGCAAAGCCATGGCTCAGTGTCTGAGTGTCTAAAGGAGTCTCGCAGGCCTGAACGTGCACTTGAAGCCATTTGTAACTTGTTTCATCACCACAAACAAGCACTTGCATAATTTTCGAACTTTTAATTGTATTCTCATACGTTTTACAGCTTTTTCTACTGATAAAAACATCCTTTATGGCCATTCATACTACATGAAGTAATTAAGCAATAAACAATTAAAGCTGACATCTCCCCAACCAAAATTTACTGAACCAGCAGCAAAAGAAAAACAAAACTATGCTTCACATGCCACAGAGATGAAAATGCTGGTGTTGTCTCTCAGAGATGAAACTCAAGGTTTCGTTTCTCCCCAACTAAAATTAGCTGAACCAGCAGCATAAAAAGACCGAAACGATGCTTCACATCTGAAAACCACAGCTCTCTCTCTCTCTCTCTCTCTCTCTCTCTCTCGGTGCGCTTCAAGACCAGTTTCCCATTAAAAAAAAAATCTATATTTACTGCCTTATTTGCATGTGTATTACTGTTGTGCACAGTGTTGTCGGCCATTGTTTTTTTCCCCCCAAAAAACAACCTCTGACAAGCCTAATTTCTGCTATTCAATACCAAAGATTTTACATCTTTTCCTAAATTATGTCAAGTTGCAAAATACTTCTCTAATAAAACCTCTGTTTTTCACAATGTAAAATGAGTTTGACACCCCTGGCGTAAAGTATCATCCACTACAGTGGAATATCTTTCATGGAGCGAGTAACCGGAACCAATGGAATTTCCTTCTTCCCGGAGTCAGTGTCTGCTGATGTCACATCACCACTAAGCACAGCGCAGACACTCCATGTACATGCCAGTCAAGAGTGCACCCCTAAACATTACCCCATTACAGTTTTTTCTGAATGCTTAAACCCTAACTGTGATTCCTGTAGCACAATCTCTAAAACTATTAAGACTTATAGCAAAACCACTCACTGAGTTTGCAAAACTAAAAGCACAAAAACTGCTTTGCACTCAGTTTGCAATTTTGTAACACACACTTTGCAAAACTGTAGGCACAATTCACTGCACAACACTCAATTACCAAATTTCCAACACACTCCTAACAAAAGTATACACATGTATGGCTATCATTAACACTAATTTGCCAACTGTCTGGCACACTTTCACATGTGAAAACTTTTTTAGATAATTAGTTCACTTTGCAATCAGCCTAAGCACTATAATACAGGTAAGCTGTGTGTGCGGAGTACAATGGAGGGAGCAGAAAGAGTGAGAAGTAGAGGAGGCCGAGGAAGAGGACGTGGAGGTGAAGAAGTAGGATGAAGAGGACGACAAGGACAAGGAGGAGCAAGAGGAAGACGAGGAGGGGGGAGAGGAAGATGAGGAGGGGGGAGAGGAAGGGTAGGAAGAGTAAGAAATAGAATTGCTGATGACATCAGAGCTACAATAGTGGACCATGTAATCAACCGTGGAATGACCCTGAGGGTAGCTGGCCAACGGGTCCAGCCTAACTCGAGCCGCTACACTGTAGCAAGTACCATAAGGACATCTTGAAATGAGAATCGGTTAGTACAGTCACTTCGCACAAAGATTTGTAGCACTGCCATATGCCAATGAGAAACACACCAATACCATTGATGTAAAAATACTGAAATTGTTACTTTACAGAATTGCTAGATGACCAGATGCTGGGGGCAGAGGAAGCATGTTCACTGCAGACCAAGTAACCCATATAGTCATTATGGCGGTTGCAAATAATCCTATACTTGGAAATAAACACTTGTGTTTGTTTTGATGTGTTTGAATAAACACCAGTACTTGAAGTTTGGATCCCTCTATGCTTATGGATCTATGACAGAAGTATGAGCTCAAACTGACATAGCCTACCTTGTGCACAGAGAAAGCAAAAGCCAGATGTGTTTTGTATTCATACCATCAGTGTGCAGTTGGCGCATTGTGTGCTTAGTAGATGATGGCTTGTGTGTACTGTTTGATACGGAAACACCATTTTTACGAAGGTGTGAATAGTTAATCTAGCTGTGTTTGCTTTTGCAAGAGAACTACAATGTTTTGATTATTGGGTGACAGGTTTTCTTATTTGTGTGAAGAGTTTTGCAAAATTAGCCAATAGTTACAAAAAATGTGCTTAAGCAATCAGAAAAACCTGTAACATATTACAGTTTTTTCTGATTGCTTAATCAGCTTAGGCTGATTGCAAAGTGAACTAATTATCTAAAAAAGTTTTCACATGTGAAAGTGTGCCAGACAGTTGGCAAATTAGTGTTAATGATAGCCATACATGTGTATACTTTTGCTAGGAGTGTGTTGGAAATTTGGTAATTGAGTGTTGTGCAGTGAATTGTGCCTACAGTTTTGCAAAGTGTGTGTTACAAAATTGCAAACTGAGTGCAAAGCAGTTTTTGTGCTTTTAGTTTTGCAAACTCAGTGAGTGGTTTTGCTATAAGTCTGAATAGTTTTAGAGATTGTGCTACAGGAATCACAGTTAGGGTTTAAGCATTCAGAAAAAACTGTAAACCCAGGCAAATCCATTCCCAGGATTAATTGGTATGTAAGGCAAGAGCTAATTACAGCTGTAAGTCTATAATTTTCTCTTGAACTTTACTTGCAGTGGCACTACAGAATACTTGCAAATATCCCCATGCACACATTTAATTTCCACCCATTTTGCCTCTCCCAAACCTCCCAGTGGGATACAGTGGGACACAGTTGGGTAAGTGTGAATAAGTCTCTCTCTGTGCTTACTGTGTCTAACACCTGCTATAATCACCTGTTGGAGATCCAGGCCAATATACAGGCAGTATTCAAGACCAGTGGCAACATTTCTTCTTCACCAGGTGGTCAACTAACCACACGTTTGTAGCAGGTCTTTTGCTTCTTGTGCTTAGTTCCATGTTAAACTTATCTTGTTCTCTTGTGACCTTTGTAGTCTCTCAGATCACCACTCTAATTACCTGGTAGTTTGCATACCTCCCTGGAAGCTGGTCACCACCTACAGCAGGTGGCTGTAGCTTAGGCAGTAGAGCAGTTCATCTATTGATTGGAAGGTTAGTGGTTCGATTCCTGGCTTCTCCAGTCTGAATGTCGTGAATGTAGTTAGGAAGCACTCAGTTAAGAGAAAGTGTGTGGTTGGGTGAATGTGACATGTTGTATAGAGCACTTTGAGTAATCTGGGAAAGTTGAAAAATGCTATATAAGAATCAGTCCATTCACTGTCTGAACAGAGTTTTCTCATGTTACTTTTGCACTATTATGCACATGTTGTTATTACATGGCTTAATTAGGGTACACATTAGGCTGACATCTGGGGCCAGAGCTGAAACTGTTCTGGGCCAGAACAGGGCCAGCAGTGTGTCTGCAACTGGTCCGTGGCTGCTCACAACTTGCACATGGCCCACATACCGCAAAGAATGATGGCCCTTTGGTGGCCCAGACCAGGTTTGCCAGCGGTAATCCACACATGTGCCAGCAAAGGACCACCAGTGTGTCTGCAACTGGCCAGCACAAGGCTATGATTGGACTTCCAACAAAATCATTGTAAGTATAAATGTACAAAAACTAAGAACTGGGAACTGAAACTAGGAACTTGGGATAAACCAGGGAGAGACAGCAAGAGTGGATGACATGACAAAAAGCAGAGGGAAACTGATGACTTAAATACACACACACAGGATAATGAGGTGATTGGCAACAGGTGGGAAGACGTGATGAACAAATGATAACATGACAAAAAGAGACAGGGGAAGTGATACTGAACACAATGCATGTGAGACAAAGACTGCCAAAATAAAATGAGAAACACAACACAGAGACAGAGAGCGAATAAAGAAACATAGATAACCATGTCATCAAAGTAACCAAAGAAGACCAAAGCTATACTCCACGTTTGAAAAACACTGTCATGATTTCCCTCTTACTTTGGCAGTCTTGCTTCCTCCATGATAAATTCACACTTCGTGCACAGCTCTATTTCTCATTTCTAGATCAGTTTGCCATCAAAAATTGATATTTTCTGCCATAATCAGTTGCTTTTTACATGCCAGTCTATCGTTGCTTACAGTGCTGTCAGCTGCCTTTTTTTTTTTCTTTTTTTCAATAAGTGACCTCAGACAAGAAGGTCGGTATTGCAATTCTGCTATTCATTCAACTGCTACATCACATTCAACAATTTTACCTTTCACAAATTATGGGAACCCATATGGAAAAGAAATAGTAAAATCTTATAAAAGACTTGCATAAGATGTGGCCTAATCATATAAGGCTTATATGATTTACTCATTGAAAGTGGCCACTTTCTCATTACTTTCATATTTTGTTTTAGTAAGTATCCAAAACATACAACTTTCATTTATAAAAATTTTCAAGGGATCTTATATCTGTTTTCACTCTTGTATGCTTTTCATACAAGTTTCACACAAGACAGATACAAACTTTATAAGATTTATATAAATCTTTTCCATATGGGAAATTGCAAAAGCAATGAAACCTATGTAACTTTGTGAAAGACAGAACATTTTGTGTCTGTGGTGGGGTGTGGTCTGCGGTGCCTTGCGGACGCACCTGCACGGCATCCGCAATCACACCCGCTGTGTTAAAACACAGGGACTCAGGGGTTGGTGTGGGGTTGTGGTGGTGTGATGCAAATGTTAAATAAAGATGGCTCAAAACATGGATCTGTGGTCCCATCGTGCCTTATTCACACCACAGTGTTGTTTGTTTTTTCCCTTTAGAAATTTGAGTTTTTTACAATTGCAGTTTTAAAAAAACAAACAAACAGAGCTAACAGAACTTTTTCTTACTGCAGCTTTTTTAAAATCATTTAGAACAACTGTTAAATGTGTAACTTCTTTACACTGGAGTTTTACTGGCCCGTCCTACTTCAGCTCAAAGTGGGCTGTATGGGCCCGACATATAAAATGAGTTCGACACCCCTGGTGTGGAGGGAGAAGAGCAGAGGAGAGTGGACACAGAATACTAGTATATGTACAAGGGCAGTCACTTCTTTTAACTTAATTAGTAATTCACCTGTCTTCAAACTGACATCCAAGTCGTGGGTCATACTCTCTGACAGCATTCAATATCATATCTTTGATTTCCAGCAACATCTGTATTCGCATACAATCAACAGAACTGCTACTCTATTTCTCTACCTATCAAATCAACATCCAATACTTCTGCCCTTGCTTCACTTATCAGCAGTGTGCTTTTCAGTGGAGAATTTCTAGTTCTAATATATGGAGATGTTTTGGTTGGAAGAGTCTATGTAGATTTTTTATTACTCCTGCACAAAGTAAACATTATTCTAATCACTCTAGCTGCTGGAGAAACTGTGGGGCCCAAGGAATAAAACACTTCCACCTGTTTTGGTCTTGCCCATTGATCAACATTTTTTGGGTATCGATTCATTCTGAGTTACAGATCATTTTTAGTATGCAACTTCCCCTTAATTGGGATGAACTTTTGTTTGGATATTTATACTCGGTGAATGTACGTCCAAGCTGTTGTATGGTATTCTGAGTCTGGCTGCCCGTAAGACTATTACCAAGAAATGGCTTAGTGTGAAAATCCCATCACTAAATGACTGGTATGAGATTGTATATGGGATGTTTAAAATGGAAAGAATTACCTTCATTAATAGACTCCAATTTGACATATTTAGTGATATTTGGGTTAAATGGAAACATTACATTTTGTCAAGGAGACCCGATCTTGTTTGAATCTCTGTAATTATGTATGCCATATTTCTGAATTGTTATGTGTATATATGTTCATGTCAGTATGTATGAGGGTATAGGCGAATACATATGTATGTAGTTATGTGTACGTATGCTTAAGGATGTGTGTGTGTGTGTGTGTGTGTGTGTGTGTGTGTGTGTGTGTGTGTGTATACACACTAGATGGTACACCCGTTTGTTTATTTTTGATTATTTGTTTATTTTGGTTTATTTGTGTTCATATAGGTTGCTTATTAAAAAAAAATAAAATATAAAAAAAAAGAAACCTAGTTGTGATGAGTAAACAAAAGGAGCCTTGGTGCTGCTGGTACAAGTATATGAGTTGTCTCGTCTCTCAAAGTGTGAAGAGGAAATGAGACTAACATGCCGATTTAAAACTAACCCTTTTTTGTGAAATGAAAGCAAAACAATTTTATTTCTTTCTGGGATTGTGTAAGAACCAGTTAAACACACGACACAGTGTACTGTTTTAATTTGATGCTTTGGTAATTTGCTGTTAGTATTTGACACACATTGCTTTACTGATGCTTCTATACATTGTACTGCATATATCATACATGGTCTGTAAAATGTAAGCATGCCTACTAAACAGCTATGTAAAGCCTCTCATTTGCTGCTTTTTTGGTCTCATACTTTGTGGTCTATTGTTTTTTAGGTCAACTGGTGAGTTTTTTGTGTGTGTGTGTATGTGTGTGTGTGGGGGGGGGGGGGGGGGGTCGTTCAAAGTTCGCTCAAAGGGAAAACTGAGCTTATACTAACAAATAGCTCTGTAGATGTGTTGAAACTACTTATAATCAATCCAGTGAAGAGTCCATTGATAAATTAATAAAACAAGCTTTCCCCATAATACATGCATGGGACTTTGGGGTAAAGCGAACGCAATGGCTAATACAAGCAGGAAGGAAACCAAACCTTTCACTTCTCCCCTGGAGGAAATGAAAGCACCCACACAGTCTTTATTTTTTAGAAGACGAGATGGATGCTTTACAGCAGCTTGTGTTTTTCATGTGCATTTGCTTCAAAGGTATGATATGTTCTGCGTTTTGTATGAAGTTATTTTCAGAAATTCTAGAACTAATTCAGGGGAATGTGCATTTTGTTTCATGCATTTAAGCGTTCTTTCTCTTATCGATTGTCCTGTTTCTGCGCCTCACTTCACTCCATTTTATTGTGCAATTTATTGCAGCCACTCAAACGGAATCATCCTGGACAGTTGATGTGCCATCCTCAGTGGAAGGTCTCCTTGGCTCGTGTGTGGTGATCCCCTGCTCTTATAACTACCCAGATATAGCGGCCCATACATTCACAGGGATTTGGAGGATTGATGACCAAGTCATCTATCATCCAACTGAGTCTAACACTATGGAGAAGTATAGGGGACGAACAAAACTTCTGGGAGACCTCAGCAAGAAAAACTGTTCTCTGATGATTGAAAATCTTCAGCAAAGTGATAGCGGACCTTTCTTTTTCAGGATTGAACTAGAAGGTCCAAACAAGTTTTCCTACTCTAATAACAAAGTCTCTATTTCAATGATCGGTAAGTAAAATTTTAGTTAATACTGTAAAAAATGACATTTTGTAGGTCTCATAAGCCTTTCTTTATTTCTAGGCTTTTTTTTTATTTTCAGAAAGATATGTGCTCAATTAATATAAATTAATTTTAAATGTTTTCAGGTTCTTCATTTTTGGTATTAAAATAGGCTTAATCAAATTTCTTTAAGCAGATGTGTGATGTTACCACACAGTTAACAAGTTGTTGTTGTTGTTTTTTTACAAAAATTATAATTTGGTTGGGAAAAGTGCAGACACAGTAAGAAAATCATGCCAAATGAAGCCCCTACTTTTTTAAAATCTTATATTTTTAAGCAAAATAAATTAATTATTTATTTTTTCCTGTGGACAACTACGGAGCCCCGCAGGGGACATGGGAGAAAAAAAAATTAAGACGGACTTTTGCGAGATCTCGCAAAACTATCTCGGGATCTCGCAAAACTTTTGCGAGATCTCGCAAAACAAACTCGGGATCTCGCAAAACTTTTGCGAGATCTTGCAAAAGTTTTAGCCGCATTCTTAGCTTCGAGCTAACGGGAGGTTGAGACCCACTACAGCCGGGAGGAACACCGCTTTCCCGGCACATCGTGCCTCGACCTCCCGGTCGGCTTCAAGCCGGCGTCCGAAGAATGCGGCTAAAAGTTTTGCGAGATCCCGAGTTTGTTTTGCGAGATCTCGCAAAAGTCCGTCTTAATTTTTTTCTCTCCCATGTCCCCTGCGGGGCTCCGTAGACAACAACCTAAATGAGGCAGGAAATATCTTTTTTATGTTTTTTTCCCACATTTTACCTTCTTAGATTTTGTGAAAAAGCTAATGTTTTTTGTGTTGGTCACCTCAATGGACTCTTATTCATGTTTTATCAATAAAGACAAGCCCAGTCATTATAAAACATGACATCAACTGCCACATGCGTCAAGTGCCATGTGTTGCATTACAGCAGTTATATGATGTTCATGTGTTCTCGTTAAAACAGGTGAACCAAATCCCACTGATTTCTTTGTGCAAGAAGAGGTAAAGGAGGGTCAAACTGTATCTGCATTCTGCTCTGTGTCTCACTCCTGCCCCACAAATCCACCTGATTTCCACTGGAGTCACTCTGGAGAGCAACATTTTCAGACACAGAATCTTCAAAATGGCCAGTGGAAAGCAACATCTACTCTGACCTTTCGCTCAGACCGCACTGATAACAACAAACCTTTACGATGCAGAGTTACATACCACGGAGGAAAGCAGCGGGAACCATCCAAGACAATTAAAGTAAAATGTAAGTGTGCAGCTTTAACAACATGTTGATGTTAAAAACGGGGCGACCGCTCAGGGGGTTGGGAAGCGCATCTGTAACCGGAAGGTCGCCGGTTCAATCCCTGGGCTCTCTGTCCTGGTCTTTGTGTCCTTGGGCAAGACACCTTACCCTACCGCCTACTGGTGTTGGCCAGAGGGGCCGATGGTGTGATATGGGAGCCTCGCTTCTGTCAGTCTGCCCCAGGGCAGCTGTGGCTACAACTGTAGCTTGCCTCCATCAGTGTGTGAATGTGAGAGTGGATGAATAGTGGCATTGTAAAGCGCTTTGGGTGCCTTGAAAAGCGCTATATAAATCCAATCCATTATTATTAAAAAAGAATCCCTTAAATATTGTAAATGCTGTAATTTAGTGAGAACTTTTTAAAAGATGGGACACAGTTTTATATAAAGTTTTAGTTGTTGTTTTTTTATCGGGGCAAAAAAATGTAATAATGAAACCAAAGAGACTGAAAATTAAATGTTTTTTAAAAAATCTGAACAGAAAAAAATCATAAAATGTTTCTGGTTGATATGTAACATTGGCTTTGATATTTTGTCATAACATTTATGTTTATCTCTTTGGTTTCTGAAGTTTTCTTTTATTGCTACACCACGTCAAAATATTGAAACAAGCTCAACTATGACCTGATTGTATGAAAAATAAACTAAAATGCTGCACAGTAACATTAAGGGTTAAATGTTTCTGTGCAGATGCTCCAGTGAATGTGAAGGTCGAGTACCAGTCAGATGTTAATGAGGGAGAGACTGCACACCTGAAGTGCTCCAGTGATGCAAACCCTGTCAGCAGCTATGAGTGGCACAGTGAATCTGGTGCTCTGCTGAATAAGGGGCAAACCTACACAATGTCAAATGTCTCCAGAAACTCAGAGGCCGTGTACTGCACTGCTGTCAATGAGGAAGGACGAGTCAAATCAAGCACCGTGCAGCTCAATGTGTTATGTAAGTAAACAATACAAGAAATATAACAACAGAAGAGATTTTTCTTTTCATTCAAACATACAGTGGGGCAAAAAAGTATTTAGTCAGCCACCGATTGTGCAAGTTCCCCCACTTAAAATGATGACAGAGGTCAGTAATTTGCACCAGAGGTACACTTCAACTGTGAGAGACAGAATGTGAAAAAAATCCATGAATTCACATGGTAGGATTTGTAAAGAATTTATTCGTAAATTAGGGTGGAAAATAAGTATTTGGTCACCTCAAACAAGGAAGATCTCTGACTCGCACAGACCTGTAACGTCTTCTGTAAGAAGCTTTTCTGTCCCCCACTCGTTACCTGTATGAATGGCACCTGTTTGAACTCATCATCTGTATAAAAGACACCTGTCCACAGCCTCAAACAGTCAGACTCCAAACTCCGCCATGGCCAAGACCAAAGAGCTTTCGAAGGACACCAGGAAAAGTATTGTAGACCTGCACCAGACTGGGAAGAGTGAATCTACAATAGGCAAGCAGCTTGGTGTGAAAAAAATCAACTGTGGGAGCAATCATCAGAAAATGGAAGACATACACGACCACTGATAATCTCCCTCGATCTGGGGCTCCACGCAAGATCTCATCCCGTGGGGTCAAAATGATCATGAGAACGGTGAGCAAAGATCCCAGAACCACACGGGGGGACCTGGTGAATGACCTGCAGAGAGCTGGGACCAAAGTAACAAAGGTCACCATCAGTAACACACTACAACGGCAGGGAATCAAATCCCGCAGTGCCAGACGTGTTCCGCTGCTGAAGCCAGTGCATGTCCAGGCCCGTCTGAAGTTTGCCAGAGAGCACATGGATGATACAGCAGAGGATTGGGAGAATGTCATGTGGTCAGATGAAACCAAAGTAGAACTTTGTGGTATAAACTCAACTCGTCGTGTTTGGAGGAAGAAGAATACTGAGTTGCATCCCAAGAACACCATACCTACTGTGAAGCATGGGGGTGGAAACATCATGCTATGGGGCTGTTTTTCTGCCAAGGGGACAGGACGACTGATCCGTGTTAAGGACAGAATGAATGGGGCCATGTATCGTGAGATTTTGAGCCAAAACCTCCTTCCATCAGTGAGAACTTTGAAGATGAAACGAGGCTGGGTCTTCCAACATGACAATGATCCAAAACACACCGCCCGGGCAACAAAGGAGTGGCTCCGTAAGAAGCATTTGAAAGTCCTGGAGTGGCCTAGCCAGTCTCCAGACCTCAACCCCATAGAAAATCTGTGGCGGGAGTTGAAAGTCCGTGTTGCTCGGTGACAGCCCCAAAACATCACTGCTCTCGAGAAGATCTGCATGGAGGAATGGGCCAAAATACCAGCTACTGTGTGTGCAAACCTGGTAAAGACCTATAGTAAACGTTTGACCTCTGTTATTGCCAACAAAGGTTATGTTACAAAGTATTGAGTTGTATTTTTGTTATTGACCAAATACTTATTTTCCACCCTGATTTACGAATAAATTCTTTACAAATCCTACCATGTGGATTCATGGATTTTTTTTTTCACATTCTGTCTCTCACAGTTGAAGTGTACCTCTGGTGCAAATTACTGACCTCTGTCATCATTTTAGGTGGGGGAACTTGCACAATCGGTGGCTGACTAAATACTTTTTTGCCCCACTGTATATAATAAATGTATGGTTATCTGCTAGATCCTAATTATATCTGCTGTCTTAACAGATGCCCCTGACACTGAGACTTATTCTAAGTGCTCCTCATATAACGGCATAGTAAAGTGTGATTGCATCGTACAATCCAGGCCTCCCAGCACGGTCCATTTTGTTCTTGGTGACAGAGTCCTGCCAAGCAGCAAGGTAGAGAAAAATGGCTCTGTTACTACTGGGACTCTGCAGACAGACTTTGGGTCCTTCAAGTTTGTGCACTGCCTGGCAAACAACACGTTGGGAAATTCTAATCTCACACTCTTTTTACCTGTTAATGGTAAGAAAAAAAACTTTGAATCTCAAGAAAACAGCATAGATTATAATCACTCTATATTTACATGGCAAAACAAAAAATATTCAATGTGTTTTCTTTTTGAACAGACAACATGCAGAATATTTTCATAGCCTCTGGAGCAGGTGTGATTGTTCTGATAATTCTGATAGCCATTGGAGTGGGAGTTGTTAAAAAATGGTAAGTTGTTAAGGACAAGTTACACACTCTAAAACATTAACAGGTATAAGTTCAAGTCATGTAAAATGTCAATACCTGTTTTAAATATGATCATAAAATAAAGCAATATTTATCTGCTTCTAATTGTTGCGATGTTATGCTAATGTTGTATTTTAGAGGTTTTGGAAAGTCTTAGTTTTTCTCCTGATGTTTTAAATTTCAGCAGGGGGCAATCAGACGGCACGCCAAAATCTGACTTAAGCACCACGAGGTCAGACAGACCTGCGGAGCCCCCTCGTTATGCCCAAACAAAAAGGTTTTAATTCTTCAAATCAGTAAAAAAACAAAAAAAAACAAAAAAAAAACATTATTCTTTATTAAACATGAATGATGAATATTTGATATAATTTGTGTGTAGAGGAAAAAGCCAAACTTGTTTCCTTTTTGCATTCTTTGTACAGGAAGGAGAACTATGAGGATGTCCATTGCAATGACATTTACGGCAATGACAGTGTGTATGGGAACACAGAGGTAGGTAAAGTTTTGTATTTTTTAAAATTTAATCTAATCATGCGTCAAAGACTGGAGTGAATTAAGCAGTCTTTTCTGTGCAGACTGACTGGGATGAATCAGTATACGCCAACGTGTAATATATGTGGAAGACCAGCTGCGGTCAGGTCGGAGTCAAGGAAAAAAAAGATCCTAGTGCTATATTCATCTTATACCACATACATATTATATCAGTTTTCCTGTCATCTGTCATTCACATTTCCTTGTAAAATATTGTAATTAAGAGAATTTCTGTTTTGTACTTTTGTTTGTCTGATCAAATAATGTGCTTTGAAAAATTACTATTAAAGTTTTGCAGTAATTACAAAGTTGTCAAGTTACTAAATATGTTTATTAGCTGTTTTATCGTTATTGTTTTTGTGATTAGTTATTGAACAACAGCACAAGGTGTTCTAATCCTCTTCATAAAAAATGACATTCAATACATAGTAGCTGTTAATGTTTTAACTGGAGAAAATACTCAGGAAAGCGTGTCAATTTTAAATCTTATATTAGCTACATTGTGAGTTAATTAAATATGCATTACAAATAAATAGTATCAATGCTTACAAACAGCCTAACAGATATGGGTGACCACATCTCCCACTTTATGTGGGACTAGACTGGATGTTTATCTCTCATCTCATTATCCCACTTCTCATGGCAGTGCGTTGTGATCTGATCACCCTGGTCTGGTCTGTTTATTCATTAATCAGCAACAACCATCGAGATAAAAACCAAGAAATGTGTGCTGTCCTCAGGTCTAAGGAGCTACAAAAAAATCAACAAGAAAAAAAATCAATAATAAGAAAGAGTACGCTGATTGTTGGCATGGTTGAAATGACTCCGCTTTTTACCCTCAATGCAAACATGTTTGTTGAGGTTTAGCCAGAAGCCAATTGTTTTAAAAGTCTGTGTCACTCCTTTCAAGATATGTATTTAAAGTAGATGTTAAATTAAAAATCTTCATTTTAATTATAAGGCATATAAATCAGACTAACTTATTTTTTCTTCCACAATCCTAACCACCTGCTCAGGATGTTCAATTCGAGGGTCTGTATATGTACAGACGATATTTTTATTTATCACAGTTGATTGGAACCAATTGGTTGTGACAAAGAAAGCTTATTTTAAACATAAGTTACCACAGACAGTAAGAACAAAGATTCTTAAATAAACTGGCCTCCTTCAGTACTCACTGTGTGTGTGTGTGTGTGTGTGTGTGTGTGTGTGTGTGTGTGTGTGTGTGTGTGTGTGTGTCATCCTGGAGAAGTTGAACTATGCAACCTCTGTAGGGTGGGTCCAGGTTATCACCTCATGCTCAGTGACACTGACCCTATTCAAACTTAAAACTAGTCCTTGTCGCCCCTCCCATCCTCCTATGTTTGCCCATAAGAAATCATAAAAGAAACTTGTGGAAGGATCCCACAGTTAAGTCCACCACGGTTCAGTTGCTAGGTGAAAATTATATCTTCAGACAGGTATTGGACTAAAACATGTTAACTTCTATTCTTACTTTGTCATTTTTTATAATAAAACTCATTAAAAAATAATCTAATTTTAATTAGATTTAATGAAGAACAAGTGGTGTTTAAAAAAATTAATCAAAGGAAAAGGGTCAATGCAGTGATTCATTCATATGTCACTTAAAATGAAGTACATATTGGCCCATAGTGTAATAAATGTTTTCTTTTTTGCAAAGTTCAATGTCAGGTGATAAATGTGCCTATTTTATTGAACTTTATGACATATGACAACATCAAAATGAAATAAACTTTCTGGAGAATACATAAACTTAAACCTCACAACTAAAAACTGTTTGTTTTGGTTATTTTCATCAAGATTTCAAAAACCTTTAAAATGGTGATTGCATTTTCCAGTAATTGATTGATTGATTGGTTTATGTTAATTACAATGAGATAAACTTCAATTGTTACTGTTTGATGACTCTTAAATGTTCAATCAATAACCTTTTAAAATAGACCAGATCAGCCATCATTCCGCATTCGTTGCTTCAGTAGAAAGATCCAGCAGCTGTTTTAGTGACCAGGTAAAACAAAAACAAAACTCTGTTCTGCAAATTCTTCACTCATACATTCATACATGTATTTATTTACTAGAAGGCTTGTTGTTGTTTTTTTCTTTTTAATTTACAGATTTTCACCTTGGTATCATGGGTAATTCAGCAACCACTGGCTTCAGCATTCCCAAGAAACTGTCCTGGGGAAGCCAGAAAGAGGACACAGTCAGGATGCAGGACTTATTGGTAAATCGTGACGATGATCTCTGGAGTGTTACAGGAACACACAGCTTAAGTATGGAGGAGATTGATCTCGCTCACAACTACCCTTATGCTGAATTACCTGTTCAGGAGAGCAACAAAGTGTATTCATACACATGTGAAATACTCAACCCTGCTTTTGTTGGAACGGAGGATCCAGAAATATGTGGTTTTACAGTGAACAATTCAAGCAACACAACAGAACAACAAGAAGATACTCAGTTCTGATTAATAAGGTGGTAACACACAGCCCCTGAAGTGCGAGTGCAAATATGCTTCTTGGTAGCGTCTCTACTAAAGAGTGCCTTTCTCTCTCAACTTGTGAGAAGAAGTAACAACAAGATGCCTGCATATGGTGACATACAGGCATTGATTATGTAAAGGAAGTCCTTTGCTCTGCAGAAACAACAAGTTTCAGCCATTCTCTTTACAGATTAAAAACTGTATTTAAAATGTGTTTTCCTTTTTAAACAAATGTAATTCATGTCTTCTTTTGTGAAAACCGTGCATATAAACAACTTTGCACTTTGTTGTTGCTTACAGTTCCATCCTTGTGTGACAGTTAAACACATGGTACTGGAGGTATTATGTAACAGAGGTATTATATTAACAGTTTGTAACTAAAATGTAAGCCTCCTTGCAGAAGTGAAAGGACATGCATTCTGACTTCCATGTACTTCTGGTTTGGCCTCTTGGTTTATGGTCTAATGGTGAGTCTATTTTGAGATTTCTCTGCTCAGCTGATAAAACAAATGAATATTTGTTATGCATCTAAGAATCCATCACCAAAACTAGTATTGACAAAATATACTTTTATAAGATATTTTGTCTTTGATTATCTTTTTATAATAAACTTAAATGTAAATAGGTCTGATATGGAGCAAGAGGCAGGGTACACTCCGAGCAGTAGCTCAGTTGGTCAAAGGGACAGATTGACAGCAAACCATTAATACTCACATTCACACCTACGGTCAAGTTTAGAACCATCAGTTAATCTAACATGATACTTGGATTTGAACTGTGGGAGGAAGTACCCTGACATAACTCATGAAAACACAGGGAGAACATACAAGAAAAGGCCAGACTGGATTCAAACCCACGACCTTCTTGCAGTGAGGCAACAATGCTAGCCACTGTACCATGCAGCATTTTGAATTATTCATAATTCACTGTCAGAGTCAGTGTCCAGTATCTACTTTTGTCCGTGCAGTGAATTCTTCTGTCTGTTTAATTTTTTAGGTTTTTTTTTTACTATCTTAGTTTTTCATGCTTCCCTCCATCTCTGGAGTCTTTGTGTGCTTTATGTTTTGATGTTGTTTGCATGTTTCCAAGCTGTCTTTCTGGGGCTCATTTTGATCTTTTTTCACAGTAGTTCTGTGTGTATGTGTATTCCAGTCCATATTGTCTGTTGTCTGTGTGACTGTTTTTACATCATTTGCACTAAACCTGCATTCTTTGATTTTATTTATACTTTGTGTTTTTATACTTGAATGGATGTGCAGTCTTGTGTCAAAGTGTAATTTATGCCAGATATCTTTATAGACCAGATTCATAACTTCCTGTTTTTAGTGCCTATTTTTGAGCATTAAACATTTATTTGCACACAGGCTTCAGCTGCTGCTTCATTGCTTATCAAAAATTTTCTTTGTCGGTAAATATGTGAAAAAATAGCACCACTGCACCAAAGAAGTATTACTTTGAACAGGACTTACTGGTGACTACAGCCAGGAATATTTGAACAAACTCACCAGAAGATGGTGCTGAAAGACTATAATGAAAGAAAAGCCTCCCAACTACAAGGCGTTAGGTCATACTTGGAACAACTCAGTGATTAACTCATGATCAATGGTGATCAGTGGTTATATTTAAGGTATATACTTAAAGACCTTTTCTCCTCACATATGTTTATGTGTAATTTGAGTGTTTTGCTATTATGTACGCTTTATGCTTTAAGAAAAAGAGGGAAAACAGCAGAACCACTGTTTTCTATTATAAAAATTTTAAAACTATAGCATTACAGATTCCTTCTAAGAAGAAAAAGAAATTCTGCAAATACACTTCATTTTGTTTTCTCTCATTTCGTGTTGTTCAGGATGTTCAGGTTGACAATGTATGTCAACATTAAAACTTAAGCAAAAAAGACAGTGGCAAGAAAACAATCACAAAGCATTTTCTGGATTTCTTTTTTGAATAAAACAGTAAACAAAATCATTAACACATAAATGCACAAACTGACATCTGAAGCACAACTGGTCTAAAAGAAAAATCTTTTTGCAAACATCAGGAAGTGTGAGCCATAGAGAGAGGAGAGCTCCGAGCAGGTAGAAGCCACTGTGAAGACAATGGCTTTTTATTTTATTTAGTCATTTTTTATGAGATTTCTTGATTTAACAGATCTGGCAGTATTTAGGACTGGGTGTGGCTTATGAAATTTAGTCAACTTCACAAAAGAAATGTAGTTAATTGCAATAATTCATGATTTAAACAGATGGCAACAGCCTTTTCACTCTGGACCAAGTAGGCTTGGATAACATTTTTTCCACTTAATCAATGAAATCATAATTTAAAAACTAAGTTTGGTATTTTCCAGGGTTTCAAAATTTGTTTGATTATCTTAAAACTGTGTGAAAAAGAAAAAGAGGAGAAAAATATTTTATCACTTAACAGCAATTATGTTTCAAGATGCTACACTTTCTAAAAGTGACTTTTGGTTTATTCTTTTCCTAAGGAAAGACATTCAGCCTGGTTATTCCTCTTTTTTAAGGCCTGAGTTGTCGAAGAAGACTTGGTAAACTCTGGTTTGGTCAAAGTTTTAAGATTAGCAGATTTGTATTTAGAAAGGTGTTCTTGTAGAAGCAAAATCGATGTTGTTGTCAACTCTGTGTTGCATTTATTTATTCTGAGACCAGAGGAGACCAAAGCGGAGGTAACAGAAGCGCTAACTGATATTACACCCATCAAATAGACAGAATCAAAACACCAAATGAAAGCTAACACATCTGGATGTGTAAATGCGCAGCTGTTGCTCACAGAAAATATTTGCCATGTGAAATGTTGATATTCAGTTGAACAGTATTTCTGTTGACCCCATCTTCCAAAAACTACATCTGTGGAAACTTTAAAATGTAGATTTCTTTTTATTTGTGAAAGAAGAATAGAGAATAGAAATTTCATTTCATAAAAGTGTGTAAACTCTTCATACTGGTATATGCATGTATTTCTGTTTGTGGCCATTTCATACAGTTTCTGTGTACTGAGGGATTTACAGTGTTAAATGTGGAAAAGAACCCAACCCAGTATGTTTATCATTCATCTTTTGACTCCTTAAGACCTTTTAATAAAAATGTTTTAAATAAGTGTTTGTTTTCTTCCTTTGTATTGTTCAATCTTGTGTATTTGTGAACTCACGGAATGGAACCCGAGTCATCATCTTTAACAACTCAGAACACACAGTTCACTCACTTCAGCACAGCAACGTCAGAAAAGCCCAACTTAGCATTGGTATATTCAAAGTCAAGCATTTTCTCAAAGTGTGACTGCGCAAATTTACCAAGAAGATGGTCTCTGAGACAATAAACAGTGTAAATCTCGTGCCCTCTGATAGAAGCTCAGGTAAGTCGTCCTCTGATTTTCCTCCACTGCAGACAGCTTCAAACTGAGTTTTATGTCTGTAATTTAGTGTATTTGTACACGTACAAGTTTTTCAAATGCAAATTATTTTATTTTAAGTATTTTTTTATTTAGTTACAGTTAGCATAATTTTTCTTGGTTTTCGTGCAGAAAAGTGCATTTTTCTTCTTTGTATTGAAAATACAACTGGTTGTTATTGGAAACGGATCAACTGTATTCTTAATTTTCTGCTGGAGTCTTTACTTTTTTGCTATTCGCAGTATGATGTTATTGTGACTTTAAAGCCTGGTTGTGTAGACTAAGTTAAAGGACAAAAACACCTCTCTGTACTTTTGAGTGTTGTTATATTACAAATATAATGTCATAACTTTGTCATATAGTTATGAAGCAAAATGTGGACAAAATAGAAATACTTGAGTAAAGACATAAAGTAACTGGACTTCAGTGCAGTCTTAGAGTAAATGTACATAGTTACTTTCAACCAGCTGGATATATTGTAGAAAGTCTGACTTTGACACAGACCTTAAACTAAACCACCAAACCTTCTCTAAACTTTAGCTGCATTAATTAGTTAAGTATTTTCAAATTTGTAAAATGGTGAACATTAAAACTCAGTGGCACTGAACATCACACAGACTTCTTGGTTCAATCAAAATCAAACTGCATGCTGTCATCAGCTTGATAATAACTGGGATTATCTGATTTATAGAGAGTTGTGGCAGCACCACTAAAGCCACATGTAGCTTGGAAAAAAAGGGGAAAGCCAGCACTGCATTAGAGTCACCTAGAAAAAGGCTGAGGAGTGGCCGTGGACCTGCTCAGTCAGCAGTAGACACTGTGCCAATAAAGGGTGTGAAAAGAAAGGCCAGCACCTCGAGAGAGACACCAGCTAAAAAACAAGAGAGAGGCACCAGTATCAGAGAATCACATGAGGAGCACAGAACTAAGCAGCTGCCAGGAACAGAAACATCTAGACAGGCAACCAGGGAAGATGACTGTGAGCCCTCGCCAGGATGCAGCAGTCAATCAGCTCCCATTTACAACAGTGGGAACATGTCCCTCCCATTCAACAGAAACAGAGGTAAACTAAGTAAGATCAGTGGTAGATGACTATACAGGACCGAACTGTATGGTTAGGCTGTGGATTTAGGATTAAAGGTATCTTAAGTTTGTTTTGTTGCTTTTAGGTTTGCAAATTCTTCATTGAGTTTTAAGCCTTTTTCCAATGTCTTTCACTAATGGTAATTATAGCAACGTCATGCAAACAGCAGTCATTTTCAGAACTCGGTGTGTTAGGTCAGTAAGTGGTGCTATGCAGTCATTTCCTAGTTGTAATGTCAGTCTCCTCCACAGTGGGACACACCAACAGTGTTGTGGAGCTGGGTTTAACTTCCAGCTCTTTAGTAGCTGATGGAAACTTTTTAATCACTCTGATACAAAATACTAAACAATGCATACGATATAATCGCCGCTCTGTTTAACATCAGCAAGCCCTAACATACTGACTCAGACACAATTGTATGAAAATGGCTAAACTCCATGATGCAGCTATGTACTGAGGAGTCGAAATATTGTGAGAGGATGTGCAATTTTCTCTTTTGTTTAAGAAATGTTTTGTTAACAATAACAGATTTAAAGTAAATGAGCCCTAATCAAAAGTAGCATGTCATATTATTCCGTTTACAGTAATACCAATACAATATTAGTTAATGATTAGAAAATGAAATATCGCGATAGAATAAACGCACATGCGCGGTGCCTTTGTTTTCATACACACATGGTGGAAAGGAATTTGCATTTGCACTATTAAATTTTTATATAGCTTTAATGCACATAAAAAACATCTGCTTGTTTGAGTGAAAATAAATTGATGGGGTTTTTTTGCACTAATAAAGTTGTGGAGTTGTAAAGTATTTTGTCTCGCACCAATTATATCGTCAGTTATATCGTTATCGCAAATTTTCAAATATATATCGTGATAAATATATTTGGCCATATTGCCCTGCCCTACCCTACTTCTTACAGCAACAAAGTAAATACTCTGAAATGCTAATACTTGACCCGTTGAGCTTCCTTCTACACTCTTTCCAGTTACCTGCTTCAGCTAAACAAACCAAATTGAATATTTCTAGTAGTGGAAACATTTCTAATTTTACTATTTCCTACGTTGTGCTACACATGAGAAAACAATAAGATATTTGTTCCATTTATCCCACATTATCCGAAGTTCATATGCAAAAATATGTTTCTCTCTCTGTCTGTGTTTAGCCTTCTTTGAGGCCAAATACGAAGCGCTTGAAATGCTCGGGGAAGGAGGCTTTGGTTCTGTTTATGCTGGGAGAAGAAAAACAGATGATTTACCAGTGAGTACAAATCTTAATGATATATCTCTCTTACCATTGCCTGTAATAACCAAAATACTACTGACTGGCCTGTAGGTGGTGATCAAATACATCAACAAAGATGATGTACAACGTGAACAAGTGGTGAGTGATTAGTAGTATTAAAGATGTTTCACCTTCTTGTTCCTTTGCTGTGGAAATCAATTTTTTTCCCTTTGCTGTGGAAATCAAACTACTCATCATTAAATATCACTGAAAACTTATTTCATTTCATTCATGTATATGTATAAAAATAATGATAATTTTAAAAAAAAAATAATTAATAACAGATGTAACAACAGCTAAAAAATAATAGTTTATAAAAAATAGTTTAGTAATTGCAACAAAGAGAAAAAGCATCTTGAGGTGACTTTTGTTGTGATTTGGCGCTATATAAATTACACTTAATTTAATATTCTTCACTTGATTGATGCAGGGTTTCTTTTTAATTTACAAATTTTCTCCTTGGTATCATGGGTAATTCAGCAACCACTGGCTTCAGCATTCCCAAGAAACTGTCCTGGGGAAGCCAGAAAGGGGACACAGTCAGGATGCAGGACTTATTGGTAAATCGTGACGATGTTCTCTGGAGTGCAGGAACACACAGCTTAAGTATGGAGGAGATTGATCTCGCTCACAACTACCCTTTTGCTGAATTACCTGTTCAGGAGAGCAACATACTTCTTCTGTGTCCCCGGCCAGTAACTAAAAAGGAAACACAAGCTCAAGCACCTTTGCACCCAGGAAACAAACTACATTTTTTTGTCTTGTGCACAGTATTGCGCCGACATTACGTTACATGTAGCTGCAGCTGCCCACGGTGATGGAGTGATAGAGCACCTCTTCAACCTGAGCCTGAGGCTGGGAAGAGTCCCACAGCTCTGGAAAACCTCCTGTGTTGTACCAGTGCCAAAGACTTCACGCCCCAAGGACCTCAACAGCTACAGGCCGGTGGCTCTGACATCCCACCTGATGAAGACCCTGGAGCGGTTGGTCCTGGCTCAGCTTCGGCGCCTGGTGAGCTCATCACTGGACCCACTTCAGTTTGCCTACCAACCTGGCATTGGAGTGGATGATGCCATCATCCACCTCCTACATCATTCCCTCGCTCACCTGGAGACTCCTGGGAGCACTGTGAGAATCATGTTCTTTGATTTCTCCAGTGCCTTCAACACTATTTTTCCCTCAGTTCTGAAGGACAAGCTGGAGAACTCTGGAGTGGACCATCACCTCACTAGCTGGATTTTGGACTACCTCACCGACCGACCACAGTATGTGAGGGCTCAGGGCTGTGTGTCGGACAGGGTCGTCTGCAGTACGGGGGCCCCACAGGGAACGGATCTGGCTCCGTTCCTCTCCACCAACTACACTGCAGACTTCTCCCACAACTCCACCCAGTGCTTCCTGCAAAAGTTCTCTGATGACTCTGCAATAGTCGGCCTCATCACTGATGGAGACGACAAGGAGTACAGAGGACTGACCCAAGACTTTGTGGACTGGTGCCAGCTGAACTACCTCCAGATCAATGCCAGTAAAACCAAGGAGCTGGTAGTAGACTTCCGCAGGCACAAGCATCCTCCACTGCAACCACTGAACATCCAAGGTATGGACATTGAGGCTGTGGACAGCTACAGGTACCTTGGTGTTCATCTGAACAACAAACTGGACTGGACTCATAATTCAGATGCCCTCTACAGGAAAGGGCAGAGCAGGCTGTACCTGCTGTGGAGACTCAGGTCGTTTGGAGTAGAGGGCCCACTCCTGAAGATCTTCTATGACTCTGTGGTGGCCTCAGCCATCTTCTATGGTGTAGTCTGCTGGGGCGGCAGCATCTCTGCTGGGGACAGAAAGAGACTGAACAGGCTGATCTGAAGGGCCAGCTCTGTTCTAGGATGCCCTCTGGACCCAATGGAGGTGGTGAGTGACAGTAGAATGGCGGCTAAGCTGTCATCCCTGTTGGACAACATCTCCCACCCCATGCAAGAGACTCTGACAGCACTGAGCAACTCCTTCAGTGGGAGACTGCGGCACCATCCCACACCGGATGGAGAGATTTCACAGGTCTTTCCTCCCCACTGCTGTCAGACTCCACAACAAAGATTTTTGCAGCTGATCAAACCCTTACACGTGCAATAAGACTGCTATATAACAAGTAAGACTGCAGAAACCAGTCTTACTTGTTATCATCTATCGTCCACCTGGGCCTTACACAGAGTTTCTGTCTGATTTCTCAGACTTTATATCTAATTTAGTTCTGAGCTCAGATAAAATAATTATTGTGGGTGATTTTAACATCCATGTAGATGCTAAAAATGACAGCCTCAACATGGCATTTAATCTGTTATTAGACTCAATTGGTTTCTCTCAAAATGTAAAAGAACCCACCCACCACTTTAATCACATTCTAGATCTTGTTTTAACATATGGCATCGAACCTGAACATTTAACAGTGTTTCCTGAAAACCCTCTCCTGTCTGATCATTTCCTGATAACATTTACTTTTACAATAATTGATTACACAGCGGTGAAGAGTAGACTTTATCAAAGTAGATGTCTTTCTGAAAGCACTGTAACTAAGTTTAAGAATATAATCCACCCACTGTTATCATCTCCAATGCCCTGTACCAACACAGAGCAAAGCAGCTATCTGAACGCTACCCCAACAGAGGTCGATTATCTTGTTAATAATTTCACCTCCTCACTACGTACGACTCTGGATACTGTAGCTCCTGTGAAAACTAAGGCCTCAAATCAGAAGTACCTGACTCCGTGGTATAATTCTGAAACACGTACCCTAAAGCAGATGACTCGTAATCTGGAGAGGAAATGGCGTGTCACAAATCTAGAGGATCATCATTTAGCCTGGAGAAATAGTTTGCTGCTTTATAAGAAAGCCCTCCGCAAAGCCAGAACATCTTACTATTCATCACTGATTGAAGAAAATAAGAACAACCCTAGGTTTCTCTTCAGCACTGTAGCCAGGCTGACAAAAAGTCAGAGCTCTTTTGAGTCAACCATCCCTTTAACGTTAACTAGTAATGACTTCATGAACTTCTTCACAAATAAAATTTTTATCATTAGAGAAAAAATTACCAATAATCATCCCACAGATGTAATATTATCTACAGCTACTCTTAGTACCATTGATATTAAGTTAGACTCTTTTTCTCCAATTGATCTTTCTGAGTTAACTTCAATAATTACTTCCTCCAAACCATCAACGTGTCTTTTAGACCCCATTCCTACAAAACTGCTCAAAGAAGTCCTGCCATTAATTAATTCTTCGATCTTAAATATGATCAACCTATCTCTAATAATCGGCTATGTACCACAGGCCTTCAAGCTGGCTGTAGTTAAACCTTTACTCAAAAAGCCATCTCTAGACCCAGCAGTCTTAGCTAATTATAGGCCAATCTCCAACCTTCCTTTCATATCAAAAATCCTTGAAAGAGTAGTTGTCAAACAGCTAACAGATCATCTGCAGAGGAATGGTTTATTTGAAGAGTTTCAGTCAGGTTTCAGAGCTCAGCACAGCACAGAAACAGCTTTAGTGAAGGTTACAAATGATCTTCTTATGGCCTCTGACAGTGGACTCATCTCTGTGCTTGTCCTGCTAGACCTCAGTGCAGCGTTCGATACTGTTGATCATAATATCCTATTAGAGCGATTAGAACATGCTGTAGGTATTACAAGTACTGCGCTGCAGTGGTTTGTATCATATCTATCTAATAGACTCCAATTCGTGCATGTAAATGGAGAGTCCTCTTCACACACTGAGGTTAATTATGGAGTTCCACAGGGTTCAGTGCTAGGACCAATTCTGTTTACATTATACATGCTTCCCTTAGGCAGCATCATTAGAAGACATAGCATACATTTTCACTGCTATGCAGATGACACCCAGCTCTATCTGTCCATGAAGCCAGATAACACACACCAATTAGTTAAACTGCAGGAATGTCTTAAAGACATAAAGACCTGGATGGCCGCTAACTTTCTGCTTCTTAATTCAGATAAAACTGAGGTTATTGTACTCGGCCCTGAAAATCTTAGAAATATGGTATCTAATCAGATTCTTACTCTGGATGGCATTACCTTGGCCTCCAGTAACGCGGTGAGGAACCTTGGAGTCATTTTTGACCAGGACATGTCCTTCAACGCACATATTAAACAAATATGTAAGACTGCTTTCTTCCATTTGCGCAACATCTCTAAAGTTAGAAATATCCTGTCTCAGAGTGACGCTGAAAAACTAGTTCATGCATTTATTACTTCCAGGCTGGACTACTGTAATTCATTATTATCAGGATGTCCAAAAAACTCACTGAAAAGCCTTCAGCTAATCAAAAATGCTGCAGCAAGAGTCCTGACAGGGACTAGAAAGAGAGAGCATATTTCTCCTGTTTTGGCTTCCCTTCATTGGCTTCCTGTTAAATCCAGAATTGAATTCAAAATCCTGCTCCTCACATACAAGGTCTTAAATAATCAGGCCCCATCTTATCTTAATGACCTTGTAGTACCATATCACCCTATTAGAGCGCTCCGCTCTCGCTCTGCAGGCCTACTTGTTGTTCCTAGAGTATTTAAAAGTAGAATGGGAGGGAGAGCCTTCAGTTTTCAGGCCCCTCTTCTGTGGAACCAGCTTCCAGTTTGGATTCGGGAGACAGACACTATCTCTACTTTTAAGATTAGGCTTAAAACTTTCCTTTTTTCTAAAGCATATAGTTAGGGCTGGACCAGGTGACCCTGAATCCTCCCTTTGTTATGCTGCAATAGATGTAGGCTGCCGGGGGATTCCCATGATGCATTGAGTTTTTCCTTTCCAGTCACCTTTCTCACTCACTATGTATTAATAGACCTCTCTGCATTGAATCATATCTGTTATTAACCTCTGTCTCTCTTCCACAGCATGTCTTTATCCTGTCTTCCTTCTCTCACCCCAACCGGTCGCAGCAGATGGCCGCCCCTCCCTGAGCCTGGTTCTGCCGGAGGTTTCTTCCTGTTAAAAGGGAGTTTTTCCTTCCCACTGTCGCCAAAGTGCTTGCTCATAGGGGGTCATATGATTGTTGGGTTTTTCTCTGTATCTATGAAGCGCCTTGAGGCGACTTTTGTTGTGATTTGGCGCTATATAAATAAAATTGAATTGAATTGAATTGGAAAATTCTTGTACAATTCTTCTTCTGACGAAGTTGTATTTTTGTATTTTCTTACTCAGTTGTATATAGCATTTGTATTTCTATTTTATTCTATTGTATATATTAGTCTATTCTATTTTATTCTATTGTATATAGTATTTTATTTTATTGCATTCCAGTGTTTTCTAATTTCTGCTACATAACTTTGCACTTTTGCTGTAACAAAACAAATTTCCCACGAGTGGGACTAATAAAGGTCATCTTATCTTATCTTATCTTAAACTGTGACTATCACCAGGTAACGTGGGCATGTTTCCTGAATCAGCAGCAGCTGTTAAACAGTTAACAGGCGAGCAGGATGTATGTAGGTAGGTAGGGTAGGGTAGGTCCACCAATGGTGTCATGAGGAAAATGTTGGCTCATTATTTATATAAATACGGAGACATGACACAAGGACGATTTTTTTATTAAAATTATTTCATTGTTGTCTGAAGATAATACTGATGCATTTGTATGAGCTGGACAGGATGGAGACCTTTTTGCTGAAGTATGAGCTCATAAAGGGGAAACAATACCAATTTAAAAAAGACTGGGTCCCTTTTTGTGAAAATTTAAAATAGTTTATTTTTTTGACATTGTGTAACAATTTAAACAAATCTTTTTTTTATTGCATTAGTTTGGTGTCTTAGTAATGAAGTAGGTTGTGAAGTTGTGAGATAGTAAGAGCTTAAGCATAAATCGTACAAGACAACATGTCATGTAAATGCCGAAAGGTATCAACTAAGTAAATGAAATCCTGTGGTGACAGCTCTGCACCAACAATCTCCAGGTACAACTTAAGACAATGAGGCGAATAAGTAAAAGGTACAGTCATTCTTCTCAAATTAGAAAAAAACATGAAAATGTCTTTCCTCTTTGTTAACTAAACTCCTCATTGATGCAGTTGTTGATATAACTGAGCATTTTTATTACTTTGGATCCATGTGCTGATTTTGATGTTATTTGAATGGATACTAGATGTAGTATGAGATAGTCTGTCACTCTACAACATAGATCTCATATTGTTTCACTAGAACTTCTACACATATTAGGGGAGGTGTCATAATAGTTTATAACTAAAATGTGAATGTGCTGAGGTACAATCAGCCTCCCATTGAAGACTAGGTTGTGCATCTAAAAAGCTAAACTTTTTTAAAATACTAAATGAATGACCTCACTCACATATACTACAGCATAACTGCTTTTTTCCTTTCATTTCAAATGTGTTCTCTTTTATTCAACTCAAGATGAACTTTTACAAGCTCTGTAGAAGCACTAAGAGATGAATGAGTTGTAGTTGACCTCTATTAATATCACTGCAATAAAGAGCAAAGGACATCTGGCAGAGCCAGGCTAGAATAAGCACAGATATTTGTGCTCAATGGAAGATGCGAGGCAAGATACAACATACGCTTAAAGAGACGACAAATACCTCGTACATCATTATTATTATTATTATCATTATTATTATTATTACGTTACATATGAAATCTGAAATTCAACTTGTGAAAAATAAAATGTGTTATTTTATAATCTTATAAATCTTCTTAACACCCCTTTGATAAAATCTTGGCAAATCATTCAAAAAGGATAAATATTGATACATATGACCTGCTTCCCCATTCTACACTTTGTAAATTCACAGAAATTGTGGCAAAGTGGATCAAGTGAGTATTAAAAGCAGAACGGAAACTTGACATCACTTGTCCATAGAGGAAATAAAAGCACCCACACATACACACATTTGTTATTTTATTTAGATGTGGAAATAAGAAGAAGAGATGGATGTTTGGCAGTGGCTTTTGTTTTTCATATGCATTTGCGTCAAAGGTATGATACATTTTGCACAATGTGTATGAATAGAGGTAATGTTTACTTACTTATTTGCCAGTTACAGAACTGAACAGTCAGTTGTGTCTTATAATGCATCTTTTGTTGTCCAGGCAGTTTTTAGGGAATCAGCATTTTGTTTCATACATTTAAGATTCCTGTCTCTTGTTGATCAACCTGTTTCTGTGCTTCATTTCTTCACACTTTGTGCATTTTATTACAGTTACTCAAACAGAAGCGTCATCTTGGACTATTGCTGTCCCATCCTCAGTAAAAGGTCTCCTTGGGTCATGTGTGGTGATCCCTTGCTCTTATAACTACCCAAATGCAAAGGTCCAAACATTCACAGGGATTTGGACCAATGATGGGAATCAAGTCATCTATCATCCAACTGAGTCTAAAATGCTGGAGCAGTATAGGAGACGAACAAAACTTCTTGGAGACATCAGCAAGAGTAACTGTTCTCTGATGATTGAAAATCTTCAACAAAATGATGGAGGGCCTTTTCACTTCAGGATTGAACTTGGAGGCTATAACAGTTTTTCCTACTTAAATAAGAAAGTCTCCATTTCAATGATTCGTAAGTAAAATGTTCATTAATATTGCCAATAATAAAATCGCATTTTCCAAGCTTAGTATTGTCTGTTTATTCAGTGTTGTTGCTAGTTTTTTGGTCTGAGCTGATTCATTTGTACTAATAACAGATACACTTTTGCTTTGTTACCTAACTGATTCAAACCTAAGCTCTGACAATGCATTTATGAACCAGCAAATCAACCTATAATAGCACTTTATTATTAATATTATCCAGCAGTGTGTTCAGTGTCTGTGGCTTTTTTCCTCACATTTTGCTTCTGAAAGCCCGATGTAACTAATTACTTAGAACCCTGAAAGACAGGTTTTGCGGTTAATACAAATTGATTTGGTTTAGAGGTTTTTTTTTCTTTAATATTTCTGTTTTCATGTTCATCATTTGTGCTATTAAATCAGGCTAATTCATTTTATCTTTCAGTTTATGTGTGATGTTGCATCCAGTTCTTTGTTTTCCTACATTCTCAAGCTTGAAATCAGACTGAAAGTACATCTTGCATCGGTTTGGAAACATGCAGACATGGAAAGATTAAATAATTCCAAATGAAGCCACCACTCTTTTCCTGTTATATTTTCCAACCAGAGCTGATTCTTTTTTTCATGAACAGCAACTCAAACAAAACAGGAAATATCTTTCTTCCTATTCTTTCCCCCCATACTTCCTTGTAATATGTGTTAGTAATATATCTGTGTTATGCATTAATAACCTCACTAGACTCTGGTGGTGATTTTCAACACTTTATTCATGTTTAACGTATTTTCTGCACTATAAGTCACACTTAAAATCCTTGAATTTTCTCAAAAATCAAGAGTGCGCCTTATAATCCGGTGCACCTTATGTGTGAATTTTGGTTGTGCTTACTGACCTCGAACTGATTTCATGTGGTACGCTCAAAAATCTGTCAAAAAGTGCTTTAGTACGAAGCATGATGGGTTGTCAGAGAATTACGGCTACCGTACTCAGGAGCCTCGCGGTGTAATCTAGGTCCAAACTCTGCTTCAGGTCCCAAAGTCAAACAATCACTGCGGCATCACTGAGAGTTAAAACCTGAGTTAAAGAATTGTTTCATCTTTAATAAAATGATCTGCGTTGCTGCTTTACCAGGTGTAACAATTAAGTTTAACATTTGCTTAATGTAATGTAATATGTAATTATGTATGAAAACAGACCCGTTCATCGACAGTGCATCTTATAATCCGGTTCACATTATGGTCTGAAAAATACAGTATCAACAAATTTAATTAATATAAGGAAGGCAAGTTCATAAGTCAAAGCTTTATAAAATACAGTATCAACTGCCGAGTACATTAAGTGTTCTCTCAGAAAATTTGATTATTCATGATCTTTCTTGTTAACACAGGTGAACCAAATGCCATTGATTTTTCTGCGCATGAGGACATAAAGGAGGGTCAACCTGTGTCTGCATCCTGCTCTGTGTTTCACTCCTGCCCCACATATCCACCAGCTTTTCACTGGAGTCACTCTGGAGAGCAGCATTTTCAAGCACAGAAGCTTCATGATGGCCAGTGGAAGGCAACATCAATTTTAATGTTTCGCTCAAACCGCACTGATCACAACAAACTGTTACAATGCAGGGTAACATACCACGGAGGAAAGCACCAAGAAACATCCAAGACCCTTAAAGTAAAATGTAAGTGTGCATTTCTAAATATGTGTTGATGATAAAAGACAAATTCCTCAAGCATTTTAAAAACTAAAATTTGTGCATTACTTTTTGATGTTTCATTTAGCAGCTTCTGCATCTAGCTTCAGTCAGAGTCACAGGATTCGCAGTCATCATGACTCATATAGATTCCAACCACAGTCAGCAATAAGATGTCTGGTATTTTCACTGGATGGACATGTGACAGAAAGAAGAGCAAATTCTGTCTGTGTCTCCGTTTATCAGTTATGACTTTATAATCATTAAATTGACTCTTTTTTTTTTTTTAAGTCGTAATTTTATTCTTTTTTTCTTTAGCGTTTCTTAGTCAATGGTGATGTTAGTTTAGCAGTCTGTCTGGTCTCCATTGATCGAAATATATCAAATATTAGATGGACTACTTGGATATTTTGTTAGTTCGTGGTAGGGTTGGGCGATATGTAAAAATTTTCCAACCGACAATCGTCAGTCCAATAATCGACAATGGGCGAGTCACCCATTTTTGATGGGTGGAGCCATGTAATCATGCACGGACTGATTTGCGCGTTTACAACATAAAAGAAGTTCAAGCATGGACAAACTAATTTCCCAAAAAATTTAGAGCGTTAAAGCGGTCATCACGATTAACGAGGTTAAAATTTTTAATGCACTAAACCCATCTGGATGGGTTAATTGTTATTCGCTTTTATCATGATGATGGCACGTTAACACTTACAGCACAAAGAAATATATAAAGGCTTTAAACCACATGAAGGGGGTAAACCTAAGGATGTAACCAAAGTGGTGTGCCACTTGTGCAGACATATAGTGTGAGCAAAGTACTTAAACACGACTAACCTGCATGAGCATGTACGTGTCCACCATCCGGCTGAGTATACTTGGCTGTCACCAGCTTCTGCAGCTCCATCAACAAGCATTTCGGCGCACTCTGAGGAGGGTGCATTTGCTCACTGTTAAAACAGCGCTGTTTCTTTCTGTTGACTGCTTCTATTAGCTCCATCATTCTTAGCAAACTTACTCATTGGCAAATAAATAAATAAATTGCCTATCGCCAATGGGCTCAGCCTATCGTCAATATATTTGTCCAATCAGAACCTTGCTGACTTTGGCAACTGCTTGAAAATTTACTCTAGTACTACCATTATGTCAAAATGCTTAATGAAACTCAGCTTTTACCTCACTGTGTAAAATGATACAAAATGCTGCAGAGTAAAGGTTAAATGTTTCTATGCAGATGCTCCAGTGAATGTGAAGGTCGAGTACCAGTCAGATGTGAATGAGGGAGAGACTGCACACCTGAAGTGCTCCAGTGATGCAAACCCTGTCAGCAGCTATGAGTGGCACAGTGAAACTGGTGTTCTGCTGAATAAGGGGCAAACCTACACAATGTCAAATGTCTCCAGACACTCAGAGCCCGTGTACTGCACTGCTGTTAATGAAGAAGGACGAGTCAAGTCAAGCACTCTGAAGCTCAATGTGTTATGTAAGTAAATAATAGAACAAATATAACAACAAAAGATGAATGCATGGATATATGTTTCTAATTACATTTGCTGTTCTTACAGATGGCCCTGACATTGAGACTTACTCTAAGTGCTCCTCATATAACGGCATAGTAAAGTGTGATTGCATTGTACAGTCCAGGCCCCCCAGCATGGTCCATTTTGTTCTTGGTGACAGAGTCCTGCCAAGCACCACAGTAGAGACAAATGGCTCTGTTACTACTGGGACTCTGCAGACAGACTTTAGGTCCTTTAGGTTTGTTCACTGTCTGGCAAACAACACGCTGGGAAATGCTAACCTCACACTCTCTTTACCTGTTAATGGTAAGTAAAAATGTCAAAAATAGAACATAAATTCTTTTTATTCAACATTTCCATGACAAAAAACACAGTATGTTTTTCTTTCTTCAGACAACATGCAATATATCTTTATTGCCTCTGGAACAGGTGTCATTTTGCTCATTATTTTGATAGCTACTGCTGTCGGAGTTAAAAAATGGTGAGTGATTAAACAAATTATTGTAATAGCATTAAAGGTAATGCCAAAAAACTCAAACAAAAACACCCAAACATATTTCTGCTAGCACGCGGAGATCAGGAGAGACACCACCATCTGACCTGAGCACAATGAAGTCAGAGAGACCTGTAGAGATCCCTCATTATGCCCCAGCAAGGAGGTATACATTCTTCACCTTAATTAGCAAACAAACAAAACTTTTGATTAAATGTAACCTAAGAAGGAGTGACTGAACTTCATTTTCATGTAGATAAGAAAAAAATCTTGTGTGCTTTTCTTTATTGTTTCTGCAGGAAAGAGAACTATGAGGATGCCCATTGCAATGACATTTACACCAATTTTCATGTATATGGCAACGTAGGGGTGAGTTAGGTTTTCTTCATTTGTTATGTGCCTGCATCAAACAATGGAATGAATTAAACTTATTTTTCTATGCAGACCGACTTGGATGAATCAGTATACGCCAATGTGTAACATCTGTGAAAGACCAGCTGCAGTCCATGTTTGTGTCTTCAGATGGAAGTCAAGGAAAATGTTAAAAAAAAATCCTTATGCTATTTTCATCTTATATCACATATGTTATTCCAGTTGTTCATTAAGTGTTTTATCATCAGTCTCCCCGCAAAGGGAAGAGAGTATGTAGTCGATTCTGTCTATTTGTCTGTCTGTCTCATTTCCACTCTCTTTTTAAATAGGGAGTGTTTAGTGGTTGTGAAATTAAAGCAATTTGTCTTTCTGGGATTGTGTACCAACTTCAACACAGAATGCAGAAAAGCACACTGTAGTGTATGAGTGTGATTGGTATTCTTGGTGTCTAATATCTTTAGGCATCAACTAAATACAGGAAACCCTGTATTGACTATAACTTGAGGTACAGTCATTCTGCTTAAAAAAATAAAACAACAAAAAAAACAAACAAACAGAAAAAGTATTTAAAATGTGTTTAAAATGTTACATCTTTTTTAAATCAAACTCATAATTTACAGCGGTTCGAAAACATCTTTGCTCCCTTCCCGATTTCCTATTTTTTGTGAGTTTTCCACACTTAGATGTTTCAGATCAAACAAATGTAAATATTAAACAAAGGTAACATATGTGCTAGCAGCACAGATGGAGCACTTGGCGAGACACAGGAGGCAGCTGACCACAGGCAGTTTTTGTGACACGAAAGAGTCCACCCAGACCGATTCTATGAGTTTTGTACAGGTGACTCGTGTCATTCAGAGCAGAGACTTGCAATGATTCAGCCAAGGTGATTAGAAGAATGCTGGGCTCTTTTGCTAATGATTGATCAAGGAACCTTTGTTCAGCTCCAGAGCAATCAGGGCATGACAAAAGTGAGTGTGAGTGTTAAAGGTGAGTTCGACCAGGCACCTAGGTTGTGGTAGGGAAGCTTCATTTATTTTGCCCGCTAGTATCTCTACAATTACTGGTAAGCAAAATCTTCTGGCCACAAGGGACAGGTGGTAATGACGTGCCCCTTTCTGCCACCATAAATACTCACTGACCATCAGCCACCTTCTCCTTACTGAGGGTCAGAGGCAAGCCCACCAAGCTGCATGGGCTGCGCTTCGGCATTTGTAGGCTCGCTTCTCCCTGGGCTGTGCTCCTCCAAGTCAGGTCCTCCAAACTCCCGAGGAGAACCCGCTAACTAGTTGCTGGAACAGGACAGGAATCTGCTGGGTCCATTAATGACTGGATTTCTTCATCAGTTTTGCTGACTGGTGGAAAAACAGGACCCAAAACCATGACTTCCACAACAGGGACCGTGAGTTTATTTACAGTGTAAAACCAAAGTGAAAACAGTCCAGCAAAACGTGATTCCCTCCATAATGATCGTGCCGGCTTCTTTCACACGTGCTCTCCACAGTCCCCTCAGAAATATTTACAAAAACTAAGAGTTCTCTCCAAAATTCCACAGTTTTCATGGGCACACAAGGAGACAGAAGTTAGTTTTCTTTACCAAGACAAGACATGATAAGATCACCTTTTGCTAAAGCAAAGGTTTCATTAACTATTGTCAATCAATGTTCCAACAACAACTGAAGATCAGCCACTTTGTTAAATAGTGCCCAGGGATGAGTTCATCAGCTGCAGGTGAGTGTGATTATCAGTAGGTTCAAGGAAACAGAAACAGAAATGGCAGGTCAAGCCAGCAAGAACAGAGGGGCCATGACAACTGCTCAAGTTTAATTTGTGAATCTGCGAATTCAGTCAAAACTAAGGGCAGTGGAGATCTGTGTACAGCGAGAAAAGAGAATTTCATTAATCTCATGTTAATCTGATCAAATTAACAACATTTTTCATTGATAAAACTTTTAAAGTTCTCCAATTTGACTGGAACACAACATGAAGGTTAAGGTACTGTCATGATCCTTCATAAGACACAACAAAAACTATAACGGCACATTTTCATTCTCATTGAGTTCTATAGATATTGCATATTGTTGCTTTCAGTGTTAGGAGAGATAGTACATTCTCCTGTAACATCAACCTAATATTGCTTGATTGATTCCTCTTGACAAAACAATATCACATAAATGATTAACAAAACTATCAATTTCTTGATGCATGCTCAATCATCCAGGAAAGTAAATCTCCAAAAGTTGATTCTGTTCATCTGGGTGTAACATTTTCAGTGGGAGAAACGTTTCATCACTCATCCAAGTGACTCTCCGATTTATACATCGGGCAAACCAAACAGCCTCTGGAAAAGCGGATGGCACAACACAGAAGAGCTACCTCGTCAGGCCAGGACTCTGGAATCTATTCACACCTACAGGCCAGTGGACACTCTTTCAATGATGAGGATGTACACATCCTGGGCAGGGAGGAAAGCTGGTTTGAGCGCGGAGTCAAGGTGGCCACTTATGTGAAAAGAGAAAGACCATCTTTGAATCAAGGAGGGGGCCTAAGGGTCCATTTTTTATTTACCGAAAAAAAGACGATTTATTCATAACACACGTGAAAAGACCCAGGAAAACAGAGTTAATGATAAAAATAAGGTTTTGTATTGTTGATTGTCATTTATGCTTAGAAATATTTAACCATATATGCTTAGAGGTGTATAATTAATTGTGTAGTGATAGGATGTGTGATCTTTAGCAGGCTACAAAGGCTTGGTGTGCATTCCATCCTGGGAGCATGGGAAGAGGTCGTACCTGGTTTTATTGTTTTATGGTAGGATAAACGTAGCTATATCTGTTTTAGTCTAAGTGACTTTTGTTTAGATGAACTGCTGGACTTCCAGACGAGCAGGTTTAGGGAAATCTTTATGGGGTCACACTCTGACCCCACCCCCCACCCCCCCCCCCCCCACACACACACACACACACACACACACACACAGTATTCTCATACACATGTATACCTATGTAAGATGTTATATGTTAATGACCCTATGCATATTCATGTAACCACAATAAAAGGAGTGCTATGGGGAATCTGGCTGAAAGTCTGACGGAGGTCAAGTGGTGGAACGACACTTGGCTCCAGGCAGGTCTCCCTCATGCATGAGTAACAAGAAGAACTTTGCCTACTTGGTGTTCAATGCTTTAGCTGTGTTTTTTAATTGTCTCGTTCCAGCGGTGGTCCTGTGCTAGACAGACCCAACAGAGGCATTCATAGGACTCCTGAGAGATATAATCTCCCTTGCATGTCCTGGGTCTATCACTGGGGTTCCCTCCTGGTAGGGCATGGCTGGCAAGAACACCTTACCTCAGCTGGCTTCTTTCGATTTGGAGGAATAGTGGCTCTACTCTGAGGACTTTCCAAATGACTCCACTCCTCACCCTGTGCTAGGGGAGAGCCGAAAACATCAGTTTCACATTCAGTGAACGGTGATCTTATTCTTTACCTTGAAAAAAAAAACAACTAACAATAATATTCTCAACAATAATGATGCTCCTCAAAAGCTGCATTTCTTCCACCATTTATTTCTCCCACACCTGGACTGAAACCAGCTGATTGTAGCAGTGTCATGGTCCTGGGTCGTTGATCCAGTGCTTGATGTTTATGGACTTCTTGACAAATCATTATGGTGTTTCTAGACTGACTCATACTTCCTAGTTTAGTTTTTCTTGTTGTTTATCTCTAGTGGTTCTGGTTTAGTTCCCATAGTGTTTTCCTTGTGTGTTGTCCACAGTATTTCCTTTGTTTGTCAGTCGTGTTGTCATGTCCTGTCCATTATAGTCTTGGTCTCTGTGTTCTGTCTTTAGCACACTCCTTAGTGTCTATCTCACTTTCTGTGTCGCTCTTCTATTTTAAGTTTGCTTGTCTTTGTGTGGGTCTCATGGTGGGTATCACCTCACAGTTCTGCAGCAATGGAGGTTGTGAAGCCTTGAAAGCTGGTACTACTAATTGCTACAGGTGTTCCAACATTTTTGAATTACTTACAACCTGCTCTGTCTGCATAAGAGCAGTGTTGGAACACACTGTGGTACCATGACCTCGTGAGCATCAGTTGAGCACTGTTGCACTGCAGAAAGTAGTGTGTTGCTACAAAAATGTCAAGAAAAAGGGTCCTGCGCAGTATCTTAGCTGTTCCTAGGACTGCACTCTTCTGGACAGAGATCTCCGATGTTGTTCCCAGGATCTGCTGGTTGAATTACCACTGGGACCACCGTCACCTTCACCCTCCACATCCTCTCGAGCTCTTCTCTGAGCCCTTGGTATTTCTCCAGCTTCTCGTGTTCCTTCTTCCTGATATTGCTGTCATTCGGAACCGCTACATCGATCACTACGGCCGTCTTCTTCTGTTTGTCTACCACCACTATGTCCGGTTGGTTAGCCACCACCATTTTGTCCGTCTGTATCTGGAAGTCCCACAGGATCTTAGCTTGGTCATTCTCCATCAGCCTTGGGGGCATCTCCCATTTTGACCTCGGGACTTCTAGGTTATACTCGGCACAGATGTTCCTGTACACTATGCCGGCCACTTGGTTATGGCGTTCCATGTATGCCCTGCCTGCTAGCATCTTACACCCTGCTGTTATGTGCTGGATTGTCTCTGGAGCATCTTTACACAGCCTGCACCTGGGGTCTTGCCTGGTGTGATAGACCCCAGCCTCAATGGATCTTGTGCTTAGTGCTTGTTCCTGTGCTGCCATGATTAGTGCTTCCGTGCTGTCTTTCAGTCCAGCTTTGTCCAGCCACTGGTAGGATTTCTGGATATCAGCCACCCCCTCTATCTGCCGGTGGTACATACCGTGCAGGGGCCTGTCCTTCCATGATGGTTCCTCGCCTTCCTCCACTTTCTTGGGTTTCTGCTGCCTGAGGTATTCACTGAGCACGCTGTCAGTTGGGGCCATCTTTGTGATGTATTCGTGGATGTTCCTTGTCTCATCCTGGATTGTGGTGCTGACACTCACCAGTCCCCGGCCCCCTTCCTTCCGCTTAGCATACAGCCTCAGGGTGCTGGACTTGGGGTGAAACCCTCCATGCATGGTAAGGAGCTTTCTTGTCTTGATGTCAGTGGCTTCTATCTCCTCCTTTGGCCAGCCTATTACCCCAGCAGGGTACCTGATCACGGGCAGGGCGTAGGTGTTGATAGCCCGGATCTTGTTCTTACCGTTCAGCTGACTCCTCAGGACTTGCCTGACCCTCTGCAGGTACTTGTTTATTGCAGCTTTCCTAGCGGCCTCTTCATGGTTCCTATTCGCCTGTGGGATCCCCAAGTACTTGTAACTGTCCTCTATGTCTGCAATGTTGCCTTCTGGTAGTTTGATCACCTCAGTTCTGGCTACCTTCCCTCTCTTTGTTATCATCCGACTACACTTCTCCAGCCCGAACGACATTCCGATGTCATTGCTGTATATCCTGGTGGATTGGATCAGTGAATCCACACCACCAGGATACACAGCAATATATATATATATATATATATATTACAATCTACACAAATTAGACACAAAGATGGCCAAAAAAAACCCCACATGTGCAACTGTACCCAACTGTATACACGTCTAACTGTATCTCTTTGTTATCATACTACAGCGGGATAAGATTCATCTCTTATATTACATTTAATATTCAGCTCTTAATCCCAGAGGTAAAGATGCTCATGTATATCTTATACACATAACATCAGTTAATTTAAAGTGTAGAGATAGAAGTTATTTATTGGTCATGTCATGCACTGGGATCACTGGGCTGTCATATTAGGACAGTTATGGTGCCTCATTGGCATTTCATAAACCTGAAAGTAGACGTAAAGTAGAAACACCTTTAACCTCAGACAATGCTGTCATAAAGCACCTGTCAATTAATATGTGCATGTAGCCTTGACATTGCTGTCATCTTGTGGCCGCAGTTTGCTATTGTCGCTGAAAGTTGCACTTCTTTCAGTCTGCAGCTCTCTCAGTTTTACAAGCTGACTGGCCAGCAGCTTTTTTCTGCTGGCATGGGCATGCACATTGTAGATAAGTTGCTGCTCTTTGACAGTAAACAGATGGGAGACCAGAGTGCAAGGCAAGCTGCTATTGGCTCTGATTTCACTGCTCTGACATCCATTGTAACATGTGATTCCTCTGAAAACACTGCACGTAGTTGATCTTTAGTGATTTAGCATTCTAAAAGATGAGTTTTCTCTTGCAAACCACCCTTTGTGAACCTGATGGCTTTTTTCCTGAGACCTGAGGATGTCCTAAAATGTACACCGTATATGTCGGATCTCGAGGAGATTGAGTTTGAGAAAGTTGTTAATAATAAGGAAAGCTGTGACAATGATAGAGAGGGCCCAGCAGTTCTGACCATGTCCCATCTAATAAAATAGGTAAGTTGAGGAGCTCCAGACAAATTAGCATATCTGAAAATGTTTAAATGAAATTTTTTTAACCAGCCGTTTTGACAACACTCCACCTTTCAGTGTAGATATTGACAGTTAACCATGTCACACACTGCTCAAGCTTCTCCCCCCCCCCCCCATTGGTATTCTAATATAGTTTTTGAAAAATGAGGCCACTTGTTACAAAGATTTCTACACTGTGTTGAGAAGAGTGCTCTGAAATATGCATGATATGACCTTGGCCAATCTTCTTTAGTGAATCTTTTGTGAAAAAGTTTCATTTGTGACAAAGACTATAGAACTTTAATTTTTACAGAAAGGTAAACGGAGAGATTATATCTCTCGGCTGGCCTGGGAACGCCTTGGTATTCCCCCGGATAAGCTGGAGGAGGTGGCTGGGGAGAGGGAGGTCTGGGCCTTTTTGCTGCTGCCCCCGCGACCCGGCCCCGGATAAAGCGGATGAAGATGGATGGATGGATGGAGGTAAACGGAGACCGTTAACCCTCGGAAAAACAGGCTTATACCTTGATTTTAAAAAGTAAATTAACTATATTTGATCACAGCATCTTATTGTCAACTGTATATATCCACAGTGGGATTGGGTGTATTAGTAAAACACCTATTTAAATGTTGTACACTCAGTTGGTAACAGAAAATGTATCTGCTAAAATGATGAATCACAGAATGTTCTGTTCCCACAAATGTGTAGATGGTGACTGATCTCTAAGCAGAGAAAGCAGAACTTTGTAATGTAATGACCCCAACACTGATCAGAATAAAGACAGGAAATGCCTCGATAATGGAATCGGAATCACTAAATTCTTATCAATTCCCATCCCTACCACCTTACCACTTTAATCACACTAAATCTCTCACTCACTGACGCATCACCCTCCCTACCCCGGATCCAACGCCACCTCCAACGCTTACCTCCCCTCTGATGTGGACATCGGGTGAGTTGGAGGCGCAGTCGAAAGATTGCGGCGGTCCCAGATCAGATGTACACACTGGAACTCTTTCCCATGTTGCTTGTCTGTGTTTATTGTACTATGGTGTGTTGATATCTGTGCATTCCTGTATTATCCTTTTGTGTTACACATTTTGATGTTTTTTTCCTCGCTGTCTCCCCAATGTAATGTTTGTGTATTGTATATATGGTCGGCAAGGTCTGTCATCTCGGTTGTGGGCAAAAGACCTGCAACTGACAAATAAAGGCTATCTCATCTCATCTCATCTCATCTCATCATCCCATATGGAAAAGAAATAGTAAAAACTTATATGTGATTTACTCATGAAAGTGGCCACTTTCATGAGTAAATCATATAAGGCTTACATGATTTACTCATGAAAGTGGCCACTTTCTCATTACTTTCATACATTGTTTTAGTAAGTATCCAAAACATACAAGTTTCATTGTATAATTTTTCAAGGGATCTTATATCTGTTTTCACTCTTATATGCTTTTCATACAAGTTTCACACAAGACAGATACTTTATAAGATTTATATATATCTTTTCCATATGGGATATCTGCCAATCACAGCCTGTGGGGATTGTGATTGTTTTCTGCAGCAGCTGTCTCTTAAAGTTTTAATCCTCAGTTCACATAGCATGCACTAAAACAGCAAATCCACAAACATTAACCAGTAAAACCAAACAAAAAAAATTAATTAACATCATCTTTAGTGTCTTTTTGTTGCAAAGATTTTGCACATCAGCTAAAATTCACATGTTCATATGAATTTGTTCAAATCAATTTGTTCTGCTTTTTTAATTATGTTTACCACTCAGCCTCTCACATCATGTTTTATTTGAGCTCATCTAAAATTAGTAAAGCATTAACACTAAGAGTGAAGTGGGTTGCTGCACTGTTGTCAGGGTCACTTTAGGGCTGTAAAGTGCTGTCAAGTGTAACTCACTGTTCATGATTTTTCTTTGTTTTTGCTACTTTCTACATTGTAGATACATACTGAAGATATCAAAATTCTTTTGATCAGCTTCATGATGTAGTCACCTGAAATGGTTTTCACCTCACAGGTGTGCCTTGTCTGGGTTCATTTGTGGAATTTCTTGCCTTCTTAATGGGGTTGGGACCATCAGTTGTATTGTGCAGACGTGAGGTTGGTACACAGCTGACAGTCCATTTCAACAACTGTTAGAATTCATATTATTGCAAGAACTAATTAGCTAAGTAAAGAGAAATGACACTCCATTATTACTTTAAGAACTGAAAGTCAATCAGTCTGGAAAATTGCTAAAACTTTGAAAGTGTCCACAAGAGCAGTCGCAAAACCATCAAGTGCTACAATGAAACTGGCTCACATGAAGAAAGGAAGGAAGACCAAGAGTCACCTCTGCTGCTGAGGATAAATTCATCCAAGTCACCAGCCTCAGAAACTGCAAGTTAACAGCATCTCAGATTAGAGCCCAGATAAATGCCACACAGAGTTCCAGTAGCAGACACATGTCTATATCAACTGTTCAGATGAGACTGGGTGAATCAGGCCTTTATGGTCAAATAGCTGTTGAGAAGCCATTACTAAGGAAAAGCAACAAGGAGACAACAATTTTCGAGCCAAGATACACAAAGAATGCAAATTACTTTTGATTGGGACTGTACCCTACAGAAACACACTTCAGAGAATTAGACATAAGCAATTAAAAAAGGTTTACAACCAAAGAATTGAGACTACATTGCATATCTAGACAATACCTTAAGCTATCGGAAAAGGCCTTAAAGCTGGTGTGTGTGTGTGTGTGTGTGTGTGTGTGTGTGTGTGTGTGTGTGTGTGTGTGTGTGTGTGTGTGTGTACATGTCAAACTGGTGTTTTTTTAGGAGACACAAGAAGGAATCAAAAGTAGAAGGAAGGCATGTTGATCAAGCTGTCATGTCAACAAAAACAACAACTGTGAATTTACTTCAAAAAAGAAAGATAAGACAAAACTGTCCCAACCATATGGTATATGAGGGTAAAAAAAAAGTTTTGTGCATGATAAAGTGTATGTAGAGGGTATTAAAAGCAGACTGGAGACTCAGAAGTCACACTTCTGAAGGAAATGAAAGTAACAACAAATGTGAGTGTGTAACAGTGACAAGAAAAGATGACATTACGGTGGTCTTTGTCTTTGTTCCTAATGTGCATTTGCTTTAAAGGTATGGATAATTTATCTGTAATCTTTATTTCTCACAAGATGTAGACTTAAACAGTTTTTTTTTTCATATGGCTTTGCTTTTTTGTCCAGTATTTTGTGAGTATTAAATGATCTTTTCTGTATTTTCCCATGCATTTAATCTCTCCTTCTTTCACTGGTTGTCTTATTCCTGTACTTTGATGAAGCAAACTTCATCAAATTTTACTGTGGATTTTATTACAGTTTCTCCAATGGAAGCTTCATCTTGGACTGTAAAGGTGCCATCCTCAGTGAAAGGTCACCTTGGATTATGTGTGGTGATCCCCTGTTCTTATGACTTCCCTAGTCCACAAAATAAGGTCAGCGAGTTCACAGGGATTTGGTACAATGACAATGATCAAGTCATCTGTCATTCCAATGCATCTCAAATTTTGGATCCGTTTCTGAATCGGACAAAACTACTGGGAGATCTCAGCAAGAAGAATTGTTCTCTGATGATTGAAAATCTTCAACAAAGTGACGGATGGCCTTTTTATTTCCGGATTGAAATTAAAGACTACAACCAGTATTCCTACATCAATGATAAAGTCTCTATTTCATTGAGTAAGTACTATTAACAATACCACCACATTTTCTACTTCTTGTAACTATCTCTTTGTTTCCAGTGTTTTTACCGTGATGTTTCATTATATTGATAAGTGCTGAATAAATATTTTAGTGTGAATGTGCAATGCTCTAGAACAGTTTTCTTTATTTTTGTTTCTCAGCCTTTTCTTAATTTACTGAATTATTCCTTCAAAGCTAAGATTTAATAACGCAGTTTTTTTTAATTGCTAATTGATTTAATGGCAAGAGCACTTTTTTTAATCAGTATTATTTAACCCTGTTTGTTGCTATGACTTACTTTAAGTTTAATGTAAAACCTTGCATAGCAAATTTTTTGTCAAACTGGGTGATTTGGATTTAGATGTTAAGTGTCTCTGTATGGAAGAGAATGGGCAAAAATGAAAACAAAAAACTCATCAGCAGCTATACTGTTTAAGTGGACTTGTATTTCCATTACAGTATACTTACCATCATGATGGAGTTTGGGTTTATGATCATAATCTTTTTTGTTAACACAGGTCAACCTAATTTATCTGTGCAAGAGGAGATAAAGGAGGGTGAGAATGTGTCTGCATCCTGCTCCGTGTTTCACTCCTGCCCCACATATCCACCTTCTTTCATCTGGAGTCACTCTGGAGAGCAGCATGATCAAACACAGCAGCTTCATGAAGGCCAGTGGAATTCAACATCTACTCTGACCTTTCACCCAAACCGCTCTGATCACAACAAGCCTTTAAAATGCAACATAACATACCATCATGGTCTGCTCCAGGAAACATCTAAGATACTTCAAGTAAAATGTAAGTATACTGTACATTTACAGTGTATCAACCACTGTAAATAGTCTCATTTTTTTAAGCATTCAAAATCGGCGATACAGTAGTTTTTGCAATTAAACAATATAAACAAGCAAACAAATAAAATAGGTGCAGTAACCCACATAGCAGACAGGTCTAGCCCAGATCTGGTGTCAAGCCGGCACTGCTGGCTGACGTCTGGCATGGTAAGTGGTATGTTGTCCAGATATGGGTCAGGCCTGGCGTAGATGACACCGTTTATGTGATGGCATGCCAAATCTGGCCCGATTGTGGTTTGGTGTATGTGGCCCAGGCTCATAGAAAAGAGGTCTGGTCCGGATCTGGCATCAAGCTGGCACTTCTGACTGACTGGTGTCATGGCAGGGTGTATGTCAGCCAGATGTTGGCCAGGTCTGGCAATGATGGCACTATTTATGTTCCTATTTTCGTATTTTAGTTAGAAGACCCAAATGCCATGTTGCAATAGTATACTGCTATGGTAGCCAACGTTTCAAATGCAGGTTTGACAGGTTTGTGAGTGTGCACTTTATCCACAACCTAGTGATGGTTTACTCATCTTTACCACTGGGTGGCTGTAGCTCAGAGGTAGAGTAGGTCACCTAATGATCAGAAGTTAGTGGTTTAATCCCTGGTTCCTCCGTTCTTCATGTCAAGAGCATGAATGTGTATGAATGTAGTTAGGAAGCACTCAGTTGAAAAAGTGTATGATTGGGTGAATGTGACATTTTGTCTAGAGCACATTGAGTAATCTCTGAAAAGAGATTCGTCATGTTACTTTTGCACTATTTTGTTACTGCACATGTTGTTATTACATGGCTTGATTAAGGTACATATTAGGCTGACACTGTTCAGCTCTGGCCCCAGCAAAGGGCCAGCAGTGTGTCTGCAACTGGCCCGTGGCTGCACACAACTTACACATGGGCCCACATATCGCAAAGAATGACGGCCCTTTGGTGGGCCAGATCAGGTTTGCCAAACATTCAGTAGGGGCCCTGTGCTGCACTGCTATCAGTGAAGAAGGGGTAATTAGATCCTGCACCTCAGCGTGTTATGCATGTTATGTTACACTAGAATGAATTCAATTACAAAACACTTTTTTTCATTCAAACATACATAATAAATGCATGGCTATCTTCCATTTTTATTTCATGTCCTCACAGATGGCCCTGACATCAAGACTTCCTCAAAGTGTTCTTCAGAGGACGGCGTGGTAAAGTGTGAGTGCACTGTAGAGTCCGAGCCTCCCAGCATGGTACATTTTGTTCTTGGTGACAGAGTCCTGCAAAGCAGCAAAGCAGAGAAAAATGGCTCTGTTACTATTGAGACTCTGCAGACAGACTTTGGGTCTTTCAGGTTTGTGCACTGCCTGGCAATCAACGTGGTGGGATATGACAACATTTTGCTCTCTTTACCTGTTAATGGTAAGAAAGACTTAGGATGGATTGATCTCTCTATTTTTACATGACAAAAATACTTAACATGGTTTCTTTGTCAACAGACAACATGCAGAATATTCTTATCTCGTCTGGAGTAGGTGGGATTTTGCTGATCATTTTGATAGGAAGTGGAGTGGGAGTTATTAAAAAATGGTAAGTTGTCATGAACAAAATCATTGCAGATAAAGTCATGCATGCAGGAGAATCTCTAAATAGTTTTCAGAGCACCAGAGTCAGAGAGACCTGTCAAACTTCTGCAATGCCCGAACAAAAAGGTTTTATTATTCCTCAGCTCAGTTTGCAAAAAACAAACAAAATCCTACCATGATAAAATAAGATTTTAAAAGATGTGTAAATACATTACTTTTTTTTTTGCATCCTTTCTGCAGGAAAAAGAACAGGGAGCATATCCCTTCTCCTGACATTTACGCAAATGATCCTGTCTATGGAGATGTAGGGATAAGCAATGCTTTCTTAATTGATTCATCCATAATGTACATGCATAAAAAGGGAGTTAATTAATCGTGTTTCTCTTTGCAGATTCCTTGAGATGAGTCAATATATGACAATGTGTATTGTGTGGAAGACCAACTACAGTCCATGTTGCTGAGTCAAGGAAAATGTTGTTTTGGGGTTGGGTTTTTTTGTTTTTGTTTTTTTTTAATCTGTTATATTTCTATATGTCTGTAATCTATGACTCATGTTTTCTTGGTCAGACCAATGATCTAGTTTGAAAGATTAATAATAAAGTTTAGTCAAATATACAAAATTACAAAAAAATTGTAATCTCTGTTTTTATTATGATTATATATATATATATATATATATATATATATATATATATATATATATATATATATATATATATATACACACACACACACACACACACACATACATACATATACACACATATATATTAGGGGTGCAACGATGCACAAAATTCACGGTTCGGTTCGATACTTTGGTGTCACGGTTCGATATTTTTTCGATACAAAAAAAATGTTCATGCCTTTTTAATTTGTCATTTATTAAAATTATAAATATATATTTTAACTCAAAAGTACAGTTTTTAAATTTAACCCTAACCCTTGTGCGTGTTTTTTATTTTGACAGCGAATGCGCACCTGCGGACCACTTATGTGCAGCCCTGGTTATTTAGCTCGTCATATTGCAGCCACAGAAATTATTTTGTCCATGAAACCATAAAGCTGCACTTTCTTTTTGCCTTATAGTCTGATTTGTCATAACTTCTCCGTTTTGTGGTAAGCTTTTCTTTGGCTGTCACTTCTTCACCCTGACCCGTCTTATTTGGCTCAGCAGAACTAAAATATATATCTGTCTGTGAAGGTTCTCAGTCATCCAGGTCATCGTAGTCAAATATATATCCTGCTGCTTTTACACGCGCACTCACATAAGCTCAGCGATTCTCTGCGCGATCAACCTCTCACATGTTTAAGCTTGCTGCGGGAGATTTCACTTGTCATGTTTGCATAGTAAGCTAACGATTAATAAGACGATGTCAGAGGAATTGGTGCACAAATTATCATCACTCACAGATCAGTGCTGTCGCTCTCTATACACAGTTCGCACGATTGCAAAGTGAAAGCAAAAAAACAAGCGCAAATTCAAACGCGATTTCAATATGTCACATATTGACAGTGGCTCACCGATGCCAATGACATAATTACCCAGCTACATTTCTGAAAGAATGCAAAAGCATTGACATATATTTTTCCTACAATAGCCCGACGGGCAGGGAAGAGATAGATTTTGGTAGCCCGACTGAAAAGATCGCTAGCCCCGGGACGTCGGGCTAGCGATATTGCGAGCCCTGTATCTGATTGAGGAATCACTCATCTTTGGAAAAGAGAGTTTATTACAGAGAAATGTCTCTTTCCAAAATAAAAGCTATACTATCCGCTTCTTCTGGGCTATATTCTCAGCAGCATATTAAACACATAAGGAGAATCATGTGCTAACAGCTGTCTAAATGACTCGGCTAAAGTTAGTAGCATGCTTGTTGTTTTTCTCTTTGCACTAGGATGATGTCGGCGTAAATGTGCAGTCATATTCGTTGTGTTCCCACTAGTGCTTTCAGGTTAATCTCGTTGAAATGACCTTAACCCCACAACACGGCAAATCTCCATTAACGAGCTACCGCCGATCGCCCCGTGCATGGGGCTAGATGGCCAACATGTTAACGAGCTAACTGCGCTAACACACTAGCTCCCACCCATGTAATTGAGCATTGCATGGCAAACATACTGTTTTACTTTAGTCCATGACTCGCTTACCTTCAGGGTCATACGTCACATGAAAACCAAAATAATTCCAAACGCCAGA